>NC_089506.1:201755239-202415953 GCF_036850995.1 Saccopteryx leptura
TCTAAAATTTGTTTCCTAGATAGCAGACTCTACATTAGCTGAAATGGGAAAAAACTTGAAGGAGGCTATGAAGATGCTCGAGGACAGTCAGAGGTGAGCCTGTGAAACAGAAGTGACCCTGTTAAACATATTCAACCTGTTATGAAACTGGTGGCACTGGTTTCCTGCTATTAAAAACACCTCTGGGTTTCAGAATGTCACGCTTAGCTTCTGTTGGCTATAAAGTTGGTATTTGTCCTTTGTAATTAAAGGATTTTGAAATTGAGGGGCAGGACATAATTTTAAGTTCTGCCTATTAAGAGTTTCATTTACTTATTATGTTGATATGAATCTATAAATATTTCTTACTATATTTTGAGGTCATACAGGTCATAACCAAGAATGGGGTGAGGTGTTATTTTTTTCACGTTCTTTTCCTGAAACTCAAATTATACCCCAAATTGGGGGCTAGAGGTCAGGGGTGGGGGAAATGAGGAAGAGATGTGATAAATGTTTTTTAAAGTTTACATCAATTAAGAGATTATAGGTAACATCACCACATGTTTGCATACTCAAATGTTAAAAATTTGATATGATAAAGTGAACAGTTTTTATTTTCTTTAAATTAGAAGAACAGAGGAAGAAAATGGAAAGAAGCTCTTATCAGGGGATATTCCAGGGCCACTCCAAGGCAGGTAGGTGGAAATGAAGAAACTACCTTTAGTTAGGGTATGCATTTTCTTTAAGATTTTATCATCATTGATTTAATTTTAGTTTTAATGAGTAAAAAGCAAATTTAGAGTTAGGAGCAGTGTAACAGTAGAAAACTGAAATGCCACTGGCTGGTTGGTGACAGTGCTGTGAGCCTGCCTGCTTCTCCCCCTTGTGTTCAGAACTTAATACCATGTCATGAATCAAAAGCAGTGCACAAACTTCTAGTTCGAATTCAACTGTCGTACTTAGTTTATCCTTGAAACCTGTAATCTGTATGGTAGACTGAACTTTACTGTGAGAGCTATTTTAATTTGATAAGATTTATTATTTTTATCATATGGTAAAAGGAAAGGAAAATGTCAACTTTAACCATTTATTGGCAGAGTGATTTGTTTTTTTGTAACTAAAGCAGATTTGTCAATTGTTTGTGGTTTGAGCTGGCAGGAAAAATATCAGAAATATAAGTAGTTATCTGACTAAAATTTTCATAGGATGTTAGCATCCATTTTGTAATTAAAATTTCAGCCCAGCTTCCCTCATACAAGCTTATTTTTTTTGTTTTGTTTTATAACCAGGAAACTGCATATAGGTAAACAGTACAACTCCCTTAAATTGTCCTTTGACCTGAATATAAATATGTACAAAGTTGCAAAAGAAAAGTGTAGAGGAAGGATCACAGTGTGCCAATAAATGTCACATCCAACACATTCAGAAACTAATATTTTTAAATAGGCACTCCTACTGATAGCTTGAATGGTACTGATTTGAGGCCCTCTAGATGTGCAGCGTGTTCTCCGGGGCAGAAGAGGAACCTAGTCCTATAAATCTCATTATACAGTAAATTTCCTGAAGGGAATTAAAACAGTCTATTGATCCCACAGTTTTCCTAGAGGAGATACCACCAAGACCATTGGTAGTTCTCAGAATGGTGGGAGGGCATTAACATTACTGGTCAGTCATGTTCACACTTATTGTGCTTATAGCCAACATCTGAGATATACTATGCCAGGCATAGCATTAAATGCTTTACATGCACTGTCTGATTGCATTCTCACAATTCCTTAATGTGGGGGCTTAAGTTTTAATAGCTTGGCCAAGGTCATGTGGCTAAGTACAGGGCCTAATCTCTACAGTGTTTAAGGATCAGAGCCCCTCTCCTGTAAAGGTCAGCACCTCGGGGAGGATGGTTATTGGGGCATTGTTTTGTTTTGTTGTTTTGTTTTGTTTTTTGTTTTTGCGAGAGAGACAGGGACAGATAGGGACAGACAGACAGAAAAGGAGAGAGATGAGAAGCATCAATTCTTCGTTGTGGCACCTTATTTGTTCATTGATTGCTTTCTCATATGTGCCTTGATGGATGGGGGGGCTACAGCAGAGCGAGTGACCCCTTCCTCAAGCCAGTGACCTTGGGCTTCAAGCCAGTGACCTTTAGGTTCAAGCCAGCAGCGATGGAGTCATGTCTGTGATCCCATGCTCAAGACAGTGAACCCACGCTCAAGCTGATGAGCCCTCACTCAAGCCAGTGACCTCAGGTTTTGAACCTGGGTCCTCTATGTCCCATTCTGATGCTCTATCCGCTGCGCCACTGCCTGGTCAGGCAAGAGTGCTTTTTTATTAGTCATATTCTCGTTAATGAAGCAATGCTGTTTTCACATTGTATGTGTTCAGTCTGACATTGCTTACTCCTTTAGCCATTCGCATTCTTTCCAGAAGTTTTCACTAACTCACGTGATGAGCGCTTAGTAACCTATCTTGAATAAAAGTAAATCTGTTTATACTCTAAGCTGGTCCACCAGAAATTTCATGCCCTTCCACAAAAGAGTTAATACAACATCAGGGTGGTTAAATCTTTTGTGAACTGGGCCAATATTTTTGGCAGACTGGTGGTTGAAAAACACTGCTTAATCTAAGCAGATTTCCAGTTGCCAAGCTTGGGGAAGAGGTGGTAATAAATTATGCTTTCATTACATTACATGTTTAAGTCTGTTAGAACAGACAGACAAGATGCTGGCATGGAGGGAAATTACGTAGATATACCAGTGGCATTGGAGTATTCTTGCCGCTTCTGTGACCTTCAGCATCTTATAAGGATTGTTTTGGCTCTTATGATGTGCTTATTCTCCAGGATTCAAGTGAACAGATAGAAACTGTTTAAGCAATATTGGTGAAGTGTAAAGTTTCACTTTCAGATTTAAGTAAAAGATTTAAACTACTACAGGTAAGATTATATTCAAAATTCCAGCTAATAACTTGATGTTTGTTTTTAAAAGATGTGTACTTTATCTCCAACACATTCTTACTTAATTAAAATAACTTACCAAAGCTAGTTTGAATGAGAGAAATAGAAACTGTTGGGGGATGTGTGCTACTTCCACCTGTCCGTCAACTCTTTTTTTTATTCTGCAGTGGGCAAGATATGGTGAGCATCCTCCAGTTAGTTCAGAATCTGATGCATGGAGATGAAGAAGAGGAGCCCCAGAGTGCCCGGTAATGGAGAACGGTTGGCAGCTTCTCTTTGACAATATTAAATGGTCTTGATTTTGGAAGTGATTGCATTCTTATGAGTTGCTAAACTAATAAGGTTGTTTCATTCAGAGTTACATGTGATATAAAGGGGATGCTCATTTTTTTCTCTTCAGAAAGACATTTATATATTTTAGATAATTCATTTCGTAAAAGGAAGGCATTTACTAAAACTAAATCCTGTAATTTTTATGGTATCATGTCTTTGGGAGGGGCTAATAAGAGGACCAAAGAACAATTGCTGTGTGCTTTTCTGCTTCTGATTGCTAAGAATTGCTGGAGCTGAATTGATTGGTGGCCGGACACGTTGTCTGTGAATCATCCAATTGCTTTATTTTTATTTTCATCTATTTAGCTATTTATTCGAAATTTCATTTTCTTTTAATAATTTTAAATGTAACTTTTTGGAATAAGTAATACATTCTCCTGTTTCAGATTTCAAAGATAAAAAGGGTACACAAAGGCAGTTTTTTTTTCTTACCTCTATCTTATTCTCCTTAGAGACAGACGGTGTTGTATATTCTCAGAGATATTTTATATGTATGTATGCACACGCAAAATGTCTTTACTTATCCCCTGTAGTACATAAATATAGTGTACATTGTTCTGTGCCTTATTTTTCTTTTCGTTTATGTCTTGTAGTTCACTGCATATCAGTACACAAGGAATTTTCTTTAGGAGCTATTTGGCCTGACCAGGCAATGGTACAATGGATAGAGCATCGACCTGGGACGCTGAGGACCCAGGTTCAAAACCCTGAGGTCATCAGCTTGAGCGCAGGCTCACCCAGCTTGAGTGTGGGCTAACCAGCTTGTATATTTAATAGATATTCAATAAAAAAGACAGTTGTCTCCTAGAAAGTAATTTGTAAAATATTTTTGTTCCCCATACTATCAGTCTCTTATAGGCATGGAATTTTCTAAATTTATGTGAATTTGTGCCTTTAGGCCATTAAGTGGATTTTCAGTCTCCCAGAAATTTTTGTGGAATACTCTCAAAGTTTTATTTCTTTATGTTTTTACTAATATTTTTTTTTGTGACAGAGTCAGAGAGAGGGATAGGTAGTGACAGACAAACAGGAAGGGAGAGAGATGAGAAACATCAGTTCTTCATTGCGGTTCCTTAGTTGTCCATTGATTGATTTCTCATATGTGCCTTGACCTGGGGGCTACAGCAGACCTAGTGACCCCTTGCTCGAGCCAGCAACCTTGGGTCCAAGCTGGTGAGCCTTGCTCAAACCTGATGAGCCCTCACTCAAGCTGGCGACCTCGGAGTCTCAAACCCAGGTCCTCCACATCTCAGTCCAATGCTCTATCCACTTTACCACTACCTGGTCAGGCACTAATAATTTTTTTTTAATCTCATGAATTTTGTTTAACAGAATCCAAAATATTGGAGAACAAGGTCATATAGCTTTGTTGGGACATAGTTTGGGAGCTTACATATCAACTCTGGACAAAGAGAAGCTGAGAAAACTTACCACTAGGATACTTTCAGACACTACATTATGGCTGTGCAGAATTTTCAGGTAAAGACTCTTAAATTTTTAGTTTCCAATAAAGATATCTGTGAGTTGGGTATAGACTCTGACAAATGTTTTCTGGAATTCTCCCCCCTGAGTTCAGATCTGCCCCTTCCCCTTCTTTTGGAAGGATTGCTTAACCTCTCCATGCCTCAGTTTCCTCATCTACTAAAGGGGGGGATAACATTACTATCCGTTTCACAGCATTATTGTGAGGATTAAATGAATTAATGAGTTAATATCTATAAAAGAGCTGAGAATATAAGCACATGCATGTTGGATAATGTCAGCAGTTTCTTATTTTTAGAATTGCTAATTGGCACATGTAAATAGCAGATAGAGCAGTGAAATAGGTTAAAATATTTTTAACCAAAGTAATAGCTTATACTTTAGTAGAAAGGAAATGCTGTCTTAAAGAAGATGAGTATGTGTTACAAAATTGAAACGTGCTTTAATTGTGATAGTGATGGCATTCTTAAGGAATTATAGCAGATTAAGGATTCAGTAGAAGTCATAGGACCAGTAGTATTGTTTGTGTCATTACTTTTATGGAAAAGGAATGTTTGCCTAACATTGGAACATTTAACTTGGGCGACTCACTTTTAGATGTTGGGAAAGAAGTTGGCCTAGTGAGAGTATAAGTTGGCCTAAGTATGTTGCAAAGGGGAAATTTTCTTCTAATAATAAAAATCTAAAACCTGTAGTTGAAATTCTCTCTCCCTCCTTTAGGAGATTAAGAAGAGTAAAATAGTGATAATAGTGAAAGCAAAAGTTAGCCTGACTAGCATTTTTGACCATTTTATTTACTTTGGATGTTTTAGAGCTTAAACTCTGCTAAGATCCATTATTAAGTGCTAGCCTTCTTGTAGAATAAGCCAGACCCATGATGTTCAGTCTTTTTATATTGAGGGACTCCTGTGCACTATTGACTTTCATAGTTGCTGCTTTTTATGGGGTTGGGTATGGATGAAGGGTCATTGCTTCTGTTCTTTATAAGCTCCAGCTGCAAGGAGTTCTCAGCCGTCTAAGATGAGGTTCCTAGACCCTTTGACTCATTTAGGTGATAGTTTCTAGACTGAGAAAGGAATTACTTCCAAGATTACAAAATAGGGACATAAAATCAGAGTTAACCAGAGCTAAGAACATAATTATATATGGGTGTCTCTTAACAGGTATGAAAATGGCAGTGCTTATTTCCATGAAGAAGAGAGAGAAGGACTTGCAAAGATCTGCAGGCTTGCCATTCATTCTCGCTACGAAGACTTTGTAGTGGATGGGTTCAATGTGTTATATAACAAGAAACCTGTTATATATCTTAGTGCTGCTGCTAGGCCTGGCCTGGGCCAGTACCTCTGTAATCAGGTAATGTGGTATAGGTGGACATTTTAAAGATTAGATGTTTTGTTCTGTCTTGGAACTTTTTAAAGTATATAGACCCATTTCTTTAGCTGCTGTTCTTTTCAACTGAAAAGAAAGATGGGTTTTTTTATATGCTTGTTTTGTCATTAGAAGAAAATATATAAATATATAATATTAATGAATTTAGATGTGTACTTTTTTAGTTGCCCAAAGGGAACCACAGTCAACATTTTATTTTATTTCTTTCCAGACTTTAAGCAAGACAATATATGTGTTATTTCATGGTTATATCTGGCTTTTTCACTTACTATTATAGCAGGTGCATATCATGTTTTAACAGTTCTTTGAAGTGTTGTTTTTTTTTTTTACTTTTTTTTTTTAATTTTATTCATTTAAGAGAGAAGAGAAAGAGAGAAGCGAGAGGGGGAGGGGTGGATAAGTAAATGGATGCTTCTCCTGTGTGCTCTGACTGGGAATCAAACCCAGGACATCCACACACCAAGCTGATGCTCTACCACTGAGCCAACTGGCCAGGGCCTTGAAGTGAAGTTTATTTTTAATGTTTTCATAATACCCTTTAAGTGTGTGTGTAGTGTTTTAACTGTTTCCCTTTTGGACAAGTAGAGTGTTTGCATTCTTTGCTTTCTATGACTATTTCTATGACCAGTGTTAATGCTTTTTGTATAATGTTATGGACATCATTGTGCATAAAGCTTTTCCTACTATATATTTAGGATTATATTTCTCAGATTTTCAGAGTCCATCTAGAATTACTAGATCAAAGAGCATTACCATTTTTAAAGTTCATAGTGCGTGTAGCACAATTGGGGGCTAACTTGAGACCAGAAATGAAGTTCTTGGCCAAGAATGTTTTAAAGTAAAACCCTTAGCATTGAGGGTTCGTCTTTTTTAAGGTGGAGGAGCCCTGGGGAGATAGATGGGGAAAATTTAGGGACTTAAATTGATTCTGAGTTGTGGTCACTAGTGGCAAGAAATTATGTCCTCCCTGACCAGGGGTGGCACAGTGGATTAAGTGTTGGCTACGACTCTGAGGGCCCAATTCAAAACCCTGAGCTCGGCTCTTGGGCTTGAATGTGGGATTATCAACATGATCCTAGGGTCACTGGCTTGAGCCCAAGGTCGCTGGCTTGAAGCCCAAAGTCAGTGGCTTGTGTAAGGGTTCACTGGCTTGGCTTGAGGCCCCCCGCATCAAGGCACATAAAAGAAGCAATCAATAAACAACGAAAGTGAAGCAACTACAAGTTTACCTTCTCATAGGGTGTAAAAAGGGGAGGGGAGTTTTGTAATATTCCTATAGAAACATGAAACAAATTACTTATGGAATACCCACTGTGGAACAGGATTTTATAGACCTGAGGCTGTCTTGGGACAGCAGTCCTATCTTCAAAAGATGTGTGATGGTATGCTGTTAAGTGAGAAAGGCAGGTGGCAGAACAGTATGTATATGTTCATGTTTTAAAAAGTACTAACATGCTTTAATGAGTATTCTTATACCTAGAAAAATATATTTATATTAATATATTTATACCTAGAAAATGTCTGAAAAGTTACATTCTAACCTGTTAATGGTGGCGGATCGGTGGCCTATGTGGGGGCATTTTCACATTTAAGATAATCTTGTGTGTTTTGCTTAGGTTTTACTTTCGTAATTTAGAAGATAAATCCTTTAAGGGGGAAAGAGTGTGAATAAAGTGCTTGTTAAATTGTTGGTCGTTAAATTCTACCAAGTCTTAGTTATATAGAACAACAGGCTGCAACTGTTGAAAAATTTCTAAAACTATAATTTCCTCAAGGATTTGGAAGCTAAAAGTGAAGAATATAAAATCTGACAATTATTTCCTTTATAACACAGACTTCATTTCCCTTAAGATACATACATCTGCTAGTCCACATTTATTGATATTTAGGAGTGGGTGGACCCATAAAAATAAGGTACACTTTGAATGCCTTTAGCTGGTATTACTAATGTTTGAAGGAAGGACCCTAAATCATCCCCCTAATGTTCAGGGTTCAGTTTCTAGTTTGGAAAAATGTGTGGTTGTGTTGTTTTGTTTTGTTTTGTTTTGTTTTGGGTATAGTTATTCATTTAGAAAATGAGTTGATAGTTACTCATTTAGTTGACTCATTTAGAAAATTTTCCATAGTCTCTGCCTTCTTATAAGACATCTCTCAGCTCCTGGAAATTCACCCTCCTTTGACTTAACTTTCTAGATGTACTTTAACATCTGTTTATAATATTAAGAGTTCCTAAGGAGAGACATTGTTTGAAAAGAATAATTGTGACTTGTCTTAGCCACAGTCTTTTAAGGGCATACATGAATGGTAACAAAGAGCTTTCTTGTAAAATTGCATGTTTCTTCATACAGCTCGGCTTGCCCTTCCCCTGCTTGTCTCGTGTGCCCTGCAACACTATGTTTGGATCCCAGCATCAGATGGTGAGTTCTCTTTTTAGATTGTAAAATAATAGGGAATTGTGTTTGGAAACTTGTCTTCCTTTCAGCTGAAGTTCTGTTTGCGGCCTCCAGATAATTATTAACTTACTCATTTATTGCTTTGATCTTCCCATTGCATGCTGAAGCCAAAGTAAAAGCAATAGCTTTTAGGGTTCTGCATTTCTTTTTTCAAGATAGTTTGATTTTCTGAACATTAATTCAGATGCATAAATGAGTAATATTAGAAGTACATTTTTGGCTGGTTTTGGGGGGTTGAGAGAACATTTTCTTTAAACATAAATGTTTAAAACTGTAGAATGTTGGCTCCTTTTGATTTTTATAGTTAGTCTTCAAGGAAAACTCTTTGATTTTTATGTCTATGATTAAAGGAACTAGAAAAATTATCAAGATTGATTAATTTTGAGAGTCTTTTGCTTCTTTTGAAAGCTGTAATTTTTTACTGTATAACTTTTATGCTGATTACCTCAAGTTTTTATGGTTTTTCTTTTAATCCCAGGATGTTGCTCTCTTGGAAAAATTGATTAAAGATGATATAGAACGAGGAAAACTGCCCCTGTTGCTCGTCGCAAATGCTGGTATGTGATATGAACCTGAATCTTACATTTTGAACATACAAGAGAGGCTAAGTACTTAGCGTGAAAGAGACCAACTGTTTGTGTGCCACATGTTTAAGATAGTTTATATCAGTGGTTTGTGGTAAGAATTGTAATAATAAAGGTGGCTCATTTGATTCCCTTCAATTGTTGGTTTGTTTCAGGAGTGATTTTGTTTGTGTGTACTTTTTCATTTAGGTTGTCAGTGCTTCTCTGCTCCTTCGTGTGTTTCCTTTTTTTTTTTTTTTGTGGCAGAGAGAGAATCAGAGAGAGGGACAGATAGGGACAGACAGACAGGAACGGAGAGAGATGAGAAGCATCAATTCTTCGTTGCGGTTCCTTAGTTGATCATTGATTGATTTCTCATATGTGCCTTGACCGGGGAGCTACAGCGGACCGAGTAATCCCTTCCTCTAGCCAGCGACCTTGGGCTCAAGCTGGTGAGCCTTGCTCAAACCAGATGATCCCGCGCTCAAGCTGGCAACCTTGGGGTCTCGAACCTGGATCCTCCACATCCCAGTCCGACGCTCTGTCCACTGTGCCACCGCCTGGACAGGCCATGTGTTTCCTTTCTCTCTAAATTGAATTTTAAAATGTCATACTTAAATGTGCACTTTGTAGACAGCATGCCAATTCCCACTTTCTGCTCTGCTTACCATATTGTGTTTATCATTGTACTTGAAGTTTTAGACAGTGCAATAGGCAGAAAAATAATTGAATAACATACAGATTGAAGAGTAAACTATCTATTTGCAAATGGCATGGTTGTACAGATAGAAATCCTAAGGAAGCCAAAGGAAGGCCATTGGAACTAGTAAGCAAATCTATTAAGGTTGCAGGATTTCTGTGTACTGGCAATGAACAATTGAAATTAAATTTAAAATGTTATTCATAATAGCACCAAAAAAAATGAAAATTGTGGCCCTGGCCAGTTGGCTCAGTGGTAGAGTGTCAGCCTGGCGTGCAGGAGTCCTGGGTTCGATTCCCGGCCAGGGCACACAGGAGAAGCGCCCATCTGCTTCTCCACCCCTCCCCCTCTCCTTCCTCTCTGTCTCTCTCTTCCCCTCCCGCAGCCAAGGCTCCATTGGAGCAAAGTTGGCCCGGGCGCTGGTGGTGGCTCTATGGCCTCTGCCTCAGGTGCTAGAATGGCTCTCGTTGCAGCAGAGCAACGCCCCAGATGGGCAGAGCATCGCCTCCTGGTGGGCATGCCGGATGGATCCCGGTCGGGAGTCTGTCTGACTGCCTCCCCATTTCCAACTTCAGAAAAAAAAAAAAAAAAGAAAGAAAATTGTTTGGGTAAATTTAAGAAATGGTACCCTAGCCAGTTGGCTCAGTGATTGAGCATCAGCCCAGCATATGGAAGTTCTGGGTTTGATTCCCAGTCAGGGCACAAAGGAGAAGCAACCATCTACTTCTCCATCCCTCCCCCCTCTTGCTTTTCTCTCTCTCTTCCCCTCCTGCAGCTGTCCCTCGATCGGAGTGAGTTAGTCCTAGCTGGTGAGGATCACTCCATGGCCTCCGCCTCAGGTGCTAAGAAGAGCTCGGTTGCTAAGCAATGGAGCAATGCCCCAGATGGGCAGAGCGTCGCCCCCTACTGGGCTTGCCAGGTGGATTCCGGTCAGAGCGCATGTGGGGGTCTGTCTTTGCCTCCCCTCCTCTCACCGTAAAAAAGAAAGTAAGAAAAAGAAATATATGTAAGATCTCTACACTGAAAACTACATAATGTTGCTGAGAGAAACTTAAGAAGACCAACTAACTGGAATAATATGCCTTGTATATGATTGGAAGATGAATATTATTAGTCATTGCTCCCCAAATTAATCTATAAATTCAACTCAATCCGTATCAAAATCTCAGCAGATTTTGTAGAAATTAATAAATCTTATTGAAATTGGTAAGTTGATTTTAAACTTTATATGACAATTCAAAGGATGTAAGAATAGCCAAATTAAATTTGAAAAGAACAAAATTAAGCCTGACCAGGCGGTGGCGCAGTAGATAGAGTGTTGGCCTAGATTGCTGAGGACCCAGGTTTGAAACCCTAAAGTCACTGGCTTAAGCACAGGATCATAGACATGACTCCATAGTTGCTGGCTTGAGCCCCAAGGTCGCTGACTTGAGTCTAAGGTTGCTGGTTTGAGCAAGGGGTCACTCACTCTCCTGGAACCTCCTGGTCAAGGAACATATAAGAAAGCAATTTATGAACAACTAAGGTGCCTCCATAAAAGAATTGATGCGTCTCATCTCTCTCCTTTCCTGTCTGCCTGTCACCCCCACTCTCAAAAAAAAAAAAAAAAAAAAAAAGAACAGAATCGGAAAATTTACCCTATCTGACTTTTAGAGTTACTATAAAGCTACAAATAATCATGAGTGAGATTAAAGAGAATAGAGAGTTCAGAAATAGACTCACATGTATGATCACTTGTTATGTTTTACAAAGATACCAAGGTAATTCAAGGGAAAAAGGATAGTATTTTCCACTCATGGTTGTGAAACAATTGGATATCCATGTGGGAAAATATTGAACCTTAACCCTTACCTCTGTATACAAAAATTAATTATAAATCGTTCATAGGCCTAAACATATGAGCCACAACATTAAAACTTCTTGAATAGCCTGACCAGGCGGTGGCTCAGTGGATAGAGCATTGGACTGGGATGTGGAAGGACCCAGGTTCAAGACCCAAGGTCGTCAGCTTGAGCGTGGGCTCAACTGGTTTGAGCAGAAGCTCACCAGCTTGGATCCAAGGTCATTGGCTCAAGCAAGGGGTCACTCGGTCTGCTGAAGGCCCGCGGTCAAGGCACATATGAGAAAGCAATCAATGAACAACTAAAGTGTCGCAACACGCAACGAAAAACTAATGATTGATGCTTCTCATCTCTCCATTCCTGTCTGTCTGTTCCTGTCTATCCCTCTCTCTGACTCTCTCTGTCTCTGTAAAAAAAAAAACAAAAAAACACTTCTTGAATAAATTATAGACCATCTTTGTGACCTTGAATTAGGCAAAGATTTCTTAGGATACAGAAGGCATGAACCATAAGTTGCACTATATCACAAATTAAAAGCTTTTTGGCCCTGGCCGGTTGGCTCGGTGGTAGAGCGTCGGCCTGGCGTGCGGAGGTCCCGGGTTCGATTCCCGGCCAGGGCAAACAGGAGAGGCGCCCATCTGCTCTCCTTCCTCTCTGTCTCTCTCTTCCTCTCCCGCAGCCGAGGCTTCATTGGAGCAAAAGATGGCCCGGGTGCTGGGGATGGCTCCTTGGCCTCTGCCCCAGGCGTTAGAGTGGCTCTGGTTGCGACAGAGCGACGCCCCGGGTGGATCCCGGTTGGGCGCATGCGAGAGTCTATCTGACTGCCTCCCGGTTTCCAGCTTCAGAAAAATACAAAAAAAAAAAAAAAAAAAGCTTTTGCTGGTCAAAAGACCTTGTTAAGAAAATGAAAAGGCAAGGTACAGACTGGGAGAAAATATTTGCAAAACATTTTTCTGGCAGGGACTTTATCAAATATATAAAGTTTAACCATTTAGTATTAAGGAGACAGTTTTTAAAATGAGCAAGAGATTTAAATAGACACTTCACCAAAGAAAATATATGAATGTTTAAGCACTTAAAAAGATGCTTAACATCATTTGTCATTAGAGAAATTCAAATTAAAACCACAGTGAGCTACTATTACATATCTGCTAGAATGGAGAAAATAAAAAATACAATACCAAACTCAGGTGAGAATACAGAGCAACTAGAACTCTCATATACTGCTGGTATGGAGCAGATGATGCTACAGCTCCTCTGGAAAACAGTTTGGCATTTCCTTAAACGGTTAAACATGGAAGTAGCATATGGCCCTTTCATCCCACTTGTAGGTATTTATCAAAGAGAAAAGAACACATGTATCCACACAGAGAAATGTATGCAATACTCATAACTAGAAACCCAGATGTTACTGTATACAAAGCAACAGGAATGAATTTCAAAAGCGTGCTAACTGCAAAAAGCCAGACACAGAAGACGTTATATAGCTTATGATTTATGTGAAATTCTAAAAAAAGAAGTACAGTGTCAGAAAATAGAACAGGATTGTATGGAGCTAGTGGGGAGTGGAGAATAGAATGAATTTCAAGGGTTGGAAGGAACTTTTGGGGTGATGGGAATATTTTCTACCTTGATTGTGTTGGTGGTTACACACTGGATACATTTGGCAAAACTTATTGAATCATACCCTTAATGAATGGATTTTATTGCGTGTAAATTATACTTCAATAAATAAAGCTAATTGCAATTGCCCCTTGGTTATGGGGGATTGGTTCCAGTCCCCTCCCCACCCCTCTTGGATACCAGAATCCACAGATGTTCATGTCCCTATATAAATAGTGTAATATTTGCATATAACCTATTTTTACATGTAAGTTACAGCAGGATATGCCTCCATATCACTTTCATTTGTGTGGATTCAGCATAGTGCTCAGTGCATAGCAGATTCAAATTTTGCTTTTTGCAACTTTCTGGGATTTTTTTTTCAAATATTTTAAATCTATGATCGGTTGAATCCACAGGTGCAGATACAGAGGGCCAACTGTATTTTAAAAATAATAATAAACAGAATACATATCCACCTTATCGTTAGCAGGAAAACCACCACTTTCTGCTTGATTTAGCATATTGTACACTTAAAAAGAAACAAACTCACCCATATTCAATCATTTCATAGATAGGATAGGCTATATATATATATATATATATATATATATATATATATATATATATATTTACAAGTGACTTACCAGTATGACTACACTGCTGTTGCCAAAGTCATTGCAGGGGTTAGCGCACAATGCCAAAAAACTTGAAAAGAATCTGAGTGTGGTCAAGTCACTAAAATATAGCAAGCACTGTGCTTTATGTTTTGATGAGTCATATGACACAATCCATGCATTGGCCTTTGGTCTTGTTTCAACTAAAATGTGTCAGGTAGGATTTTCTTAAAATTTATACACCAGTCTCTCCTTATACACCAGGAGAGACTGGTGTATAAGGAAAACAATTTTTAGCCCTTTTCCTGGTATAAACTCTACAAAAGAAACGTGTATCAGTTGTGTTTGTTGAAGCAGTTGGTGAGGGTTTAAAATCTTATTAGGTGGGTCGGATTCTGCTAACTGGAAATTTAGGATAGTTGGGAGACCATGTGACTCCATGTTTGATTTATTCTCTGAGAAGAGGTAACTGCCCAGCAAAAGCTGTAGTGAAAACAACCAAGGGGATGGGCTAAAGTGTTTAACATGTTCAAACTGACTTAAGAATACATGCCCTGTGTTAAAACAAAGTACCTCCAAATTGGGTTAAAACTTCTCAGTTTCATCTATGTTTTGTTTGTTTGTTCGCTTTTAATAAAAGGACACACCCAAATAAAAATAACCCAGAAAGTAACAGAGTAGAAAAGGCTATCTTGGGCAAAGGCTAACAATAAAAGTATTTAAGCAGTGTTAGTATGAGATAAAATAGACTTCATATTAATTATAATTCATATAACCGAAGAGATAACAGCATGAATGCTTATGAGTGTAATTTTGAAATATATATAGGAAAACTAAAGGAAAAATTGATAGAATACAAGTATAAATTGACAAATCTACAGTCTTAGTGGAATGCTTGACTATATAGTATTTCTCATGAAACAACATATCAAGTAGATAGAAAATAAGTATATCAAGGATTTAAATAACACAATTTACAAGCTTTTTTATAGATATAAATAATGAGGAATACAAGTACACACTTTTCAAAACTTGAATCATCAATTTGCAAAAGTTGATTTTAAGCCAGTCCACCAAGAAAATCTTAACAAAATCGAAATATAATGTTACTGCTGTCACAGGGAGATAATGTATATAAAAATGTTAATCATGCTTTAAAGACTCAGAAAAATAATTTTTACCTTTTTGTGTGTTTGTGTGTTTTATCCTAGGAACTGCAGCAGTAGGGCACACAGATAAGATTGGGCGTTTGAAAGAGCTCTGTGAGCAGTATGGCATCTGGCTTCATGTGGAGGGGTGAGTGGAGGGTGGGGTTGCTCTATGGGTGGCCGGTACACAGTGCTCATAACGAATGGACCTCCAGGCTCATTGTCATGACATCACTAAGGGCTCTTTGGGTTGCAGATAATGAAATACTTGGCTTAAGTGAGAAAATATTTTATTAGTTCACATAGTTAAGAAAAATAGTGTTAGGATTGGCTGTAGGCACATCAATCAGGACTCACTGTGTTGTTGACCCCTTTCCCCCCTGACCAATTACTTGGTTTAATATCCTCTGTGTTGGCTCCATTTATAGATAGACTTTCCTGTTATGGTCCAAAGTAGGTTTGTGTTCAGTGGGTCAGAGATCCCAGCAAAAGTCTCGTACCAGGCCCTGGCCGGTTGGCTCAGCAGTAGAGCGTCGGCCTGGCGTGCGGGGGACCCGGGTTCGATTCCCGGCCAGGGCACATAGGAGAAGCGCTCATTTGCTTCTCCACCTCCCCCCCTCTTTCCTCTCTGTCTCTCTCTTCCTCTCCCACAGCTAAGGCTCCATTGGAGCAAAGATGGCCCGGGCGCTAGGGATGGCTCCTTGGCCTCTGCCCCAGGCGCTAGAGTGGCTCTGGTCGCAACAGAGCGAAGCCCCGGAGGGGCAGAGCATCGCCCCCTGGTGGGCGTGCCGGGTGGATCCCAGTCGGGCGCATGCGGGAGTCTGTCTGACTGTCTCTCCCCGTTTCTAGCTTCAGAAAAATACACACACAAAAAAAAGTCTCGTACCAGTCACTGTGGCCAGGGAAATGTAGGTTATTTGCCCACCTCTGTAGCAAGTGGTGGTGTCTCCTCCACCCAAAACTGGTCTGCTAGAGGAAATTGGGGTGGTTTCCCAGAAGTCATACCAGTGCTGCTAAGAGGAGGGGGAGAAGATGCAGGGAAACCAGACTAGTCCATATCCAGGACATCGTGTAAGCTAGGTTTCTTTTCTTTTTGATCTCTCTGGGAAAGAATGATGATTAATAATAACTGTGCTTTTATAATGAGACCCATTACACTATATAAGTTGGGGACATGCCCTGAAATATTTTTTGGTTAAAATGCATTTTCTAGGCCCTGACTGGTTGACTTAGCAATAGAACATCGGCCTGGCGTGTGGAAGTCCAGGTTTGATTCCTGGTCAGGGCACACAGGAGGAGCTACTATCTGCTTCTCCCCCCAATCTTTTTTCCTCCCACAGCCATGGCTCAAATGGTTTGAGCAAAGTTGGCCCTGAGTGCTGAGGATGGCACCATGGCTTTGGCCTCAGGTGCTAAAATAGCTTGGTTGCTGAGCAACGGAGCTATAGCCCAGCTGGGGTTTGCCAGGTGGATCCTAGTCAGTCAGAGCGCATGCAGGAGTCTATCTGTGCCTCCTACCTCTCCCTTAATAAAATAATAATAATAATAATACGTTTTCTAGGTTTTCCTGACTTTGTATGTACCACATTTTCTATTGCTATTATAAAAGTTATTAACACAGCTGGAAGACAGCACAGCAGTACATTATTAGTTCTTAATATTGGTATTTTTCCTTCCAGTGTGAATCTGGCAACATTGGCTCTCGGATATGTCTCTTCGTCAGTGTTGGTATGTCATTGATTTACTAATTACTGTTTAAGAAGGAATTTTTATGAATGGAGGAGGGTGTTGAGTATCATATATTCTAATAGTCTAATAAAAAGCTGTTCTCTCTTTGGTAGGCTGCAACCAAATGTGATAGCATGACATTGACGCCAGGCCCGTGGCTGGGTTTGCCAGCTGTGCCTGCGGTCACCCTTTATAAACACGACGATCCTGCCTTGGTAAGCTTACTCTCACTAGCAGGGAGTGGGGAGGGGCTCTTGGGGCAAACAGAAAAACAAAGGAAAAAGTGAAAAATTTCCCAAATGTAACTTCTATGAGTTTTTATTTTTAAGAAACTGGTTTTTTGGGGGTTTTTTTTAAGACACTGTTTTTAACAGAGATAAAACTGTACCACATGTTTTTTTTCTATTTATTCTTCCCATACTTCCCTGTATGTATGAAGAACATTTTATGATATGTTACGACTGCACAATATACTTTCTATTACTCCAGTACCGTTATTTACTTAATCGTTTACTTTTTTATTTTAATAATTTTTCTATTTGTGAAATTTTAGAATGTTTCCAGACTTTTGTTACTGAAATAGTAGTGAGCATCTTTCTGTGTTTCAAATTATTTCCTTAGATTAGGATCCCAGAAGTGGCATTCCTGCCAGGAGTCAAGTACTTGGTCCTCATTGTTCAGAAGGTTGTAACAAAGTATAGCAGTGGTTCTTGATAGTGGGCCAGTTAGTGATAGACTCACGCAAAACAAGCTTCAAGTGATTCTTGCTACAATAGTTGATGTCTTACCCAACTGGCAATGACCAAGAATTTGAGGACAATCAAAACAACCTTAGAAGGTTGCCTCTTGAATGGCTAAGAGCTCTGGCTCTGGGATGTGACCCATCTAGACTCTCACCCTGGCTTTGCCACATCTCAGACATGAAACCTTGGGCAAAGCAAGATTTCTTTCTTTTGTTTTCTTTTTTTTTTTTTTTTACACAGGGACAGAGAGAGAGTCAGAGAGAGGGATAGGTAGGGACAGACAGACAGGAATGGAGAGAGATGAGAAGCATCAATCATCAGTTTTTCATTGTGACACCTTAATTGTTCATTGATTGCTTTCTCATATGTGCCTTGACCGCGGACCTTCAGCAAAGGGAGTAACCCCTTGCTCGAGCCAGCGACCTTGGGTCCAAGGGCTGGTGAGCTTTTGCTCAAACCAATTGAGCCTGTGCTCAAGCTGGCGACCTCGGGGCTCGAACCTGGTTCCTTCCGCATCCCAGTTTGACGCTCTATCCATTGCGCCACCGCCTGGTCAGGCACAAAGCAAGATTTCTGAGTGAAGGTGCCTAGAACACTTACTTTATGGAGTTATTGGTGGATTAAATAAATAATGCAAGCCAAGTGCCTGGCATAGCCTCTGACACATACTGAGTTTCTGGTAAATGGTAACAAGTTAACTCTGCTGTGAGATTTAATTGGCTTTGGTTAATAAACTCATATTGGCTTTTTTAGACTTTAGTTGCTGGTCTTACATCAAATAAGCCAGCGGACAAACTCCGGGCCCTGCCACTGTGGTTGTCTTTACAATACTTGGGACTCGATGGGATTGTGGAGAGGATTAAGCATGCCTGCCAACTGGTGAGTTTAAATCTGAAGTTTGAATGAGTCACAAATACTCAATGGCAAAAGCCGAGTCAGAAAAATACTTCATTAATTTTACCCTCCATCTAATACCTTCTTGTCTGGATTTCCTGTTTCATAAACAAGCAGCTTAATACCTCTGCATATATAAGTTTCTTGTTCAGAGTTCTGGGAGAGACTGCTAGGTTGTCCCAGCATTTGTGTCCAAAAGAAATCAGATTAAAATGAATGTCATTGTCAGCACAGGATGAGAAAAGAAGTCACCAGATGGCAGCCAAGGAATGGCAAAGGATGCAGAAGGGGCCATAAATGTTCCACTTGACTGACTGACTCTTGAGGGTAAAGGAATATGGTGACTAGGAGTTAATTATGGATGGCATTTACATTTTTAACATCAGCTGGCTTTCATTTTCTAATTGCAAGGCTTTGGGGGACAATTTTAATTCTCTTTTTTGAAGTGTTCTAATTTTGAAAAATATATAACTATGCTGTAGTTTAGAAAGTAAAACAATATATTTATGCAGTTTGAGAGCTGAGTCCTACTTAAGTCTAAAAGCATGACATCACCTCTCTGCATCTTCATTTTCTTACCTGTAAATGGGGATAATAATATAACAAAAGATTTTTATGAAAGCTTAATGAGTTGATGCATGTAAAGCTCTTACAGTAGGGCCTAATCATATAGTAAGTTATGCAAATAGGTTTAAAAGTAAATTTTTGGTGCCGACCAGCCGGATAACTCAGTTGGTCCTGCCTGACCAGGTGGTGGCGCAGTGGATAGAGCATCGGATTGGGATGCGGAAGGACCCAGGTTCGAGACCCCAAGGTCACCAGCTTGAGCACGGGCTCATCTGGTTTGAGCAAAAAGCTTACCAGCTTGGACCCAAAGTCGCTGGCTCGAGCAAGGGGTTACTCGGGCTTCTGAAGGCCCACGGTCAAGGCACATATGAGAAAGCAATCAATGAGCAACTGAGATGTCCCAACGAAAAACTGATGATTGATGCTTCTCATCTCTCTGCGTTCCTGTCTATCTGTCCCTATCTATCCCTCTCTCTGACTCTCTCTCTCTGTTCCTGTAAAAAAAATTAAAAAAATTTTAAAAAAGCATTGTCCTGATACACCAGGGTTGCAGGTTCGATCCCTGGTCAGGACACATCCAAGAATCAACCAATGAATGCATAACTAAATGGAACAACAAATCATTTCTCTTCTTGTCTCTCCCTCTCTCTCTCCTTCTCTCCTTCACCCTGTCTCTCTCTCCCCACTTCTTCTCTCCTCTCTTTCACTCTTCCACTCCCTTCCTCTCTCTCTCAAATCAAATAAATAAATAAAAGTAAAACAAGGCCTGTTTAAAAAAAATAAAAGTAAGTCTGTTTTAATTATATATTTGGAATTGGCACTTCCTGAACTGTCATTTTTATATTTAAGAAAAATTTGGCCTAGCGTGCGGAGGACCCGGGTTCGATTCCCGGCCAGGGCACACAGGAGAAGCGCCCATTTGCTTCTCCACCCCTCCGCCGCGCTTTCCCTCTCTGTCTCTCTCTTCCCCTCCCGCAGCCGAGGCTCCATTGGAGCAAAGATGGCCCGGGCGCTGGGGATGGCTCTGTGGCCTCTGCCCCAGGCGCTAGAGTGGCTCTGGTCGCAACATGGCGACGCCCAGGATGGGCAGAGCATCGCCCCCTGGTGGGCAGAGCGTCGCCCCTGGTGGGCGTGCCGGGTGGATCCCGGTCGGGCGCATGCGGGAGTCTGTCTGACTGTCTCTCCCTGTTTCCAGCTTCAGAAAAAATGAAAAAAAAAAAAAAAAAAAAAAAAGAAAAATTTGTATTTTCATATTACTGTGGCAGTAGTCTTCTGGTTCATAATGTCCAGATGGTCCATTCTAATGCCCTCAAGGTCCATCTGTGTTATTGCAAGTGGCAAGATTTTATTCTTCTTTATGGCTGAGTAATATTCCATTATAGTCCACATATATCTCACATTTTTTTTATTCATGCATCCATTACTAGACACTTAGGTTGTTTTCATATCCTGGCTATTATATAAATGTGAGGGTACGTATATCTTTTTGAATTGGTGTTTTGTTTTCTTCAGATAAACACCCACAAGTGGAATTGCTGGATTATGTGGTAGTTTTGTTTTCAATTATTCTAAGAACCTCCATACAGTTTTCTACAGTGGCTGCAACATTTACATTCCTACCAACAGTGCACAAAGGTCCCCCTTTCTCCACATGCTTGCCAACACTTGTTATTTCTTGTCCTCCTTTCTTTCTTTCTTTTTTTTTTTGAGAGAGAGACAGTGATTTGTTATTCCACTTACTTATTCACTCACTGGTTGATTCTTGTATGTGCCCTGACCGGAGATCGAACCTGCAACCTTGTTGTACTAGGGATGATGCTCTAACCAACTGAGCTAGCTACTGGGCCAGGGCTCTATTTTTTTTTTTTTTTTTTTAATTAAGACAGAGTTAGAGAGAGGGATAGATAGGGACAGACAGACAGGAACGGAGAGAGATGAGAAGCATCAACCATCAGTTTTTCATTGCGACACCTTAGTTATTCATTGATTGCTTTCTCATATGTGCCTTGACCACGGGCCTTCAGCAGACCAAGTAACTCCTTGCTCAAGCCAGCGACCTTGGGTAAGCCCACGCTCAAGGTGGCGACCTCAGGGTCTCGAACCTGGGTCCTCCACATCCCAGTCCGATGCTCTAACCACTGCGCTGCTGCCTGGTCAGGCCTCTATTTCTTGTCTTTGATAACAGCCATTCTAACAGGTGTGAAGTGATATCTCATTGTGGTTTTGTTTTGAATTTCTTTAATGATTAGAGATGTTGAACATCCTTTCGTGTATCTGTTGGCCATCTCTTTGTCTTCTTTGGAAAAAGTCTGTATAGTCTAATGTCCATTTTGTAAATCAGATTTTTTTTTTTTTGCTATTAAGGTGTATGAGTTCTTTATATACTTTAGATAGTAATCCCTCATCAGATAAATGATTTGCATATATTTTGTCCCTTTCAGTAGGTTGCCTTTTCATTTTGTTGATGGTTTCCTTTGCTGTGCAGAAGCTTTTTAGTTTGATGTCCCACTTGTTTATTTTCTATTTTGTTGCCTGCACTAAGTAGTTTATGAATGAACGAATGATTTAGTTGCTAGTCATCAGAAAAAGCTCCTCCAGAACCATTAAATATAACTTGGAACTGAAAGAATAGGGAGTATTTAAAGATGTTGAAGTACAAAAAATTGGCCCTGGTTGGTTGGCTCAGTGGTTGAGCATCAGTCCAGCACATGGACATCTCGAGTTATCAGCCCAGTGTATGGACGTCTCGAGTTCAATTCCTAGTCAGGGCACACAGGAGAAATGACCATCTGCTTCTCTCTCCCTCCCACTCCCCTTTCTGTCCCTCTCCCCTCCCCCAGCTAGTGGCTCATTGGTTCAAGCATGGCCCCAGGCAGGCACTTAGAATAGCTTGGTTGGTCTAAGCTTGTCAGCCTCAGGCACTAAAAATAGCTAAATTTATTCAAGCATAGGCCCCAGACAGAGATTGCCAGGTGGATCCCAGTTGGGGCACATGCAGGAGTCTATCTCACTATCTTCCTTTCTCTTACTTTAAAAAAAAAAAGGCAAAAATTCACAGCTGAACTTAGAAATCACCAAGATTCAGATGCAGATGGCTTTATCTGCCTGAGATCCTTGTTTGCAGACCTATGAAACCTCATGAAAATTGCTTCCTAATACGTTCTGTCAATCTAATAAAATTATAGAAGCTGCTTTTTTTGTTATTTGCAGAGTCAACGATTGCAAGAAAGTTTGAAGAAAGTGAACCACATCAAACTCTTGGTATAGTATATAATTTGATCTATTTTAGAAGTAAATAGTTTTTAACTTAGAATGATTTTCTCCAGATTTGATGCATTTCAATGGAATTATAGCAGCTCAGTAAAACCACGTCTTTTCTTAAATTTAAAAAACATTTTTAAAAAATACTGTTTACATTCAGTATTGTTTTGTGTTAGTTTTGGGTGTATAACATGTTGGTTAGACAGTCATATACTTTACAAAGTGTTCCCTCTGATATTTCTCATACCCAACTGGCAACATACATATTACAATATTATTGATTATATTTACAATATTATTGATTATATTTCCTATGCTATACTTTAAAAACCACATTCTTTGGAAAAGACTCCTGCATGTACCAGTGACCTAATTCTGCAGTTGGCCTAAAGCCTAGAAATTACACCATATACTATTTGAATCCCTACAGTACTTTTTATAGAATCTAATGGTACTTTTATTTTGTTAAAATTTAGAATTGCAGAAAATTAAATTAAACCATTGACTTTACCTGCCCAGATTGTAGAACAGCCATCTTTCTGAAATAAGGAATCATTTTCTCTCCCAGAATGCTTTGGCCTTCTGTTTCTAAAACCTGACCCCAGCATTTTCATTTGCGCAAAGGGGAATAAGGAAGAACAAAGTGCCCTGCTTTCATCTTCCCCTAGTGTTTTCCTAAAGGGTACCGGAAGCTATCATAGACTGCTCCTTAGAAGACAACCTAGACAAGGAAATGAGGATTTAGTGAGGCTGATAACCAAGTTATCAGTTCAGGCTTGAATGTTTTCATGTTTTGCTTTATTGTATTTTAGAATTTCAGAAAATATATAGGTCAGATTCTAATTTACACTGGGTATTTCTTTTACAAGTTTGCAGGATATGGTTGTTTAAGACTACTATTTGAATTTATTTGGGGGTCAAGTTAGTGTAGCTCATTTCCATTTCCATGCATGGTTTGGTTTAAGTGCCTGAGAAGGGGGCTGCTTGGCATTGCCATCTGAGCTTGAAGCTACTCAGTTGACCTTAGTTGACCCAAATTTTAGCTTAGAAGAGGAATGTAGCCCATTGTAGAAGCAGAGATGAGTTTATGTCAGGAGACTTGGGCTTTAATTTCAGCCATACCACGGGGACCTGTGACATTGAGTCATTCATTCTCTGAACCACCTAAGCCTGTGAGCTCAGCTGTCAGGGAAGGTATGTTGGATGGACTTCTTCGATTGCAAACAGAAAACCCAAGTTATGGGTTAGAATGAGCAAGCTGGTAGGAAACAAGACAGTGCTGGGCCTGTGTACTTCCTGTCCCTCCCTTCTGAGCCCGCTCAGGCTGCCCTCATGTCCTCGCTGCTTTCCCCTCATCCTCCTCTAAACAGGGAGGAGCTAATGATGCTAGTTAATCACTAGTTGGTTTGGAGCATCTTGATACAGCCACATATGGCCCAGGCGTGCACCCTCACCATCCCTCTTTCCAGTGTCTGCTCTTCGCAGTAGGGATTACAACACTCGGCAAACACCATGAGGCACTGTGGCGTGTCAGTAATCATCCTCACCATCACAGCTGCTGTTGTGAAGTGCTTGCTGTGCACAAGGCTCAGTGCCCAAGTACCTTAATGCATTATTTCATTTAGCCCTCACAAGTCTTCTCTGTACATGCTGTTCGCTCCACCTGGGAACGCAGTTCTCTCTCATTCTTGTCATGACTGGTTTCTTAGCCTTCAGATCTTATTTCAGATGTCAACTCTTCGGAGAGGCCTTTCCTGACCACTCTTAATCTAAAACAGCCCCCACCACCATCCATCATAGCCTCTGAGTTTCCTTCATCGCGCTTATCATTACCTATATCAGGGGTCCCCAAACTTTTTACACAGGGGGCCAGTTCACTGTCCCTCAGACCATTGGAGGGCCGGACTATAAAAAAAAAAACTATGAACAAATCCCTATGCACACTGCACATATCTTAGTTTAAAGTAAAAAAACAAAACGGGAACAAATAAAATATTTAAAATAAAGAACAAGTAAATTTAAATTAACAAACTGACCAGTATTTCAATGGGAACTATGTTCCTCTGACCACCAATGAAAGAGGTGCCCCTTCCGGAAGTGCAGTGGGGGCCGGATAAATGGCCTTAGGGGGCCGCATGCGGCCCGGCCTGTGGGCCGTAGTTTGAGGACCCCTGGCCTATATGATAAATTTGTTCATTGTGTTTCCCTCTACAAGCGTCATACAGGCAGGGACTTTGTCTTTTTGTTTTATGGTTTTATGTCCTGTCCCAAATATAGTACTTGGCCTGGAGTAAGATGCTCACATATGAATAAGTTTAATTTTTGATTTTGGATACCATGGTTATTTCTTTTTTATAGGTGAGGAAACTTAAGGCACCGACAGGTTAAGTGAGTTGCTTAGGCCACACAGCTAGGAGGTGGTAGAGCTGGGATTCAAACTCCAAAACCGTGTTATTTACCAGTGTACTATTCTCAGGTCAGTTTAGAGGAGAAATTAGTTTGTCCTGCCTCACTGGCTTGTTGTGAAGGGCATGTATGGGAAAACTAAAGATTATAAGGCATCATAAAATGTAAGTAATTTTCAAATGCCCTTCTGCTTCTTGCTGCAGTATTTTTATTGTTCTTTCAAGGATGAGTCATTGAATTCTCACAATAAGTCATAGTGCTAGAGTGTTTTTATTTCCATTTCTGCTAGTTAGGTGTCCAGGATCCCATAACTAATATATGGTAAAGCCAGGAATTGAACCCACATTACCTAAGAATAGCTGTACCCTTCTCCAAGCTCTCATGGGCCTTCTTCCTTCCCATCTAGACTGCCCTTCCAGAGCATCTCACAGGTTGGAAACAGACCCAGACCCCCAGTTCACCATCCCCAGCACAGGGGGAGGCCTTTGCGAACTGTTTTATTAATGTACCAGTTTGGGTTTTCTCTGTCCTTTATTGTTATAATAAGGCTGTTATTTTACTGGACTCTCATCCAGCACATTCTAAAGCCAGCATGTTAGGGGATAATCTAATGTTGTCACCTTACACCTGAAAATCTAAAATGCCTCTATGGAGAGTTTTACCTGGTCTTGTGTTTACATTTCTGCTGGCTTTTAAGATTTTGTTTGGTTTTAGTGTTCATCAAGTGAGGATTTATTTTTATTATTATTTTTATTATTATTATTGGGACTGTGCCATATTTAAACTTAGGATTCACTCTTCTTAGATAAATTATTTAGAATTCGTTTTTTTCAAACATGACTTTTTTTCCAGCTTCACCTTCTGGAACTTCAGGTGGCTGCGTATTGAACCTGGTGGTTCTGTCTTCCGTCAGTCCCTTTGGTACTCTCCATCTATCTGCTGCCTGCTGTGCATTTGTTCAGATCCTGCCTTGACTTTAGTAATTTGCTTCTGAGTTGCAGCTAATCTATTTATTGCATTGACTGCATTTCTGCTTTAGGTACTAACTTCTTTTTCATTTCAGGATTTTTTTTTGTTCCTTTCAAATTATTCTCTCATTTTAAATGATCTTTTTTAAAATGTTTTCTAGTCTTTTATTATTATTGTTATTATTATTATGAATTTAGAGAGAGAGAGAAACATTGGTTTGTTGTTCACATATTTATGCATACATTGGTTAATTCTTGTATGTACCCTGACCAGGGCTCAAACCCGCAACCTTGATGTATTAGGACAATGCTCTCTGTTTCTCTTTTAAACATAGTTATTATAATCTATTTCAGATGTTGTTTTACTATTTCAATTCTTCGGGGCACACGTTGCCCTCTCAATTGTGTGCTTTCTCCCTATGTGTGTTATATTTTCTATTATAAGCTAGTTTTTTTTCATTGTGTGCCTGGTCTGGGTCCATTTATTTATGTTGGTTTCAGAGCTTTAGGAATCCTACCCTACATAGGACATCAAGCCTAGGTGCAGTGCACACCTGATGTTTTTATTTCTCATGCAAGATTGTTTTTTCTTCCTGTAGAGAGCTTCAGTCAGAGTTAAGCTTTCTTGCTGATCAGTGGGTGGTTTTTTTTTCCATCTTTTTATAAGGACTGTTCTTCAAGGGTCCTGGCTTTCTACACAGTCACTCCTATCTCTCATATGGGCCTAAAGACCCAAGACTCGAGAGACATTAAAGCCATATTCTAGGCCCATACATGCTCCCCTCTCCCCGGCCCCTGCCGCTCAGCTTGCAATAATAGCCTTTCTGTATTCTTTCTGGAGTCATCTTTTTTCGTGAGCCTAGAAATGCTTTAACCATTTTTTTGGTTGCCTGTTATATTTAACCCAGCATTTCAGGTATTTAGAATTGATGGCATGATTATTAGCTTAGTCTACCATGTTGCTAAAACCAGAATTCTATGTATTGATAAATAGTCATCCCTCAGTACCTTCTGCAGATAAAGAATCTGCAATGCTCAAGTATCTCATAAAAAAATGGTGTAGTGTTTGCATATTGCCTATGTACATTCTCCAGTTACACTTTAAATCATCTCTAGGTTACATACAATACTAATACTACAATGTAAATGTTATGTAAATCAGTTTTATACTGTATTGTTTAGGGAATAATGACAAGAAAACTCTACATATTCATTACAGATACAGCTATCATAGGCCAAACTATGTAGTACATGTCAGAGACAACATGACGAGTTTTTTTCAAAAATATTTTTGATCCCCTGTTAGTTGACTTCTTGGATATGGAACTCATGGATATAGAGGGCCTACTGTATAACCCTGTACAGTGTTTCTTATGCACACTAACATTTGAGACCATTGAGCTCAAAGAAATAAGAAACAAAAGACTCTGTATTCAAGTTTTGGCACTGAAATCATTCTGCCTTATCCTGAGGAGGGGAAATGGGTATAGATCTTGTCACTCTTGTTCCTATTTCCTTATTGGGCTTATCCATTCTATTTAAATGTTAATCCCCTCTAACTTTTAACATATTAATGGATTTATTTTTATAAAAGTAAAAGGAATAATGTGAAGACACAGGAATTGGCTCAATAAATAATTGGCAGATTAGAATATACTTCGTGCTTGATCTGAATCACATCCATGGGTCTTTTGAAAAGTTAGTTGTCAACAGACAACTTACTGTTGCTTTTCCAAGTTAGCATTTCCTTTTGTGGCCCTGTGAGTAAGAAGACATCACACACAGAGCCTTGGAAAATAGGTTTTATCACTGGAATGGTAGTACTGGAACTGTTGAATGCCTAGAGATCTTTTCTTCCCATATTTTTCTCTCCCTCATCCCCCCATATGCCACAGTCTGTCAAGGGCATTGTTGCTCACTTTCTGCCCTGACTTCACAGTGAAGCTGATGGCCGACCATATATTTAAATGTTTAGTGGAGAGTATGAACTTGGCACTGGCTTATCTTAATGCACTGAATGTTTTCATCTGTTATGAAACCCATTAATGAAGTTGGTTGTCCTGAATATAAATAAGTACCACTTCAGTGATTTAGAAAATAAATACATAGGCCCTGGCCAGTGGCTTAGTGGATAGAGCATCGGCCCAGTGTATGGACGTCCCAGGTTCAATTCCCAGTCAGGGCACACAGGAGAAGCAACCATCTGCTTCTCTTCCCCTCCCTCTCCTCCTCCCCTCTCCCCCTCCTGCAGCCAGAAGCTCAGTTTGTTCAAGTGTGGCCACGGGCACTGAGTTTAGCTGCAGATAAGATCATGTCAGCCTTGGGTACTAAAAATAGCTTGGTACTCGAGCATCATCCCTAGACAGGGTTGCTGGGTCCATCCTGAGTCCGCCTCACTATCTCCCCTCCTCTCACCTAAAAAAAAAAAAAAAAGAAAAAATACATAGATTCAGTTCTAGACTGGTTATCTACATTGCCAGCATCCGGTTTGGGGAGTTTTACAAGGTGGAATTTTCTATGAGTATAGGAAGTTCCAGTCAATTCTGATCAAGTTAGCATCATTTTTAGATTCTTGGAAGCTTTGGCTTTGTCAACACTGATTATAGTTCCACTTTTTTCTTGCCTTTTTTGATCTTTGTATTAGACTTATGTTTATTTATTATTATTAAAATTTCTTTCTACTTTAATTTCAGAGTACCAGTGTCATATATTGTAATTCAGCAGTGTATTCTCAGAACTAGCTTATAATTATTTCTTAGAATGTTACTAAATCCTTGTTTTTTTGTTTCTCTAACTGAAACTAATTTATGAACTTATAAGTTTATTAAGAAAATATAACATCTGTAGCCTTTTTCCAAACTGTTTCATTTTATAGGTGTTTGAAATTTAATATTACTGGGTAATATCAGATTCCATTTTTCAGGTGGAAGATGAGCTCAGTTCTCCAGTGGTAGTGTTCAGATTTTTCCAGGAATTACCAGGCTCAGGTAGGTGATTTGAAAAAGAGATTTATTTTTGTGTTTGTGGTTACGGGCTTTGAATTTTAAACTATTTCAAGTGAAATACATAGTCCAAATTATTTTGATTGCTAAAATCTTCAGTCATTTCAGAAAAATTTAATAATTTTCTTAAGAACTCCAGACCTAACTAAATGCCTTAGCATTTTACCAATAATTTCCTGTGTTACACCAGTGGTTTCCAAATTTAGTCTCGCAATAGTACAGGAATGAATGAGAGTCACTTGAAAATAGAGGTTTGGGGGCACTACTTAATAGATCGACTTAGTAGGTTGGGTCCAGGAATCTGTGCTTTTTAACCCTTTGAGTAGTGAGTTTTTTATTAACCCTTTGAGTGAGGACATACATGAATGTTCATACTACTCAAAGGATTAAGAATGTCCCAAGTGCCACCAACCTAGTCCAGGGCACTGGTATTTTTCACCTGGATGGCCACAGTTCCTTCTCAACTGATCTGTCAACATCTGCACATTCCACACATCCTGTCCCATTCCCGACCAGTCTCTACATGGCAGACAGAGTGAGCATTATAAGTGGAAGTCACGTCATATCATTTTTCAGGATCTTACTGCTTCATTTGAATAAGGTCCAGGCTCTGTACTAGGCCTTGTAAGGCCTGCAGTTTTAGCCTTTGCCTTCCTCTCTGACTTCCTCTTAGGCCACTTTTCCTCTTGCTTGTAGAGTGAGACCTTTGCACGTGCTGTTCCCACTGCTTGTAATACATTTCCCCTTGCTCATCTTCTGGCTGGCTTCTTCTCACCTGTTAGGTCTCCATAACGCCCACCTCCTCAGAGAGGCCTTCCCTGTCTGTCCTGTCCAAGGTAACTCCCTCTTATGTCAGAGGCCCCCTTCTTTCATGGCATTCACAACAGTATTAGTGATTTTGTCTTTCTCCATGGTCTGTTTCCTTGAGTAGAATGTAAATTCCAAGATGACAAAAACCTTATCAGCCTTATGTCCCTTGGGCCTGACACAACTCCTGGCACAAGCAGGCACCCAGACATTCAATGAATGGAAGGTAGTTCTGTTGGGAGGCCCAGCTATTGGGAGGGTTCTCTTGACAGTGCTTAGTTAATAAAATAATGTTATGCTTTGATTTCTTTTTGAAATTACTTGAAAGAAAATATTTTAAATTAAGAATTCTGTTTATATCACTTCTCGGCCTTTGGCTTAAGATCAACTGAAGAATTCTATTTGTGTGTATATATTCAGGGGTTCTCTTTTTCATGGAAAAAGTAACATTTAATTTAGTAAGATACATTTAATTTATTTTTATACTTGATCTTAGCCAAAAGGCCAAGAAGCGATCATTTAATTTATTTTTAAATTGTGGTTTAAAAAAACATAGAATTTGCCACCTTAATCATTACATGTGCAGGTTAGCAGCATTAAGTATCCTCACATTGTTGTATAGCAGGCCTCCAGAACTTCCATCTTGCAGAACTGACACTCTGCCCATTCAACAACAACTTCTACTTCCTTCCTCTTCCCATCTCCTGGCAAGCACCATTGAACTTTGTTCTATTAACTTCACTTCTTTAAGTACCTCATATAAGCAGAAGCATGCAGTACTTGTCTTTTTCAAGATTTTATTTATTGATTTTACAGAGAGTGGAGATAGGGCGGGTAGGAGGAGCAAGAATTATCAATTCATAGTAGATGCTGCTTGTATGTGCCTTGACCAGGCAAGCCCGGGGTTTCAAACGGGCGACATCAGTGTTCCAGGTCTTCTATGCTCTATCTACTGCATCACCACAGGCCAGGCAGTACTTACCTTTTTCTGACTAATTTCACTTAGAATAATGGCCACTAGATTCATCCTTGTTGAGCATGTGACAGAATTTTCTTCTATTTTAAGGCTGAATAATAGTCCATTTTATGTTAGACCACATTTTGTGTATCCATTCATTTAAGATGTACATTTGATTTCTATAATATTTGAGACTTTGGGGGAGGGAGTTAATTTTAGGAGCTGAAGCTGATGAAATGGGGTAGTTTTAGTTGGCTATGTTTCTGAGAGGTGAGTCCCCTTTCTTTGTTTTTGTATCAGATCATGGGCTTACAGCTGTCCCAGCATCCAACATGGCACCTTCCACGCCCGGCCGGGAGAGACTATCCTGTGACGCGCTGACTAGCTGGGTAAGAATGGAGTCGTGCACTTTATTCTGCACCCTAGGTGGTTCAGATGGCACGTGATCATGTCTGGGAATTCAGATGCCCAGGGGAGGCCTCTGAGAAGGTGCTGGGCTTGTTCTGGGGCTCCGTTCCTGGTCTGATCACCCTCATACACTGCATGACTTCTGGCAGCCTTTTCCAGCATAGTTCCCTCAGCTTTCTCACGGGACCATTCTTTCTCTGCTGTCAAACAGCCTGCGCAGTGTGGATTGGGGAGGGTTGTAATGATGTCAGCAGGCACGTCAGCCAGAGTGCCCTGAACACTTCCAGCAGTCTGGCAATGTGAATCAGAGGCATTGTGCTTTGGCTGCCTTTTGACACTGAAATTCTACCTCCAGAGATTTTAACCTAAAGAATGTTCTAAACAATGTAAGGATGTTTTAGCACAGCAGCATCAATTCTAGCAAAACAATGTACATGCCCAGCCTAGGGGATTTGGTGAATGAGTTATACCCATGTGGTGATGTTCATAAGAGCCAGATTAAACCAGGTAGCTGGGTGTTTTATGATAACATAAAGCATACATACACCACTCAGTCAGGGTGGGGATGCCACATGACAAGTGGGTGCTTCTCAGTGGGTTAATTTTTGTTCTTTATAAAAATTATGTAGATTTTTTTATTAAGAATTGCCTGACCAGGTGGTGGCGCAGTGAATAGAACATTGGCCTGGGGATACAGAGGACCTAGGTTTGAAACCTCCAGGTTGCCGGCTTGAGTGCGACTCACCAGCTTGAGCGCAGGGTCACTGGCTTGAGCATGGGATCATAGACATGACCCCGTAGTCACTTGAGCCCAAGTTTGCTGACTTGAGCAAGGGATCACTGGCTCGGCTGGAGTTGGCAAACCCAATAAAAACCCAGTCAAGCGCATATGAGAAAGCAGTCAATGAACAACTAAGGTGCCACAATGATGAATTGATGCTTGTCTCTCTCCCTATCTGTCTGTCTGTTTCTCTCTGTCACTTAAAATATATATATATGTAGCCTGACCATTAGTAGCATAGTGGGTAGAGCGTCAACCTGGGACACTGAGGTCACAGTATTAAAACCCCAAGGGCATCAGCTTCAGTGTGGGCTCAGGCTTGCCAGCTTGAGCAGGGGTCACTGGCATGGCTGGAGCCCCTCGGTCAAGGCACATACGAGAAAGCAATCAATGAACAACTAAGGTGCCGCAACTGTGAGTTGATGCTTCTCATCTCTCTCCCTTCCTCTCTTTCTCTCTTACTCTCTTCCTCCCTCTCCTCTCCGCCCCCCTCTCTCTCTTACATGCAAACAAACAAACAAAAAGAATGGATGTAAAAATTACTGTTTTTAAAAAGTAATTGTCATAGTATTTGAAGAGAATCAAAAGATTAAAGGAAATTAGGCCCCACCTGACCAGGCGGTGGCACAGTGGATAGAGCATCGGACTGGGACGTGGAGGACCCAGGTTCAGGACCCCGAGGTCGCCAGCTTGAGCTCAGGATCATCTGGTTTGAGCAAGGCTCACCAGCTTGGACCCAAGGTCGCTGGCTCGAGCAAGGGGTTACTCGGTCTGCTGAAGGCCTGCGGTCAAGGCACATATGAGAAAGCAATCAATGAACAACTAAGGTGTCGCAATGAAAAACTGATGATTGATGCTTCTCATCTCTCTCAGTTCCTGTCTGTCTGCCCCTATCTGTTCCTCTCTCTGACTCTCTCTCTGTCTCAAAAAAGAAAAAAAAAAAGGAAATTAGGCCCCCAAGAGCTTCTTGGGTTTGGGACTGAATGGACGAGGTCAGTCAGAAGACACTTGATTCCCTCCTTGCAGGAGCGTGTTCATTCTACCCTTTTCCCTGCAGCTGGGGGAACAGCTGAAGCAGCTGGTGCCCCTGAGCGGCCTCACCATCATGGATCTGGAAGTGGAGGGCGTGTGCGTGAGGTTCAGCCCTTTGATGACAGCAGCAGGTAACTTGTCTCCGGGGTGGGCCCCACTTTTGTCCTGGGGAGCAGCAGTGGCATGTCTATGAAAGTCCAGGCTGTGGGGTTGATTGGCTTTCCCTTGTGATATGATATTCTGTTCTCTTTGGAGAGGTTTTTCCTTTTCTTTTGGATTAAATTTAGGTAGATTGGCCTTCCAGTGTGATTTCTCAGAAATAGAGACTCGGAAGGCACATGAATTCCTATGTTTTAATATTTTATAACCTTTTCTGTTCAGTGGTTCTCGGTCCAGACCGCACATTAGAATCACTGGAGCTTTGAAATCTCCCAGCGGCTGGGCCTCCCCCATGAGATTCTGATTTACTTGCTCTAGAGTGCGGCCTGGGCATCTTATCTTTAAAAGTTTCTTGGTGATTTGAAAAGGCCAGCTAGGGTTGAGAACCTGGTGGCCTCGGGATTCTCTAGGAGGCTTGCTTTCTAAACAGGAAAAGCAAGCTGCGGACACTGAGGCAGCATGAGACCACGTCCGTGTTCAAACTGACGAAGTGGGGAGTAGCGATGGTGCCAGTACTCTCAGATCCCCGAAGCTCAGACCTCTCAGGCTCTGACCTTCAGAAGTGACTTAGTTGTCTTCTTCACCAGCCTGCCCTCCCTGCCACAAACATGCCCAAAGCCCTTTCTTTCCAAGATGTTAATGTACAGAAAGAATTGTCTGGCTGCCTGTTTCTAACTTGCAATAGGATGTTCATAACTTGACATAAACAGAATCTTTTTGTAGGAAGAATCTGATTTCTACATTAGAGCTTCGTTGTGTATAACATCATAGGACCAATTCTCTTTTTAAGGAAAAAAACTGTCTACATCTGGAGGAGCTGGCTGTGTTGATTTTAACACCAGATTCTTCCACATCTAGGTTTAGTAGCTTTTTTTTTAAGCTCCTCAGATCCAGGTATTGGCTATACATAGAGCTCTGGGCCTTTCTGGTAGAGAAAGTAGGAGCCCTGCCCTCTTGTGTTTAGCTGTTCCTTAAGAATTTCTCTAATGTTCTGTGACTGTTTTCAGTTTTAGGAACTCGAGGAGAGGATGTGGATCAGCTCGTAGCCTGCATACAGAGCAGGCTGCCGGTCCTGACCTGTACTCTGCAGCTGCGAGAGGAGTTCAAGCAGGAAGTGACAGCAACAGCAGGCCTCTTACACGTTGACGACCCCAACTGGCCCGGAGTAGGGGTTGTCAGGTACGGTTTCGGCTTGCTGCCTGATGCTGATTTCTCTGCTGCATAAAGACCATGGTGGGTCATTTTATGAACCAACTTAAATGTTTCAGATGAATATGTGTAGTCACATTGTACACGTCTAATGAAAGTTCAACTATATAGATGTTTAGGCACTTACAGAAGCACAGAGCAGCAGCTCTCTGTGCCAGCTCATTTACTAGGGAGGATACATGCAGCTGGACAACTGTCTCTGCATAGGAGAGAGCCCAGCTCCCCTCAGAGCAGACTCCCACCCCCTGCAGTCAGTGTGCTGTCCTTCCTGCGGCTACTTTTCAGCTCCTCTGGGGATGCCAGGCAGCGCCTTTTCTGATCACAGTGAAGAGACTTCCAGACCTCGCCCGCTCGCTTAAGTTTCATGGACTTACAGACTTGGCCTTTCCTTGAAACCTTGAAAGTGATTTTTGTTTTTGTTTTTTAAGATTTTATTTATTCATTTTAGAATAGAGAGAGAGTGATTGAGAGAGGAAGGGGGGGGCAGGAAGCATCAATTCCCACATGTGCCTTGACCAGGCAAGCCCAGGGTTTTGAAATGGCGATACCTCAGCCTTCCAGGTCGGCACTTTATCCACTGCGCCACCACAGGGCAGGCGAGACCTTGAAAGTTTTTATTCCTGAACCCCAAGCAGCTCCTTTGCCCATTTGTCTCATTCCACATTTCCTCTGTAATCCTAGGTCTGAAGAGACGTTTGATAGTCTAGATTTAAATATTGTTGTTTGATGTTGTTTATAGGTATGAACATGCTAATGATGATAAAAACAGTTTGAAATTAGATCCAGAAGGGGAAAAAATTCATGCTGGACTCCTGAAAAAGTTAAACGAACTGGAATCTGACCTTACATTTAAAATGGGTAATTACTACTTTTATAAGTCAGCTGTCAACTTTGCAAGGACACTTCTAACTGACTTAAGAGAAAACGGGCTCTACCTCTTTGAGGAAACATTGGTGTAGGTGTTCCTGGGGGTGAGATAGCTCCTTCCCCTTCTGCGGCCTCTCTGGGCTTCCTGTCTCCTCATTAGAACCACTGTCCTCACCCCACCAAGAGGCTCCTTTGCGCATGGTCACGCTGCTGTACAGAAGCAGGCTCGTGTCGGACTCGTGACAGGTAACCAGGGTGGTCTGTTGTTTCTCCCCGCAGGCCCTGAGTATAAAAGTATGAAGAGCTGTATCTACATTGGCATGGCGAGTGACGACATAGATGTTTCTGAACTAGTGGAGACCATTGCAGTCACAGCCCGAGAAATTGAGGAAAACTCAAGGGTCTGTACGACTAATGAGCACATCTCACTCCTTTTCTGGGTGTTTCCCAGGCAAGCAGCTGGAGTCATAAAGGAAGAAGCTACTCTCAAAAATGTCTGTTCATTCTTTCCCAAAACATGTTTAAATGTGTGCCAAGAATTAGACATTGTGCCAGGCATCAGGAAGGCCCAGTGGATTTGGCTTGGCTCTGCCCCCAGGGAACTCACAGCCAGTGAGGGAAGAGATACATATAACCAAATGAGGTGGTAAGAGCTGTGGAGGAGAAGTTGGGCAACTGAGTGTTCAAGAAGATGCAGCCACTCTGCCTGACAGGTCAGGGAAGACTGCCTGGTTGTAGGAGGGTCCTGAGGCTGAATGAGACAGGTTCCTTTTTTAATTTTTATTTATTGATTTTAGAGAGAGTGAGAGAGAAACATCAATTTATGTTTCCACTTATTTATGCATTCATTAGTTGATTCTTATATGTGCCCTGACTGGGAATCAAACCTGCAACCTTGGCGTATTGGGATGATGCTCTAACCACCTGAGCTACCCAGCCGGACCCAGACAGGTGTTGTTGATAACTGAAACTTTCCACCAGTAACAGACCTGCTCCTATTGGCCAGTTGGCCTGGAGAAGTAGGCTATGAGGCTTAAAGTTGGTTCTCCAAACTAGAGTTGAGTCACTAGAAATCACTCAAAAGAGTGAAGAGAGATCAAAGCAGGACTTATCTGAGAGGAGACAGAAACATGTGTGACATGTTTCACTTTTGGTAGGGGTAGGAAAGAGAAGGACATTTGAAAAGAGGTGGGGGAAAAATAAAAGCCCTAGCCATTTGGCTCGGTGGATAGAATATTGGCCCAGAATATGGATGTGTTGTGTTCAATTCCCGGTCAGGGGACACAGAGAAGCAACTATTTGCTTCCCCCTTCTTTCCCTCTGCCTCTCCCCGTTCTCTCCCTCTCCTTCTGCCTCTCCCCCTTCCTTCCTGCAGCCAGTGGCTCGATTAGTTCGAGCATTGGCCCCAAGTGTTGAGGATAGCTTGGTTGGCTGGAGCATGTCAGCCTCAAGTGCTAAAAATAGCTCAGTTGATTCAAGCATTGGCCTTAGAGGGGGGTTGCTGGGTGGATCCTAGTTGAGGTGCATGAAGGAATCTTGTCTCCTCCCCAACTCTCACTTAAAAAAAAAAAAAGGCCAAGGGGTCAGCTTTATTCATTCTTCAGTAGACTTCTTGAAGTTTCTATCAAACCTGACTATATCACTTCTGACTCTGTTTCCATGAATGTGGAGCCACATGTCCCGATAGTCCGATCATAGCGACAGTTGTTTTTCCTGTTCCCTGGCTAATGAGGCTGGTTACCAAGGTATATCTGCCTAGGCCTCATTGAGCATTTTGTTTTATCCTTTTCTATTTGATTTACTATTTTATTTTTACACTGATATTTTAAAGTGCAGAGTTCTCTTTACTAACTTTTGAAAAATGTCCCCAGTGCTGTTAATAGTTCTTAGAGGCGCCCCGGGCAATACGTTTAGACAAGTAATGCTTTCTTGGTCTTAACACAGCTTCTGGAAAACATGACAGAAGTGGTTCGGAAAGGAATTCAGGAAGCTCAGGTTCAACTGCAGAAGGCCAATGAGGAGCGCCTTCTGGAAGAGGTGAGGCTGCAGAGTGGCTCAGGCTGGGAGCCGACTGAACAAGCTGATGCTGAGCAGTGTTGTTTTGCAGGGGGTGTTACGGCAGATCCCTGTAGTAGGATCCGTGCTGAATTGGTTTTCTCCGGTCCAGCCTTCACAGAAGGGAAGAACTTTTAACTTAACAGCAGGTAGGACTGACAGCCTCCTTCCAAGTCTCATGTACCTTGAGAGTTTTAAACCAAATGCCCCGGGATCCCGCACTCATGCTGAAAAGCCTTGTGTCTGTCCCATGCTTTGTCCCGGGAACCGTGCCAGGAATCTGTCCGCTGCTGTGCCTGTCCCCTCTTCCCTGTCCCGCCCACACTGCTGGAATGGCACGGAGCAGACACACGTTGCCCACAGCAGACTTCTGTTCCTGGAACCCAACAGGAACATGTTGACTCACCTGCTCAGACCCTCTGGCCTGGGGCTGGGCGTTCTGGCTCAGTGCGAATGCTGCAGTCCTCAGCAAAGGGCTGCCTTTGAAAGGGGCTGCTAAAAGACTGGTCTGTAGCACTGGACCATGTTATTTCAGACTAGGCAGCCAGCAAGAATTGCCAGTTCCTAGGGTTTGCGGAAGATACCAACTACAGGATTCCTTTCCTGTTCTACCAGGGGCCCCTTTCTCTGTTACTTCCACAGGAAATGATGACTCTAATATGACAACCAGAGATAATCTAACTTTCAACATGCCACGCTCAGCCTGTAGCAAAGAGGCATCCATTCCTTGTTGCTGAAGTGTAGTTGCTAAAGCACTCAGAGGGAAATTAGGGTCTTTCCAACTTGGGCCTGGCTCTCTGGGAATGCCTAGGCCAGCCACACTGCTGACTGCTTTCACATGTCCACAGGATACCTGGGGAGACGAGGATGACACGTCCCAGCAGGACTGGGACTCATGAACATAGCTGTGACATGCCTTTCTCCGATTCCTGGCATGTTTCAGGAGTACCCAAGTCTCCTCCAGTCTAGGCGAGGTTGCATGGCTTAAGAAAGCTCAATAGGGAATAAGGCTAAGTGGGGGCATCTCCCAGGGCAGCCTGTGCCAGGACTGTCCCCTATTGCTCTCTTTCTTTCCCTGGCAGGCTCTCTGGAGTCCACAGAACACACATATGTCTACAAAGTACAAGGTACAGGAGTAACGCCACCTCAGACCCCCACAGGCACTCGCACTAAACAGAGACTTCCAGGTACAGTACATCTGCATGTTTGAGTTAACACTAAAGAGAAAGGGTTGTGGCCTGACCCGTGGTGGCGCAGTGGATATAGCATCGACCTGGAACACTGCGGTCGCTGGTTTGAAACCCCGAGTTGACCCGGTCAAGGCACATATGGGAATCGATGCTTCCTGCCCCCCCCCCCTTAAAATGAATAAAAAATTTTTTTAAAAGGGATTGCATTTCTCTTAGAAAAATAGACCTTTGCATCATGTAATGGTTTTCCATTTGGTATTACCTACATTCCATTGTTTTCATGGTTCTTTAACCCAAAATCTTATTTCTCTTCAATTAAGACTAGCTGTCCCTTTAAGTAACCATTCCAGTAGCCTTGGGCTTTAGCCTTGGAGGGATGCCTCTGTAGCACTCCTGCGGGGGAGTTAGGGTCTTGAGAGCTGGCATCATGTTTAACCCGGTATTGACTCTCCTGAGTTTTCCACAATTAGAGGTGACCTCAAAAGTTCCCAGCCTTGGGGGCATGTTAGTCTCATATCAACTGTCTTCTTGCCTCATCACTTAAATGCTTCAGAGCCAGTAATTCCGGGGATTTCCACTGAACAGTTGGAATTAGTAAAGCAATCTCATTGCAGAGAGCTTTGTTGCAGAAGTGTCCTTTCCTAACCTTTCAGTGCTGTTCATTTCCATCTTTCTCTAGGCCAGAAGCCTTTTAAAAAATCCTTAAAAGGTTCAGATGCTGTAAGTGAGACAAGCTCAGTCAGTCACATTGAAGACTTGGAAAAAATGGAGCACCTGTCTGGTGGGCTGGAACAAGAGGTCCTGGAGGCCAACAACCCTGAGCAACACCCAGGAACTCCCAGCCCTCAGGAAGCCGACCAGACTGGAACCTTCCAGAACAGAGCCCGGGGCCCAAAATTTGACCGCCCACAGGTAGAAGAACCAGAAAGCTTAAGATAAAATTCAGTGTTTGGTTTGAGACTGTACTGAATATTGTCAGGGAAGATGAAGTTATACTGAAGATGTGAACTGTGCCACATGCTTATACAAGAGAAATGACTGTTATTTGTGCTTAACTGGGGTTTTTGCACAAATATGTGCCTGAAAGCCAGGCTTTCTAGGAGGGTAACTGACTTGTCTAATTCTGTGGGAATAGAGAACAACTATTATTCTGTCTACTGAACTGTAGTGATAATAATCCCCCACGTTACTATAAACACTTTTTATTCACAAAGAACACTCAGAATGTCAAGTGCCTGCCACTTGAAACACTTGCTCTCATGTTTGTAAACATAAGCCTAAGTTACTAGGTTGCTCATAATCACTTTCTGGTAAGACAGCGTTCTTTTGAACTCTGGCGTCTCTGTTGTACTGCTGCAGAGGACAGACAGGTTTCTTTGCCATCTATTTTAGTTGGCGTTTAGTTTGATCAGGTTGCAATATACAACTACATCGTTTTGGCTTGAAGGAGAGTGGGTTTCAATGGGATTGTAAATAAGTGTCGGAAGCCCTCTTCTGAATCCCCTACTGCTGCTTTCCTCAGAGATGTAAGTAAGGACTGTGTCCACAGCTGTGGCAGGCTGTCAGGCAGGTTAGACTGGGCAGCGCTGCTGTCTGGGACTTCCCTCTGCTCCATTTCTCCCTTTATATACTATTTGTAAACAAATTAAAGGACTCATTTATTAAGAGTAACTGTAAAGACTTCTTGACCATATATATGTGTATATTTTTAAATACTGGCAAAGCTTTTAAATTGGCACAAAAGAACAGACTGTGCTCATTTCTATGTTTAATATCTGAAAATCCAATAGATGCTACTCTTAAGAGCCTAATATTAAATGTACTGTGTAGCACCCAGTTAAATGTAAATTCTGAAATAAGTATACCTTTGACCTGTTACACATGGGGGCTTCCATAGCTTCTGTTCTACTTGCAGCTCACCCCTTTGAGCCCAAGTCAGAAACATGAACCAGAAAAGTGACTTTTCTCAGGCTGACCAAGCCCAGACTACTGCTAAAATAGCCAGAAGTTAGCCCTTAATGACTGTCTATGTCTACTTTCCCAGAAGTACGGCACCCCCTTCACTTACCATAGGTGACGGCCCCGTGCCCTCTAGTCCAGCAGTCAGGCTTGAGAGACCTTAAGACGGTGGGAATTCACACTGGGTTTGTGGACTGTAGTGTTGGAAGCCTTAGTTATACCACAGAAAGCCTATAATTACACTGATTCGATGTGATTTCTGACATTTGGCACTTGTCAAAATACAATTTTCCTTTTTTTTTTTTTTTTTTTTGGTGCAGATGATTGTTAAAGTCTTCCCTGTTTATTTGGTGCAATGAAGTATAGCAGATAAAATGGGAGAAGGGGAAATTATCACCTTTAACAAGATTAATTTTTAAATGTTTTTATATATATTTGGAATTGTTAAATTGGTTTTGCTGAAACAGAATTTCACCCTTGAGATACTACTTGAATGTTGGTTTCAATAAAGGTTCTTGAAATTGTTCTTAGTGAGTTCAGTTTGTTCAGTTCTCTTTTTTTTTCCTGAAGTTAGAAGCAGGGAGGCAGTCAGACTCCCGTATGTGCCCGACCGCGATCCACCTGGCATGCCCACCAGGGGGCGATGCTCTGCCCATCTGGACTGTTGCTCTGTGGCAACCAGAGCCATTCTAGTGCCTGAGGCGGAGGTCATGGAGCCATCCTCAGCGCCCAGGGCCAACTTTACTCCAGTGGAGCCTTGACTGCAGAAGGGGAAGAGAGAGAAAGGAGAGGGGGAAGGGTGGAGAAGCAGATGGGCGCTTCTCCTGTGTGCCCTGGCCAGGAATTGAACCTGGGACTTCTACACACCGGGCCAACACTCTACCACTGAGCCAACCGGCCAGGGCCAATCTTACTATTAATTGGGTATAGTGACTTCCTTTTGGATAGCAACTTCAGAAAAATAAAAGATTTCTAAAACTACAGCTTGCATAATAATCACAATTTGGGCATTTTAATGACCTTATCCTAAAAGAACAGACTTATCAATGGTTTTGTGTAACACTCAGATTAAATTTAGCCTCATAGAAAATCATCTATTTTAGAATTATATTGCAGGACAGTGAGATCAAACACTGTTTCTTTCTGAACCTTTCATCTCCTTCATTCAGAGGTACATTTATATCGGTTTGGGATAGGATGCTTCTGAAATATTTTGGGGCCAAAAATCCCCTCTTAAATATTGTTCTTAAAGCAAACTCAATTATAATTTTTCCTTTATTCACTAATTTTTATAGAATTAGAAATATTACCCTAAGTAACTGAAATCGCTGTCGCAGAATACCGAGACAGTGGCTTCTACTCTGCCCCTTACTACTAGCTAGAAAGGAAAAGCTGCATGTCACCTTTTTAGCAAAGTAAAAAGTAAACAAACACCTTTGCCAAAATAAGATTTTATTTTGAAAGTCATTTGAAAGACACTAAGACTCAAGGGATGTAGATTCCAAATTCACATTCTGTCCAACCTCCACCAATGGTCTGTCACACCAAAAAGTTGCTTTCTTTGGTAATTTCTATATTTAGCTTTCTAGAGAGAAGATCTTTTCCCATAAGCCATCTTCATTCTTTTTGTAGAGGAGAGCTTTATTTCCAGGAAATAGCGTGTTTGTTGGAGATGGATATTTTTTTAAAAACATCAAGGTAGATCTAATATGTTCAACAAAGTGAGAGGGCTCAGCTAGAGGTGAAGTGGACAGATTCTGGAGAAAAACAAGAGTCGAAGCATGAGAATAACCTTGCTATGTTCCCTACTGATAAAGTCGTCAAATAAAATACCCTTGTGTTCCTTAAACATTAACCAGGATGTCCTCAGATCACTATATAAAGCTATATACGTTGTAAAATTACGGAAGAACTGAGGTGTACTGGGTTAATAGGAAAAAAGCAGTTGGTTGCTTCCTGCTTCACCTCTGCAGGTGTCTGTCCAGGACAGTGCTCATCCCCAACTGACACAGAAGTGGATGGGGGTCTGTCGGCAGCATCCAGAAGACAGATCCTACCCAGTGGAGGAGAAGCAGCTTTTATTTAGTCTAAGCCCTCTTTTCTTACAGATGAGGAGACTAGGGTCCAGGGAGTTAAGGTTTGCCCAACCTGTAAATTCTCACCTCTAGTATTTGCTTATCATCTTGCTGCAACCAGAAATCCACATGGGGAAATGGCATCCAGAAATACGGTCCTATTCGAAGTTGTTCTGTCTTTGCATCATAAATACTAATCATCTAAAAAAGAACAGTTTAAGGATAGAATTTAAGGAACGTTACAGCTTCTCAAACCCTACCATTAAAGCAGGTTCCAGTGGAGTCTAGCAGTTAAGGCATTTTCTGCATGACAAGCTTCTTTACAATTTTGTCTCATAATAAACACTGCTACTTACTCAATACTTCCAACAACTGTCTGGTACTACACTTTGTAACATATTATTTTGTTTAGTTTTGACGACAATCCTGCAGGAAGATGGCATTTTCCCATTTTGATTGAACACCTGAGGCTCGGCGAGCCGGGGCACATAGCCCACAGTCACATTTCCAGTAAGCATCAGAGCTGGGCCTCAGACCCAGGGGTCTGTGAAGTCCATGTTCCTCATGGCTACATAGAAACACTGCCTCCATATTTACACCCAAGCAGCTGTTACCTTGCAACTTTATACATTTGTTGCCCCATCAAAAGAAAGGAAAAACAATTTGTAAAAATGCTCATTTGCCAAGTGATAGATACCCTGAATTCTCAGATCTGTCAACAGTTAGTTGTTCTAGGCTTACCCAGCATTGTTCAATTTCGGTTACTGAGATTGAAATATACTCTGAATATTAGCTAAATCATAGCTGTGATGCTACTTGAGAAATTATAAAAGGAACCCTAAAAATGTTATTGGCAAAATAGATCATTCTGAATCCAAGTATTATCTTTCAGTGAAAATGTCAGCATTTGATGAATGAGCAGATCTCTTTTGGGTGCTCTGACTGCTATTCTATTTTTTCACACTTTACACATTTTAAAATTTTTATTTATTGGAGAGAGAGGGGAAGGGAGAGTGAGAGATAGCCATAAACACTGATATGTTCCTGTATGTGCCCTGACTAGGGATTGAACCCACAACCTCTGCGTATTAGTAAAACACTAACCAACCGAGCATCTGGCCAGGGCACTTGACCCATTTTTAAAGGATTCTTTCACCCACTCCTCGAACAGCATGTCAGTCTTAGGTTTTTATTTTTCTTTTAAAATTAAAATGTTAATTAATTAACAAGCACTCTAAGGCCCTGGCCAGACAGCTTGGTTGGTTAGAGCATCGTCCTGAAGCATGGAGATTGCCGGTTTGATCCCCGGCTCGGGCACATCGCTGTTCCTGTCTCTCTCTTGCTCGCTCTCCCTCTCTCTCCAAAATCGAGAAAATTAACATGTAAATACAAAATAAAAAGCACCCTAAGGCAATCTGACTTTTAAATTGATTTGATCAGTGTTTTTGATCAACTCATTCCAGCAGATTGCTCTTTAGTGACTTGGTCGAAAAGAGTGTATGATCCAAGGTGCAGAGGGGAGAAACCTCTCCTTCCCCCTTCCTGGCTCGCTCTTTTTTTTTTTTCTGAAGCTGGAAACGAGGAGGCAGTCAGACAGACTCCTGCTTGCGCCCGACCTGGATCCACCCGGCACGCCCACCAGGGGGCGATGCTCTGCCCATCTGGGGCGTTGCTCTGTTGCGACCAGAGCCATTCTAGCGCCGAGGCAGAGGCCACAGAGCCATCCCCAGCGCCTGGGCCAACTTTGCTCCAATGGAGCCTTGGCTGCGGGAAGGGAAGAGAGAGACAGAGAGGAAGGAGAGGGGGAGGGGTGGAGAAGCAGATGGGTGCTTCTCCTGTGTGCCCTGGCCGAGATTCGAACCGGGACTCCTACATGCCAGGCCAACGCTCTACCACTGAGCCAACCAGCCAGGGCCCTGGCTCTTTATAGGAACTTTATAGGTAAAGTTCTTACAAAGTAAAAGGGGTTCATTCTCTTTGGATTGGATATTGGGGATTCACATTACCTCCCCCTACACCTTCAAGGCAGAGAATTGGGGTCTTGAGCTATTATAACCTACAAGTGTGCGTGCGCATGTGAGTTGTGAAGTTTGACGACTCACTGGTCCTCCTGTTAAAGCTCGTGCAGCACGCAGCTCCTCTTCTGGACCACGATCTTGGAAGGAGGCTCTGTAAATCTCTGCAGTTTTAACGTTGACAGCTGTGAGGGACAACAGGATGACTTTGAGTTGACAAAAGATAAACACGGAAAGTTTGCACAGGCCCACATTTCTCCCACCATACATAATAGAATATGGGTGTCTCTCTCAAAGAAAGGATAGAATGGAAATTGAACAACATTAAGTGCCTGGAGCTTCCCTCTTCCTGGACAGGGAAAAGGCAATCCTGTAGCCAAGTATCTCACTCAAAATGGCCGAGGCCTGAGCTGAACTAGGTTTAGTAAGGCTGTTCCAAACCAAGCACCGGCCCGGTCGGCGGGGAAGGCAATTCATCTCTTCAGGTAGGTGCAGGGCAAACGTGTCTGCAAATGGTTGAGGTCAGGAAGGCGACCTGTGATTGTGGCCAAGTCTGGTGTTTTTGTTTGTTCTAATTATTATACGTTTCAGATATATAACTTTGTTACACATAACACACATCTGTGTTCCTACCACCTAGCTAAATATGTAAAATATTACATACATGGTATAAGCCCTCTGCAAATACAGCCAATTTCATCCTATTACATCCTCAGGAGTCTTAGGGGTCATCACAGGAAGGTAGAAGTTTCTGGATTTTCTCTAATCTGGTAAGTTGTATTTTCCTTTGTAGGATCTTTGTTCTTGGTTCCCTTGCTGTCAGAAAATTATTATGCCATCCAGCCCCTGGGCCCTGGGCTGAGCCGTTCACGGAACAGCCTTGCACTGAGCCTGCCTTGTGAGCGCATGGCCAGCCTCTACCCTCAAATACACACACTACTTACCAATGCCATAAATGATTGGAAAGTGGTTTTCGTTTTCTTCCCGGTCATTTAATTCTAACAAATAAAAAAAAATTTTTTCTAAGATCCAATTTTTAAGAAATACTAAATAATTGCTTTCATTTTGTAAACTAGAGGCCAAGAAAAAGCTCCACTGCTATAGGGGGGAACCAGACAACAAAAGGGACAGTTTTCCTACTTCCTTTGCTGAGTCCCAGAGCACTCGGGCTTGCCCTGAACGCACTGCCCCTTCCCGAGTCAGTGCCTCCCAGCGGTCTGCCGCCCGAGGTGGCAGCTCCTGCCTGGGGTGTGGTCGCTTCTGCCCAGGAGTACAGGGGAGGCTTCCGAGTATCTCAGGGAAGGGAACATGACTTGCTCTAAAGTGGGTCAGCATCTCAACAGGTTGAGCAGGATGCGGACCCCGGGAAGGGAGGGGAGGCCGTTCCCGCAGCTGGGAAACGCCAGAGCAAAAGTCAGCAATGCCTTAGCAGCTGTGCCTTCTGTGAGCCCGGTCCTGATGGTGCCAGGTCCTGCTCTAAGGGTGAAGCAAAGCCTTCCTGAAATCTACAGCTTTGTTTTGGGAAAGATGGCAGAACTTACCTGTCACACATAACGTCACTAAGTGAATGTCATCTTCTTGTCTGTCAAATTCACCTAGAATTAGAATTTTAAAACTAGGTATCAAAAAAGCTCCTTTAATTAACAGAACATTTTTTGAGCAAGTAAAAATGGGGACAGCGGGAAGGAAGCCAGCTGAGCCATCTCTGTTCCACTGCCTTTTCAACTACAACCTGGCCTGTCAATCAGAGGCCAGACCCACGTGACCTGATGCCAGGGCCCCTGCTGCCAAGTGACAGTCGTGTTCCTAGCCTCCAGCCCAAAGGAAACTGTGACCAAGGCTTTCCATTTCTCTCTCCATTCTGAGGTATAGGGGGATAAACTGACAAGATCTTTATTCATCTTTTCCTAAGTAACGTCTTTTCCTGACTTCAGGCATAAAAAATTTGGAAAATACAGGAGTATAAGGAGTAATATGTTTTTAATGCCCATAATCTCACAGTTAATACGCTATATATTCCATTCTTTCCTGTGCATAGCTAAGCTCATAGTATGTCGACAATCTTATAACCCAATTTTTTTGTACATATGTATTTTCCCATGGAATTGAAACTTTTTTCATGAGTACTATTTTTTAACAGCTATATAACTATTCCTCCACTAATGAACATTAGATTATTTTCTGTTGTAAACGATATGTTGCCTATCTTTGGGCATAAATTCTGTGTATATTTCAGATTATTTTCTTAGAAAAGATTCGCAGAAGGGGAATTACTGGGACAAAGGACATGAACCTTTCAAGACTTCTTCACCAGGACACCAAATAGCTTTCCCAACAGGTCGTACCAATGTATGTGCTGGTTCTCTGTGCCTGTGTTACCTCCCTGCCTCATGGTTAATCAACACAGAACAATGTGGTTTTTTAAAAAAAATAATTGCTCATTGAGTAGGGAAGAAATGGTATAGTCAATGTTTTCATATTTTACAGATTAAAATGAACATTCTGCCCAGAGGGTGGATCTGTTTTTACATAATTCAGAGCATTCCTACTTTGGAGTACATCAACTGCTGTTTTAAAATGAAATCGTGTCCCCACACCATTAGCCCCTAAAAATTTAGTTCATTACAGTTCAGTCTTCATTAGATTTCAAGCTAAGCAGCTATGTCACTCCAGGAAGGTATGCCCCTCTTTAAGTTGTGTCCTCACTGGGACTTTTACACAAGCAAAAACATATAAATTTGAGGGGAAAACAGTGAACTTACTAAGAAGTTGATGAGTAAGTTTTTGTGACAACTGCCTATCATCACTGAAGCCGCCCACGAGGTGCAGTTCCAGCCTGGCAAAGAGAGGGACAGTGGTCAGAGGCCAGCACGATGCACAGCGGCGTGCGCTGGTCTCGCTCTGATTGCGGTCCTCGGCTCCTGGGAACCCTCGCCCTTCAGCCACGACGCAGGCACGCGATGTCTCTGGGACCGCTGGGGTAGATGTGTCTTCCCTAGGAGGAGCTGGGGTGGAGGAGTGCAGGAAAGACAGCTTGCACGGACCACAGCCCATCTTAGGGAGGGACTGCAGTGTGCCTCCCGCAGATGCTGCCCCCTAATGCCCACCTCTCCTGGACAAACAGGAATGGTCACCGCCATCCCACAGAGAAGGAAACTGAGTCTGTCTAAAGCACATGCTTATCCACTGTGCTGCCCTGAACATCAGCTGCATGAGACAGAAAAAAAAGATTCTTGGAGTTAAATATTTAGGAAATCTTGCCTACTGTAACCCCTCCCTAGGAGTCACAGTACACACTAGCAAAGAAAAGGCCTAAGAAGTCCAACAGTTGAAAAAATCAAACTTTGTTTAGCCCTGTTTCCCTTGCTCACTTGTCCACTAACCCCTGTCCACAGCCTGTAACAACCTAGTGTTTCTGAAAGTGTGGCTGTATTTCTTTTTTTTTTTTTACAGAGACAGAGAGGGATAGACAGGGACAGACAGGAACGGAGATGAGAAGCATCAATCATCAGTTTTTTGTTGCGACACCTTAGTTGTTCATTGATTGCTTTCTTTTTTTTTTTAATTAATTTATTTACAGAGACAGAGAGAGAGAGGGATAGATAGGGACGGAGAGAAGCATCAGTCATTAGTTTTTCGTTGCGCATTGCGACACCCTAGTTGTTCATTGACTGCTCTCTCATACGTGCCCTGACCACGGGCCTTTAGCAGACCGCGTAACCCCCCGCCCGAGCCAGCGACCCTGGGTCCAAGCTGGTGAGGTTCTGCTCAAACCAGATGAGCCCGCACTCAAGCTGGCGACCTCGGGATCTCGAACCTGGGTTCTCTGCATCCCAGTCCGACGCTCCATCCACTGCACCACCGCCTGGTCAGGCGAGTATTTCACACAGCTGTATTTCACACAGACATGAGCAACGATGAACTGGGATCTAAGTAACCAGCATGGGCAAAGCATCAAGTGGCCTCACAATAAACATTTAAAGTAAGGAGAGCAGTGATCACGGCTTTGCTCAACACTGGGCTACAGGTTTGCATTCCAAATCATAGTTGCAACAAACCTTTCAGAGTGACCAAATCGGTTCCTTGAACAGGCCGGGGACATCTCACAACTGCATGTCGTAATCTGCTATGTAATCTGTGGAGCCCATTGCAAAATAGAAAGGCCATTCTGCAACTGCACAGGTTGCATGCCAGTGAAGCTGGCCCAGCCTGTGTCACCAACACACGCAGCAACAGAATTAATTTAAAATTTGATCTGTCGTACTAATGAAACTCTGCCAGAGAATCCCTGGGATTCTAAGGGCTTGTATGTTAATGGGCTAGTTCAGTGGTCGCAAACTCATTAGTCAACAGAGCCCTACGATTGAAATTTCTTTTGAGGCCCTGGCCGGTTGGCTCAGTGGTAGAGCGTCGGCCTGGCGTGCAGAAGTCCTGGGTTCGATTCCCGGCCAGGGCACACAGGAGAAGCGCCCATCTGCTTCTCCACCCCTCCCCCTCTCCTTCCTCTCTGTCTCTCTCTTCCCCTCCTGCAGCCAAGGCTCCACTGGAGCAAAGATGGCCCGGGCGCTGGGGATGGCTCCTCGGCCTCTGCCCCAGGCGCTAGAGTGGCTCTGGTTGCAGCAGAGTATCACCCCCTGGTGGGCAGAGCGTCGCCCCCTGGTGGGCGTGCCGGGCGGATCCCGGTCGGGCGCATGCGGGAGTCTGTCTGACTGTCTCTCCCCGTTTCCAGCTTCAGAAAAATACAGAAAAAAAAATTTTTCTTTTGAGAGCCAAATTTTTTAACCTTAAACTATATAGGTAGGTACAATTCCTTATCGAGGTAGCGCCTGCACGTGGTATTTTGTGGAAGAGCCACACTCAAGGGGCCAAAGAGCCACATGTGGCTCACGAGCCACAGTTTGCCGACCAGGGGACTAGTTCATTCAATGGCTACCTTAGACTTCAAATAAAATGAACAAAGCCTTCAGAGTCTACCTAATGAGAGAGAGAGGAGAGGAGACATTGTGAGCACAGGTCAGACCTGTGTTGTGGGCCTGCCACTAACTAGCTGTGTGATTCCGGGTCAGCCAAGTCTCAGTGTCAGCAGCCATGAAATGGAGGTGATTACGCTTCTGTACCCAGTGAAGGTTAGATGCTATAATGGACGGTCAGGTCAGACATCAGCTCTCATAAGGAATCTAGTGAGGCCCTGGCTGGTTGGCTCAGTGGTAGAGCGTCGGCCTGGCATGCAGAAGTCCCGGGTTCAATTCCCGGCCAGGGCACACAGGAGAAGCGCCCATCTGCTTCTCCACCCCTCCCCCTCTCCTTCCTCTCTGTCTCTCTCTTCCCCTCCCGCAGCGAGGCTCCATTGGAGCAAAGATGGCCCAGGCGCTGGGGATGGCTCCTTGGCCTCTGCCCCAAGCGCTAGAGTGGCTCTGGTTGCGGCAGAGCGATGCCCCAGAGGGGCAGAGCATCGCCCCCTGGTGGGCAGAGCGTCGCCCCCTGGTGGGCGTGCCGGGTGGATCCCGGTCGGGCACATGCAGGAGTCTGTCTGACTGTCTCTCCCCGTTTCTAGCTTCGGAAAAATACAAAAAAAAAAAAGTAATCTAGTGAAACCAGTGATATACTGACACTTAACACTGTACCCCTGATCCTCAGCCTTCCCCCATTTCTTCCCTGCCTTGTTTTTCTCCACAGCACTGTCCACCATTTAACATCCTGCTTTGCTTAGTGAATGGCTCCTTGCTTTTCAATATGAACACCATAGGGGCAAGTATGGTCTACTCTGACCGCTGCTACGTCCTTGGCACCTGTATCAAGTTCTTGCTCACAGAAAGCTTTCAATAAGTAATTGTGCGAGGGAGGGAGGGAGGGAGGGAGGGAGGGAGGGAGGGAACGAGGGAGAGAGGGAGGGAAGGGAAGGGAAGGAGGAAGGGATACCACATCTGGTGAATAACAAAGCAACGTCTGATATATGAACATCTAAAAATACATTACTGAGGCCCTGGCCTGTTAGCTAAGTTGGTTACAGCATCGTCCCAAAACACCAAGGTTGCAGGCTCGACCCTGGGTCAGGGAACATATGGGAAACTAATGAATACACGACGAAGTGGAACAACAAAATAAATGTTTCCCTCTCTCCTTTCCTCTGTCTCTTTAAAATCCATTTAAAAAATTTAATAAAAATACATTACTGAAAATACAACTACAGGTGCAAGGCCCAACCTTCCTTTCACAATCCAGCACTGCTCCCCAGCCTGTGCCCATCACCCATTCATTCACTCAGCAACTACGGACAAGGAGCCATGCTGTAGCAAGCTCTGCTCCAGAACAAGACAGCCACCGTGGTCATGACCTTCCATGATTCCACAGCAGCTTCCACAGCTACTGCCTCTATACAAGGGTGCAGAGTTCCTATTATCACAAAACATACAAGGAGCTCACCTTCCACATTGAGCAGAGTCAGAAAAGGATTTTATGGAGTTCATGATCAAGGGGACCTCAGCTTTGGTGTCGGTTCCATCACAATGTGTCAAGCAGGTAGCCCCATTACCTGAAGAACAAGGGTGAAATAACTCATGTTATTCCCAACGAGAACTCAGTTGGCAAGCCAAGTCGACTCCTGTCCATTTGGAGCGCCTCGTGTTTGACTATCCTGTAAGAAAAACCAGAGGCTGTGCTGCCCAGCCAACCCGTTCTGACCAGGGCACAGGGAGACACCATGCAGACCAGAGAAAAGGTAAGCCGACTCAGGTTTCAGATTGGACACCAGGACACTTGAATTGGGAAATGAATGTTCCCAAATGTTGGGTCAGTTTAAGTAATGATTTCCTTCATCTCTCTCGCCATACCTGTGTGCCTCAGGACCACAATGTGACAAGTGGTGGCATCATCAGAACCCAGAATGGAGATGGAGCCTGTTTAAAAAAGAAATAAAATAAAATATCCAATAGCCTTTTGTGATAATGCCCAATTCACTGCTTCCTAACCTACCATCCTTTGGGGAGGTCACTGCAAGCTCTCTTTGCTGAACATACAGAAGGCCCTGGGGTCCCACTTGTTGAACAGACTGACCTCTGAGAAGTCTGGCTCTTTCCTGTTTAATTAAAAAAAAAATAGTGATGGAAATTAGTGAGGACTGAGTAACTAGAGAGGTGGGGAGAGCCAAAGCGTGCCCTAGGTGGGAAACACACACTTGTAGATTTGAGGCGTGTGTGTTTGACAGAAAGGCTCAAATAAAAAGGTAGCAACTATCATGTGGAATAATGCAAGAAAAAAAAAGTTCTGTTATTTTTTAACCTACAAAACAAGATTTTAGTGCCTGTGGAGTCAGATGCAAAAATCCCTTTTCAGCTCTTTACCAAAGAATATGAGACTCCTCACAATTTTCTAATTGTAAAGAGAATCAGATTATATGGCCTAATGGACCAGTGGCTCAGAAACCACATCCCTTCTTTCCTTTCCTTACAGAGGTAGAGGGGTCAGGGCCTTCCCTAGCCCCTAGTCTGGTACTCCCGCTTCCGGAGTTCCGGAGCAAGGGAGCAGTCCAACCCCTGCATCCTTTAGGACGGCACAGAGGTAGAGGGGTCAGGGCCTTCCCTAGCCCCTAGTCTGGGACTCCTGCTTCCGGAGTTCCGGAGCAAGGGAGCAGTCCAAACCCTGCATCGTTTAGGACGGCACAGAGCTGGGAGCAGCAGCAGGAGAGAGGGGAGAATGCACGATGCAGAACCAACTCACAACTACTAACTGCACAATCATGGAAAATGCAGACTAGGGGGAACTAGTTTTGAAATGTACACTGAAAAGCAAGATAACAAAAGTATAAAATAAATTTTAAGCGGCCCTGGCCAGTTGGCTCAGCGGTAGAGCGTCGGCCTGGCGTGCGGGGTACCCGGGTTCGATTCCCAGCCAGGGCACATAGGAGAAGTGCCCATTTGCTTCTCCACCCCCATCCCCTCCTTCCTCTCTGTCTCTCTCTTCCCCTCCCGCAGCCAAGGCTCCATTGGAGCAAAGATGGCCCGGGCGCTGGGGATGGCTCCTTGGCCTCTGCCCCAGGTGCAAGAGTGGCTCTGGTTGCGGCAGAGCGACTCCCCGGAGGGGCAGAGCATCGACCCCTGGTGGGCAGAGCGTCGCCCCTGGTGGGCGTGCGGGGTGGATCCCGGTCGGGTGCATGCGGGAGTCTGTCTGACTGTCTTTCCCCGTTTCCAGCTTCAGAAAAATACAAAAAATAAATAAATAAATAAAAATAAAAATAAAAATAAAATAAATTTTAAGCTATAAATATGCTGTTCAAACAACCCCGCTAAAATGATGCTCCACCTAGAAAAAAATACTGGAAGGAAACTCATCAGAATGAGTACAGTTATGCTAGAACAGGGTAAACACAATAATTTCATTGGTGTTTTTTCTCTATTCTCTAAATCTTCTATGATGTAGTTACGTTATTATTAAAGTAAAAAATCAAAAGGAGCAAATCTATGAAAATAATATATTAATATTAGGTGTCAACATTTTGTCTAATTCAATATCTGTATAAATTCTTACTCAGTAAACCTGCGGGGGGGGGGGGGGGAGAGACCCAGGGTTAAATTCTTGAATGAAAACTAAATTGTACATTTTTTTCAAAAATGTCAAATTGATACAACCCTAAATATCATAATTTCCTTCTTACTTGAAAGAAAACTCAATAAATAAATTCTTATGCAGCTGTGTAATACACAGTATGTATGTACTGTATAGACTGGAGAACATTTGTATAATCTTATACTGGCTCCTTGTCATACCTCCTGACTGGTGTGAATTTAGTCAGTGCTTACTAAAATAGATATAAAAAAGCATAATGATCAGCTGGATGAGTTATACAGTGTTTTCTTCTAATAAACTGCCATTAATTGGAAGCAAGGCAGCAATTACAATGAGACCAGACCCTCAATTTAAGAAAGGAACTGAGGATTAAGTGAACTGCAGTCAAGAGTTAGGTCAGCTAGGAACTTTGAAATAAATATGGCCAGTTGTTCTCAAACTCAAAACACTCCTTATCAGAGTGCTTTTCAACTTCTTTTTTTTCTTCTGTTTTCTTTAGCAAGAGAGAGTGACAGAGAGAGAGGAGACAGTGAGACAGGGAGAGAGATGAGAAGCATCAACTCATAGTTGCATCACTTCAGTTGTTCACTGATTGCTTCTCCTACATGCCTTGATGGGGGAGTGGGGCGGGAGCTCAAGCCGGGCCAGTGACCCCCTGCTCAAGCCAGCGACCCTGGTCTCAAGCCAGTGACCATGGGGTCATGTCTATAATCCCACAGTCAAGGAGGCAACCTCAGGGTTTCACACCTGGGTCCTCAGCATCCCAGGTCGGTGCTCTATCCACTGTGCCACCACCGGTCAGGTAGAGAATGTTTTTCATTTTCATACCACTCTAACCTCACCTCAATTTAAAATAACAGAGAATTCAGAATTTCCTTTATATCGTTCCTTTAATACTCACCTTCGCTTTGTTCTTTTGAGAGAGGGAGTAAAGGCGAATTTTTATCACTTATTTTCACAACCAGGTCACCACCCAAAAGCAAAGCTACTTGTGAGAAATTATTACTTTCATACCCAAAACCAAAAATCAGATGTTTTTTGACAGAGCTCCTACTATTTCCACAGTAAAAGCAGCATGGATTATTAGAAGAGAATGCCACAAGCAAAAACGGGACGCTGCTTCTGTTTTCCACTTAAATTTTAAAAAGTTAACCTAAGTCCTCCTCTGTGGGAAAACCCACAGCCAGCTCTACCTTATAAACACATCCTTTCTGATATAAAAACAGCCCCGCTTTCTCAACTGAGATTCACGAACGATCTCTTCCATGTTGGTCTTTCTGCGCCACACCTCAGCGCACTTCCCAGTCCTAGTCAGGGGCACTGTGCGCTTACCCGGGAGTCAGCAGACCCTTTCTGCATGTATCCGACAGGAACTGTTGTGGCCTTTGCAAACTATACCCTGCAGCATGAAAACTCACAGCCCACACGGAAACAAAGGGCTGTAGCTGTCCTTCCAATAGCTTTATTTATGGGAGACACCAAAATCTGAATTTCATATATTTCACATGTCATAAAATATTCTTCTGATTTTCCTCCCAACATCTAAAATGCAAAAACCAAGAGACTCGGTTACAGTGTGTACAAACTACAGCAGTGACATGGAAGAGAGCAACACAGGCCATTCCAGTAAGTGTGCTCTAAATGGTTCTGGAAACTGGACTTCTACAAATTTCGTTCTCCTCCCGCAGTTTCTTGACCCCCCCCAGCAATAGGCAGGTGAAGAGAACGGAAGCTGGTAGAACGCTGCTCTCTGTATAACTTCACATCCTCCTTAGACTACAACGAACGCTAGTACACCCACGATCTGTCTCACTTGCCAAGCACCCAGTAACTACAGCTCCCGTTCTGTTTGGGGGGCTCTGGAGGCAAGGTAGCGGCCCTCAGGAGGAAAGCTGTGCGGAGCACATCATGTATCAGAGCAGGCCAGAGACTAAAAGGGATAGTCAAGTATAAAGTCAACACATGCGGAGAACTGAGAAACGCACTACCTGATCCCACTTGAAGGAAAGAGAGTATACTTACTGTACATGACTCAAAAAAAAAAAAAAAGAGTAAAAACCATTCTTGGCTTGTGAGCTACCCACACACAGGCTTTGGCCTGTGGCTGTAATTTACTGTTCCCTGTTAGCCAATCTCTTAGCTGTACCCTTCAGGTTGGTCACAGACCCCTTACCCTGCTGCTATATTCTGTTGTTCTTTCAAAAAGAGGGGAGCAGGTATAAAAGTGCTTTGTGAACTGCAAGCATGGTGCTCTGTAAGAAAGTACTAACAGGGACAGCTCTCAAAACTGAGCCTTCTTTCCCACTTGGGCTACCTTATTTCAGTCCGTCATGGTCTCGCATCTAAATTCCTGCCAGAGAACTCAGGAGTGGAAGAGAGAAGCAATGCCTGCCGTGGGAGTCCTCTGCCTTTCCCCGAGTGATCTGGCCTTGCTCCCGACCCTCTGGGAAACGGGGATGAGACTGGCCACTCCTTAGGCTGTGTGACGATTAACTGAGAGCAGGATTGTAGGGGGTAGCTGTCACGGTTCCCCGCCCGTTTCTTTGACAGTCTCAAAGTCTCCCTCGCCCACTCTGTTCTCCCAATGGCTGCCAGCATCATTGCTTCAAAACACTGAGTTTGTTACATCATTTTTCTGCTTAAAAAAAAAAAAATCTCTAAGCCCAGCAATTTCACCTGTAGGAATAATTATGGGGCTTATAAAGATTTAGCTCTGTGAATGTTCATAATAGTGAAAGAATGTATCTAACATGCTTAAAAGGAGGAACAAAGCGACAGGGCACTCATATTGTGAAATTCTATGGAACCACTTACCAAGATGTTGCAGGACTGGCTATGGAACACCCAGTGGCTGGTTAGGAGCAAAGACTCTAGAGAGCACAGCCTTTTTTGGGCAACAATCTGTATCTGCACTGTTGCATGCAGTAGCCACTAGCCGCAAGTGGCTGTTGAGCACTTGAAATATGATTAGTTCAACTAAGGAACTGGTGATTAAAGTTTATTTTTAATTAATTTGAATGTAAACAGCCACTTGTGGCTGGTGACTACCATACTGAGCAGTACAATTAGAGTCAAAGGTAGACTGCAGTGTTCCAATGCAGGTGACACCACTTACAGGACGTGGGACCTAACCTCACTATGCCTCATCGTCATCACCTGTGAAATGGAAATCGCACTGGCACCTGCTTCACAGGACAGTGGTGCTCAGCAAGTTCCACTGCATTGCTGTCATTGTTGTTATTGTTCCATGTTAGGCGCAGCTAGGGACAGGCTTACAACTGTTGACACTGTATACTTATACTGTTACATGAATAAGACATCATAAAATACAATATATAGTATGCTTTCCCTTTTTTTTATTCAGTGAGAGGAGGGGAGGCAGAGACACAGACTCCCGCATGCACCCCGACCAAGACCCACCAGGAAAGCCCAATAGGGGGTGATGCTCTGCCCATCTGGGGCTTGCTCTCCAATGCTCAGCAACTGAGCTCATCTTAGCACCTGAGGTGGAGGCCATGGAGCCATTCTCAGTGCCCCGGGCCAACTAGCTCCAACTGAGCCATGGCTGCAGGAGGGGAAGAGAGAAAGAGAGAGAAAGAGAGAAAGAGAGAGAGAGAGAGAGAAGCAAGAGTGGGAGGGGGGAGGGGAGGGGTGGAGAAGCAGATGGGCACTTCTCCTGTGTGCCCTGACTGAGAATTGAACGCAGGACATCCACACGTCAGGCCGACGCTCTACCACTGAGCAAACCGGCCAGGGCCATGCATTCACGTTTAAAAGTTTATCATATACAAATAAAAACCTTTATAAGGATATTTACTGAAATGTGAAAAGTAGTTATGGTCCCAGATTATTTTTTCTTCTTTTAGACATTTATATATTTTTACAAAGAGGCCACACTACTTGCTATAGAAAATAGTCAAACCTTTCATTTCCCCCCACTGCTTATCTGTTGAAAGATGCATCCAAACTCCTCTAATCCAGGTACCACCAACCTCTCCGGCTTATCTTCACTCTTCCCCTTCTGACCCTCTCTCTGCGCCCAGGAAACTGGCCGGCCATCACGGCACAGTCTAGCTAGAAAGCCCTCTCACCTCCATCCTCCTTCCCTAAGGCTGCGGCAAATGAAAGTGACCTTCCCTCCTCCATGTTTGCAATGTGAATTGGCTTCCGCTATGCAGCCTATCTAGGTCATGTCCCCCTAAATAGGCCAAACCTCCCTTGGAGAGGGGCTGGCCGCCCTGGTATATCCATCCCCACAGGCCCCTCTCCACAGTGGGCTGCCTGCCTGTCACACTGATCTTTCCACTTTTTTGTAGTAGAAATTTTCAAACAGACATAAAAAGAGTATCATCTAAATTTTTTAGGCAGCTGGAATTTTCTCCTTTGGTGAGTCCTACTTCTGGCTTCCCTCTTTAATGGTGTGACAATGACATAGTCCAATGCCCAGTATCTGCTAAGTATTCAGTATGTGTTGACAACTATTACCATTGTTTTCTTGAAATTCAAGTTGAGAATCACATAGATCAGTCCCATTTTCCCTGTCAGTTACTCCTCATCCTTCCCGTCATTTTGTCATTTTGTCATTTTGTTCACGCATTAATGTAACAAATATTTACAGAGTGCACACTCATCTCCAGGCTCATCTTCCATTGTCCTAGGATCTGAGGACACAAAGCAAAGGCTCTATCTGCCTTCAGGAAGCTTATATTCTGGGGGACAGATCAAGGGATAATAAACAAAACTAGTATTCAGACAAAACAATTGTGTACAACCTGTGTCACTGTTACAGAGGAAACCTTAGGAAAACCTCCCAGAGGCCTATAGACCAGATCAGGCATCTTCACTTTGCATCCTGGGGTAAAAAGGGGCATTTTTGGCACTTTATGGCACTTAACAGTTTACAGTATTTGAGTGATTCTGTGATTAAAACCCAATCTCCACAAATAGACTGTAAGTGCCCTGATTGTAGGGATAGAAGGGAACACCAGACGATGCCAAAAACAAATTAGGGGCTTGATAAGTATCACTTAAATCAATTTACTGATTCTAAACGGACAAATGGGATGTGTGGTTCCCCCATGTTTTTGTTTTTGTTTTAACAGAAAAACCCGTTTCCAAACAGTTTCTGCATAAGCACAGACTAAGGGTTCAGAGATCTGAGGACAAAAGCAGGAAAACAAAACCCTGCCTTTAGGGCGTGGTCCTCAACTTGGCCCAGCTGTGGAAAAGCGGGGCCCTCTCTTCTGGCTAAAAATAACAGGAACCCTACGCCCCAGGGAGGGCGGGTGTGGCGGCAGAAGGGGAGGGGACCCTCAGGGGACCCCTGCCCAAACGCTGTCCCAAGCCCACCCTGGAACAGCCTCCTGCTTCCCGAGGAGCCCAAAACGATGCAGCGTCCACGCGGGGTGGGACCCCGAGAGGGCCAGCGAGCAAGGGCGGCTGCCCAGGTTTGCCTGAAGGGGCCAAGTCCGGACTCGGGGTTGGGGCCGCCCAGTCTGGGAAGAGGAGATCCAGGGTGTCCTCAAGCCTCGGTGCTGGGCGACACTGGGCCAGCCACCTAACCTCTCTGGGCCCCCGTCCCTCCTCTGCGGAAAAGGGGCCTCAGCAGATGCCCTCTAAGGTCCAAAGAAGGGAAAGCTCCACAGATCCCTCCAACGAAGGCAGAAAGTGGGCTGTCAGCGGCCGGGACACCGGCGGTGCCGCCGGCACCTCCACTGCGCCAAGTGCAAGGTCTGTTTCGGGGAGAGCGAGTGGCGGCGGCGGGGTGAGAAGGGCTCGGGCCCGCCTCGAAGCCCCCTGCCCCGGCCCTGCTCACCTCCAGAAGCGGGTGGGCTCGGACGAGATCCCCGGCGGACTGCGGGAGCCGCACTCGCCGCCCCTCGACCAGCAGCGGCATCGTGGAGGAGGTAGCCCGGGCAGGCCCAGGGAGGCGGGAGCCTCCCCAGCAGCCGGCAGCCCGCCGCCCCGCCCTTGGCTCGCCCGCAGGCCGCGCCCCGCCCCGCCTTGCCCCGCCGCGAGCGCCGCCGGGAAGTGGAGTCCGAGGAGACTACACATTCCCAGGAGGTTGAGGAAATCTAGGGCGGCGCCGCAAGGCCACATGGGAACGCGAGGGAGAGAACCGCGGCCAGCTGGGAAATGTAGTCCTGCGAGCGTGGCGGGTGAAGGGAGGGGAGTTGCGCTTAACGCGAGAGCCTCCGCTCTCTGAGCGGTAGCTCAGTGAGTGCCCAGATCAGCTCACCTGGCCTGAGCGCGAGGTCTGCGGGCTGACTACCTCAGCTTATTACACACCAGCTCTGGCACGTCTCATGTGACCTTGAGCAAGTCCGAGTTTGGAAACCTCCATAGGACTGGAGTCAGTGAATGATCATAGTCTTAAACTGGGAAAACAGAGCCTGAACTTTGCTAGCCCCACATTTGGAAATCATCAGCAACACTTGGAGCTTGGCATCCAGGCGACACTCAGATGGGAGTCAATATCAACAAGGTACGCCTTGCCGTTGGTGGTGCAGTGGACCGGGTCCCAGCTTCTGAAATCCTGATGTCGCAGGCCTGAGCCAGGGTCACCAGCTTGAGTGTGGGGTGGGTGGCTGAGCATGGGATCATCCCACGTTGTTCCCTGGCTTGAACCCAGAGGTCACAAGCTTGAGCCCAAGGTCGCTGGCTTAAGCAAGGGGTTACTGGCTTGGCTGGAACCCCGCAGTCAAGTCACATACGAGAAGCAATCAATGAACAACTAAAGTGATGCATCTCAATATATACCCAACTCCAGGAGAGCAAAAAATAATTTCTGAAAAAAGGACAGTGGTGAGATGAAAAGGAGCCATCCCACGCAGAGTAAAACCATTAAAATGCAATCATCTACATTCTGCTTCCTCTAAGTTTTTCTCAGCTCCCAAGGGGATTCTCGGGCAACAGCGTAGAGAACCACCATAGTAAGCAGTGCCTGACAGGGGAGCTTCCGGGCCCTTCCTCTGCAAGTTGAGCTTTTTTTTTTTATTTTTTTTTTGGTATTTTTCTGAAGCTGGAAACGGGAGAGACAGTCAGACTCCCACATGCGCCCGACCGGGATCCACCCAGCACGCCCACCAGGGGCGATGCTCTGCCCACCAGGGGCGATGCTCTGCCCACAGGGGGCGTCGCTCTGCCGTGACCAGAGCCACTCTAGCGCCTGGGGCAGAGGCCAAGGAGCCATCCCCAGCGCCCGGGCCATCTTTGCTCCAATGGAGCCTTGGCTGCGGGAGGGGAAGAGACAGAGAGGAAGGAGGGGGGGGGGGTGGAGAAGCAAATGGGCGCTTCTCCTATGTGCCCTGGCCGGGAATCGAACCCGGGTCCCCCACGCGCCAGGCCGACGCTCTACCGCTGAGCCAACCTGCCAGGGCTAGATCTCTTAAATTGCTACCAAGAAACTACGGTGGATGAAATGGAAGTTATCTTTGTCTTGAAAAGATTTTCCCATGGAAGTGTTTCCTGCTTTAGACTTTTTCACAAGGTAGCCAGCTATTAACTGCCTTTCCATGCATTTCTACTGAATCCTCACAACCCTAGAGTAGGTATTAGTTATTTCCACTGTAAAGCTCAATAAAATTGGAGCTTTGAAGAGTGTAAGGCACACCTGATTAGAAAGAGAAGACACTTTTCATTAAGGAAGACCCAACCACAGCAAACACACAAAGGAATGAACACTGGTTCTCCACCAATTGAAAGTCTTTTTCATGAGGAATAGAAAATTTTTTGTTTTCATGCAATTCCCCAAAAGATTCACAACTATTTTTTCCCCAGAGATGTTCCTTCAAAGGATGTAAATTTTTTGAAGAAATATTTGCCTTCATTAGCCCAGTTCAGGCCTCAGTCACACCTGGCTGGTGGTGATCAAGGGGAGTCACCGACACCTCAAATGTATCTAGAAGTCATTCTCGTCACCAACATGCAATTTATTTTTGAGCATTCCAAATTAAAAAGAACATTTGTGTGAGAAGCCCCTTTCCTGGGTTACTTCCCTTTATTAGAATAACAAGAGTTCCAGACTCACCATGTCATTGTTTTATTGTCACAATAGGTTTTTTCTCAAGCTCCTTTGAAACTAAACAGACTAATTTATAAATATATACCTCTGTACATTAAAGCTACTTCCCAACCCACAAAGACCCCACTTACCATTAATTTCTATGGACACATTTCATTAATTCATTTTATCCAATATACAATAATCCCACCTTTTTGCCAGCAGTTAAAAAAAGAGAACTTCAGGGTTCTCAAATGACTTTCAACCAAGTAACCAAAAGAAAATCACCAATATCCAAAACTTTTTAAAGCGATAAACTTTCTATTTTCCAAAAACGTATTTACATACTGACACTCAAACTCTACATCGCCATCAATATAATTATAATTATACAAGAGCATACAAAGCCCTAGGAAAGAGGAAGTATTTCATTACAAAATATCTGTGATCAAGAAAATATTACTTGCTTATAAATAAAAAAATAGTAAAAGTGGCAGAAAAATAAATATGTTTAAAGATGTCCATTTTCACAAGTAACAAAAAAGTACACAAATAAGGAATGAAGCTAAAATATGCATGAGCTTCAAAATCAACTCTAGCAGTGTCTGCACAAATTTGTTATAAAGCAAGATTGTTTAGATTCCTCTCTGTTTAGTTATAAAAATACAAAAAGAACCTGGATAGAAGAGGGTTTCACTGAGCTGAATCCATGATACAAACAGCCAGCAGTCAGACTGTAGCTGTAACCTTGGCCTATTGCTGCTAGCAAAACCAGCCCACCAAATAACCATAAAGCACCCCACCTTCCCAAGAAATTTTTAAAATAAGAACTGGTCTACTGAGTCCAGTAAACTTTTAAAAAAACCCATGTTAATAATCCACTACAAAAGAAAGGTTCCAGTTCTAACAGCACTCGTGGGAGCTTCGGGGTAAAATACTCTGTGCTGTGGTTTATAAAAGCCCAACCCTACTTTCCGTCCACGAGAATGACATTTTTCTTTTAAATCCATTTTTACACTCACAGGTATACGGGATGTCTGATTCTGTTTCCCTAATATTTATCTCTTCCCTTCAGGCTTTTTTTGGTCTCTGAAGTCCTTGGAGATCTCCAACTTTCAGCACCTGGGACAAGCCCGGGCCATCTCTCCACTTCCATCCTATCTTCTCTGCACCACACTGAATCCCACACATAAATACAGTTAAGCAGAGGGTAAACGATGTTTCCAAAATAAATTCATTCTAAAGACTTTAAATAGTGGCCTAGAAGTTTTTCACTGACCAGTAAAGTCCTATGACTATGGCTCAGATCAAAACCTATGTTAAAAATTCAATCTGTTTCAACAGGCTGTTACCAATATTAGAAATATCACAATAATTATGTTAAAAAGCTATAACATACAAAAAGAAAGTATACATTAAACAGACAAGCCTTCAATATTTATCATCAACTCCACTGTAAAATATTGCACATCATAGGTCTGTTCAGACACTAGAGTAAGTCTAACTTGAAAGCAAGCTGCTTGAGGCATGTACTCGCTCTTGTTCGATGTAAAGCTCAAACAGTATGAGCCCTGGTACTGAAGGGCAGGATGGGGAGGAATGTTCATCTCAATCATAAATCCTTGCTACCAGAGGGGACTGGTCTGGCAGGTACAGCACTGGTGGGGAGCCCACGCTACTTGAAGGACTTCGGAAATGTGTGTCAAAGGAGCTTGGTGTAATCCCAACTTCACCTTTCAAAAAGTCATCATCTTCATCTTCCACCACGTCCTGTGAGAAGAGCAGAGATTATCAGTAAGATCACAGGTAGTTATTTGAAAAGCTTCCAAGAATTCCTTTCCTTAGCAATGTGCTACTTCTGGAAAGGTAAAGAAAATGTCTTCATGCCTGACCAGGCAGTGGCACAGTGAATAGAGCATTGGCCTGGGACACAGAGGAACCAGGTTCAAAACCCCGAGGTCGCCAGCTTGAGCGCAGGCTCATCCGGCTTGAGCGTGGGATCACAGACATGACCCCATAGCCACTGGCTTGAGCCTAAAGATCACACTGGCTTGAAGCCCAAGGTCGCTGGCTTGAGCAAGGGGTCACTGGCTCGGCTGGAGCCCCCCAGTCAAGGCACACATGAGAAGCAATCAGTGAATAACTACAAGTTGATGCGTCTCATCTCTCTCTCTTCAAAAAACACCAAAAATTCTTTTCATAGAAACATAGACTGAGCTTAGAATTTTGTAAAGGCAGCATGAATAAAATGCCCTAGTTTTAAGTGTAACATTGTTATTTACTATTTGACTGTTTTATGAGCCACAAAGGAGATTCCTAAAAAGTGCATTAAACCACAAATTCACCTTTTTAATGGGTTTCTTAAACTCCTGAAGCTCTTCTGCACTCATGTCTTCCCATACCTGATAAATAGGATCAATGAATTTCTTTGACCTGTCAACAAAGATCATATTTCAAAATCAAGTTACCGTATTTTTCACTCAAGACACACCTGACCATAAGACACACCTATGGTTTTAAAGAGGAAAATAAGAAAAAAAAATATTCTGAACCAAATGGTGTGTTAAAATATTAATATTTAATAAAATACTGTCTTTTCCCCTCCGCTTTTGGGGAGTGAAGCCTACACTCCAGTTAAGCCTGACCAGTGGTGGCACAGTGGATTGAACGTCAACCTGGGATGCTGAAGACCCAGGTTTGAAATCCCGAGGTCGCTGGCTCGAAGGCAGGGTCACCAGCTTAAGCATGGTATCATAGCTGTGACCCCATAGTTGCTGGCTTGAATTCAACAATGCTGGCTTGAGGAAGGGGTCACTGGCTGGGCCTGAGGCACCCCCTCCCATCAAGGCACACATATGAGAAAGCAATCAATGAATAACTAAGGTGCCGCAACTATGAGTTGATGCTTCTCCTCTTTCTCCCTCTCCCTCGCCCACCCCCCTCGAAAAAGCCTAGCTTGGTGGTTTTTCAGAATTATCCATCAAGATAAATCTTTGGGCTTTTGTTTATCCTGTGCAATGTTATGGGATGTGGTCTCTAGAGGAAGGAACAAGCCACTGGCAGAAAATTGTGAGCCATGAAAAGACAGCATCCTCCCTTTCTGGGCATTTTGTATGTTTAAACCAATAGGTTTAAAGAAAAACAAAAAACCCTTGGTCTTAAGCTGGGTTCCTACTGGGGCAAAGATCTGCAAACCCCACTGTGCCTATGACACTCAGCAGCCTCAAACAGGCATTCTGTACTGTGGGCCTATAAAATATGTGCGAGGCAGCCAGACTTTATAAACGGCTAGGAGTGGCTGGCCACTCGTGACAAGGAAACGAACTCGCAATCCTGGGAAAAGCAAATACACAATGTGTTTAAATTCCCCAACTGCCGGTCGACTGTCTAAGAGAACCTACCTCTTCAGCACACAAGGGTCAAAGGGGAAGAAGGTGTCAAGGGGGTTTGTGCAGGTTTGCACCGTGTCCCCTCCAGCTGTACTTCTAATCACTGGTAGCATCTGGCGATTGTTCCTCTCAATGATGGTGTAGCAGAAGACTAGCTGGTATTTACTGTGGAACAGAGAGCCAACACGGACAGACTCATGAGTATGCTGGAATTCCTCTGCACGAACATGCATGTGACAACTACACTGACCACCTAGCTACCGCGAACATAACCAGTGCAAGGCAGAAAAGAACAGAAAGCAGAAAACAATGCTTTTAGGGTACAGTTCTCTGGGCTTTCCATTTATAAGTTTGCCAACGAGAAAGAAAGTGTGGCTATCACTTTAAGAAAATGAGAGTGGGCTTAGATAATTAATATGCACAACTCAGTAAAAATTAATGTGTTCAAAGAAAAACTTCTCTAGTTTGCAAAAGTATGTAACTGTACATATTCATTTTTACTGTTTGTACGGGAGTTAGGGGGTTGGTGAAAAAGGGATTCCGGATTTATTGAAGAAACACTGGATGATGCTGGCGAGACTTGGTACTGAGAGAGGGGCGTGGGGTGACTAAGTCACCATCTCAGAAAATGGTAAAGAAAGGAACAGGCAGAGTAAATAAAAACAGTTCAATTTATGGAAGAACTCATAAAAAACAGGAGCATTATACTGTCAATTCTTCTGGTGGTTAGCTCCGTATGACTTGGCAACTGGAATCACTATCAGACGGCTTCCCTGAGATGAGGAATTAGCTCCCCTCTGTGACTCTCTACCTCCTACCCTCCCACAGCATTCATTCAGGGATACTGTCTCAGGTTCTCAGGTCACTATTGTACTTTTAAGCAACATGCCTATTTCTGTTCCAGTAGCCAAGGATTGCATTCCACTCCCTACGCCTGGTGGGAGGGTAAACCGGCAAAACCACACTGGAGTGGTTTGCAGGGTGTGCCAGGTTGACAATGTGCACCTCCTACAACCCAGCAGCTGCACTTCTACGTGACAGGAAGTCTGTGCCTTTGCACCAGGACACACATACATCCTGTCCCTAAGCTGCTGTTCCCAATACTGAAAAACTAACAGCTTCAATCCCAACAAGGAACAGATTTTAAAAATTAATAAAACATTACTCAACAGTTAAAATACAGACGTGTGAGTTGGTAATAAATCTCAAAACCACTACGCAAAAGCAGCAGCTACAGAATGATACATAAATTCCTTAATGTAGATCTCTCTGACCAGTCATCAATGGTAGCCCCCAACTCCCACCCCAAGAATGTTCTAGGGCAGGGGTCCCCAAACTTTTTACACAGAGGGCCAGTTCACTGTCCCTCAGACCGTTGGAGGGCTGCCACATACAGTGCTCCTCTCACTGACCACCAATGAAAGAGGTGCCCCTTCCGGAAGTGCGGCGGGGGCCGGATAAATGGCCTCAGGGGGCCTCATGCGGCCCGCGGGCCGTAGTTTGGGGATCCCTGTTCTAGGGGCAGCTGCCTCTGTTTTGCTTCATCCTGCTGTCCTTACACGCCTCCTGTCTTCCCACAATGTGCCTTTCCTGTACTAACTACTACTCCTGTTGGTCTCTTTCTTCCTTAATTCTTTACCATTTTTGAGCTCTCAGGAGAAAGAAAACCCTGAACTAGATACCCAGCAAAAAGAAAAATAAGATTGGTCAATGAAAGCAGCAAGCTGTCTACAAGGGACTGAGGGGTGAATTATTATTAATTTTTTTAGGTGAGAAGAGGGGAGATAGAGAAGCAGATTCCCACATGTACCCCAACTGGGATCCACCTGGCAACTCTGTCTGGGGCCCGAATACCAAGCTATTTTTAGTGCCTGAGACTAACACGTTGGGACCATGGGCTACAAGAGGGGAAGAGGGAGAGAAGGGGGAAGGAAAGCAGATGGTCACTTCTCCTGTGTGCACTGACCAGGAATTGAATCCAGGACATCCACAGGTCAGGTTGATGCTCTATCCACTGAGCCACTGGCCAGGGCCTATTTTTATCTTATAATAGAAGCCTTATTTGTTAAAGATTTTAAATTGATCCTGTCCTGAATATGCTGATTAAATGCCCAAGGTCTCGCCTGACCAGGCAGTGGCGCAGTGGATAGAGTGTCAGACTGGAATGCGGAGGACCCAGGTTCAAGACCCTGAGGTCACCAGCTTGAGCGTGGGCTTATCTGGTTTGAGCAAAGGCTCACCAGCTTGTACCCAGGGTCGCTGGCTCGAAAAGGGGTTACTCGGTCTGCTGGGGGCCCGCGGTCAAGGCACATGTGAGAGAGCCACCAATGAACAACTAAGGTGTCACAACGTGCAACGAAAAACTAGTGATTGATGCTTCTCATTTTCTGTCCCTGTCTATCCCTCTCTCTAACTCTCTGTCTCTGTAAAAAAAATAAAACTTGTTAAAAAATAAATGCCCAAGGTCTCTAATTCACTGTCTACGTGAAGCAGAATACTTCAGTACATGCTTACGAAGGAGCCAGGCTGCCTGCATTCAAATCTTAGCTTTGCCCCAGTCTAGCTATGACTTCACAGAAATCATTTCATCTCTGTGCCTCCAACTTCCTATTTATAAACAGGGTTTAAAAACACAGTAATAGGATTGTGTGAAGTTTCGGTGAGTTCTGTGTAAAGTACATAGACCTGTGCCAGGCAAACAGTAAAACTATGCATTAGCTATAGCTACAAGGCCTGAAATAATACAGTCCCTCATTGACCAATCCCCTATTGTTGGAGATTTACCTCATGTCCAATCTATTTTATTACTATTATAGGAGGCACTTTAAAAAACACCTTCAGTTTGTACCTCTCAGATTACTAGTTGCCTTACTTATTTCCAAGAGTTTAGGCTTCTGCTTAATTATCCTCTCTATAAAATTTATTAGCAATTTCCAATGCCACCAAAGTATACATATAAAAACAATAGCTGGCCTGACCAGGCGGTGGCGCAGTGAATAGAGCGACAGACTGGGATGTGGAAAGACCCAGGTTCGAGACCCCAAGGTCGCCAGTTTGAGTGAGGGCTCATCTGGTTTGAGCAAAAGCTCACCAGCCTGGACCCAAGGTTGCTGGCTCAAGCAAGGGGTCATTCGGTCTGCTGAAGGCCCACGGTCAAGATTCATATGAGAAAGCAATCAATGAACAACTAAGGTGTCGCAACGAAAAACTGATGATTGATGCTTCTCATCTCTCTCTGTTCCTGTCTGTCGTCTGTCCCTATCTATCCCTCTCTCTGACTCTCTGTCTGTAAAAAAAAACCAACAATAGCTGCATTATAGTATCCCTGCAAGTTGTGGGTTACTGCTTTTTAAATGTTTGTTATCGGTGGCGCAATGGATAGAGCATCAGACTGGGATGCGGAAGACCCAGGTTCGAGACCCCGCGGTTGCCAGCTTGATCGCAGGCTCATCTGGTTTGAACAAAGCTCACCAGCTTGGACCCAAGGTCACTGGTTCAAGCAAGGGGTTACTTGGTCTGCTGAAGGCCCATGGTCAAGGCACATATGAGAAAGCAATCAATGAACAACTAAGGTGCCGCAATGCGCAATGAAAAACTAATGACTGATGCTTCTCATCTCTCCGTTCCTGTCTGTCTGTCCCTGTCTATCCCTCACTCTGACTCTCTCTCTGTCTCTGTAAAAAAAAATTAAATTAAAATGAAAAAAAGTTAAAAAAAATTAAATGTTTGTTATTAACTAATTTTATTGAATAGTTTCACAGAAACGTAATGGAATTTTACAATGCCAATACTAACATAAATTTACTTTTAAATAATTTTCACCAATAAAGTACAAATAACTTACCTTGTAATTGCAGCAAAGAAGTTAACTACTGAGGGCAGGCAAATCTTCAGAGGGTTTAGCTGACTCATCACTATACGTTCAAAATTTAGACTTTGAAGGTACCTCAAACCTTTGATTAAAAAACAAAAGATTTTTTAAAAGGTAAAATGACAACTGTCTTTTTTTCATAGGTAAATAAAGGTCCATGTAGACAGTCACACAATGTAGAGACCAGAAGAACATCACGGGGATTAAGCACATTCATTTATGACTAAGACAAGTTTTCTGAAGAAACTGTTTATTCTTTTAAAGACCCAGGAAGTGAGCAAGCAATCCTAGTGGGCTATAAGCTTGTGTGACAATTTGAAATTCATATATATGCAATCCCAGCATATACTGAGTTTAAAGACCATGTGATCTGAAATCATGAAAAAGTTCTGGCAACCAAGTGAGTCTGCAACCCCTGGAGGTAATGACTTCACGCTGTAGAAATTTCTTCTTCCTGTATTCCATATGTTGTATGTATATGTCTATATATCTGACAAGCAACAACAAAAAAACAGCAAGACTCGCGTGTCTTAAGTTATTAGTAAAATTGAGCATGTTTTTAAATGAGCATTAAGTTGTCTGTATTCCACATTTTGAGGGGAACAAAACTATAGCCATGGCCAGGTAACTCGGTTGGTTGGAACATCGTCCCAGAGCGCAGAGGGTGGAGGTTGGCAGGTTCAATTCCCTGGTCAGGGCACCTACAAGAATAGCTTGATGTTCTTGTTCTCTCTCCCTGCTGCCATCAAAAATAAACAAACAAACAAAAAAACCAACTACAGATGTAGAAAGAAAAATTTCACTTTCCTGGAGCTAATAAATTCTTTCCTATATTAATAAAAGAAAAATACCAGCCCTATTTTAAGAGGCAAGCAAACCAATTTGTGCTTAAAATATATATCTATACATAGATATATATTTTATTATTACATATATATACATACACACACACGTTGGGCAAACAAGTGTGTTAGGCTTCCTCGCTTGCACTCTGCCTGACAGGTGCACAAGCGCGGGCAGTACTTCCCGTGTAGTCTATATCTATACAAGGCTGCAGGTGCCTGCCCTCAGGGCAGCAGACTGTAGACAGTGGACTGCCTGCCACCACTGGCAGGGCCCATTTCTTGCTACTGTTTGCAGGAGAAGGGGTTCCCCCCACCCCGCCTGTTTTGCTTGAGAGTCCTGAGACAGAATAGTTTGCCCTGCCTACTTGCTCATCCTCCGTTTCAAGAGTCTAATAAACGGAACGGCCCACATCCTCCAGCTTAAGTTTCTTTACCGAACCTGAATGGCCACAAACACCAGCCTTACTGTGTATGTGTGTGTACTTTTTTCTTTTGAGAGAGAGGGACAAGGAGAGAGAAAGAAAATCAAGCTGCTTCTGTGTGTGTCCTTTTTTTTTTTTTTTTTTTGAGAGAGAGAGAGGGACAAGGGGAGAGAAAGAAAATCAAGCTGCTTCTGCATGTGCCCTGACCAGGGAATCGAACCGGCAATCTCTGTGCTCCAGGATGACGCTCCAACCAACCAAGCTATTTGGTCAGGGCTTAATTTTTACTGATTTTTAGAGACAGAGAGAGGAAGGGAGAGAGAAGGGAGGGGGAAGGGAAGCAATTGTTGTTCCACTCAGTCATGCATTTTATGGTTGCTTCCCGTGTGTGTCCAGACCGGGAAGCAACCTTGTTGTTTCAGGACGATGCTCTAAACCAAGTGAGCTAGCCGGCCAAGGCCACGAAGTATATTTTGTTAGGGGATTCTTTGATTTATATTTATTTTAATAGAAATTATGAAAAATGGCATGTCATGACTTAGAGGAACTACAGCCTCTTTAAATAGGAATCTTACCATTTATTCACACAAAGAACAGCAAAGATTTTATTGACTTTGTGATAAAACTTGTCCTACAACTAGTTCATACAACTAATTATTAATCCCCACATCTTTTCTGAAGTACACAGGAGGTAAGTAAATATATATAACACAACACATACGAGTTTCAGTTTAGAGCAGTAGTTCTAAACTCAAAGCACCTGTGTCCATCCCCAAAAGGACACCTGGCAGTGTCGGAGACAGTTTCAGCTGTCACAACCTAGGATAAGGAGGGGTTCTAGTGCCACCTAGTGGGCAGAGGGGGAGGGAGGCTGATAAACATCCCACATTGCAAAGTCAACCTCCACAACAAAAAATTTTCCAACCCAAATGTCACTAGTGCAGAGGTTACGGAACTCTGGTTTAGAAGAAACAGCCTATTAAACGATTTGAATTATTCATGACAGTAAACAAAACAATTCACATTGACTTAACTGACATCACTATTGGGGACTGTCTTCAACTAAAACATACTAACCCAATAAACAAGCTTCATCTGTAGATTTAAATTACAAACCTTTAGAAATTAGCAAAACCGAAAACCATTAAGTTTACTCAACTCTTTACATAAAGGTTCATAATTCTTATGACCAATCGTTACAGCCACCCTCACCTGGTTTCACTTGCTATCCTGCCGATAAATCACTTGCCAGAGGGCTTTGGTCCCTCTGATGTGGGGAGGGCACATGTCCTGCACTGGGCCGCAGGGAGGACAAGGAGGGCTGCACAGGAAGCACTGGGCAGGGCGCTGGCTCCGTGCCAGCCTCACCTCTGACAGAGAGCGTCTTCTTATCTTACAACCACCCTGTATGCCACCTTCTAGTGGAGGTTCTCAACCCAAATCCATCAATAATTAAGAGGCTTAAGGGGGTTTTCAGGGCCTATAAGCTGCTTGAAATCACTTGAAAGTCTGTGTGCATGTGTGGTTTTCTGACTCCAAAGTTTTCATCAAATTCTCAGAAAAGTAACCAATCTCCATTCTAAAGGGTGACTGGTATACAAGGAAAATCCAGTTCACATCCACCAATCCCACAGCACTGACCTTCCTTCAGGTTTCCACTTAAAAGCTGCTTGTGTCTAAAAACAAACGTGTAGAACACAGCTTGGCAGGCTGAGTAAAATGGTCCGTGGAGAGCAACATCACAAAATGCCTTTGTGCCAGAATCCTGGTTATCAAGGTACATGTGCAGCCAATTAACCAAAAGATCTAAGCATGACTTCACGGTACTAGAGAAAAGAAAAATTCAAGTCAACTCCACACTGGCTTCATAAAAAAATGTACAGTGAGATAAAAATCACAATTGCTTCTCATTACAAATTCAGGAAAGTCAGTCCATAGCTTCTTTATCTATTCCCCATGGGCACAGAGAAGTAAACAGAGGGAAGTGGGGTGGGTGAGCGAAGACAGCCCTCCAATAACAAGTCAGAGCACATGAACCCCTCGGAACAACAGGCAGCCCCTGAGAACACCCGAGGTCCCAGGGGACGGAGAACAGCTTCACCTCAACAACTCAGACAGGCTTCTCCAGTGAGCCCCCAGGCCTCGTAGAGGGATCGTGCCAAAAACTAGGGCACGTGTACCAACAGTTTATAAGGAAAAAAGAAAGTCTGGTTGATTTCACCATTCCCTATAGGGTTCTGATGAAGTCCTGTGTCAACAACTGAGGACAGAATGACAGTTTTTAACTGTTGAGGAAGGGTCCTAACAGCAGCTTCACCCGAAGATGTCTATACCTTCAGGGGTCCCTGAAGAAACGGGCCCAGAGCTGGCCTCCTATACAGATCCTTCTATTACCTTTAAAAGAATTTTTTCTTCAGAATGCAAATGAAAGTGACAAACCTATAAAAAGAATCAAACAGTATACGACACTGCACACTATCCATGGAAACCAATGGATCTTCATGTTCAAGTGCAACCATACTGAACAGATGACAAAAGCTTTGCATATGAGGTTTTTTTTTGTTTTGTTTTTTTTCTTTTTTTTTTTTTTTTTTTCATTTTTCTGAAGCTAGAAACAGGGAGAGACAGTCAGACAGACTCCCGCATGCGCCCGACCGGGATCCACCCGGCACGCCCACCAGGGGCGACGCTCTGCCCACCAGGGGGCGATGCTCTGCCCATCCTGGGTGTTGCCATGTTGCGACCAGAGCCACTCTAGCGCCTGGGGCAGAGGCTACAGAGCCATCCCCAGCGCCCGGGCCATCTTTGCTCCAATGGAGCCTTGGCTGCGGGAGGGGAAGAGAGAGACAGAGAGGAAAGCGCGGCGGAGGGGTGGAGAAGCAAATGGGCGCTTCTCCTATGTGCCCTGGCCGGGAATCGAACCCGGGTCCTCCGCACGCTAGGCCGACGCTCTACCGCTGAGCCAACCGGCCAGGGCCATATGAGGTTTTATATCTAAAAAAACGGAGACATTTTATTTGGAAATTCCCCTTGGAAATACAAACATTTTGCAAGTGGAGGGAACAGATTTTCTTCACTTTCAAGACAGACCAAAAATATAACACAGATATTTCTCTGATTTAACACAATGCTATTTTATCTTTTAAAGCATGATATAAAAAAGCAGTTGGAAAAATCAGGTTACTTACATAAGAGGAATAAATTTAGCTCTTGCCAAAAGGCTTCCAATATAATTTCCAGCAGCTTGCCTGATGATGGCAGGATTATTCGGATCCTGCAATTTTCTCCAGAGATGTTCCAAAAATGCTTCTGCGAATCCCTGAAACAAAAGAAGGTGTTCGTGTGATCTTCTGTAATGCTTAAGCTATCCTAGCTATGAAGAATCCTAAGATTTTAACTCACTAATGTGGGAAAGTTCTAGTATCTCCGTTATAGTACTAGATAAATAACGAATACTGTCATCATGGTTCTTATTTTTAAAATGCCTTGAAATAATATTAAAAATAAAAGGATCCCCCAAGTGTTACTAAATAATCCAATGAATCCCCAAAAAAGCTGAGCATCAAAATCAACCGTACCGATTCAGGTTTGTGACAGACGGGGATTTACCATCACCTATTTTAAAAGCTCTACAAGTGATCCTGACATTTAGCAAGAACTGGAAACCAGTGACACTCCACACTCACATGGGAATCTTTCTGCAGGACTTTTCAGGGTGCAACATAACCTTCCAGTCTTTGACTGCACATTCTGAATAAAATTCACCAATATGTGCAGTCACCTGACAACACCAATCATAAAAAAAGACTGAGTACATTTCCTTTTAACAAAGGATGCAACCTCCATCTTCTCTAAAATAGCTCTTTTGAAAAGCTATTAACACATAACTTTGACACAGACTTCTTACCCATCACCAATACCCTCCTGATTGTTCTAGAAAGCTACAGAATAGTTGCAAAGGAGAAGAGTCTTCTACTCACCCCCACCTCCACCCCAAAATAGATAGCCAAAGCCTAAAGTTTTAAAATTACGAAAAAGTTGGTTTGGGCTAGCTAGGATCAATTGAAAGAGAATATTTTAAAAAATGAACTGTTAAATATTCCATGTATTTTTTTGTTTTGACAAAGAGATGAGAAGCATCAACTCATAGCTGCATCACTGTAGTTGTTCACTGATTTGCTTCTTGTACCTGCCTTGAAGAGGGGGCTCTAACTGAACCAGTGACCCCTTGCTCAAGCCAGCAACCTTGGGCTTCAAGCCAGCAACCTTTGGGCTCAAGCCAGCGACCATGGAATCATGTCTATGATCCCATGCTCTAGCTGGTGACCATACGATCAAGCTGGTAACCCTGCATTCAAGCCTGATGAGCACATGCTCAAGTTGGCGACTTTGGGATTTTGAACCTGGGACCTCAGCATCCCAGTTTGACAGTCTATCCACTGTACCACCACTGGTTAAGGCCCGTAAGAGTTTTGTTTTGTTTTGACATCTTTCTGAAGTGAGAAGCAGGGAAGCAGAGAGAGAGAGAGACTCCCACATGCGCCCAACTGAGATCCACCCGGCAAGCCCTCTAGGGGATGATGCTCTGCCCATCTAGGGCGTTGCTCCATTGCAACCACAGTCATTCCAGTGCCTGAGGCAGAGGCCATAGAGCCATCCTAAGTGCCCGGGCTAACTTTGTTCCAATGGAGCCTTGGCTGCAGGAGAGGAAGAGAGAGAAACAGAGAAAGGAGAGGGGGAGGGGTGGAGAAGCAGATGGGCACTTCTCCTATATGCCCTGGCCGGGAATCGAACCTGGCACTTCCACACGCCAGGCCAACACTGTACCACTGAGACAACCAGCCAGGGCCCATATGAGATTTTAATAAAAGCTTGAATTAAAGGGAAGCACACCATCTAGTGGACCAAATGCAGGATGTTTTCAGAGCACTCTGCTGAGCTGGAAGGCAGAAATGCCCTCTGCTCTTTCCACACGCTTAAAGGACAGGTACTTTATTAGTGGCACTAGTAAAATAAACTCAAGAACAGTAAATTCTCTCCTCATGATCGCCCTTCCATCCCCCCCGTTTTTAAGGGAAAACTGTGGGCAAGGATAAAATAAGCTAAGAGACTGTTAATGACATACTCACCAATTTAAAGCTACAGAGGTAAAACATGAAAAACTGTACATGGCAGGAAGCATGGGTGGGCAGCAGGAGTTTGTCGAAGATGATTATGAGCTCTCGATATAAATCCTTTGTTTTGTTGATATCGATCTTACCTACAGAGAAAACATGGCTTTTCAGTTTTATAAATGCATTATTTTCAAGCTACCAGTTTCATTTTCTGGATTTTAAAAAGAAAACAATACCATTAAGAAATAGATCATTCATTGAGCTATGATTAAAGCAAAATGCCATTTTTATTTTGCAAAACTTTTCAAGCCTAATGATCCAGCTCTGGCAAGAAGGCAGGATTCCTTCACGCACACTGCCCTAATGCCACAGATGTGAATCCTTCTCAAGGACAATTTACAATTCAGTGGCGGAGGTCATCTGATCAGGCAACTCTACTGCTAAGAACTTAATAAAGTCGCATTTTCAACCACCAGTCCATGGACTGGTGCCGATCCCCAAGAGTCAACCACCCTGATGTCATATGAAGATTACAGAGTACATTAGGGGGGTTAACTCTTTCACGGACGGGCACCAGTCCACAGACTGGTGGCTGAAAACACTGCTCTAGACTAAAAGTTCCACAAGGGCAAGAAACATATCGATTTGTCAGGTCAGTACCAACACCTGGCACAATCACAGTACCAAGACCCTCTAAACTTAGTACATAAACCAACCACCATTATCAGTATCTACTATAACACACTCTTAAATGTCTTCAACAACTTGAGTATAAGCTGATGTCCAACTAAAACTGACCAAATGCCACATACAGTCTTTTTAACACAACAGTCAGTGAACAGATCAAGGGCTTTGTAGACAGGTAACTGGACCTGAATCCCAGTGACACCATTTTCAAGCTATGTTACACTGGCAAGGAACTTAATCCCTCTAAACTTTCTTCCTCATACTCAAAAGAGTGATTTTTATAGTATATCTATCAGTACTCGATAATGTATGAAAAATACCCAGGACAGAGCCAGGTGCATAGCAGGTGTTCAATAAACAGTAGCTATTATGACTATTGAGTTGTTACCATCTACATAGCAGATATCCTTAACATAGGACAACAGTAAAGACAACAGGATGTCCAGGCGCTCGGCAACAGGATGCACCATCTGATTGAGCCTTTCAGGGTCAGCCTTTGTTTCGGGTTCAGTTACTTCATCTTCATCCTTTGAAGATAAAATATCAATTGACATTAAACATTTCAGAAAAAGTAGTTTAGTGGGAAACCTGTTGGAGGTAATTACCTCCTTTAAAAGACAAAGAATGGCTCAGCGGTAGAGCGTCGGCCTAGCGTGCGGAGGACCCGGGTTCGATTCCCGGCCAGGGCACATAGGAGAAGCACCCATTTGCTTCTCCACCCCTCCGCCGCGCCTTCCTCTCTGTCTCTCTCTTCCCCTCCTGCAGCCAAGGCTCCATTGGAGCAAAGATGGCCCGGGCGCTGGGGATGGCTCTGTGGCCTCTGCCCCAGGCGCTGGAGTGGCTCTGGTCGCAACATGGCGACGCCCAGGAGGGTCGCAACATGGCGACGCCCAGGATGGGCAGAGCATCGCCCCCTGGTGGACAGAGCATCGCCCCTAGTGGGCGTGCCGGGTGGATCCCGGTCGGGCGCATGCGGGAGTCTGTCTGACTGTCTCTCCCTGTTTCCAGCTTCAGAAAAATGCAAAAAAAAAAAAAAAAAAAAAAAAAAAAAAAAAAAAAAAAAAAAAAAAAAAAAAAAAAAAAAAATAAAAGACAAAGAAAATACATATATATCATTCCAGGCAGGGGCTCAACCAGAGATGTGAATTCGAACCACATGTGGAATTCAAAATAGAAGCACAGGCTCAGAGCCCTGGCTTCTGATTCTCATCTAGAAGACCCACATAGAGCATGGCTATGCAAACATCATAGATTTCTCCCTCCCTGTCTCCTAAAAAACACAACATTTATTCCAACTCCTACTATACACCAGATATTCATATACATGCTGTATAAGAAGCATATCACCAATACACTGAGCAGAAAAAAATGAAATACCAGTCAAATTTTTCCTGTCTCCTTCCCCAGGACAGGACACCCATCCCTGCTGCTGTGAGTGTTGGCTGCCAACAGAAGACTCCTCAGCAAAACAGGGACCAGAACCACCCCTGCACACCTTCCAGCAAATCTCCCCCTGCCCGAACTAATGACTGACTGACAAGGGGTCATCAGAGACCGTCTCCCTCGTCTCAAGCTGGGAACAGCTCTAGGTACAACCACGTTCCAGAGCTCCAGGGGGCTCAGGCTGTCGCTGCTGTCCACCTGAGACGAAACCCTTCCTGAGATCCTTCCCCAGCCCTTTCCCAGTTCCTCACACCCTTGTCCAAGGGCCCCCAAATCTCCGCCTCAGGGGACCCAACTTAAGACACCGTCCCAGGTAGCGATGTACTACATACAGTAAGGTATACAACCTATAAAATATAGAAAATAAACTGGTACACTTCTATTTCTCACTCCCTCATCAATAATAATATGGTTACAAAAACAAACAGAATAAAAGTGAAGCATGCTTTACCAAACCCAAATTCAAACCTAGGAAATAAACCAACATGTTGTAGTAAGCATGTAGGTAAGAAAGTGACTCATTTAAGAAATCACTTTCAAAAAGAAAGAAACCACTTTCAAGTTTGCTGAACTACTGATCTAAACTAGAGCCACAAAGAAGATGAGACACCATGAGCTGCCTCTTCCCCCACTCGAGACTTAGGAACCGCGTAGGCCTGCTTTCGCTAATAAATGCTGACCATATTAAACAGTGCTTCGGTGGCATCTGCTCCACTACCAGTTGGGGCTGCTATTTCCTCAGCATCTTCAATATCCTGCCGGGATGCATTCACCTACGTTATAATAAAGGAAAAGAAAACATTTAACATACAACTACATTATTTGGGGACTGAAAGTTCAGTACCTAACGCCTGATACACATTCCTTTACAGGTGTACAGATTAGTACTGTAACTCATTACATAGTTAAAATGCAAACCTATAAATTGGTTTGGGTCATGAAGGAATGTATAATTAATAAATCAAGCCCCTTTCTCTACATACATATATAAAATCAGCATCAACTGTGGTGTGTTCGTCTTAATTTGGAGAGCTTCAAAAAACAACATTTATTCCAACTCCTACTATACACCAGATATTCATATACATGCTGTATAAGAAGCATATCACCAATACGCTGAGCAGAAAAAAATAAAATGCCAGTCAAATTTGTATTACTGGATATTTGTTATATAACCCTTTAAATATCTTGTTTAAAATGTCATTCAAATCATGCCTTTTTTACTATCTAAAAACGACCTTCTTTCTAAACGTACTTTAAAATGTTCCATAAGTATAGACCAGAGAAAGACTTTACAAGATTTATGTATGCAGCTGGCAGAGGTTAACTCCAAGTGGGTATGTGGCAGCCTGTCCACCCTTCAGCACCTCCTAGACTTGCCTCATTACAGCCCCTTCTCTAGAGTATCAGTGTTCTCCTCCATCACATCATCTCCGTAGCCCACAGCGTTCTCCTCCATCACATCATCTTCTTAGTCCACAGTGTTCTCCTCCATCACATCATCTCCTTAGCCCACAGTGTTCTCCTCCATCACATCATCTCCTTAGCCCACAGTGTTCTCCTCCATCACATCATCTCCTTAGTCCACAGTGTTCTCCTCCATCACATCATCTCCTTAGTCCACAGTGTTCTCCTCCATCACATCATCTTCTTAGTCCACAGTGTTCTCCTCCATCACATCATCTCCTTAGCCCACAGTGTTCTCCTCCATCACATCATCTCCTTAGCCCACAGTGTTCTCCTCCATCACATCATCTCCTTAGTCCACAAACCTCAAATCTCCAAACTGTAACGTGCCTCTCACTCTTGCCTCATCTGATCTTTACACCACAAACCTCACCAAGATCTCTAACAATCCCACTTCCTAATCATCCACACTCTCTAACATGCAATGTCCCCCTCCACTTTAACAGACTACCTCCCAATCATCAAATCCAAGGACATTTGCTTTTCTCATACTCATTAAAAATGTCAGCAATAGCCTGGCCAAGCGGTGGCACAGAGGATAGAGCATCGGACTGGGATGCGGAGGACCCAGGTTCGAGACCCCAAGGTCGCCAGCATGAATGTGGGCTCATCTGGTTTGAGCAAAGCTCACCAGCTTAAACCCAAGGTCACTGGCTCGAGCAAGGGGTTACTCAGTCTGCTGTAGCCCCACGGTCAAAGCACATATGAGAAAGCAATCAGTGAACAACTAAGGTACTGCAACAAAAAACTAATGATTGATGCTTCTCATCTCTCTCCGTTCCTGTCTGTCCCTGTCTATCCCTCTCTCAGATTGTCTCAAAAGAAAAAAAAAATGTCAGCAATATCGCATGCTGCTGACCAAACCCTTCCTTCTTTCATATTCGCCCACATATCAACACTCTTGGTTTTCCTCCCAATTCCAATCATACTTCCTCCCTCCTGTCCTAAATTGCGTCATTCCACAGGTCTGTACTCAGCCCCCTACCTGTAGCTATAGCAGCTTGGAGAGTATTCACCATCTAGCTTCTGACCTGCATACCTCAATACATCCAAAATGGAACTCAGCTTCCAACTTCTGCCTGATTTTTCTTACTACTGTTCATGTCAACACAAAAATTCTATTCCATAGGGAGCTACCTTTGAAGGATTCCTTTCCTTCACCATCTCCTCCTTCTCCACTTACTAACCAGTCTCGAGGACCAGTTCACCTTTCTTCCTCAATGTCAAGAGAATCCACCACTTTCACTCCCATTGCACGTTACTGCAGGCCTCTCTAAATGCCTTCCTGCTTCCCTCAGATTACAGCAGGTATCCTAGATCATAACAATGCATGGTTCCATTCACAGCATTTACTACAATTATACTTGACATTGGTGTGACTGTATAATTAATGCCATATGCCCCAACCATGAGAGGAGACTCTCTATAACCCAGCACATCAATAAATTTCAATAAATGTATATGAAATGAATCCAAAGTAGAACTATGAATTCTTTTCCATTGATGTTACTGTTTCAAATATTATGATTATAACAGATATACTCAATAAAGGAAAATCGAGGAGAAAAACGTTACTTAATACTTACATCCAACTTGAGTAGCTTTTCAATGATAAGCTCCAGAATGTCATGCCTCAAGGTGGGAAAATACACACTAATCCTTAGTAAATTATGAACATAACATTCCTAAAACATAGAAATATAAAACATTTCAACAGAGAATGTTTCAGTTAAGAAAAAAAAGTATCAATTACACAATCTTTAGTTTTAACTACTTACATAGAAAGAGACTATCCAGTAACATGGAAACTGCACTGTCTACATACACACTTCCTGCCTGTACCTAGCAGGGGAGTCTTTTGTCATGTCAATGTACAGTTTAGCATAAGTAATCAAATTACTCCCAGGAAAACTAATTTGTAATTTGTATACTTCTACAGCATTTTTAAAACCAACTGTTGAGTTATTCTTCATATACAATTCACCCATCTAAAGTGTGCAGTTCAAAGGTTTTTAGTACATTCAGAACTGTACAACCATCACCATAATCATTTCAGAACATTTTCATCACCCTAAAAAGAAACCATTATCTCTTTGAAAAGTACTGATCCTCAGGCCTCTGTAGTTTCTAGTCTGTCTTTCTGTCTCTGTGACTTTGCCTATTCTAGACATTTCATAAAAGTGGAATCTTAAATTATATGGTTTTTCAGCATGTTTTCAGGGCTCATCCATGTTGTAGCAAGTAACCATTCCTTTTAATTGCAAAATACTATTCCGTTGGATAGACATACCTCCCACATTTTCTTTATTCGTCAGTCAATAAAACACTTGGTTTTATCCATATTTTGTCTCTGATGAATGCTGTTTTGAACATTCACATAAGTTTTGCGTGGACAAATGTTTTCATTTCTCCTGGCTATATACCCAGCAGTGGAAACATTGGGTCATGTGGCAGTTCTGGTGTGTTTGTTTGTTTTTTGTTTGTTTTTTTGGGATCTGTCAGACTGTTTTCCAAAGCAGCTGCACCACTTCCCATCTTACATTCTCAGGAGCAAGGTACATGGGCTCCACCTTCACCACCACTTACGTTTTTTAGTATAGCCATTCTAGTAGGTGTGAAGTGGTATCTTATTATGGTATCAATTTGCATTTTCCTGATTGATAATGTTGAGCTTTTCATATGCTCATTGGACATTTGTACATCATTTTTGGAGAAACACCTATTCAAGTTCTTTATTTTAAATTGGCTTATTTACCCTTTTATTATTGAGTTAAAGTGTTTATACATTCAAGATAAAACCTTTATCCAATAAATGACTTGCAAATATTCTCTGCCATTATTTGGATGGTCTTTTCACGTTACTGAAGGTTTCCAATGAAGCACAACTATTTTTAATTCTGGTTAAGTCCAACTTACGTATTTTTTTCTCTGATTGTTTTATCAGGTATCATATACATAAATTGTTACCTAATAAAAAGTCACAAAGCTTATAACTTATGTTTTGTTCTAAGAGTTTTTTTTAGCTTTTCATTTAGATTTTTTATGCATTTTAAGTTCATTTTTGTACATGGTCTAAAGAGGGGTCCGACTCCATCTTTGCATACAGATATTGACTTGTCCCAGAACCACTTGTTGAAAAGGTTATTCTTTTCCCACATTAAGTTGTCCTGTACAACTGGGTTTTGTATATTAGTATTATATCCTGTGACCATGCTAAACTCATTTACTGCTCTAACAGTGTAACTGTGGATTCCTTAAAATATTTTTACATTTAAGATTATGCCATCTGCAAATATAGTTTTACTTCTTTCCAGTCTGGATGCCTTTTATTTTTCTTGCCTAACTGTTCTGATTAGAATCTCTAGTAAAATATTGAATAAGACTGACCGGTGGTGGCACAATGAACTGAGTGTCAACCCGAATGCTGAGGTACCCAGTTCAAAACCCAAACAAAGGTCCCCAGCTTGAACACAGGTTTGCCAGCTTGAACGTGGGGTCACTGGCTTGAAAGCCCAAAATGAGCCCTGGCCAGTTGGCTCAGTGGTAGAGTGTCGGCCCAGCATGTGGAAGTCCCGGGTTCGATTCCTAGCTGGGGCACACAGGAGAAGCACCCATCTGCTTCTCCACCCTTCCCTCTCTCCTTCCTCTCTCTCTCTTCCCTTCCTGCAGCCAAGGCTCCATTGGAGCAAAGTTGGCCCATGCGCTGAGGATGGCTCCATGGCCTCCGCCTCAGGTGCTAGAATGGCTTCGGTTGCAACAGAGCAACAGCCCAGATAGGCACAGCATCGCCCCTGGTGGACATGCCTGGGGATCCTGGTCGGGCACATGTGGGAGTCTGTCTGACTGCCTCCCTGCTTCTAACTTCGGAAAAATACAAAAAAAAAAAAAAGCCCAAGGTATCTCTGGCTTGAGCAAAGGTCAGTGGATCGCTTGAGCTCCCCCCTTCAACGCACATATGAGAAGCAATCAACTAAAATGAAGCAACTACAAGTTGATGCCTCTCATCTCTCTTCCTCTCTCCCTTTCTCTTCCTGTCTCTCAAAAGACAGAAAAGAAAAAGAAAAATGAAATATATATATATATATATATACATACATATATATATATACACAGAGAGAGAGAGAGAGAAAGAAAGAACAAAAGTAGAGAAGCAGATATCTTTGTTTTGTTCCTTAAGGAAAAGCTTTCAATCTTTCACTATTGGGTAGGATGTTAGCTCTGAGTTTTTCAGAGATGCCCTGTATCAGACTGAAAAAGGTCCATCTGTTAGTCATGAAATAGTTCTGCTGTTTGTGAAATGCTTTTTCTGCATCTATTGGTATGATCATGTGGTTTTTGTCATTTACTCTACTGACATGGTAAGTTATATTAATTGATTTGGGGGTATTAAATCAACTTTGTTTTCCTAGAATATATTTCACGTGGTCTTGGTGCATAATTCTATCTATTGATATATTTGGTTTTCTAGTATTTTGTTGAGAACATCTGCATCTATGTTTATAAGAGAAACCAGGTTTACAATATTCCACTTAAAGCACACTATCACAAACATCAGCAAAATCTACAACTCCTTATTTAATACCTGTAATACCTGACCTTAGGAAAAAGTAATCTATGCTTAGAAGGAAACTACTATTATTTCTTGGAAACAACACAGATGATCTAAAACTTGGAAAAGAAAACAATAAAACTTAAACAAAATTCATCTATAGAAGGCTCAGCCATCCTTTTCAAATAAGGCATATTTACAATTGATAATATAGGAACTATTATGTCTAGTAGTTTTTATCTGTATGTTCATTAAGCCCATTCAGATTTTTTTTTTTTTTTTTTTTTTTTACAGAGACAGTCAGATAGGAACAGACAGACAGGAATGGAGAGAGATGAGAAGCATCAATTACTAGTTTTTTGTTGCGACACCTTAGCTGTTCATTGATTGCTTTCTCATATGTGCCTTGACCGTGGGGCTATAGCAGACCGAGTATCCCCTTGCTCGAGCCAGCAACTTTGGGTCCAAGCTGGTGAGCTTTGCTCAAACCAGATGAGCCCACGCTCAAGCTGGCAACCTTGGGGTCTCGAACCTGGGTCCTCCACCTCCCAGTGTGATGCTCTATCCACCGTGCCACCGCCTGATCAGGTGCCTATTCAGATATTTCTGAAAGGGACTACACCTTTGACTTGCACATAGAAATCAAAGATGGCACAGGGGGTCCTCAGTCCCTTCCTAAGAAAGGAATCTGAGTCAAATTCTTATACCTAACAGTATCTAGAATTAAATCATAAAAACAATTTATCCCCCTGGCTGGTTGGCTCAGTTGTAGAGCATCAGCCTGGCATGTGGATGTCCCGGGTTCAATGCCTGGTCAGAGCACACAGGAGAAGCATCCATCTGCTTCTCCACCCTTCTCCCTCTCCTCTCTCTCTCTCTCTCTCTCTCTCTCTCTCTTCCCCTCCTGCAGCCAAGGCTCCATTGGAGCAAAGTTGGCCCGGGCACTGAGGACAGCTCCATGGCCTCTACCTCAGGTGCTAGAATGGCTCCAACTGCAGCGGAGCAACACCCCAGATAGGCAGAGCATCGCCCTTTGTGGGCATGCCGGGTGGATCCCGGTGGGCGCATGCGGCAGTCTGTCTCTACTTCCCCCCCGCTTCTCATTTCAGAAAAATACAAAAAAATAAATAAAAAAATATTCCATTATTTTCTCCATGAAAAAATTTCTTACCAATGTTCTCTCAGATTTTCGAACAAATGGAAATTTTTCTACCAGTATTGGCATAAGAAACCATGGTGTCCTATTAAAAAAAAAAAAAGAAAAGTTCAACCAATCCATGTTAACTGGACTTTCCTGGAAAGGAACATTTCCATTCTAAGAGCAAATACAGATACAGAAGGCCAACAATAACTCCTACCTCAAGCAATCAGAACTTAAAATTAATGCATAGCTTCAGAGAAAATCTGTAACTTAAGGGAAAATGAGCTTCTATTAACTTTGATATCAACAGCAAATTAAAGGGGAATTTGTTTTTTTCTACAAAAGCAAAAAAGCATCAGTTTAAAATCTAAATATTTCCTATTACACAGTATTATTTTAAAAAGGGAAGAAAAAATTATCAACTTGGACTCTTTTATAGTTAGCAAATAAACTTACAGAGGGAACTTGAAGTCTACCCTGCAAATGAACCCACACCCCTTAAAAGCTTTCTTAGAACTGCAACATTTATTCAAATAGCATGACACAAACACATAGGGATCTCTCACTGAAAATTTTGGGATATCATATCTGTTGAAGATAAAAGCAAAATTCCAACCACTATACATAACTTGGGGGAAGAATTCGCATGCAAGCTAAAAAAAAAAAAGAACTAAATGCTATTTTTTCGCAGAATGTGACTTATAACAAGAACCAAAAATACTCAGCACACAACTTGAGTTTTACTTCTATGAACATTCTGTAGTTTTCTACTGCAGACTGCAATTTTCTTGAGACTTAAATACCATGATACAAAATAAGTAACAAAAGTATACTCACGATGGGACATATCTTGCTATTATTTGCAAGGCCCTGTGACATGTGTCAAAATTTGCAGGAAGATCTGCAAGACAAAAACAAAAGTATGAGCATCAAAATAAAATTGAAAACTGAAAATTTACATACCTGAAGCTAAAAGCACATGCAAGCAAAACTGAATCCTTTTATCACGAAATTATAATTTTAAGATTTTTCTCCACAGCCAACTATAAATGAAGACTAAGTGGACTAATTAATTATATATAATGCATTAAAGACAACTGATTGCATGTTAGTGTTCAATATAAAAAAAAGATTTCATCAAAAGTTGCCATTAAACTTTATCATTCAGCATGCATTCCTAAGACACAGCAGGCATTTTTTGCTTTAATCCACTTTATACTTACTGTCATCTTCGTCATCAGAATCTGAAACATCTACGTCCCCTTCCTTAATGACCACTCGGGCTTTAGAAAGAAAAACAAAATATATTATTATTCTGTCACTGACCTACACAAAAAAGTGATTTTTGCACAGTCTGAACTAGTACAATGATTAACTTTATAATCTGGGAGGGGGGGTAATCAAGTAACTAGTTTTTAAACAGCTAAAAACTTCTGAGTTCTAAGACTCTGTCTGAAGCTCATTGCAAACCATAAAAATCACAGTGACAAATCTAAGCACTTCCACAGATGCTCATTTAGAGAGAACAGATGTGTACCAGAACTGCTGCTAACATGCATCCTGGAATCTTCAATGGTGGCACAATCTCCCAAGTGTACTGGGAAGGGTGCTATTTCAATAGAGATGCAGTCGTCCCTTGCCATATCACAGTTCACTTTTCACGATCTTACTGTATCGCAGATTTCTAAATGTATATATCTAATTTTGCATCACAGATTTTTTTTGTTATATCACAGGATTTTGTGATATATAGGTATTTTTACATATTTATTATTTTAATTATTTTGTGATAAAATAAGAAAAATTAGTGTGGGAAAGGTTTATATGAGTGTGGGGAGGGCTTATAAAGCCTTAAATATATACGAATAATAAAATAAATATAAGCGTGCTACTTCACAGATTTTTGCCTATCGCGGGGAATTCTAGAAGCCGGTTCTAGGTCCCAGAGACAGACGAAGGACCACTGTATTTAAAAAGTGAAAAATTAAAGCAAGCAAAGAGGAACTACGTACGAGGTACAAAATGAGAAGCAATCATGCTGAGACACGGTCTAAGGAAGACAGTCTGTGCTGATACGAGATTACTAAGAAAAGCCAAATACTCCTCCACCACTGTCTGGCTTCTATTCAACCACTTCCATCTCTAGAGGCAGGAGAAAGAGACAGACAAAAGAAACATTTTACTGATATAATAAATACTATTTCAAAGTTCTGAATCACATACTATCAGTGAAATAAATGATAAACTTACCAAGAGAATACTAACAAGCTGCTCAAAGTCCTTGGTCAAGTACATGATAGAAGAACGGAATTCTAACAGCCAGTTAATGATCTGGTCATCCTGAAGTTAAGCAAAGAAATGTACTTTCAAAATCACAAGTCCTCAAAAATAACAGAGAAGATGATATCTACCTTGCATCAATCATCTATCAATAATGTTTAAACTAGGGGCAAAAACTCACAAACTTGGCCTTAAGCCAAAATTGGGATGAAAGTTTCTTAGTTTGTATCAAACTGGCAAAAGATGTTACAATAAATTTTCCCATTTTAGGAAAAAGTAACATAGTAACTCTTACATACAGGAAAAGAATTACATGCAATACTTCCTTTTTATCACTTTTTGTTTGCCCTAAAAAAGTGAAATCCCCTCAAATGGCAGAATCAAATACTGTAACACCACAAGGACCAATAGCTGTACCTCTATCAACTCTATATTCATGCTAATTTACAAGCATGTTGATAACATTCAGTCTAAGCCCGTGGTTGGCAAACCGCGGCTCATGAACCACATGCGGCTCTTTGGCCCCTTGACTGTGGCTCTTCCACAAAATACCACGTGCAGGCGCTACCTCGATAAGGAATGTACCTACCTATATAGTTTAAGTTTAAAAAATTTGGCTCTCAAAAAAAATTTCAATCATTGTACTGTTGATATTTGGCTCTGTTGACTAATGAGTTTGCCGACCAATGGTCTAAGCCAATTAACTAGAGCCATCACTAGATTTTTCTCAACCCAACCTGTCACTGGGTTTAAATGTATTAAGATGTGTTAGATATAAATGATAGTTCCACTACTTCATGAAATATTCTTCTTTAAAAAAAGAATTGATTGATTTTAGAGAGAGATGAAGGGAGAAACAGAAAGAAACATCAATCTGTTCCTGTATGTGCCCTGACTGGGTATCAAAGCTACAACCCTTATGTAATGAACTAATATTTTGAGTCCTGGCCAGTTGGCTCAGTGGTAGAGCGTCGGCCTGGCGTGCAGGAGTCCCAGGTTCGATTCCCAGCCAGGGCACACAGGAGAAGCGCCCATCTGCTTCTTCACCCCTCCCCCTCTCCTTCCTCTCTGTCTCTCTCTTCCCCTCCCGCAGCCAAAGCTCCACTGAAGCAAAGTTGGCCCAGGCACTGAGGATGGCTCTATGGCCTCTGCCTCTAAAATGGCTCTGGTTGCAACAGAGCAGTGCCCCAGATGGGCAGAGCATCGCCCCCTGGTGGGCATGCTCGGTGGATCCTGGTCGGGCGCATGCAGGAGTCAGTCTGACTGCCTCCCCGTTTCCAACCTCAGAGAAATACAAAAAAAATAATAATAATAAATAATAAAATAAAAACCCTCTAGAATGTCACTTAAATCAAGTTGATGGACTTCTGTATATTAGTGATTTTGTCTACTTGTTTTTCATTTCTAATAAAGAAATGCTGCATTGTCCAAATAAAAAAATTTTTTTTAATAATAATAAAATAAAAACCCTCTATTTTTTTCTGGTTTTATAAGCAGGAAGCAAAGGCAGAGAGATTAAACTTGTTCAATATCACACACTAGATAATAGTGGAGTTGAAATTTTATTCCACGCAGCCCTGGCCCATTGGTTCAGTGGTAGAGCATCGGCCTGGTGAGCAAATGTCCCAGGTTTGATTCCCGGTCAGGGCACACAAGAGAAGCAACCATCTGCTTCTCCACCCCTCCACCCTTACCCCTTTCCTCTCTCTCTTCCCCTCCCACAGCCACAGCTCAATTGGTTCCAGCACACTGGCCCTGGGTGCTGAGGATGGCTCCATGGAGCCTCCACCTCAGACACTAAAAAAAATAGCTCAGTTGCAAGCATGGCCCCAGATGGGGGTTGCTGAATCCCAGGTGCATGCGGGACTCTGTCTCCCCTCATCTCAACTTGGAAAAGAAAAAAAAAAGGTATTTTATCCCAGGCAATCTATCAATGCCATAGTAAAGACTGTTCTTTCCAAAATTAGACAATAAAGAAGGGAAACAAAATGTATTGAGTTGTTACTACATGACAGGTGTATACCACCGGATTAAAGATGGAATCCCAGAGACATCAGGTTTTAAAGGCTACAATAGGATCAAACAAAAATGCAAACTAACATCTTTCCAAAATGGCAACAATTTTACTAATGATCAAGCCCAAAATTAATTACCTTTATGTCTGGATCTGACAGCTGATTCTTCAACAACTCGTAGTCATTTGTTTCACCCTTAACAAGAAGGAAGGGAAAAAATGAAGTCTCATTTGCTTTAGTTTCCTGTTAAAGATCAACAGCAGGACTATTAACTATATCTTCACATCTGATGAAATTACAAAAGGAACATTGTAACTTCCACAAATTAATTGTGGATTATAAAATCATGACTACAAAAAATTTTAAACTCATGCTGGTATAGGTAGGGGGGTTGGAAAAAAGAAAATGAGTTAAAAAGCCATTTAAATAGGTATATTTGTGCACTGGCATTTGAATATGAGAGTTGATATTATCCACTTACATATATGAATATAAATGTATATTACATATAAAATAATCATTTTATGTCAATTATACTTCAATTTAAATAAAACAAGTCATTCACATTTTCCCTCCACTGCTGAGACTCAGTAGAATCACTTTTAAACTAACACAAAAACCAAAAAAAATCCCTTTTAACAGAGCTGGTTCACTGTCCCAAAGTAATGCTTAAGTATTTCCTTAAGAACAAAAAAAAGCCTGTGATCCAGTGGATTTTTTTTACTCTAGCACTTGTCGAGTTTTTAAAAGAGACCATAAACACAGCAGCCTGAAGAAGTGAAACCTCAGCAAGAGATTATTACTCTAATTTTAAGCTGACGGCATCGTGCTATTATTAAATATTTCATTTCAAGATGGGTATCTAAAATTCATGTTATTATGTTAACTGGTCTTTAGTATAATCGCCATAATTGTATCCTGACCAACAAAAAAGAATGCTCAGTATGTCAATTATATCACAACAGGGCTGGGGGGAAAGAAACAGCAAACTTCATGGGTTATGTTACCTTTCTGTACTTCAGCAAGACTTCTGTCACAGTTCCACCAAATCGAACAGCTTTTCTTGGGGGAGAGCTGAAGAAATCTTTCTCTAATGCAAGTACATCTGAAATCCTATACAACCAAGATTACCACGTTATTAAGTGTATGACAGAGAATGATAAAAATTGTTAAGTCAACATTTATCAAACCATTAACATTCAGTGAGACAACTGCTAAAGTCTCTTAACTGACCTCCCTGTTTCCACTCTTATCCCCCAACAATACATTCTTCACTCAAGAGATCTAATATTTCAAAAACTTAAAATAGATCATGTAACACTATTTTGCTGCTTAAACTCTTCAAATGTTTCCTGCTTCACTTAGAATACAGATCCAAACTGGTCTTCAAGGTCCTCATTAATCTGGCCCCTGCCTATTACTCTGACCTCATTTCCAACTGCTTGCTATACTTTAACCCGTGTCCTTTCCATTCTTCAAGTTTGCCAAGCTGGTCCCCATTTTTACTTGCTGTTCCCTCTATCTCAGTGATTTCAACCCTTTTCATCTTATGGTATAGATAAACTAACTACTAAAATTCTGCAGCACACCAAAAAATATATTTTTTGCCAATCCGACCAAAAACATTCATATGATTTTGATTCATTCACACAGGACAGCTATTGTCTTGTTAATTGTTGTCCATTTTCTTATTTGACAATCTAAGGGAAAAGAGGTCAGTGCCCCTGACTAAATAGTCAGGTACTGCAGTGGTCCCCAACCCCGGGGCCGCGGACCGGTACCGGTCTGCAGAGAAAGAATAAATAACTTACATTATTTCCGTTTCATTTATATTTAAGTCTGAACGATGTTTTATTTTTAAAAAATGATCAGCCCTGGCCGGTTGGCTCAGCGGTAGAGCGTCGGCCTAGCGTGCGGAGGACCCGGGTTCGATTCCCGGCCAGGGCACATAGGAGAAGCGCCCATTTGCTTCTCCACCCCCACCCCCCTCCTTCCTCTCTGTCTCTCTCTTCCCCTCCCGCAGCCAAGGCTCCATTGGAGCAAAGATGGCCCGGGCGCTGGGCATGGCTCTGTGGCCTCTGCCTCAGGCGCTAGAGTGGCTCTGGTCGCAATATGGCGACGCCCAGGATGGGCAGAGCATCGCCCCCTGGGGGGCAGAGCACCGCCCCTGGTGGGCGTGCCGGGTGGATCCCGGTGGGGCGCATGCGGGAGTCTGACTGTCTCTCCCTGTTTCCAGCTTCAGAAAAATGAAAAAAAAAAAATAAATAAATAAATAAAATAAAAATAAAAAATGATCAGATTCCCTCTGTTACATCTGTCTAAGGCTCAACTCTTGACGCTTGTCTCGATTACATGATACATTTATCCATCCCACCCTAAAGGCCGGTCTGTGAAAATATTTTCTGACATTAAACCAGTCAGTGGCCCAAAAAAGGTTGGGGACCACTGAGGTACTGCATGTTTTTAAATATCTTGCAGCACACCAGTTGAAACACTTACTCCCAGATGTACATGGTGTATTCTTGTCTTCAATTCGAAGCTCCAATGTCAGAGAGGCCTTCCCCATCAGAAATCTGAACTACTCACCCTCTCCCTCCCTGCTCACATCACCCTGTTTTATTTCTTCACTGCAGTTATCACTATCTGAAATCATTCTGTTCATCTATTTACTGTCTGTCCCTTCCTAGACTGGAAGCTCTGTTGGGAGCAATGACTTTCTCTCTTTTGATAGACTACTGTCTACAGTACCTAACACAATAGGTAGGCTCTCAATAAATATTATAAATGATATCACCCTGTTTTACAAAGTTTGAATATTTTAAACAGCAGATTGGTGAAAAACATCCTACTGATGACTCTCAAAATTAAGCCCCAAAGTGTTTTAGGGGATAAGGGAATTTAAAGACTTGAAAAAGACAAAGACTGTTAAACAAATACGTGTACTGAAGCAAATCGCAAACAAAAATAAGATTCAATTTGCCATCAAGGAAGAGCATTGTGCTAGGAAACTCTTTCCAAATCCAGACGAAACGGGAGGGAGGAGTAAAGGAGCAGAATGCCATACCCAGGCCTGGGACGCTGAGGGCGCCCAGTGGGGAGACAGAACTCTGGAACAGAGAATAGATTAATTTTTACAACCTCTCTCCCACCGTTACTATTCCCTTAAGGAGCATGGGCTTATTCTTGAGAACCTGCGATGACCTTCTACCCTCTTCTCCTACCCTAGTCTATTAGCTCTGTCCCAGGCCCTTTCAAACCCGCTTCCCTAATCCCGATCCCGGGTTTTGGTTCCAATAGCGCAGAAGGAAGCGGCCCAGACTCTTACCCAGTCCGAGAAGTGCCCAGCATCTTAAGCCCCGAGGCCGAAGCGGCCGCATCGCCCGACAACCGCGTGTGAAGTGCTGGGGCCGCCATTGGGCCGGATAAATGCTACGACTGCACTTCGCACCGGAAGTCATGCTTATTTAGTACCGCCTTTGTACCGGAAGTGGCCTTCAGCCAATCGGGAACCCCACGTGGGGAGGGCATAGCGAGCTCGCGGGGTAGAACGCCGTCAAAGCTTTCTCCTCCTGGCAGTACATCAGGCTCCTGTTTCTACTCGGAGGACTTTCTCCGCCCAGCGAGGTGCGGGGCTTAGAGCGGCCTCAAGTACGCCTCGAAAGAAGAGAGGTCCGCAGAGCTGGCCCTGTCCTGCTTTGAGGATCCCAAAGAAAGATCGGGACACCTGGGAGGTGCTAAACGTTGGCTGCATTCCTCGAGTATTAATTCTTTGAAGTCAAGGCCTGCCTCTGTGAAACTGAAACCCTGTGTGTGATTCACTCAAACCCTCAGAGAGATGAAGTGGGTAGGCGATTAGAACTAGACTACTTGACCCAGGAAATTAAGCTCTATATATCTACAGTGCACTGTCCTCAAGGACACCTAAGATATAATTACCCACACGGAAACTGAGCTTTAACCAAGCGACTTAACCCAAATACCTGGGTGTGATGATACTGGGATGAGAAATCGAAGAACAAGGAGACAGTTTCCAAGAGGCGTTAGCCCTTTAACTTAAAATTTTAAAGGAGGTACAGAAGCCAGAACAACAAAGCAGTAAAGAGTCTTCCAGGCATAAGGACCAGCATGTGGAAGGTATGGAGGGTTGGATAGCAGAGGGGAAAAGGGCAGCTCCTCCCCTCGGTTTCTAAGAAGGGAAAATGTTGCAACCCTTGGAGATCCATCAAAAGTACATTGTCGGCCCTGGCCGGTGGGCTCAGTGGTAGAGCGTTGGCCTGGCGTGCAGGAGTCCTGGGTTCGATTCCCGGCCAGGGCACACAAGAGGAGCGCCCATCTGCTTCTCCACCCTTCCCCCTCTCCTTCCTCTCTGTCTCTCTTTTCCCCTCCCGCAGCTAGGGCTCCATTGGAGCAAAGTTTGCCGGGCGCTGAGGATGGCTCTGTGGCCTCTGCTTCAGGCGCTAGAGTGGCTCTGGTCGCAACAGAGCGATGCCCGGGATGAGCAGAGCATCGCCCCCTGGTGGGCATGCTGGGTGGATCCTGGTCGGGCGCATGTGGGAGTCTGTCTGACTGCCTCCCCGTTTCTGGCTTTGGAAAAATCCAAAAAAAAAAAAGTACATTGTATCATTTGGAGCAAGGACCACACTGTTGCTTCCCTCACAGCTTTAAGAGTTCCTGCAGAATGTTGAGCAGAAATCATCAATGTCCCAAAAGCAGAGGAACTTGAGCCCTAGCTCATAAAGATGCTATAAGACAGCTGTTTAAGTGGGAATCTCTGTCTCTCCCCATCCATCCCCAAAGGGAAAAACATTAAGTCACATTTCACTGGTATCCTCATACACTGACAGAAATATAACTCTGTATTGTCAAGCAATTTAACAATTACTTTATTCTTTCATTTAAAAAAAAAGTCTGACATGTACAAAAGAATGTTAATTAAATTATAAAACATAATAAAACAAACAACTATGAACATACCACCCAATTTATGAAAAAGAACATTCACTTGTACTGTTGAAGCTTCTGTGTGCTCCTCCCAGATTCCACCTTCTCCCTTCCTTCCAAAAGTAATCATTGTGCTGATTTTTAAAAATCATTTTAGCCTGACCAGGCAGTGGCTCAGTGGATAGAGCGTCGGACTGGGATGCGGAAGACCAAGGTTCGAGACCCCGAGGTCACCAGCTTGGGCGCGGGCTCATCTGGTTTGAGCAAAGCTCACCAGCTTAGAACCAAGGTCGCTGACTCAAGCAAGGGGTTACTCCATCTGCTGTAGCCCCACGGTCAAGGCACATATGAGAAAGCAATCAATGAACAACTAAGGTGTCACAACAAAAAACTGATGATTGATGTTTCTTATCTCTCTCCGTTCCTGTCTATCTGACTCTCTGTCTCTGTAAAAAAAAAAAAAAAAAAATCATTTTAACTTGTCTTTATGTAATTACCATATATATTACTAGAAAACACAATATTATTTTTGCTTCTCTTTGAACTTGATAGAATTATTTCCATGCTGTATTACATTGCTGCTTATTTTCAATTAACTGTAGAGTCCATCCACTGTATGTAGTTGTATTTTATTTTCTCTGCCATATAGCATTCCTGTTGTATATCATGATTTATATGTATATTCATTTTCCTATCACCACTATTTACATTGTTTCCTTTCTCCATCTGCATCCCCCATATTATGTACATTTCTACAAATATTCTTAAATATTCTGAATCCTGTATTTGAGAATTTTTGTAGGGTAAAATTGTTAGTTTGAAGGGCACAGAAGAAACAGTCAAAGAGCTTTCCAGAGTTGTGCAAGTATACACTTCCAGCAATATCTTCTCAAGATTGAGCATAGCCTGACCAGGCGGTGGCGCAGTGAATAGAGTGTTGACCTGGAACACCGAGGTTCGAAACCCCGAAGTCGCTGGCTTAAGCACAGGTTCATCCAGCTTGAACGTGGGGTCACACTGGCTTGAACCCAGTGGTTACTGGTTTGAAGCCCAAGGTCGCTGGCTTGAGCAAGGGGTCACTGGCTCAGCTGGAGCCTCCCTCCCCCAGTTAACGCACATATGAAAAAGCAATCAATGAACAACTTAAGGCTGCAACAATGAGTTGATGCTTCTCATCTCCCTTACTGTCTGTCCCCTGTCTGTCTGTCTGTCTGTGTCTCAATAAAATAAATATAATTAAATGTGGAAAAATAAATCAGAAAAGTTTAGTTTTTTAAAATACATAAACAGCCTGATTGATCTCTGGTGGCGCAGTGGATAAAGTATCGACCTGGGAACACTGAGGTCGCCGGTTCAAAACCCTGCACTTGTCTAGTTAAGGCATATATGGAAGTTGATACTTCCTGCTCCTCCCCCTTTTCTCTCTCTCTCCTCTCTAAAATGAATAAACAAACAAAAAAAATTTTTAAATACATAAACATCTATATTCATTAGTGATTAAAGCTGTTTCTATTTATCTTTCAAGGTGACTATATTCTGCTTCTAGGCACTGTTGGTAGTACCTGACATTCACTAATCACAGTTCTTTAGAACCACCTCTATTTTTACAAAGTAAAATGCAATCTCATTAATATTGATTAGCTATTGCAAGATAAAAGGCTTTTCTGTAGATTCCAGCAAACTCAAGGGAGGCACATACACACCATCTCCCTCCAATGTCCTTTGCACTCATTGAGTCCTTTGTTCTGTAGTACATACATTAAAATTGATTTTTTTCTCTAAGTTTCTATCTTGAGTTATTAAAACAACTGTGTTTACCTGATGCATTTTATATGTATATAGAAGCTCAAACATTGCACATATTTATTCCTTTAAAATTTTATGTCATGTGGTTTATACTTTGCTAATTTAATCTAATTATTCTTTTTTATTTTATTTATTTTTAAAGATATTTATTCATTTTAGAGAGGAGAGAGACAGACAGAGAGAAGGGGAGAAGGAACAGGAAGCATCAACTCCCATATGTGCCTTGACTGGGCAAGCCCAGGGTTTTGAACCTCAGCATTCCAGGTCAATGCTTTATCCACTGCGCCACCACAAGTCAGGCCTATTCTTTTTTAAAATTGTGGTAAAATACTCATAAAATTTAGCATCTTAACCATTTTTAGGCGTACAATGCAGTACTGTTAACTACATTCATATTGTTGTGCAACCAATCTCCAAAACTTTTCATCTGAAACTATAATCTTTAAATAACTTCCCATTCCTCATGCTCACCTGCCCCTAGCAACCACCATTCTGCTTTTGTATCTATGGATTTGATTTTCTAGAACTCTCACACAAGTGGAATCATACAGTATTTGTCTTGTTGTGACTGACTTATTTCACTTAGGAAAATGACCTCCCAATTATTCTTTTTCCAAGCATTTGTAATGTATCGTCTTCCAGCTTGAGTTGTTTAAAATTAAAAATATTAAATACTGACATATAGCACAGAAAATATAAAAGCAGCTAAACTTTTTGCAAGTTTTGATCTAAAGTACTGTATCACCTAAAAAAAATGTAGTTTACACCTGATCAGGTGGTGGTGCAGTGGTTAGAGTGTCAACCTGGTACACTGAGTACCCAGGTTCAAAACCCTGAGGACGCTGGCTTAAGAGTAGGCTCACCAGCTTGACCATGGGATCACAGGCATGACCCCATGGCCACTGTCTTGAAGCCCAAGGTCACTGGCTTGAGCAAGGGGTCACTGGCTTGGCTGGAGCCCCCTGGTCAAGGCACATATAGGAAAGCAATCACTGAACAACTAAGGTGCCGCAACTATGAGTTAATACTTCTCATCTCTCTCCTTCTCTCTCTCTCACTAAAAATGTAGCTTTGCCTATAGTTGGACATTTCAGAAGGAAACTACCTCTGTATTAGAGCATTCTTACATAAATAATCTACTGATATAAAGAAAGAACACAAAAGGACAGCAGTCCCAAATGAATTTTATTTTATCATTAATACACAATCAAATTAGCAGATTTTAAATCCTTGGGAAAAAGGGAAACCCAGATGTTACTTAAGTCAAATGAATAGCCTGACCTGTGGTCGCATAGTGGATAAAGCATTGACCTGGCATGCTGAAGTCACCAGTTCAAAACCCTGGACCTGCCCAGTAAAGGCACATACGAAAGCAACTATGAGTTGATGCTTCCCGCTTCCCCCCACGCTTTTCTCTTTCTCCTCTCTAAAAGCAGTAAATAAAATCTTTAAAAAAAAAAATCAAATGAACATATAAATTGTAGCATACTATAAATAATGTATTGATTGTGTTAACCTTTCTGATAGCTACTGAGGTCAAAAGTATCCTTAAAATCAAGGAGTTGCATTTTCAATATCCACTCCATAGGGATTGTATTTACTTACATCTTCATCCCGAGTACCTGAGACATTATTTTCCATTTGGAATGCTGGAATGCTTACACAAGAGAAGTCTATTTAAAAAAACAACCTATTGTATAACAAAGTTCATTTGGAATGGCCTAATTTATTATGACTCAAAGTTCTGGCAATAAATAACTTTATTATCTGAAACTGGAAAATACTCCCCAATGTTGAAATATGTATGTTTGGCAAAGGCAGTCAGTCTAGCGAGTCTATTGGTCTGAGTTAGTTAAGATACCAGATGGAGGTTTCCAAAATGAGATTAATATAAGTATTTGTATTTTTATAAAGTTAGCACTTAATTCTGTAGAAACACTGGTGAATTCTGGAAAAAAAAAAGAAAGAAATTTTATTTGAGATGTCATTTACAAACATAGACAAGCAAAAAATTAAAGATTTGTTGATTTTCATTCTTTCTCTGAAAGACTTTAAATAGAAAAGTAACCCACTGAGCCCTGGCCGGGTGGCTAAGTGGTATAGTGTTGGCCTGGTGTGTGGAAGTCCTGGGTTTGATTCCCAGCCAGGGCACACAGGAGAAGCGCCCATCTGCTTCTCCACCCCTCCCCCTCTCCTCTCTATCTCTCTCTTCCCCTCCCGCAGCCAAGGCTCCATTGGAGCAAAGTTGGCCCAGGCACTGAGGATGGCTCCATGGCCTCTGCCTCAGGCGCTAGAATGGCTCTGGTTGCAATGAAGCAATGCCCCAGATGGGCAGAGCATCGCCCCCTAGTGGGCTTTCTGGGTGGATCCCTGTAGGGCGCATGCGCAAGTCTGTCTCTGTCTCCCTGCTTCTCACTTCAGAAAAATACACGCAAAAAAAAGAAATAAAAGTAACCCATTGACTAATCTAGAGTATTACAACTCAAAGTACAATTAACAGGCTTAAGAAAAAGGCTCATTAATAACTTTAACCTGGAAGAAAAGGTTGTAACAAAGATCTTATAACAAATTATATGTCAAGTCCAGTTCCTCTATTTGTGTGAAATTGAGTAAATTACTTAATCTCTCCATATCAAATCTAACTTCCTTGAAATAAAGATAATAGTGCTGCCTACCTCTGTTGTGAGGAATGAGATAATACCAGTATATTACTTAGTACAGTGTGTAGTGTATTATAAACACCCAATAAATGTAGCTATTGTTGTTAACAAATGCTCATGTGTATTGATTCAAAGATGACACAAAACGGGATTACGAAGGTAAACAAAATAAAGATGAATAACACCCTCGTGGTCTAGGGGAGAAGAAACCATTACTGCACAACAGGTAATGTTTCATGTGAGGATCGAAATAACATTTTTTTCTTTAAGTACTGTACTTCAAACTATAGAGCAACTTTTTATTATTCTAGATCAGGGTTTCAGCCTTACAGTAGTGACATGTTGGGCTGGATAATTCTGTGTTGTGAGGGGCTGGCCTGTGCATTGCAGGGTGTTGTGCATCATCTATGGCTCTACCTACTAGATGCCGGTAGCCCCCTTCCCACTGTGTATGTTTGTATTGCTGTGGGCTATCGCTGTGGGCGCAAAGTCTAAGCCAGGGCATCAGTTTTCACCTGTGCTACCCTAGAGTACCCAGCGCCTGCCTGTCTGATCAGCAGACTAATCAGGGCCTGAGCATCACCACCACCACTGATGGCAAATGCCAGGCACCAGACAATGAAATCTCAGTTTGAGAGTCAAAGACTCAGCAAATCACATTTCCTCAGGTTAGCAGACCAAGATGAGATGGTCAGGCTCTCTGAAATGAGAAAACGGCATGCTCAGATCTGGATGTCACTGGGGCAGATGAAATACGCTACAGGCTGCAGGCTACAGGACTGACTGGCCAGGCCCATTTTCTCTCCCTCAGGCCAGTTGTTGTTGGTCAGGTGCGTGGCTTCAGCGGTTGCAGCTGGAGTCAAAGAAACTGTACAGCCTAACCCAGGCAAACAGGGGAGCAGGGGTTTTCTTCCTTGTTATATAAGCAGCCACATAGTATCCTTGATTTTGCTTTCTGTCCCTTAGAGCCTAAAATACTGTATTTACTATCTGGGCCTTAATAGATAATTTGCCAATGCCTGTTTTGTTTTTTTAAAGTTATAATAGACATTTATTTAAAGTAATATATTTGCAGCCAGATGTTTCTAAATTGTACATTTCAGGTTTAACCAAAATCATTAAAATATCGAGGACAAATGCTTCCACGGATTTTGGTTACATGATTATTTCTTTGCCCCTTCTTCTGTTTCTTTCCTTTCCTGAATAACCTCTTTCAGATATGTTTCAAGGTAGAATTTATCCTTATATTTTGTCCACTGCTTTTTAGGCAAGAGCTGCTGCCTCATGACAGGTCCAGTGCTCTCTTAATGCAAAATATTCTGTCATTATACAGGTTCTCAAGAAACCTATGGCTTCTTTTACATCATCATCCACATCAGGGGTAGTCAACCTTTTTATACCTACCACCCACTTTTGTATCTTTGTTAGTAGTAACATTTTCTAACCGCCCACCGGTTCCACAGTAATGGTGATTTATAAAGTAGGGAAGTAACTTGACTTTATAAAATTTATAAAGCAGAGTTACTGCAAGTTAAAGCATATAATAATAATTACTTACCAAGTACTTTGTCATATTTTCGCTAAGTTTGGCAGAATAAATCTTTATAAAACAACTTACTATAGTTAAATCTATCTTTTTATTTATACTTTGGTTGCTCTGCTACCACCCACCATGAAAGTTGGAACGCCCACTAGTGGGTGGTAGGGACCAGGTGACTACCACTGATCCACATGTATTGTATGGTCTCGCTTTAACCCCAGTTTACTGAATCCTGCATTGTAATACCATTTTCGAATGCACTAGTCCCTGGGTTGATGCTGCAACAATAGGCCTGCTCACCATTTTGACCTGAGACTGAAATGCTGCCTACTGGGTAAGTCCAAGAGGACCTCAACCACTTTTTTTTTTTTTTTTCAGGGACAGAGAGAGAGAGTCAGAGAGAGGGATAGATAGGGACAGACAGACAGGAACAGAGAGAGATCAGAAGCATCAATTCTTCATTGCAGCACCTTAGTTGTTCATTGATTGCTTTCTCATATGTGCCTTGACCGGGGGGCTACAGCAGACTGATTGACCACTTGCTCAAGCCGGCGACCTTGGGCTTAAGCCAGCGACTACAAGTCGCGTCTGTGATCCCATGCTCAAGCCAGCGACTGCACATTCAAGCTGGTGAGCGCGCGCTCAAGCTGGTTGAGCCCGTGCTCAAGCCTGTGACCTCGGGGTTTCAAACCTGGGTCCTCTGCGTCCCAGTCCAATGCTCTATCCACTGCACAACCACCTGGTCAAGTTCAACCCCTATTTTAGATAACTACTTATCATACAATCATATTGAGAAACATATAACATTTGATGTTTATTCTACCTGATGTCATCTCTGTAGAAAAAGAAAATGTTTATGTACAAATAAATAAACACCTGGAAGTGTTTTCCAAGATGTATACCCATAGAGCCTACACTTCAGCTAAAAACTGTTGCTAACATCTAAGAGGTCTGTTTTCAGCTTAGAATTGAGAGAGACCTTGGCAATTTTTCTCTAATTACTGGCCTATTGCCACTTCTTTTTAACAGAGCTCACAGGTATAATTAAGAACACAAAATACCCTACCTAGCCTGACCTGTGTGGTGCAGTGAATTAAATGTTAAGCTAGAATGCTTAAGTCACTGGTTTGAAACCCCACACTTGCCGGGTCAAGGCACATACGAGATTCAACTATGACTTGATGCTTTCCACTCCTCCCCCAAGCCTTTTTTTCTCTCTCTCCTCTCTCTCAAATCAATAAATCATTTTTAAAATACCCTCAATTGATTCAAGCATCAGCCCCAGATGCGGTCACCACATGGGTTCTGGTCAGGGAGCATGTGGGAGACTATCTCACTATCTGCTTAAAAAGCCTTCAAGGCCCTGGCCGGTTGGCTCAGTGGTAGAGCATCGGCCTGGCATGCAGAGGTCCCAGGTTCAATTCCCGGCCAGGGCACACAGGAGAAGCGCCCATCTGCTTCTCCACCCCTACCCCTCTCTTTCCTCTCTGTCTCTCTCTTCCCCTCCCGCAGCCAAGGCTCCATTGGAGCAAAGATGGCCCGGGCGCTGGGGATGGCTCCTTGGCCTCTGCCCCAGGCGCTAGAGTGGCTCCGATCGCAACAGAGCGATGCCCCGGAGGGGCAGAGCATCGCCCCCTGGTGGGCAGAGCGTCGCCCCCTGGTGGGCGTGCCAGGTGGATCCCGGTCGGGCGCATGCGGGAGTCTATCTGACTGTCTCTCTCTGTTTCCAGCTTCAGAAAAATACAAAAAAAAAAAAAAAAAAAAAAAAAGCCTTCAAAAGTTGGTCTCAGTTGGTACCCACCACCCTTTCTCTCTCTCCCCATCTCTCTCACTAACCTCTCAAGCACCCTTCCCTACCGCATCAGGCTGTCTTTTCCCAAATGTGTCCCTAACAAGCCATGGACTATTATTACACCTCTGTGCCTTTCTGTTGATGCTTTTCTCTTTGCATGGAACGTTTTCTCCATCTTCTCCACCCAGTGAACACCTACTTTAGGATCCAACTCAAATATCTCTCACCCATTCCACGCCTGTGTTCTGAAAGCACTTTGACTAGACTTCTGTCACATTATATAATATACTATTTAGTTATTCCTATGTCTCTCTCCCTTGATAAAACAGTGAGCTCTTGGAGAGCAGGAAGATCTTATTTAGCTCTGAATCCTCCTTGCCTAATGTAATGCCTGGCACTTGCTAAAAATTCAATAAATGTGTGGTCAAAGAATTAATTATTTAAAGGGCATTGCATGACTCTTCCTGTCAAAAAATAATTCTTCCACTAAGAATTACTAGGTAGGCACCAGCCTACTCCTTCTTCTTGTCTAAAATTTTCACTTTAGAGCCATTCCTCTGAGTTAGAAGATCAAGTCTATAAGCTTTCTGATGGCAAGGTCTGCATCCTAATTATTTCAATCATGTATTTTACCTGGAACAGTAGAATAGAAAAAAAATTAATGATCTCATTCATTTATTTCAATCATGTATTTTACCTGGAACAGTAGAATAAGAAAAAAATTAATGATCTCATTCATTAATACTAAATTCTCTCCTTCTGGAATTATTTCGGCTAGTGTTTTATTTGTTTTGTTTGTTTGTTTTTTGTCTTTTTTTTTTACTAGAAATAAAAAGGTCCTAGCTGGTTGGCTCAGTGGATAGAAAGTCATTCCAGTGTATGTCCCAGATTCGATTTCCAATCAGGTCACACAAAAGAAGTGGCCATCTGCTTCTCTTCCCCTTCCTATCCCCTTTCTTTCCCTCTTCTCCCTAAAGCCAGTGGCTTGACTGGTGTGCGCATTGGCCCTGGGCGCTGAGGATAGCTTAGTTGGTCTGAGCGCATCAGCCTCAGGCACCAAAAATAGCTCAATTGATTCAAGCATCAGCCCCAGATGGGGTCACCACATGGGTTCTGGTCAGGGAGCATGTGGGAGTCTATCTCACTATCTCCCCTCCTCTCACTAAAAAAAAACAACAACAAAAAAAAACACAAATCATTGCCTTCCTTTCAGCCAAACCACCATCTTTCATTAAATTGCCAAAATGACTAACACAAAGGGAAAGAAAAGAGGTACCTACTATAAGTTCTCTAGCCAGTGTTTTTCAATCACCGATCTGCAGTCTGGTCCGCCAAGAATTTCGTGCTGGTCACAAAAGAGATAATCACCCTACTGTTGTATGAAGATTATAGAGTCAATGACCTTAGTCAAATTCACTTACGCTCAGGGTGATTTCTGCCTTAGTGGTCCCCAAAATAATTCTATTTTCAACAGTCTCCAAGTGTAGAAAGTTGAAAACCACTGCCTAGGCCTTTTAGAAAAGATGGAGTTATGGCCTGGCCAGGTAGCTCAGTTGATTAGAGCATTGTCCCAATATACCAAGGTTGTGGGTTCAATCCCCAGTCAGGGCACAAACAAGATTCAACCAATGAATGCATACATAAGTCGAACAAAATATTGATGTTTCTTTCTCTCTCTGCTTTCCTCTCTCTCTAAAATCAATAAATAAAATAAAACATGGAGTTGTTCCTTTTGGCCACATACATGCAAATCTACAAGAAAAGTGATATTGTAGACATCAAGGGAATGGGCACTGTTCAGAAAGAAATGCCTCACAAATATTACCACGACAAAACCAGAGGAGTCTACAATGTCACCCAGCATGCATGGGCATTGTTGTAAATAAACAAGGGAAGGAGTCTTGCCAAAAGTACATATTGAGCATATTAAGCACTCTAAGATCCAAAATAGCTGCTTGAAACATGTGAAGGAAATGATCAGAAAAAGAAGGAAGCCAACGAGAAAGGTTATGTAGGTTCAAATGAAGTGCTAGCCTGTTCCACCCCGAGAAGGATACCTTGTGAGAACCAATGGAAAGGAGCCTGAGCTGCAGGAACATTCCGTATGAATTCACAGCATGGTAAATGTAAAAAGGAACACTTCTGTACCGTTAAAAATACTAGTAAGCAAATCACTGAATATATTTCATTTTACAACCCAAGTGTACAAAACCAAAGAAATCAAAATGCTTTGCCCCTATTGATTATCTTTGTAATACACACACACACACACACACCCCTAAAGAAGAGAGCATATATACATTCTCTTGAAGGAGAAGTGAAGAAAACTGTAAGGAAATTAAGAGTTTGACTGCCACTTAATATTCAGTTGTATTCCACAATGGAAATAAAACCAACCAATATGAAATAAAGATGAACACTTTCTTGGATAATATCTCCCAGAGAGCAGGTAACTTATGGAACAGAATTAGAAATACCAAGAAATCGATACTCAGCAATGTATATACTATTATGACAGCCCTTAATTCAAGAAGCAGGATCACCAATTTTGTAGTTCACATAGCCTTTTCTACTTATCTAATTGTTAAAAAGTTGGAGAGTTAAGTATGTAGAATTAATTTTCAATAGTCTTAACCATAAAGTTCATGGTTAGCAAAAAAGGTCTTGTGATTTAGTAGGAAGTGTGTACGATTTAGTACAAATAACAAAATGTCCACACTTCAAAATTGTTCCAAGTTTCATTTGTACAATTAACTTTTAAGTTGACTCATGTAAAAGATTTTTTTACTTAAATGTACTTCAAAAAGCAACCAATGTAAGTAGAAAAACCAGTATTACTTGCATAAATATAAGGTTATCCATTGAATGACTTTAACATAAGTAGTATCAAATCCTAGCTGGGAGAACTTGTTGCTTACTAAAATGTCAGAGGTTTTTTTTTTGTTTTTTGGGTTTTTTTTGTATTTTGCTGAAGCTGGAAACGGGGAGAGACAGTCAGACAGACTCCCGCATGCGCCGACCGGGATCCACCCGGCACGCCCACCGGGGGCGATGCTCTGCCCCTCCGGGGGCGTCGCTCTGTTGCAACCAGAGCCACTCTAGCGCCTGGGGCAGAGGCCAAGGAGCCATCCCCAGCGACCGGGCCATCTTTGCTCCAATGGAGCCTCAGCTGCGGGAGGGGAAGAGAGAGACAGAGAGGAAGGAGAGGGGGAGGGGTGGAGAAGCAGATGGGCGCTTCTCCTGTGTGCCCTGGCCGGGAATCGAACCCGGGACTTCTGCATGCCAGGCCGACGCTCTACCACTGAGCCAACCGGCCAGGGCCTAAAATGTCAGAGGTTTTAGAGATCACATCCCCAAACTAAAGACATTCTCTTTGACATAATCATAGTTTGAAAAAGCACTGAAAAGAGAGTAACTTCCCCACTGGAGAGCTCATCGCTATTTAATGCTGTGTCCCTGTACCACCTAAAATAATCTTGTTTTAAAACACTGCAGTCAGGCTGGCTTTAGCTCAGTGGTTCCATCGAGTCAAATTTGCTTGTCATAACATTGCAGTCTCCCTCTTCCCAACTTAGAGTGCCAAGAAAAAATGTAATTCCACCATCTCCCAACCAGCCTAAAGAAACTCATCATACTAGCATCTGGTAGAGTGGGTAAAATCTTATAGCTCAGGTTAATAGGTTTCAAACACCTACCAAAGTTCCAAAAATCTAATGCCTGAAGGAATAGGCCACTTCATCTCCCCTAACTTAACTTTAACAGAAGGGGTTAAGGAAATGTATCAATAGAACATAGTCCTGGAAATGATCAAGAAATACTGTATGCGAAGATTCTTTCTAAGGCACTTACTTGGCAGAGGCCTGAGCTTCTGATTCTGTACTAGGGAGGGTGACTGCTTTCAGCGGTGGGGGCAGGAACAGTGTCCTGGGGCACTGACTGCTGGCCCTCAGTAGCTAGAGCAAGGGACTTGGGGAGCAGGGACACTGTATCAGACACTTCCTGACTTAGCTCCTGGCCTGTTGGTGGCTCCTGGGCATGTGAAGACTGGCTGAAAGCAATCTCTTGAACTAAAGCACTGCTTTTGGGGGCCTGCTGGGTGTCACACAGACCCTGAAAGTCCTGAACAGCCAGGGGAACCTGCAGGTCCACAGGCTGGGTCTGAAAGGATGGGGCTGGCAGAAGCTGGATCAGAGAGACCTGGGTGGCCAGAGCCTGGGCTTTAGAAGTCTGAACAGATGGAGGCTGAGTTTGAGAGGCTGGAGAAAGATTCCGGAAATTGCTCCCTGAGGCTACAGGGACTTGGAGATGGCTCCTTGCAGCCACAGACAATAGGGCGTGGCTTTTAGAGGACACAAGGCCTGGGAGGTGGCTGTGTGCAGTCGCAGACACCAGAGGGTAGCTCTGAGAGGCCACAAGGTGGTATTGTGAGGCCACAGGTACCAAGGGAAGGCTCTGAGAGGCCAGAGACACTAGAGGGTGGCTCTGCCAAGCCAAGGGCACCAGGGGGTGGCTCTGTGAGGTCACTGGGGCTGCAGGCTGGATTTTAGAGGCCAGGGTGTCCAGAAGCTGGCCTGTAGAAGATAAGGGGAGATTAGGCAGGCTTGAAGAGGCAAGAGTGACCGGAGGCTGGCTCGTAGAGGTCGAGGAAACTATAGGCAGGCTGTTAAAAGAAAGACTAGCTAGACGCTGATTAGTACAGGACAAAGGGACCACAGGCAGGTTTTCAGAGACGAGATCAGTGGAAGACAGAGGCTGGTCAATGGGAGATGGAGCGAACACTGGCTGCACCAGATGGGTCGATAGTCGTTCTGCCTCGGGGCCCAGAGGACCAGCATCAGGGCTTGGGACGCACACTACTTCTAAACTTTTGACAGCTTCCAGTTCTGGGCTCAGAGCCTGTCTGCCCCAGTCTTCGGCATCGCCACTCTCCTTGACACTTTTCATTCCGTCTTTGGCCTGGTCCTCCTCCGCCAGCGGCTTCTGCACCCGGCCTATTTTCTGTCCACTCAGGGAAGCCCCGCTTTGCAGGAGCCTCCTGCGGCGCCGCCCCTGCTGATTGCGCGCCAAGGTGGCGGGAACGTTGCCCACGGAGAAGGAGAAGCGCTGGCGGACGGTTTGGGTCCGCGTGCCCCCCGTGGGGGAGGAGGGCACGCGACAGGGCCTCTGCAAGGCCTCTTCCGGAGACAACTCTAGGTTGCTGCTGTACCAGATGACCCACCAGAGGAAGCTGATGAAGAGGATGACTGAACCCAGGTAGAGCAGCAGGTCGTAGAAAAAGAAGTCGGCGAAGGCCCCAGTGAACAGCGCCATCGCGCCCACCGTGTCGAAGGCAACACCCAGCCAAAAGAAATGCCGGCTATAGCCCGGACCCGCCCGCTCCCCGCTCTTCTCGGCCGAGTTTCCCGAGAGCTCCATGACCTCCCACTGTTGCGGGCGCCTGGTCCGCAGACGGGGGCTGTTGGGGAGCGCAGCCGAAGGCAGGCTGTAGCCGCTAGATCCCCATGGCAACGCCGAGCGGGAGAGCTGCGCAGGGGCGTGGCCAGAGAACGAGAAAGAAAGGCCGCCTCTCACCTGCCGGGAGGAGGAAATAACGGTCTCGCCCTAGAGCAGGACGCATGCTAGGAACGGCCCCGTCGCCCGCGCGGCCGCCTGCTCCGCATGCGCAAATCCTCCTCTCCGTGCGTCGTTCGCGTGTTCGCCGCGTGCACGCCGGCCTGGTTCTTCAGAGCATGCGCGTGGAGTCCAACTGTCGGGACTTGGGTCTGTGTGCTCGCCAGCACCCCTCGGCCCACGCCCCAGCCTTCCAGAAAGAGTGCGAGATCCCGAAGGAGGGGGAAGGTCCAGGGCCCTGTACTAATAAAGTCCCCAGTCTCGGCCAGTACAGCTTGCCCGCAGGTGCTGCCGCTTTCTGAGGAGCTAACAGGTCCTTTGTTTTTGTGAGCAAGTGACTAGGTCACCGTTTGTTGTTAGAAGATACTCCAGTCTACGGCCATACTACCCTGAACACGCCCGATCTCGTCTGATCTCGGAAGCTAAGCAGGGTCAGGCCTGGTTAGTACCTGGATGGGAGAAGATACTCCAGTTTTATCTATTTGCCTACTAGTGACTGGACTATTACATACTTGTATTCCTTAGTAGCAGACCTAGAGGTGAATTCCCGGAGGTTTACCTGCCCTCTTTAGTGTCTTCCATTTTGTTGTTACAACTTTTGTTGACCTGTTTGCCCAGACCCTTGGGAATCCTTAAACGATTTATTTTCCCACTATTTTCCCAACAGAGTTAGATAGGAAAACTGTCAAAAAAATGGAAACGCAGACTGGAGCCTCACAATTGCAATAGCTTAAAAATGAGCTCATTTCAAATTTGAGAATAGGGCATGGGAAAATTAAACAAATTTAAGACCTGCTATATAATTCAGGTTATAGTGTTAATGAAAAGTCATAGACCCTCCATTCCTCAATTCTAAAGGTGAATTTTTAAAAAAATAACTATTTTGCCTTGGTGGGATAGTGCAGTTAGTTATAGCATCCTCCTATGCACAAAGGTTGCTGGTTCTATCCTCTATCAGGGCACATACAGAAACATTATGTTTCTATCTCTCTTCCTGTCTCTCTCAAATCAATTTTAAAATAATTTTTTTTTTAAAAAAAACACCTTATTATTTTAGAACAGATTTAGATTTACAGGAAAGTTGTAAAGATAGTATACTATGGAATACCTTTCTACCCCCAAACACTCAATATCTGCCCTTTCCTTTTTTGTGTGTGACAATGACCAAGACAGAGAGAGAGAGACAGGGACAGACAGGAAGGGAGAGAGATGAGAAGCATCAATTCTTTGTTGCAGACCTTAGTTCATTGATTGGTTTCTCAAGTGTGCCTTGACTGAGGGACTACAGCAGAGCAAGTGACCCATTCCTCAAGCCAGCGACCTTTGGGCTCAAGCCAGTGACCCTGTGCTCAAGTCGGAGACCTTAGGGTTTTGAACTTGGATCCTCTGCATCCCAATCTGACGCTCTATCCACTGCACCATCACCTGCTCAGGCTACCCTTTGTTATTACAAAGGTATTACAAAACTTATTACTTTTTATAGGTGTTTCTAGAAGTTTAGGAAGCAATAAACCAGTCGTAAGACTACTGCTGAACCTGGATACCCCTGAAGTGTGCTAAGGGATACCTGATACCACAAGATAAAATATGGTCCGTCTTCTTACAATGTCAATGTTCCTTAATAGTAAGTATTTTAAAACATTAATATTAGAAAACCAAAACAGGTATTATGGAATAGAACCCGAAATGAAAAGGTGGAAGATTTGGGCTAAATACCCAAGATATAAATTTTTTCTCAATGAGCTAGTCAGGAATTTTAGTTAATGTGCCACATTCTACATAAAGTTTTAAAACGTGTATTTAAACATGATACATCTTCCAAAAACTTCAGTTTCTTACTGGTAAGAAACTTGAGAAATTTTCATATGAAATATTTTATTTTGTTATATATTTACAATTTTTACTATGTCTTCTTTTTTAAAGATTTTATTTATTGATTTTACAGGGCAGGGTGAGGGAGACAAGAAGTAATTGCTTCACACTCTAGCTGTTCATTGGTTGCTTGTCATATGTGCCTTGACCCAGTAAGCTCAGGGTTTCGAACCTGCGACCTCAGTGTTCCAGGTTGGCGCTCTACCCACTTCACCACCACAGGCTAAGCTACTACTTTTTATTATTTTTATGCTTATTTTATTGATTTCAAAGGGAGATTATGAGTGGGGGGAGAGCAAGAGAGAGAGAGAGGAACATCAACCCATTGCTGTATGTGCCCTGACCAGGGATCAAACCAGCAACCTCTACACTTTGGGCTGACACCCTAACCAACCAAGCTATCTGGCCAGAGTATACTATGTTTTAATATATTAAAATAAGCATGGGGATATTATGGAGTAGAGTAGAAAAAGCCATATACATTTAATATCATAGAAGATACAGCTTTGTACTGTATCTCCAGGATAGGGACTTGCTTTCTCTGTTGAGAAGTACTGAGAAACTTCTTCATAGGGTTGGGGAAATAAACCTGCTAACCAAAGTCCCCTTTATACCAAAATAAAAGACGGGGAGAGAACACAACTTACTATTTAATAAGCATTTGTAGGTAATATGAAATCTTTGTTACCTTTGTAGTGTGAGGATATTGCCTCCTGAAGGAAGTGTTTATTGATATGGGGACTAATTTGGTGCCCTCTCAATAGTGAGTTAAAAGCTTTCTTATACCTCTGACTGCTTTGCACAACCTTCTTTGTAGACATATTTCTCTAAATTTGGAGAGAAATATGCAAGTGCCGGATCTTTCATTTTCTGTACTGTTCCCATGTGTTTAATTTTTTCCTTTCTCATATAATATTTTAGCAAGGTTTATTTTACAAAATATCAATTTATTAAGAGGTTTGATGGCTCCAGATCTTAGCATACTATAGTATATTTTATAAACTGGAGATTGTTTCTGGGAAGAAATCCTGGTCCAAATTTAGAGAAAGAAAAACACATTCAGAAAACAAATATATGAAATACTGGGACTTTCCAGGAAAGTAAGTAGAGGATATAGCCAGTGCTTAGCCAAGTCACATTGGACCCAGAGGTGAAAGAGAAAATGTGTTATCAGTACATACACACTTTTATTAATTTTTAATAGTTAATTTCCCTACAAGTTAAAGTATTCGAAAATGTTGGAAAATTGAAAACTACGTATTTTTTTTTTTTCGTAACAGAGACAGGGACAGATAGGCAGGAAGGGAGAGAGATGAGAAGCATCAATTCTTCATTGCAGCTCCTTAGTTGTTCATTGATTGCTTTCTCATATGTGCCTTGACTGGGGGGCTACAGCAGAGTGAGCTCAAGCCAGTAACCTTTGGTCTCAAGCCAGCGACCTTTGAGCTCAAGCCAGAGACCGTGAGGTCATGTCTGTGATCCTATACTCAGTTAAGCCAGTGACCTCGCACTCAAACTGGTGAGCCGGCCGGATAAGCCCACACTCAAGCTGGCAGACTTGTGGTTTCGAACCTGGGTACTCTGTGTCCCAATCTGGCGCTCTATCCACTGTGCCACCACCTGGTCAGGCGAAAACTACATACAAGTACATTGAAACTCATAACATTGGCCTGACCTGTGGTGGCGCAGTGGATAAAGCATCGACCTGGAAATGCTGAGGTCGCCGGTTCGAAACCCTGGGCTTGCCTGGTCAAGGCACATATGGGAGTTGATGCTTCCAGCTCCTCCCCCCTTCTCTCTCTCTCTCTCTCTCTCTCTCTCTCTCCTCTCTAAAAATGAATAAATAAAATTAAAAAAAAACTCATAACATTAAGTTTAAATATTTCAATACCAGAGTTTATTACGAATTTACATTCCTGACCTTAATGGAGGCAAGCATCAATAATATTTTTGAGCCCTGGCCGGTTGGCTCAGCGGTAGAGCGTCGGCCTAGCGTGCGGAGGACCCGGGTTCGATTCCCGGCCAGGGCACACAGGAGAAGCGCCCATTTGCTTCTCCACCCCTCCGCCGCGCTTTCCTCTCTGTCTCTCTCTTCCCCTCCCGCAGCCAAGGCTCCATTGGAGCAAAGATGGCCCGGGCGCTGGGCATGGCTCTGTGGCCTCTGCCTCAGGCGCTAGAGTGGCTCTGGTCGCAATATGGCGACGCCCAGGATGGGCAGAGCATCGCCCCCTGGGGGGCAGAGCGCCGCCCCTGGTGGGCGTGCCGGGTGGATCCCGGTCGGGCGCATGCGGGAGTCTGTCTGACTGTCTCTCCCTGTTTCCAGCTTCAGAAAAATGAAAAAAAAAAAAATAAATAAAAAATAAATAAATAAAAAAATAATAATATTTTTGAGAGAAAGAGGGAGAGAGAAAAGAGAAGCACTAACTCGTTGCTCCACTTTAGTTGTGCATCCTTGATTGCTTCTCATACATGCCTTGACCTGGATGGAACCCATAACATCGGATCAAGCCAGCAACTTCAGGTTTTGAACCAGCGATCTTGGAGTTCCGAGTCAATGCTTTATCCACTGCACTGCCACTGGTCAGTCAATAATATTTTTAAATGTACTTCTTTGTGTATCTTGTTTTCAATGGAAAGAATTGCTATATTTTACAATTTAATTTTTAATGATTTTAAACTTATTGAAACATTTTTCATAGGATCCCAACATTGTGACTGGTATTGTTAAATACATGAAAGCTGTTTCCATGCATTAAGTAAAAATTATGAATTGATTTTAGAAGATCAAAATATGGTGATTTTTTTGCCTGACCAGGCGGTGGTGCAGTGGATAGAGCGTCGGACTGGGATGCAGAGGACCCAGGTTCGAGACCCTGAGGTCGCTAGCTTGAGCGTGGGCTCAGCTGGTTTGAGCTAAGCTCACCAGCTTGGACCCAAGGTCGCTGGCTTGAGCAAGGGGTTACTGGGTTTGCTGTAGCCCCAGGGTCAAGGCACATATGAGAAAGCAATCAATGAACAACTAAAGTGTTGCAATGCGCAACGAAAAACTAATGATTGATGCTTCTCATCTCTCCATTCCTGTCTGTGTGTCCCTGTCTATCCCTCTCTCTGTCTCAGTAAAAAAAAAGAAAAGAAAAGAAAAAAAAAAGGGTGATTTTTAAAATATGATTGTTGATATTGCATGCTGTTTAAAATAACTGAAGATGAAATTTCAGACTTAAATCATCAGAATATTTGAGAACTAAAACAGTAGTTGCTTATTATAAATTAGAAGTATCCATGGAAAATAATTTTTCACCAATGAAAATCTGAAGAGTTTAATTTTTTATATCTCCATTTCAAAGGTGTAATGAGAATGTCTGTAGTAATATTTTTAAGTATGCCTATTTCTCACAATAATTAACAATTTCATCCAGTGATTTATATATTCCATTTTTCAATTTTTTAAATGTATTTTATTTACTTATTTTTTTAAGTGAGAGGAGGGGAGATAGAGAGACTCCCGCCTGCCTGTGTCCCAACTGGGATCTACCTGGCAACGCCTGTCTAGGGCCAATGCTCTGCCCATCTGGGGTCACTTTCAGCCAAGCTATTTTTAGTGCCTGAGGCAGAGGCTCCACAGAACCATCCTCAGTGCCCACGCTGTCACATTTGAATCAGTCAAGCCATGGATACAGAAGGGAAAGAGAGAGAGGTAGAGAGAGGGGAGGGGAAGGAAGGAGAAGCAAATGGTTGCCTCTCCTGTGTGCCCTGACCAGAAATTGAACCCAGGACTTCCACACACTGGATCGATACTCGACTGTTGAGCTAACTGGTCAGGGCCTAAATTTTTTTCTAACTCAGAGAGTATATTCATGTCTTGATGAAGTTTTATGTAACAACAAGCATATTTACAAAGTTATTTCCATTTGTTCTAATCAAGGGGATAGGCCTTCAAATAAGCATAAAGCTTTATATATTGTCAGGTCTTCTCATTGGAGGATTTTATATATTTTTTTGAGAGACACAGAGAGAGAGGAAGGGAGACAGATGAGAAGCATCAGCATGTAGTTGCTGCACTTTAGTTGTTTATTGATTGCTTCTCATACATGCCTTGACTGGTGGGGTATTCAAGTCAAGCCAGTGACCCCTTGCTCAAGCCATAAACCTTGTGCTTCAAGATAGCAGCCTTTGGGCTCAAGCCAGCGACATTGGAATCATATTGATGATCCCACGCTCGAGCCAATGACTCCACACTCAAGCTGGTGAGCCTGCGCCAAAGCTCAAGCCAAATGAGCCCATGCTCAAGCCAGAAACTATGCCTCGTGGTTTTTATCCTGGGACCTCAGCATCCTAGGTCAACACTTGTCCACTGTGCCACCACCGGTCAGGGAGATCTTATAATCTTTTAACATTTCGTTCAAAATATCATTCCACACTGATAAGTTGCATAAAAATGTGTTATCTGTATACATGAAGATACTTTTAATTTTATCCTAGTGTACTTTCTCATTTGATATTATATATTAGTATTGGGTGAATGCTAATTTGTATGGGAAATGCCCTGACTGCATCTGTTTTTGTTTGTTTGTTTAGGTGAGAGAAGGAAAGATAGTGAGACAGACTCCCACATGAGCCCCAACCAGGATCCACTCAGCAATCCTATCTGGAGCCAATGCTTGATACCAAGCTATTTTTAGCTCCTGAGGCTGATGTGCTCCAATAGAGTGCCCAGGCCACATTGAACCAATCAGGCCACCGGCTGCGGGGGCGAGGTGGTGGGGGTGGAGAGAAGGGGGAGAAAGAAGCGGGGAGAAGCAGATGGTCACTTCTCTTGTGTTCCCTGCCTGGATATCCACACACTGGGCCAACACTCTACCACTGAGCCACTAGCTAGGGCCCCTTGACTGCCTCTGATCCTGATGTCCATTGAGTATCCTTATGTGTCTATGATGTTTTTAGAACAGACATGAGACTAGCCCATCTGAGCATTTGAATTTGCAAAAAAAAAAAATTTAAGTCCTTTATAAAATATTTAAAATTGTTACCATATTTGAATTCATAGATAAGGAAGTTTTGCATATAAAATTAAGAGCAGAGCAAGGCACAGATGTGGGCTTATTATTTGGGGAAAGGAGATTATGGCTTCTACTTTTTATAAAGCTGCTATATTTGCTCCATTATCATTTTTCTGGCCATGAGCATCTTTATGTCAGTATCATCCTCTTCCAGTTAACAATTTCCTAAGCTTATTCTTATGTAAATTTTTCACCTCAATAAAGTCAGTACATCTTTTTTCTATTGTCATGACAGTACTCTTAACACGAACATACCTTACACATTTGTTTCTAATGGGTTATATCTGTTTTACAATAAAAAGTAATGAAGAGAGAGCCCTGGCCATTGAACAATGGGTAAGGTCATCATCCTGGTGCACTGAGGTGACAGGTTGAACCCCAGTCAGGGCAATTCGAGAAGCACCCAATGAGTGTACAACTAAGTGGAACAATGAGTTGATGCTTCTCTCTCTCTCTTTTTCTCAAATTAATAGAAAAATATTTTTAAAAGCACAGAAGAGTGTTTTCGTTCTTATATTCTTAACAGTATTTCAGATCTAAAGAACTTTCCTACTAGCATAAATTCCTTTTAAATTCTTTTATAGAAATAAGGCACAGGTCTCTGTCTATCATTGGCTGCGTCAACATTATTATAAGCTATAAATTTGTCTAAATCTAGAAAGGTTCTAGGGTTAGGCTTCCAGTGCTTTCTTGTGATCCTCTAAGTCTTAGAGTCTAAGATGTATCTTTTTTGCATGAAACAACTAAAAATATTGGCAAAACCTGCCTTTTTTTTCTGTGATTTTATCACTGCTGGGCATCATCTTGTAAACTATCAATTTGAGAGTTTTTAATTTTTTTTCCGATTTGAGGGAGAGACGAAGAGAAAAAAAGGGGAAGAAAGGAACAGAGCAAGAAAGAGAGAAAGAGAAGCATCAACTCGTTGTTCCACTTAGTTGTTCCATTTTAGCTGCGCACTCATTGGTTGCTTCCTTCATGTATGTGCCCTGATGGGGGATTGAACCCCCAATCTCAGTGCACCAGATCACACTCTACTCACCACCTGGCCAGGGCCCAGTTTGAATATTTTTAAAGCCTTCTGGTTTTTTTTTTTAATTTTTATTTATTGATTTTAGAGAGAGAAAGAGAAAGGGAGAGAGAAACAATTTGTTGTTCCACTTATTCATTCATTGGTTGATTCTTTTATGTTCCCTGACTGGATCAAATCTGCAACCTTGGCTAGTTGGGATGATGCTCTAACCAACTGAGCTACCCAGCCAGGGCAAAACCCTTCTATTTTAGAAAACATCATGCTGAAGTATTAAATCGTTGTGGTCACAAATACTGTTTATATTAAATCTTCGAATATTTTCTTTACTTGCAAATATTTGATTCTGTTGAATTACTATCCAAAAAATACACATGGAAACAAAATAAAGATGAAGATTCTTTGGAATAAGAAAGCCAGTAAAAATGAATCAACTTGCCATTAGATTATTTTTTATATAAAACTAGTTTTTTTAAATGTTCAGCCATCATACGAAACAGATTCTCTAAATTCTGAATCTATCCCTAGTCTAGGGCAATCAAATTGTTATAGAACCATTATAGGACACAGGCTAAAAACCCCATTTTATAACATACAATAGATAATTATATACTTAGATATTTTTTTAACAAAAATGTATAAAACAGGCATTTAAAAAGGAAGTACATATTAATAAGTTTGTACTATTTACTTTTCTTTGTCAAACAGGCTATTTTTTAAAGAAAACAACAGTAGGACTAGTTAACAGTGGCAAGAACTCTTAGTAATTTTAGAGTCTAAAAATTATAGGGTTTCAGTATGGGCCCAGAAAATTACAATTCTTCAACCTTCAGGGCTCAGTAGAACTCGGTAAATGGAAGACTCACCATTGGCCATCTTTTATGGAATGAAACAACCACATTTTCTTACTTTCTTTTACTTGTTCTACCTTCAAGAAAAGAGTTAATTGTGCATTAAGAAAACACTGTTCTCTATAATATTCTCTTTGCTGTTTGCCCATTTTTAGTTTAGGTAAGGTCATGTTTTCTTTTTTCTATCAAGTGAGAGGGAGGAAGGCAAAGAGACTCCCGCATGTGCCCCAGACAGGATCCACCTGGCAACCCCCGTCTGGAACTGATGTTCTGCCCATCTGGGGCTGCTGCTCTGTTCCTCAGCAACTGAGCTATTCCATCACCTGAGGGTAGGCCTTGGAGCCATCCTCAGCACCCAGGACTTGCTCATTCAAGCCATGGCTGCAGAAGGGGAAGAGAGAGAGAAGGGGAGGGGTGGTAAAGCAGATAGTTGCTTCCCCTGTGTGCCCTGAGTGGGAATCAAATCAGCAACCTTTGTGTATGGGGACAACACTAACCAACCGAGTTATCAGGCCAGGGCTGAACCATTTTAAAATAGCTATTACAGACCAAAAAAATTAAACTGTGTGTGTGCGCGCACACGTGTGTAGGGGAGAGAGGGAGAGAGAGAGAGAGAGAGAGAGAGAGGCAGATGGACAGGAAGGGAGAGAGATGAGAAGCATCAGTTCTTCATGTGGCACCTTAGTTGTTCATGGATTGCTTTCTCATTTGTGCCTGGACTGGGAGGCTCCAGTTGAGCCAATGACCCTTGCTCAAGCCAGCGACCTTTGGGCTCAAGACAGTGACCATGGCGTTATGTCTGTTATCCAGTGATCAAGCTTGAGACCCCTGCACTCAAGCAGGATGATCCCACATTCAAGCCAGTAACCTTGGGATTTCAAACCTGGATTCTCTGTGTCTCAGGCCAACACTTTATCCACTGTACCACCATCTGGTCAGGCATCTATAGCCATTTTATGTTTTGTTTTCTGGTAGCTCTGTGTCTGTTTGGTTCTTTATATTTCTGTCAGTTGTTTTTGGTGGTATTCCATGCTTATTTCCTCTATTTATTTTTAAGCTATGTATTTCAGTTTGGGTTTTCTTGTGGGTGGTTACCATTAGGTTATTGAGAAAAAAATGTTTCATATAATACAAAGATCCTTTAAAGCAGTGGTCCCCAACCTTTTTTGGGCCACGGACCGGCTTAATGTCAGAAAATATTTTCACGGACCGGCCTTTAGGTTGGGATGGATAAATGTATCACGTGACCGAGACAAGCGTCAAGAATGAGTCTTAGACGGATGTAACAGAGGGAATCTGGTCATTTTTTAAAAATAAAACATTGTTCAGACTTAAATATAAATAAAACAGAAATAATGTAAGTTATTTATTCTTTCTCTGCGGACTGGTATCAAATGGCCCACGGACCGGTACTAGTCCGCGGCCCGGGGGTTCAGGACCACTGCTTTAAAGTCTTATGAGTGCTTCTGCACTCCATTCTCCTTTTCTTCTTCAGACCTTTATCCTCTCCCCTTTTATGTTCTGTTGTCAAAGATTACCCTTGTTTATATTGAAACCTTGTTTGAGCTTTTACATGTAGTTTTGTGGTACTTTATTCTTTGTGTTTGTTTTTCTTTTAACTTTTTTAAAAATTTTATTCATTTTAGAGAGGAGAGAGAAAAGGAGAGAGAGAGAGACAGAGAGGGGGAGAGAGAGGAGAGAGAGATAGAGAGAGAAGGTGGGGAGGAGCTGGAAGCATCAACTCCCATATGTGCCTTGACCAGGCAAGCCCAGGGTTTCGAACCAGCGACCTCAGCATTTCCAGGTTGATGCTTTATCCACTGCACCACCACAGGTTAGGCATTCTTTGTGTTTGGTAAAATAACCCCCTTGAGAATTTCCTGCAGTGGGGGTTTTCTGGTGATAAAGTCCCTCACCTTCTGTATGCCTGGAAAAGTTTTTATTTCTCCTTTGTATTTGAAGGGTAACTTTGATGGATATAGTATTCTTTCAGTACTTTGAATATTTGGACCCATTCTCTTCTGGCTTATAGAGCTTCTGCTGAGAATCTGATGATACCTAATAGGTTTTTCTTTATATGTGATGTTCTTTTCCCTAGCTGCTTTAAGGATTTTTTCTTTGTCATTGATTTTTGACAGTTTTATTACAATGTGCCTTGGAGAAGGTCTGTTTGGGTTGAAGTAATTAGGCATTCTGTTTGCTTCTTGGATTCAAGGATCTAACTCTTTACATAGGCTTGGGAAGTTCTCGTCAATTATTTATTTGAATAGACTCCCCATTCCCTTCTCCCTCTCTTCTTCTGATATACTTGTTACCCTTATATTGCTCTTTCCGATGCAGTCAGACAATTCTTGTCAAGCTCTCTCATTTTTTAAAATTCTTGAGTCTGTCTCTTCTTCCTTCTGTATTATCTGTAGTTGCCTGTCTTTGTTGTCATTGATTCTCTCTTCTATCTGACCTTTCCTATTAGCTCAACTTGCTAGCTCATTTTTCAATTCATGTATTGAGTTCATCTCTGTTTTTAGAGTTTCAGTCTTCTTGGTGAGGTACTCTTTTTGTTTTCTGAGTTCATTAAGCTGTCTATCAGTGTTTTCTCACAGCTCTTTGAGTATTTTCAGAACTTCAATTTTGAATTCTCTATTGCTTAACACCAAAGTTTACATGTGGTTAAGATTGCTTTCTGGAGATTTTTTGTTTTCTTTCTGAACTATGTCTCTTTCTTTTTTTTTTTTTTGTATTTTTTTTTTTTTTTTGTATTTTTCCGAAACTGGAAACGGGGAGAGACAGTCAGACAGACTCCTGCATGCGCCCGAACGGGATCCACCCGGCACGCCCACCAGGGGCGACGCTCTGCCCACCAGGGGGCGATGCTCTGCCCCTCCTGGGTGTCGCTCTGCTGCGACCAGAACCACTCCAGCGCCTGGGGCAGAGGCCAAGGAGCCATCCCCAGCGCCCGGGCCCTCTCTGCTCCAATGGAGCCTCAGCTGCGGGAAGGGAAGAGAGAGACAGAGAGGAAGGAGGGGGGGTGGAGAAGCAAATGGGCGCTTCTCCTATGTGCCCTGGCCGGGAATCGAACCCGGGCCCCCCGCAAGCCAGGCCGACGCTCTACCGCTGAGCCAACAGGCCAGGGCCAACTATGTTTCTTTCTTGAGTAGCCATGGTATTTGTTTTTCTGCCTTAAGGGCATTTGAGAGTGGTATTGTTAAGAAATCAAGCAAAAAACAACAAAAATAAATAAAAATTAAAATAAAATTTTAAATCAATTAATTAGAAAACAAAAGAGAAAAGACACAAAGAACAAAAACCAAAAACAATAATCAAAAACAAAATGAAAACTAAAGAGAAATAAAAACTTAAAAGTCCCCCCCAACCCCAAGCAAAAAGAGGTTTCTCTATTTTTTCCAATAGGCACTGGATTACAAGTTTTAGTTTTGTGAAATTCCCAGGCTGACCTCTGCTGAGAAGCTGCTGTCACAATGATGGAGCCAGGGCCGTAGTCCTGATGTTGGTGGGGCATTCTGTGAGGTTTATATCTTTAGCAGTGGCAATTTCAGGCCTCCAGGCCCTCCTTCATCTCAACATACCAGGGAACGAGACACAGAGCATCTCTGTTCTTCAGGGAAAAGAGTAGCCCTGTAGAACTAGGTTGCGGTATGTCTCTGCCACTCTCTGCACCCCACTAGGGGAAGGAAACAAGATCTAGGAGGCTGGGGTATTATTGCACTTTGCACTCCTCTATCCTGAGTTCGGGCTGCTGGCAGGCCATGGAAACCCTGGCAATGACCTCGTGCTCTGCCACAGTTTTGGTTCAGTACCTCTCCAACTGCCACCCAGTCTCTCCACTTCTCCTGGCAGAAGAGGTCCCAGTCACTCCAGGTTTCTCCCCTGTTTGGAGCTCCACCACAAGTGCCTCATCTTTCACTTCTTGTTTTTACCCTTCAAACCTTTATTCACTTTGATGTGAACCCAGCTGAGGTTCCTTTGCTGTGTTACAGCTATTCAATTTGTTGAAATTTCAAGGAGAGAGATCAAGGGTATCTCTCATGCTGGCATTACTCTGATGTCATCTCCAATTTCAGGCAGCTAGTATTTTAAATATCAGTCCTGGAATACTTAAGATTATATTTTGATCCCAAGTTACAGGTGTTCAATCCTGTGGTTTAGTGGAATGATGAAGAAATGGAAACTCAAGGTTGACTCTAATAGACACCCCTTCTGTGTTACGGGCTACCACCTCTTCTCTTCTCTTGTTTCAGTTTCCCCATGGGGATTACCAGAACTCTTTCTTCTCCAAGATTTTTAGATCCTACAGTTATCCCTTAAAATTTGTCATTGGATGATTACACTTACAAATTTCAACTTTTCCCCCAATAAAATCTCAATACAGAAAATATCCTAAACAGATCCTTTGATAAGCTTACAATTGAATGAAAAACTTACTTCATCAAGTTCTACAAAAACCATTATGCATGTCTGAGAAGTGTGCAGGTTTCCTCTGCATACTAGGATTCTTTTAACATGTTTTTCAAGTTAGGGCAATTTCATAATGCAGGTTAGAGTTTTGGAAGATGCATCAGATTAGGAATCTGAGGACAGGGCTTCAAAGTTTCAAATAGCTGGATACTGAGATTAAGATCTGATGCCTGGCCCTGGCTGGTTGGCTCAGTGGTAGAGCGTCAGCCTGGCGTGCAGGAGTCCTGGGTTCGATTCCCGGCCAGGGCACACAGGAGAAGCACCCATCTCCTTCTCCACCCCTCCCCCTCTTCTTCCTCTCTGTCTCTCTTTTCCCCTCCCACAGCCAGGGCTCCATTGGAGCAAAGTTGGCCCGGGCGCTGAGGATGGCTCTGTGGCCTCTACCTCAGGCGCTAGAATGGCTCTGGTTGCAACAGAGTGATGCCCCACATGGGCAGAGCATTGCCCCTGATGGGCGTGCCGGGTGGATCCCGGTCGGGCGCATGCGGGAGTCTGACTGCCTCCCCATTTCCAACTTCAGAAAAATACAAAAAAAAAAAAAAAAAAGATAGGATGCCTGACACTTGGTGGCACAGTGGATGAAGCATTAACCTGGAGTGCTAAGGTCAAAACCCTGGGCTTGGCCCTGGCCGGTTGGCTCAGCGGTAAAGCGTCAGCCTGGCGTGCGGGGGACCCGGGTTCGATTCCCGGCCAGGGCACATAGGAGAAGCGCCCATTTGCTTCTCCACCCCCACCCCCCTCCTTCCTCTCTGTCTCTCTCTTCCCCTCCCGCAGCCAAGGCTCCATTGGAGCAAAGATGGCCCGGTCGCTGGGGATGGCTCCTTGGCCTCTGCCCCAGGCGCTAGAGTGGCTCTGGTCTCGGCAGAGCGACCCCCCGGAGGGGCAGAGCATCGCCCCCTGGTGGGCAGAGCGTCGCCCCTGGTGGACGTGCCGGGTGGATCCTGGTCGGGCACATGCGGGAGTCTGTCTGACTGTCTCTCCCCGTTTCCAGCTTCAGAAAATTAAAAAAAACAACAAAAAAAATACCCTGGGCTTGCCTGGTCAAGGCACATATGGGAGTTGATGCTTCCAGCTCCTCCCCCCTTCTCTCTCTTTATCTCTCTCTCCTTTCTAAAGTGAATAATAATGAAAAAAAAAAAGATTGAGATATATCAGCTATATCAAGCCCTGCCTTTAAACAACTTAATCTGCCTGACCCGTGGTGGGGCAGTGGATTAAAGCATCAGCCTGGAGCACGGAGGTTGCCGGTTTGAAACCCTGGGCTTCTCCTTGGCCTCTGCCCCAGGCGCTAGAGTGGCTTTGGTCGCGGCAGAGCAACGCCCCGGAGGGGCAGAGCATCGCCCCCTGGTGGGCAGAGCGTTGCCCCTGGTGGGCATGCCGGGTGGATCCCGGTCGGGCGCATGCGGGAGTCTGTCTGACTGTCTCTCCCCGTTTCCAGCTTCAGAAAAATACAAAAAAAAAAAAAAAGAAAAGAAACCCTGGGCTTGCCTGGTTAAGGTGCATATGGGAGTTGATACTCCCTGCTCCTCCCCTCTTCTCTCTCTCCTCTCTAAGATGAATAAATAAAATCTAAAAAAATAATAATTAAAATAATAATAATCAAACAGCTTAATCTGGCAGAGGACAATAATTATTTAATTAAATCTACCAATATATTTATCAATATATATCATAAGATATATATCTTTTAATTTCCATTGATTTGAGAAAAAGAGGAAGGGGCAAAGTAGGAAAGAGAAAAATATTAACATGCTGTTTCACTTAGTTGTTCCATTTACTTTTGCACTCATTGGTTGTTTCTCATATGTGCCCTGACCAAGGATTGAACCATGACCTTAGTGTGCTGGGATGATCCCCTATCCACTGAGCAACCCAGCCAGGGTCTTATGCAATAAAGTTTTATTGGTGTAACTATAGAGGTCAACACAGGTGGCAATGTAAGAAAATGGAGGCCCTGGCTCATTGGCTCAGTGGGTAGAGCAGTGGTTCTCAAAGTGTGTGCCAGGGTACACTGGTGCGCCCTAGAAGATTTCCAGGTGCGCCATATGGTATTCCATAGAAATAAATAGAATTTGTGGGGACAGAGGTGTGGGGAATTGGCTGTAAGCTGACAGTCTGCCCAACCCCCACCTCACTTGCCTGATTAGGTTGCAAAAGGTTGTTAAGCTGTGGTGCTAGATTGTTTACACTATCCCCCATGTTCCCCGGAAAGACTAGAGGCAAGTTTCTTCTATCCCTTGTTTGGTGTAAAGTTAAGATAATATGTATGGTGGGGGTTTTCTGCACTTGGTAAAATTTTTGGGTTGCCTTGGAAACATAATCAAAGATCTCATTGCTAATGGCCCACTTTGCCCTATAAATAAAGCAAGATGCGGTTTTGAGGCACACTTTGTTCTTGCCAGCAGCAATTACAGGGTCTTCCTGACCCCGTATTTGATTAAGTCCATGTATTTTCTTAATTCTGCACCATTCCCACTCAGGACCTGGAATTACTACCTGTGCTGGTTTGCGGCATGTGCCCAGATATAAAAATAAATATAATTACTCTATTATGCCATTTTATTATGGAAATACTGATCTTTTTGTTAACACATCATTATTATATTTATTATTAAGACATCATTATATTATTTTTAGATAAATACACCCAAATAAAATGGATAGATTTCTCAAAAAGAAGCCTGATATTGAAAAATCTTTTTCTGGAAGTGAGCAAAAGTTAAGTGTAAATAAAATAGGACTTGGAGGCTGAGGGAAAGAATTTAGTTTATAGCATTTTCCATCACTTAACACTGAACAATACGATTGGATTAGAAACCCATTCATGGAAGCTTCAAGTGATTTTGGTTTAATATTAACAGAGAAGAAGAACTGGCAGCTACATTCACTGATCATGAATTGATGATTAAACATAGAGAATTGTCTTTTGCCTGACCAGGCGGTGGTGCAGTGGATGGAGCATCAGACTGGGATGCGGAAGGACCCAGGTTCGAGACCCCGAGGTTGCCAACTTGAGCACGGGCTCATCTAGTTTGAGCAAAAGCTCACCAGCTTGGACCCAAGGTCGCTGGCTCGAGCAAGGGGTTACTCGGTCTGCTGAAGGCCCGTGGTCAAGGCACATATGAGAAAGCAATCAATGAACAACTAAGGAGTCACAATGCGCAACGAAAAACTAATGATTGATGCTTCTCATCTCTCCGTTCCTGTCTGTCTGTCCCTGTCTATCCCTCTCTCTGACTCTCTCTCTCTCTGTTAAAAAACAAAAAAAAAAGAATTGTCTCTTGAAGGCTTTTGGATTTCTATAAAAGAATATGTGGCAAAAAAAAAAAAGAAAAAGAATATGTGGCAATATCTAAAAAAGCTTTGAACACTTTACTACAATTTTCAACATCCTATTTATGTGGATTAGGATTTTCTACCCTCAACACAATTAAGAGTAAAAGGAGAGGAATTCTTCAATGTATTGATGAGAAAATGAGAGTTTGCCTTTCAAATATATGCCCAAACATTGAAGAAATCGCTAGGACACATCAGGTTCATGTTTCTCATAAACACAAGAATGAAAAAACGGAACACATTTGTGTCGGGACCTGCCAAATTTACTAAATCTTACTAAGAATATATCTATATATATAAAAACATAACTTTTTTGCCTGACCAGACCCAGGTTCAAGACCCTGAGGTCACCAGCTTGAGCGTGGGCTTGGACTCAAGGTCACTGGCTCAAGCAAAGGGTTACTCGATCTGCTGAAGGCCCATGGTCAAGGCATATATGAGAAAGCAATCAATGAACAACTAAGGTGTCGCAATGAAAAACGGATGACTGATGCTTCTCATCTCTCTCCATTCCTGTCTGTCCCTATCTATCCCTCTCTCTGACTCTCTCTGTCTCTGTAAAAAAAATAAAATAAAAATAACTTTTTGTCTTTTTTAAATTTTTTTTTATTCATTTTAGAAAGGAGAGAGAGAGGGAGAGAGAGAAGAGAGAGAGAAGGGGGGAGGAACAGGAAGCATCAACTCCCATATGTGCCTTGACCAGGCAAGCCCAGGGTTTCGAACCAGTGACCTCAGCATTTCCAGGTTGACGCTTTATCCACTGCGCCACCACAAGTCAGGCCTTTTTTAAATTTTTAACCCATCCTTTTAATGAATTCTAAAAAGCGTAACTCAAAAAAAGTAACATAAAAATGTCTTTTAAGGCCCTAGCCGGTTGGCTCAATGGTAGAGCGTTGGCCTGGCGTGCAGGAGTCCCGGGTTCAATTCCCGGCCAGGGCACACAGGAGAGGCGCCTATCTTCTTCTCGACCCCTCCCCCTCTCCTTCCTCTCTGTTTCTCTCTTCCCCTCCCGCAGCCAAGGCTCCACTGGAGCAAGGATGGCCCGGGCGCTGGGGATGGCTCCTCGGCCTCTTCCCCAGGCGCTGGAGTGGCTCTGGTCGCAACAGAGCGATGCCCCAGAGGGGCAGAGCATCGCCCCCTGGTGGGCAGAGCGTTGCCCCCTGGTGGGCATGCCGGGTGGATCCCGGTCGGGCGCATGTGGGAGTCTGTCTGACTGTCTCTCCCCGTTTCCGGCTTCAGAAAAATACAGAAAAAAAAAATGTCTTTTAACATTTCTGTGTTTTGCATAGTCATAATTGTAAACCTATCCCCCCCCCATATAGGTAATGGCAAATAATTTAGTATAGCCATAGTGAAACCTGGGTTCTGTGAAGAGGGAGAGGCTAGAAATGAAGAAGCTGAAGAGGTAGGCATGGCCCAAAATACATAGAACTTTATAACAAGTTTATGATTTCACGTGTGATCCTGAGAGCCACAAAACAAATTTTAAAAGAGTTTTAAGTTTGGCCTGACCTGTGGTGGCGTAGTGGATAAAGCGTCGACCTGGAAATGCTGAGGTCGCCGGTTTGAAACCCTGGGCTTGCCTGGTCAAGGCACATATCTGAGTTGATGCTTCCAGCTCCTCTCCCCGTCTCTCTCTCCTCTCTCTCTCTCTCTCTCTCTCTCTCTCTCTCTCTCTCTCTCTCTCTCTCCACTCTAAAAATTAATAAAAAAAATAAAAAAAAAAGAGTTTTAAGTTAAAGAAATGTATGGTGAAGAGTTAGCTCATTAGGCCTGAGCTATCATAAGCCTGCATATTTAGAACTGGCTCTTGACAACTCTAGGGAAATCACTTGAGCCCTTGGAGTATGCTGCCTATTAAGAGTATTTTATTTTTATGCCTGGGCTTTGGGCAACACCAGATAGTTTGTGCTAATAATATTTTTATTGAGTGCCTATATTTGTATACTTAAGGGCTTCAGACCACACTGTATCAGTCTGACCTTAGTAGAGGGGCTAGAGACTAACTATTAAGGTCGGCCATGTACTTACATGCCTACATGACTGACCTCTCAGTAAGAACCCCGGAGGAGCACCTAAATATATACAGCAAATATTAATAGACCTAAAGTGCGAACTAGACAGCAGTATGATAATAGTTGAGGACTTTAATACTCCACTTACATCAATGGATAGATCATCCAGATAAAATCAATAAGGAAACATCAGCCTAAAATTACATATTAGACCAGATGGATTAACATATTTGCAGAAATTCTGTCAAAAAGCTACAGAGTACACGTACTTCTCAAATGCACTGGGAACATTTTCCAATATAGATCACATTAGGCCACATAACAAGTCTTCATAAATTTAAGAGTTCTGAAATTATATCTAACATTTTTACAAACACAGTGGTATGAAACTAGAGATTTCATGAAGAAAACTGGAAATTCGGCCTGACCTGTGGTGGCGCAGTGGATAAAGCGTCGACCTGGAAATGCTGAGGTCGCTGGTTCGAAACTCTGGGCTTGCCTGGTCAAGGCACATATGGGAGTTGATGCTTCCAGCTCCTCCCCCCTTCTCTCTCTCTGTCTATCTCTCCTCTCTCTCCCTCTCTGTCTCTCTCTGTCCCTCTCTCTTTCATCTCTAAAAATGAATAAAAAAATAAAAATTAAAAAAAAACCTGGAAATTCACAAATGTGTTGAGATTAAATAACATGCTATTGAACAACCAATGGGTCAAAGAAGAAATTAAAAGATAAATTTAAAAAATGCCTTGAGACAAACAAAAACAAATGTAACATACCAAAATTTATGGGACACAGCAAAAGCAAAAACTTTCTAAGAGGAAAGTTCATAGCAATAAATGCCTACCTAAGAAACAAGAAAAGTCTCAAACAACCAAACTTTACAACTGAAGGAACTAGAAAAAGAACAATAAAAGAAGAGCTCTAGTTTCTAGAAGGGAGAAAATAAAAGACTGGGCATAAATGAAGTAGAGACTAAAAAGACAATATTGCAACTAAGAGCAAGTTATTTGAAAACAAATAAAATTGACAAATCTTTAGTTAGACTCACCAAAAAAAAAGGAGACTCAAATAAAGACATGAAAGAGATGTTACAACTTATGTCACAGAAATATAAAAGGTCATAAGAGAATACTATAAACAATTATACACCAACGGCCCTGGCCGGTTGGCTCAGCGGTAGAGCGTCGGCCTGGCGTGCGGGGGACCCGGGTTCGATTCCTGGCCAGGGCACATAGGAGAAGCGCCCATTTGCTTCTCCACCCCCACCCCCTCCTTCCTCTCTGTCTCTCTCTTCCCCTCCCGCAGCCAAGGCTCCATTGGAGCAAAGATGGCCCAGGCGCTGGGGATGGCTCCTTGGCCTCTGCCCCAGGCGCTAGAGTGGCTCTGGTCACGGCAGAGCGACGCCCAGGAGGGGGAGAGCATCGCCCCCTGGTGGGCAGAGCGTCGCCCCTGGTGGGCATGCTGGGTGGATCCCGGTCAGGCGCATGTGGGAGTCTGTCTGACTGTCTCTCCCTGTTTCCAGCTTCAGAAAAAAAAAAGAAAAAAGAAAGAAAGAAAAAAAACAATTATACACCAACAATTTGGACAGCCTAGAAGAAATGAAGAAATGCATGAATGTCTACAAGCATATAACCTATCAAGAATGAGTCATGATAAAATAGATTGAATCAGTATTAGAAAATCTCTTAGCGCCCTGGCCGGTTGGCTCAGTGGTAGAGCATCGGCCTAGCATGCAGGAGTCCCGGGTTCGATTCCCGGCCAGGGCACACTCAGGAGACGCGCCCATCTGCTTCTCCACCCCTTCCCCTCTCCTTCCTCTCTTCCCCTCCCGCAGCCAAGGCTCCACTGGAGCAAAGTTTGCCCGGGCGCTGAGGATGGCTCTGTGGCCTCTGCCTCAGGTGCTAGAATGGCTCTGATTGCGGCAGAGTGACGCTCCAAGATGGGCAGAGCATCGCCCCCTGGTGGGCATGCTAGGTGGATCCCGGTCGGGCACATGCGGGAGTCTGTCTGACTGCCTCCCCGTTTCCAGCTTCAGAAAAATACAAAAAAAAATCTAGCAAACAAAAGTCCAGGACCATATCATTTCACTAGTGAATTTTATCAAACATTCAAGGAATTAATTAATAACAGCCCTTCTCAAACTCTTCCAAAAAATGAAAGGGAAGCTCTTCTGAACACATTTTTTGAAGCCAGCATTAACCTGATACCTAAATCAGATAAAGATGCCAAAAAGAAAATTACAAGTCAATATCCCTGATGAACAGAGATGCAAAAATCCTCACAAAATATTAGCAAGCTGAATTCTACAATAATTTAAAAAATATTATATACCATGACCAAGTGGAATTTTTTCCCAGGGATTCAAGGATGGTTCATCATCTGCAAATCAATGTGCTATACCACAATAATAAAATGAAGAATAAAAATCAATTGATCATCTCAATAATTGCAGGAAAAGTATTTCAGAAAATTCAACATACATCTCTGATTTTAAAGAAACTTTCAATAAAGTGGTATTGAGGAAATATACTTCAACATAATAAAGGCCATATAAAATAAGCCCATAGTTAACATCGTACTCAACTGAAAAGTTGAAAACTTTTCCTTTAAGATCTGGAACAAGACGAGAATTGTCTTCTCTCACCACTTTTATTCAACATAGTATTGAAAGTCCTAGTCCATAGTATTAGGTAAAAAATAAATAAATAAAAGAACTAAAAGGAATCCAGGTTGGACAGGAAAAAGTAAAACTGTCACTATTTTCAGATGACATGATATTATATATAGAAAATCCTAATGACTCCTAAATAAATTCAGTAAAGTTCCAGAATACAATATCAATATGTAAAAAACTGTTGTATTTCTTTACACTAATAAATCATCAAAAGAGAAGTTAAGAAAACAATTACATTTACAATTACATCAAAGAGAATAAAATACCTAGCCTGACCACATGGTGGTGCACTGGATAGAGCGTCAGCCTGGGACACAAAGAACCCACATTCAAAACTCTGAGGTCGCCGCTTGAGCATAGGCTTATCTGGCTTGAGCCAGGCTCACCAGCTTAATCGTGGATTCAGTGGCTTGAGTGTGGGATCACAGACGTGACCCCATGGCCACTGACTTGATCACAAAGGTTGCTGACTTGAAGCCCAAGGTCGCTGGCTTGAGCCCAAGGTCGCTGGCTTGAGCAAGGGGTCATTGGCTCAGCTGGAGCCTCCTAGTCATGGCACATATGAGAAAACAATCAATAAACAACTTAAGTGCCACAACAAAGAATTGATGCTTCTCATCTCTCTCCCTTCCTGTCTCTGTCTCTCTGTTACTCTCTCACTAAAAATAAATAAATAAATAAATATCAGTGTGGTACCACAATACAATGTTTTTCAACTGCCAGTCCATGGACAGATCCACCAGAAATTCCTGCTGGTCTGTGAAAGAGTTAATCACCCTGATATTGTGTGATGAGTATAGACCCAATGATCTTAGTTCAATTCACTTATGCTCAGGGTGATTTCTGCCTTAGCAGTCCCTAAAATAATTCTATTTTCACTGGTTCCCAAGTGTAAAAGGGTTGAAAACCACTGCCACAATAAACTCCAAATAGCCAAAGCAATCTTGAAAAGAAGAGCAAAGCTGGGAGCACTATGCTTCCTGACATTCAAACTATATTATAATTTAAATTATATTCTAATTACTATCATAATTAAAATGTTATAATATTGAGGTCAAAATAGATACACAGCCTGACCAGGTGGTGGCGCAGTGGCTGGAGCATCAGACTGGGACATGGAGGACCAGGTTCGAAACCCCAAGGTCTTCGACTTGAGTGTAGGCTCATCTGGTTTGAGCAAGACTCACCAGCTTGAGCCCAAGGTCGCTGGCTTGAGCAAGGGGTCCTTCAGTCTGCTGTAGCCCCCCAGTCAAGGCACATATGAGAAAGCAATCAATAAACAACTAAGGTGCCGCAACAAAGAATTAATGCTTCTCATCTTTCTCCCTTTCTGTCTGTCCCTCTCTCTCTGTCTCTGCCTCTCTCTCTCTCTCTCTCTCTCTCTCTCTCTCTCACACACACACACACACACACACACACACACACAATAGATACACAGATTAATGGAACAGAATTGAGAACCCAGAAATAAACCTACACATATATGGGCAATTAACTTATGACAAAGGAGCCAAGAACATACAATGGAGAAAGGACAATCTGTTCAATAAAAGGTGATGGGAAAACTGGATAGATATATGCAAAATAATGAAACTGGATCACTATCTTATACTATACACAATATTTAACTCAAAATGGATTAATGACTTGAATTTAAGTCCTGAAACCATAATGTTCCTAGAGGAAAACAACTGAGCACCTCTGAATGCATTTTAGTGATGTTCTTGTGGATGTGACTCCAAAGGTAAGGGAAACAAAAGCAAAAATAAACGGACTACATTAAACTCAAATCTTCTGCACAGTAAAGGAAACTATCAACAAAGTGAAAAGGCAACCTAATGAATGGGAGTACATATTTGCAAATCATATATCTGATGATGTACAAATATCCAAAATACTATATATAAAGAACTCATACAACTCAATAGCAAAAAGTATCTATCTATGTAACTGTCTGCCTATCTATAGAGAGATCCAATTTGTTTTAAAAATGAGTAAAAGAGCCTGACCAGGCGGTGGCACAGTGGATAGAGCATCGGACTGGGATGTGGAGGACCCAGGTTCGAGACCCTGATGTCGCCAGCTTGAGCGTGGGCTCATCTGGTTTGAGTAAAGCTCACCAGCCTGGACCCAACAGCCTTGTACACTGTTGGTTGAACCGCTGGCTCAAGCAAGCGGTTACTTGGTGCTGTAGCCCCACGGTCAAAGGCACATATGAGAAAGCAATCAATGAACAACTAAGATGTCGCAAGGAAAAACTAATGATTGATGTTTCTCATCTCTCTCCGTTCCTGTCTGTCTGTCTCTATCTATCCCTCTCTCTGACTCTCTCTCTGTCTCTGAAAAAATAAAATTAAATTAAATTAAAAAAAAATTTAAAAAAAATGAGTAAAAGATATAGACACTTTTCCAAGGAAGACATACAGGTGGCCAACAGACATATGAAAAGATGCTCAACATCCCTAATCATCAGAGAAATAAAAATCAAAACCACAATGAGCTGTTACCCTACACCTGTTAGAATAGTTGTTATCAAAAATATCAGAGATACGTGTTGGCAAGGATGTGGAGGAAAGGAACTCTTGTACACTGTTGGTTGAATTGTAAATTGGTGCAGCTACTATGAAAAACAGCATAAATATCTCTAAAACAATTAAAAATAAAACTACCATATGATCTAGCAGTTGCACTTTTGAATATTTATCCAAAGAAAACGCAAACACTAATTTGAAAAGATATCTGCACCCCATGTTCACTGCAGCATTATTTACAATAGCCAAGATATGGAAAACACATAAGTGTCCATCGATGGACACATGGATTAATTGTGGTAAACTTACCATAATTCTCTTGAGCTCCATCCATGTTGTCCAAAAAAATGATAGGATTTAATTACTTTTACGGCCAAGTAACAGTGTAATATATATAATATATAGTGACCATGAATATAACAGTTTTCATTAATTTTATGAGTCCTAATAAATTTTGAAACTGAAGATGCACTTTGGAACCTCACATACAAGAAATAAAAAGTGCCCTGGCCGGTTGGCTCAGCGGTAGAGCGTCGGCCTAGCGTGTGGAGGACCCGGGTTCAATTTCCGGCCAGGGCACATAGGAGAAGCGCCCATTTGCTTCTCCACCCCTCCGCCGCGCTTTCCTCTCTGTCTCTCTCTTCCCCTCCCGCAGCCAAGGCTCCATTGGAGCAAAGATGGCCCGGGCGCTGGGGATGGCTCTGTGGCCTCTGCCTCAGGCGCTAGAGTGGCTCTGGTCGCAACATGGCGACGCCCAGGATGGGCAGAGCATCACCCCCTGGTGGGCAGAGTGTCGCCCCATGGTGGGCGTGCCAGGTGGATCCCGGTCGGGCGCATGCGGGAGTCTGTCTGACTGTCTCTCCCTGTTTCCAGCTTCAGAAAAAAGAAAAAAAAAAAAAGAAATAAAAAGTAACATTTACATTTAACATTTAAGAATTACCACTTGGCGCTGGCCACTTGACTCATTGAATAAAGTGTCAACCCGAGTATCAACATCCCATGTTCAATTCCCGGTCAGGGCACACACGAGAAGTGACTATCTGGCCTGACCAGGCGGTGGCGCAGTGGATAGAGTGTCAGACTGGGATGCAGATGACCTAGGTTTGAGACCTCGAGGTCACCAGCTGGTGGCCCACAGTCAAGGCACATATGAGAAAGCAATCAATGAACAACTAAGGTGTCACAACGAAAAAGTGATGATTGATGCTCCTCATCTCTCTTCTTTCCTGTCTGTCCCTGTCTATCCCTCTTTCTGACTTTCTCTGTAAAAAAAAAAAAAAAAGTGACTATCTTCTTCTCTTCCCTCCTTTTCCCCCTCTCTCCTCCTTCTCCTTCCTCAGCCAGTGCCTCAATTGGTTTGAGCATCAGCCCCAGGCACTTAGAATAGCTTGATTGATTTGAGCATTGGTCCCTGGATGAGGGTTGCTGGGTGGATCCCAGTCAGGGCACATGAGGGAGTCTGTCTCACTATCTCTCTCCTCTCACTTAAAAAAAAAAAAAGAATTAACACTCATTTAGTCTTAAATTTTGGGAATGATGGATATGAAGGAGATATTAATCCAGAAAGGAAATGCATGGGCCTCAACTAAAGCAGTATTAGTAGAGACTGCGAGAAGTGTTGAAGACAAATAATAGGCCTTAATGACTCATAGTCATAGTATGTGGGGATTGGGGCCAGCTGGCTTGCATGACTGGGTTTATCATAACTACATTTTCTAAGGTTGAATAAACGGGGGAAATGGTTTCTAGGAGGAAAAAAATGCAGTTCTAGACATATCAGGGCTGAAATGCTTGTGTAACCGGAGAAAGTCCACATCCAAAGGAGCTTCTCCCTTGTTGATTCTTGTCACACTCATGAGAAAGAATTCAGGTAAGTGACAGAGCACAGCATTCATGCAAAGCAAGCAGTTTATTGAGCAAAGCTGTACACCTGGAACAGGCACAAGTGGGCAACTCAGCTAGTCTGGGCACACCTACTTGTTGGGGTTTTAGAGATTATACACTTTTTAGTTGTAAGTTTCAAGGTTGTCCTTCCCTGATACCCGGACCAACATACAGGGTTTCAAGGCTGTCTGGACATTTGGTGATTCTGTTTTGACAGACTTTAGGACTGCTTACTTCCTCCTTTTGTGGGTGAGATAAACCCCCCATTGCTCCTCCCTCCCCTATTTCTGCCCTGATAACTGTCTGTCCTACCTAACACTTGTACAAGATATTGGTGAATGGGTCTAGTGGACAACATCTCCAACCTAAGACAGGTAAAAGGGCTGCCAGCACACAGAAAATAGTTGAGGTTATGGAATAGGCAAGATCACGCTGAAAGAATGTGCAGAGAGCAATAGGGAGTCGAGTACTGGTCTGAGTTGCGCACTGGCTGGTTCTTTAACCCCCCAGTCTACTGTAAGGCAATGGGCCATGCTGACTGTTCTCTACTAAAGTTCTCCCTGCCTATGAAGGCTAGAGGTATAATCACTTATTTCTGGTCTTCTGGCTCTACTCCAGGAGAACCAAAGCCTTGTCTATTGTTTATTGCAGCTGTGGTGCCTGTCACATAGTAGCTACTCAAATACTTCTTCTGTAGTCATTCTGAAACGAACTAAGCATAACTACCACCAGAAAGAAAATAAATTGTATTTTGGCTAGCAAAGTTGAAGTCCTATGATTATATGAGAAAATTATCACTTGTTTAAGTTCTATGTATAATTTATTGGCTGGAAACAATTATAAAGATTGAGAAGTTAGGTGTGGGAGGCAGAAAGGCACAAACTCTGGTTTCAGGAAGGACCATTCTACCTTTTAGACCTGGTAAATCTTTCACAATCAACATGGAAGCTCTGAGTCACTTCTAATTTCATTTTTTGCCCCATTTCAGGTATTTCCTCAATGATGACCTACTGAACACTCGTCCCCAGAGAACTAACTGCTTCACAAATAGGAAATTTGGGAAATGAGAAATATTCAGATCACTCTGGGAAAATTTGCAATGAATACTTTTGCATCTTTTTTTTTTTTTTTTCATTTTTCTGAAGCTGGAAACGGGGAGGCAGTCAGACAGACTCCTGCATGCGCCTGACCGGGATCCACCCGGCACACCCATCAGGGGGCGATGCCCTGCCCCTCTAGGGCGTCGCTCTGTTGCATCCAGAGCCATTCTAGCGCCTTAGGCAGAGGCCACAGAGCCATCCCCAGTGCTCGGGCCATCCCTGCTCCAATGGAGCCTTGGCTGCAGGAGGGGAAGAGAGAGACAGAGAGGAAGGAGTGGGGGAGGGGTGGAAAAGCAAATGGGCGCCTCTCCTGTGTGCCCTGGCCGGGAATCGAACCCGGGCCTCCTGCACGCCAGGCCGATGCTCTACAACTGAGCCAACCGGCCAGGGCCAACCTAGAAAATTTTTGAAATTTTTATCATTGATTTTTAGAGAGAGGAAGGGAGTGAGAGAGAGACAGGAACATATAGGTCTGTTCCTGTATGTGCCCTGACCAAAGTTCGAACCAGCAACCTCTGAGACGCTTTAAGGAGATGCTTTTAACCCAGTGGTCCCCAACCCCCGGGCCACGGACCGGTAGTGGTCCGTGGGCCATTTGGTACCAGTCCGCAGAGAAAGAATAAATAACTTACATTACTTCCATTTTATTTATATTTAAGTCTGAACGATGTTTTATTTTTTAAAAATGACTAGATTCCCTGTTACATCTAAGACTCACTCTTGACGCTTGTCTCGGTCACATGATACATTTATTCCGTCCCACCCTAAAGGCCAGTCTGTGAAAATATTTTGACATTAAACCAGTCCGTGGCCCAAAAAAGGTTGGGGACTACTGCTCTAACCAACTACGCAGCCAGAGCAATTATACATAAAATGAAAAAATAACTCATGGTTTTATTCTATCCTTTGTTTCAATTAGAAACTCTCCTGGCCCTGGCCGTTTGGCTTAGTGGTAGAGCGTCGGCCTGGCGTGCAGGAGTCCCAGGTTTGATTCCCGGCCAGGGCACACAGGAGAAGCGCCCATCTGCTTCTCTACCCCTCCCCCTCTCCTTCCTCTCTGTCTCTCTCTTCCCCTCCCGCAGCCAGCGAGGCTCCATTGGAGCAGGGATGGCCCGGGCGCTGGGGATGGCTCCTTGGCCTCTGCCCCAGGCACTGGAGTGGCTCTGGTCACAACAGAGCGACACCCTGGAGGGGCAGAGCATCGCCCCCTGTTGGGCAGAGCGTCACCCCCTAGTGGGCGTGCCAGGTGGATCCCGGTCGGGCGCATGCGGGAGTCTGTCTGACTGTCTCTCCCCATTTCCAGCTTCAGAAAAATACAAAAAAAAAAAAAAAAAAGAAACTCTCCTAATTGCCTCATTATTTGATTCACATGATGCTATTTTGATACAGGTGTGACTTGTAAATAACATCTACTTCTAAGCTGTTGTATTGTAGTCCTCAACCAGCAGCATCAGCATCATTTAGGAACTTTGGAAATGTAAATTCTCAAACCCCACCTAGACCTATTAAATTGAGGGATGGGAGCCTAGCAATCAGTGTTTAAATAAGCACTTGAATGCCACCTGAAGTTTGAGAACTGCGATCTATTGTGCTACTTTAAATCTAAGGCTACCAGGTTAGATACAGTTACCTAGAAAAATATGAATTTCAGATAAACACTGAATAATTTTTGGTATGACTTTGTCCCAAGTATTGCCTAAGACATGCTTATGCTAAAATATTTCATTGTTTACCTGAATTTCATATTTAGCTGTATTCTTCTTTTTTTTTTTTTAATAATTTTTTTATTTTTTACAATTTATTTTTTACATTTTTTTATTTATTCATTTTTTTTAGAGAGAGGAGACAGAGAGAGGAAAGAGATAGAAAGAACAGAGGGAGGAGCAGGAAGCATCAACTCCCATATGTGCCTTGACCAGGCAAGCCTGGGGTTTTGAACCGGCGACCTCAGCATTCCAGGTTGACGCTTTTACCCACTGCGCCACCACAGGTTAGGCTTTAGCTGTATTCTTATATTCTAACTAGACAATCTCCTCCACAAAACTGTCTTTTTAGACCTGTGAGAACAAAATGAATATATCCTTTTTAGCATAAATGCTTTTTTTTCTTTATTAAAGTGATTTCATAAAAAAGTTTTAGGCCCTGGCCGGTTGGCTCAGCGGTAGAGCGTTGGCCTAGCGTGCGGAGGACCCGGGTTCGATTCCCGGCCAGGGCACACAGGAGAAGCGCCCATTTGCTTCTCCACCCCTCCGCCGCGCTTTCCTCTCTGTCTCTCTCTTCCCCTCCCGCAGCCAAGGCTCCATTGGAGCAAGGATGGCCCGGGTGCTGGGGATGGCTCCTTGGCCTCTGCCCCAGGCGCTAGAGTGGCTCTGGTCGCAGCATGGCGACGCCCAGGATGGGCAGAGCATCGCCCCCTGGTGGGCAGAGCATCGCCCCTGGTGGGCGTGCCGGGTGGATCCTGGTCGGGCGCATGCGGGAGTCTGTCTGACTGTCTCTCCCTGTTTCCAGCTTCAGAAAAATGAAAAGAAAAAAAAAAAAAAGTTTTAAAAAAAGATAACTAAATTGAAAGAAAAAAGAAAGCATGCCATTCACTGAAAATGCAGTGTGAAAAAATACACTAAATGTACATAATGTTTATGCTTGGCAGAATGGTATCATGAGTAACATTATTTACTTATAGAGTTGAATTCTGAATAATTCAGGACAGTTTGAGTTTAGAGGAAGTAGTCCCATTTTGGTGATGGCAAAACGAAATGTGAAAAGAGGTTTGCAGCTGTTAGGTCACAAAAGGAGGGATGCAGAAGGTCTGATGAGTTTTAAAGAAATTTATTTATGCATCTGCGGACAGGCTGAGTCCTAAAATGACGTCAGCCCCCAGAGGAAGAAAAGCCTCAGACTATATGGGACAGAGTTTGATGGTACTTCCCGCCACAGGGCATAAACTTCTGTTACCTATGGCAGTTAAACAATGGATCGGGTGATGATTAATGACCAAGCCACAGAATGTTCAGATAAGTGATGGGAGGTGACTAACTGGCAGGATGTCCGAGGGTAGAGCAGAGGTAAGATATCAATCAGGATTGCTCAGGGTGGAGAGTCAGGGAAACCACCCTGGCGCTGGGTCACCTGAAGTTCAACCTGGCTAGCTAAGGTTTTTGGTAGGGGGCCCTGGACTTGAACCTAACAGCAGTTGATTTAAAAAATAATAATAAAGGAAAAGTAAAAAAGAAAGAAAAAGAAAGTCAAAGTATTTTCTATTTGAAAAATTTGTGGTGGCCTGACGTGTGGTGGCGCAGTGGGATAAAGCGTCGACCTGGAACACTGAGGTCGCCGGTTTGAAACCTTGGGCTTGCCCGGTCAAGGCATATATGGGAGTCGAAGCTTCCTGCTCCTCCCCCTTCTCTCTCTCTCTGTCTCTCTCTCTCATTCCTCTCTCTCTCTCTCACTCCTCTCTCTCTAAAAAATCAATAAATAAAATATTTAAAAAAAAAAAAGAAAAATTTGTGGTGAAATAGAAAGACAGTACACTCCTGGTGTCTGTCATTTTGATTAGTTTCCACCTCTCACCGGAGAACTGCTGTGGGGAAGATGCTGACAGGAGCAGAGGGAGGCGAAGAGTGGCGTGTGGAGGTGGAAGGGATGGCGCCTGTCTCTTGGAATTTTAAAAAGGTTTTTTTTTTTTGTTATTTTGGGGTTGTTGTTTTTTTAGCGAGAGAGACATAGAGAGAAAGAAAGAGAAAGATGCAGAAAGGGAGATAAAAAGCATCAACTCTTAGTTATGGCACTTAGTTGTTCATTGATTGCTTTCTCATATGTTGCTTGACCCAGGGGCTGCAGTTGAGTCAGTGACCCTTTGCTCAAGCCAGAGACCTTTGGGTTCAAACCAGAGACTATGGGGTCATGTCTATGATCCCATGCTCAAGGCGACCCTGAGCTCAAGCTGGTGAGACCATGCTCAAGCTATTGTAGAAAACTCGAGGTTTCAAACCTGGGTCCTCAGTGCCTCAGGCCGTTGCTCCAGCCACTGCGCCACTGCCTGGTCAGGCCACATTTTTAAAGACTTATGCAATCCTTATGCTAAGAATTGTCAATACAATGATTTTTTAAAAAGAACTGTCTTCTTTCTTAAAACATTTTTCTGATTTAAAAAATAATTTATTCTTTGTAGAAAATTATAGAAAATACAAAGAACAACATTCAGTGAAGAAAACTTAAAATCTGTGGATAGCCTTTGTGGCTTTTTTTCCAATACTATATATACATGTAACAAGTGTGGAGTATATGACTATACTTGGCTTTTTTTTTTTTTTCTTGTGGGAGAGAGAGAGAATCAGAGAGAGGGACAGATAGGGAGACAGAAAGGAAAGGAGAGAGATGAGAAACATCAATTCTTTGTTGCGGCACCTTAGTTCATTGATTGCTTTCTCATATGTGCCTTGACTGGGGGGCTACAGCAAATCGAGTGACCCCTTGTTTGAGCCAGTGACCTTGGGTCCAAGCTGGTGAGCTTTGCTCAAACCAGATGAGCTCGCGCTCAAGCTGGCGACGTCGGTCTCGAATCTGGGTCCTCCGCATCCCAGTCTGATGCTCTATTCACTGTGCCACTGCCTGGTCAGGCTACTTGGTATTTTATTTATTTATTTATTTATTTATTTATTTATTTATTTATAAATTAATTTTAATGGGGTGACATTATTAAATCAGGGTACATATGTTCAAAGAAAACATCTCCAGGTTATCTTGTCATTCAATTATTCTCCAATACTTGGTATTTTAAAACCTAGTTTTTTGCCCCAAGAATATATTTGATTCTTTTTTCAGATCATTACATTTCTTTCCACATAATTTTTTTCTTCTTTTCCCAAGTGAGAGGAGGGGAGATAGAGAGACAGACTCCTGCATGCCCCCCAACCACCCATCAACCCCTGTCTGGGGCCGATGCTCCCCCTATCTGGAGCCATGCTCTCAATGGGACTATGGAACCATCGTCAGCACCCGGGGGCCAATGTGCTTGACTCAGTCAAGCCATGGCTGTAGGAGTGGAAGAGAGAGAGAGAGAAGGGGGAGGGGTGGAGAAGCAGATGGTCACTTTTCCTGTGTGCCTTGACTGAGAATCGAACCTAGGACATCCACATGCCAGGCCAGTGCTCTACCACTGAGCCAACTGGCCAGGGCCCCACATAATTTTTTAAAATAAATTATTGGGGTAGCATTGGTTAATAACATTATATAAATTTCAGATGTAAAAAATTTTATAGTACATTATCTGTTTATTGCATTGTGTGCTCACCACACAAAGTCTAGTCTCCTTTGGTCACCATATATTTTACCCCCTTTACTCTCTTTATCCTCCCTCCCATCTCCCTTCTCCTTGGTAACCACTATACTTGTCGGTGTCTGTGAGTTTGTTTCATTTGTTTGTTGCTTTCTGTTTTACCTACCACATATGAGTGAAATCATATGGTCTTGTCCTTTCTCATCTTAATTATTTCACTTAGCATGGTACTCTCAAGATCCATCCATGTTGTCGCAAATGGAAATATTTAATCATTTTTTATGGCTAAATAGTATTCCATTGTATATATGCACCACATCTTTATCCAGTCATTGGTTGAAGGACACTTAACTTACTTCTATGTCTTGGCTATTATGAATGATGACATAGTTTATAGGGATGGCTATATAATAATTTAATAATCTATTGTTAAATATTTAGTTTCCTCATTTTCCCAATTATGGATGCAGAACATCCTTGGATATAGGTCTTATTGTATGTATCTGATTATTTCCCTAGTATAAATTTCCATTTCTTTGAGACCAGAAGACATTGCTGGTTCAAAGGGCATTCTTCTTAAATACAGCCCTACTAGTTTAGTAGGATGTTAATCAAGACCTCCCTTGATGCTCCAGCATTGGTGATTAAGTTTCTGCCAACTAGGGTCAGAGTCCCTCTGAGGGGATGAAACCTTCAGCCACTACCCTGCCCTTCATTTCCTTCCCAGTCTAAAATGACCTGTAAAGGAGAGATATCATGTGTGGGAGCTTTGTGGACAGTGCCATGAAGGAAGTCCCAAGCAACCACTTTTAGAAAGACTTGGAGGAGGGGGCTCTAAAAAGAGGAGGCGGGGTGGGTGGGTGTCTGCTGACGCGGGGAGGAGAGGCCTGGCACGATGGCAAGGCAGATGCTGGAGCTGCCAGTATCTCCGCTCCCGGGGTAGCAAGGACGTGGGAGTGGACTCTGGGCAGGTAGAAAGATTGCGATAGAAAATACAGAAGTATAAAATTTGAAAGATTGAGGTAAAGATGAAGTAAATAATATTTTTAGAAATCTTGTTAACCACATAGCTTTATGCTATCATGAAAACCTCAAGGAATAATTCCTACTTATGATAAGAGTCACTGTTAAAAATAGTGGATATAGGCCTTGGCCGGTTGGCTCAGTGGTAGAGCGTCGGCCTGGCGTGCGGGAAGTCCCGGGTTCGATTCCTGGCCAGGGCACACAGGAGAAGCACTTATCTGCTTCTCTACCCCTCCCCCTCTCCTTCCTCTCTGTCTCTCTCTTCCCCTCCCGCAGCCGAGGCTCCATTGGAGCAAAGATGGCCCGGGCACTGGGGATGGCTCTGTGGCCTCTGCCTCAGGCGCTGGAGTGGCTCTGGTCACGACAGAGCGACGCCCGGATGGGCAGAGCATCGCCCCCTGGTGGGCGTGCCGGGTGGATCCCGGTCGGGGGCATGCGGGAGTCTGTCTGACTACCTCCCCATTTCCAACTTCGGAAAAATACCAAAAAAAAAAAAAAAATAGTGGATATAAATTTTTAACTAAAGAAACCTTTTTCATAATTTTCCTTTTTCTTGATTTATTATTTTTTCCAGATATGATTGTTATTTTTACCTCAAATATAGCTAGACAAAAGCTCCTTGTGAGAGTCAAAGAAACACCAGCTCTGCTATTTTCTTGTTTTGGCCCGTTTTCTGAAGGTTAGTTTATTTAGAACTATAATATAATTTGCAAATCCAATAACTGAACATTAAAATACACAGGAAAGGCCCTGGCTGATTGGTTCAGTGGATAGAGCATCAGCCCAGCATGCAGGCATCCCGGGTTTGATCCCCAGTCAAGGCACACATGAGAAGTGACCATTTGCTTCTCTTCTCTTCCCTCTCCTTCTTCTTTCTCTCTTCCACTCTCACAGCCAGTGGTTCAATTGGTTTGAGTGTTGGGCCCGGGCGCTGAGGATAGTTTGGTTGGTCAGAGGGTTGGCCTTAGGTGCTGAGGATAGCTTAGTTGATTGGAGCATCGGCCCCAGATGGGGGATGCAGGGTGGATCCCTGTCAGAGTGCATGCAGGAGTCTGTCTCACTATCTCCCCTCCTCTCACTTAAAAAAAAATACACAGAAAATACTGAACGTGAAAAAATGAAAAAGGATGCTGCTCTTAGCTCCTTTGTGTTGTTGTACTTCCACTCTTCTGTAAATATATTTGTGTGATGACCTGACTCATAGAATATGTGTGCATGACCACTCATCAGTCTACATTACATTATCAGAAAGCTTAATTAATTAATTAATTAATTTTGTATTTTTCCAAGTTAGAAGCAGGGAGGCAGTCAGATTCCTGCATGCGCTTGACTGGGATCCATCAACATACCTGCCAGGGGGTGGTGCTCTGCCCATCTGGGGTGTTGCTCCATTGCATCCAGAGCCATTCTAGCACCTGCGGTGGAGGCCATGGAGCCATCCTCAGCGCCCAGGCCAACTTTGCTCCAGTGGAGCCTTGGCTGAATGTTGGGAGCCGATCTACAACTGCTGGCTGACAAGGTCACAGCAGGAGAAGACCCACAACTGCTGGCTGACAAGGTCACAGCAGGAGAAGACCCACAACTGCTGGCTGACAAGGTCACAGCAGGAGAAGACCCACAACTGCTGGCTGACAAGGTCACAGCAGAAGAAGATCAAAAACTGCTGATTGACAAAGTCACAGCAGAGAAGACCAACGGCTGCTGGTTGACAAAGTCACCGCAGTGAAGACCAATGGCTGCCAATGGCTGCGGGTTGACAAAGTCACCGCAAAGGAAAGGCACAACGATACTTTCCCCTTTGACCTTTTTGAATTAATCTGTCCTTATATCCCCCCTTTTCTGGGTGTGTGCTATCATTTATGGCACAGGGATAATAGTACCGTGCTTTCCCTGTAGATTCGTAGTAATTTCTTTAGAAATAAGACAGAGGGTGTGAGTTCCACAGAAAAGCCTGTAAGCCCCTTGAACTGGGCTTATAGACATAAGAGGCTAGCTATGATATCCCTCGTAAAGGGTTAAGTTTGTAGGAGAATTTCTTCTTATTAATCATGTTAGAAAGAATAGATTGTGACTTATGAATAGGTAGGAAACAGTAACTATACACAGAGCACCTTTCAGCCTTCACTTAATTCATCACTTTACCTCCCTAGCCTTTTCATGTGGTAGAATAAAGAAACTTTCCATTCTTCTTGCACACCTGACCTGCAGGTGGTGGAACACTCTGAGAAAAGTAAAGTTAGAACTTAATTAGTGTATGAATATAGTAAATAAATAAAATTTGATTAGACAATAGTATCCTAGACAAGGTAGAGTTATTAATCAGTACTGATCTTTTGGAAGTTTGTATCAATATTGTTATTGCTATTCAAGTTATTGTATAATTGTACTTTGAATGACTTACCACCTGATTTATAGTTTATAGAAATGAATTAACTGTTACCTAGAAAATGTAACCATAATGAAACAAAAACAATGATTAATCAATGTATTCTGAATACCATGTGATTGTAACTTAGTGTGTGTGCATAAAAAGAAAGCTAGACCAGCATTTGGCAGAGATGCCTGGCAGTAAATGCTAACTAGAGAATAAAGAGAAAGAAAAGAATTTGGCTCTCTCACTCGATTTGTGCCGACGCCGTCTCTTCCTGTGGGACCCCTGGATTCCCCCCGGGGCTGGACCCCGGCAGCTGAAGAAGGGGAAGAGAGAGATAGAGAGAAAGGAAAGGGGGAAGAGTGGAGAAGATATGGGCGCTCCTCCTGTGTGCCCTAACTGGGAATTGAACTCGGAACTTCCACATTGGGCTGATGCTCTACCCCTGAGCCAACCGGCCAGGGCCTAAAAACTTAATTTAAAAAGAAAAATTTTTTTCCCATTGATTTGTGAGAAAGAGAGAGAGGAAGGTAAAGAGAGAAGCATCAACTCGTTCCACTTGGTTGTGTACTCATTTTTTTTTAAAGATTTTGTTTATTGATTTTAGAGAGAGAGAAGCAGGGAGTGAGAGGCATCAACTCGTAATTGCTTTTCATATGTTCCTTGGCCAGGCAAGCCCAGGGTTTCAAACTGGCGACCTTAGTATTCCAGGTCAGTGTCTTACCCAATGTGCCACCACAGGTCAGGATGGTTGTGTACTCACTGATTGCTTCTTGTAAGTGCCCTTACATCACCTGCCCGGAGGGACTGAATCTGCGACCTCAGCATGCTGGATCGAGGCTCTATCCACTGAGCAACTCTGCCAGGGCTATTTTCTTTTTTAGATAAAAATAAATGTAAGTAGAAGTTTTTAATATTTTCTCCCACACCCCAATGGGTTTTGCTTATTCCCTATGGTTAATGCACCTCTCCATGAAGACCACTGGCTTAGCAAAGGAAAGGAGAGGGAATGAAGAACAGGATGATGTCCCACCCCTCCACTTCAAGTCTGACCTGCAGAATGGGAAGGAGATAGAAACTTACATTCTTTATGAGAGTGGATCTTTAAACTCAAGTGGGATATTTAAAAAGCCTTTATTTTTGAAAGCAGTTTTAGGTTTACAGCAAAACTGAGAGGGAAGTACAGAGATTTCCCATATACCACCTGCCCCTGGCTCCCCCGTTAACAGACGGGATCAGGCATGTTCAGGGTGGTATGGCAGCAGACACTACCCCCGATATCAACATCATTCACAAGAATGGTACATTTTCTTTTTTTACCAAAGATAAGGCTATATTGATATATCATAATCACTCAAAGTCTATAGTTTGCCTCCAGGTTAGCTCTTGATTTTGTGCATTCAATGAGTTTGGACGAAAGTATAGTGACATACATCTATCATTGTATTATTATCTATCACTGTATTATCTTATGGAGCATTATCATATAGAGCAGTGTTCTCTGTGCTCTGCCTGTTTATCTCTCCATTCTTCACAACCGTGAATCATTTTGTTGTTTCCATCACTGTGCCTTTTTCAGAATATCGTATTGTTAGAATCATACAGTATGTAGATTGACTTCTTTCACTTAGTAATATGCATTTATGGTTACTCCATGTTATTTCATGACCTGATAGCTCATTTCATTTTAGCCCCTAATGATATTCCAGTGTCTGGATGTTCCACAGTTTATTTGTGCACTCACGTACTGAAGGACACTTTGGTTGTCTCCAAATTTTGGCTGATATGATTAAAGCTGCTATAAACATCATATGCAGTTCTTTTGTGTGTGCACACAAGCTTTAGCTTCGTTGGGTAAATACCGAGAAGAATGGCTGCCAGATCATATGGTAAAATTATGTTTTATTTCATAAGAAATGGCCAAACTCTCAAAGAGGCTTTATTATTTTGCGTCCCTGCTGACAATGTGTGAGAATCCCTGTCACTGCACACCTTCATCAGCATTTGGTGGTGTCGGTGTTCTAGATTTGGGACATTTTAGTAGGTGTGTATGATATCACATTATTGTTTTAATTTGCATTTTTCCTGATGACATATGATGAAGAGCATCTTTCCGTGTACTTCTTTGCCATCTGTATATCTTCCTTGGTGAGGTGTTTGGAAGTCCTTTAGGTCTATTTGTTTTATTTTATTTATTAACTTTAGGGAGGGGAGAGAAAGAGAGAGAGAGAGAGAGAAGGGGGGAGGAGCAGGAAGCATCAACTCCTATATGTGCCTTGACCAGGCAAGTTCAGGGTTTCAAACCGGCGACCTCAGCATTCCAGGTTGACACTTTATCCACAGCGCCACCACAGGTCAGGTCCCCTTTGGTCTATTTTTTAATCAGGTTGTTTGCTTTATTTTATTTATTTATTTTTTTCATTTTTTTTTTTTTTTTCATTTTTCTGAAGCTGGAAACAGGGAGAGACAGTCAGACAGACTCCCGCATGCGCCCGACCGGGATCCACCCGGCACGCCCACCAGGGGCGACGCTCTGCCCTGTTTGCTTTATTACTGTTGAGTTCTTTGTCAATTTTGGTTAATAAATATTTTTTCCAAGTCTGTGACTTGTTTTCTCATTCTCTTGATGGTGTCTTTCACATAGATGATTGATGTTTTTAATTTTAACTAAGTCCTGTTTATCAATTACTTCCTTCGTGGATCATGTTGACCAAAATCATGAATGTCTATCTCTAGGCTCTCGATTTTGTTCCATTGATCTATTTGACTATCTTTTCACAAATACAACAGTGCTTGATTACTGTAGCTTTAAAATAAGTACTGTAGCTTTGAGTAGTGTCAGTTCTGACTTTGTTCTTCTTCAATATTGTTAGCTATTTTGGGCCTTTTGCCTCTACGTATAAGATTTAGATATACTTTGTCAATATCTAAAAGAGAACTAGCTGGGATTTTGATTGGTATTTTATTGATTCTCTATAATACGAAGGAGGGAGAGAGGGAGAGAGAGAGAGAGACATCAATCTGTTCCTGTATATGACCTGACCTGGATTCAAACCAGTGGTGGGATTCAAATAATTTAACAACCAGTTCTCTGCCCTAATGACCGTTTTAAGTGTAAAAAACCAATATACCAAAAGATAGTTTATTATTTAATGCATTTAATACTAAAATAAGAACAATAAAAGAGGTACACAAAAGTAGATTGTTATGAGAGTTTTAAAATATTAATGAAAAAATACTAGATAATACCTGACAAAAACAATAAAACTGTTATTTAAGGTATTTCCATATTGCTTCTTGATTGGCATCCTCACTTGCAATTTTTTTCACCTTTGAAAAGAATGAAAATTAATTACTACGGGCACTTAGAATACGCTGTTGTGCAGATGAACGTTCAGAAAGAGTAAGGAATGTAAATTTGTGATTTCCACATTGGGTGGCTGCCCAGGGGCCCACCTTAGAACCCTGATTACAAGTGCCATTTAACAACTGGTTCACTGAACGCAACAAAAAATTAGGTATCAGTTCTGCCAAACCAGTGCAAAAGGGCTGAATCCCACCACTGGATCAAACCCGCAACCTCTGTGCTTTGGGACAATGCTCCAGTCAACTGAGCTCTCTGGCCAGGGCTGCCCCATGTTTTGGAGAGTCCAAAACCCAGAGTCTATGTGGAAAATCCCTAATTAAACACCTGTTATAAACACCTATTATATACTAGGCAGACCCATGTTAGGGGTTCAAGCAGAGACCCAGGCCTTGCCTTGAGGAGCTCTCTCCCCAGGGGAGACAATGACCCAGAGAGTGAAGATAAATGGCCAGATGCCTTAGGTTTTCATAGAAGGAGGCACACAGAAATTTGGCACTCTATAGAAATGAAATGAATCTGGGCACCTACAATTCTTGATTCTTAGCTTCTTTGAGCCTGTATTTTCCTGTGAAATGGGACACCAGGAGTCTGAGGTTATGCAAAAGACTATGTGTCTGGTGCCCTTAACACATTATGGCTGGTGCGACATTATCATTTTTAGTTGTCATTATTTTTACTAGAACTTGGCCATGGAACTGAGAGGAGTCTAGAGTTCCACTCTCAGAACTAGTTATGACTAGAAATCAACAGAAATTGATGACATTGGGTAGGGACAAAGGGGAACTGATTGTGCCACAATTGTCATCCTCTTTCAGTGCTGAACACCTACTGTGTATGTATGTCTTCTCTGCCTCTCATGTCTCTTACTACCCTTGACCAGATAAGAAGCCTGAGGAGGAAAAGTGTGGGGTGTGGGGCTCGCTCCCCTCCTACACCATTCCATCTGTCTTTTACCAGAACCCCCTGTCTGACTGTGGGCAAATCTTCAACCCCTTCTGTTTTCCGAATGTAGTGGTGGTGTGGGGTGATGTAGAGAGCGGATGTGGAGAGATGTCAGGAATGCCAAAATTCCTGCATTTAAAGTGTTTAAAATAATATTGTATCTCCCCCTCTTCCAAGTGTTCTCCTTTGGGGCGCCCAGGTGAGCACTGGGAGGGGACTGCAGGTAACAATAATATTAACAAGAGTACCGTTTTTGCAAATTTATTCGGTGACTCTTGCCGCGGACCAGTGCAGCTCCTAATAACAGTGCGGAATTGAGGAAACACACTTATCAAAACAAAAACGATGGGACCGGGAAGACTCATCAAAATGCCTGGCAGTATCCGAGTACTCCATAGCCCCAGTTTGCTTTATTATATAGCCATATGCAAATCAAGAAAGTTCTTGATACAAAGTTACACATGCAAGGCTAAGACAGGAACTCTTCCAAGGCAAGGACAGGATGCATTAGTGAAATCTACCAACATCTGAAAACAAACAAAGAGTCCGAGGAAGGGCATTTAAATTGCTTCCAGCACGTCAAGGAAGCAAGTGGAGTGGGTGCAAATACTCAGCATAATAGCCAAATATGGAGGTGGAGAGGGGAGAACTTAGCCTTTTGCTAAGCCTGGAATCTACAATGGCTTTTTGCTATTTATGGTCCAGGACAGACTCCACCTATGCTAAACTCCTTTCCTCTGTAATTCTCCCCAACCCTAACCTGAGACTTCCTGGGCTGGATTCTCTCTCTTGGTCTCACGAGCCCGGTCGATGACCAAGATGCAGAGGTCGGGGAAGGACTTTTCTTGCAGCCCCAGGGGCCCGCCTTAGTCGGCTCCGCCCTTGGTCGGTCCTGCGGTAAGGTGAGGTCAGGGGCGGAACTGGGCGGGGTTTAGGGGAGGGGGTTCGGACTGGGCTTGGTGACTACGCTGCCCGTCAGATCGTCCCACACCTGCCACCATCCTATGGGTCAGCTCCCCCTGGGCCAGCCTGCCACCATCCTATGGGTCAGCTCCCCCTGGGCCAGCCTGTAATGCTGCCGCTGCTGCTGCTATTAGTACCCGGACTCCTGCCCAGCGCAGGTGAGTGAGGAATGGGCCCCTCAAAGGACCAAGGAGTTCCTGGGACTCCTTCAGCCCTCTCTCCTGGCCCAGGAGCCCTACTCTCCAGCCCTCTACAAGGACACCAACTCACCAGCCCTTCCCAAGGTCCCAGGAGCTCTACAGCCCCAAGCCCTCATTTCTCTGGCTCACTAACACATTTCTTACCAGGTTTCCAAGAGCCCTGTCGTCCAGTCTTTCCCAAGAGCTTCCACTCATCCACTCCTCCCAGGGCCCCCAAGCTAGCACAGCCCTTCCCCAGGGTCTCCGTGTCCTCCCCAGACACCCCATTCACTCTCTGTAACCCTCTTCAGCACCAGACCCTCCCCATCCACCTGTCTTGAGATCCTGTGAGCTGATGGTACACTCCTGTGTCCCTGGGCCTGAGGTAGGGTGACCGGGGGTACCAGAGGCTGGGAAAGGCAGGGGAAGAAGGGCCCCGCCATTCCTGGGCTCAGGGAAGAACATGAGGTTGCCTTCTCACCCATCCCTGGGCAACGGCCCTGGAGAGGTCCCCTCAGTGACTGCCCATTTCTGGGGTGCACAGGAACACATACTCACTGGAAAATAATACAGATACCACATAATATGCACAGACACCTCCAGCCTCACCTGGGCACTTAGGTGTAGGGCTCATGGATAGGCTCACACACAGGCACAAGCAAAGATATCCCAAGGAGAAAACACACACACACACACACACCACCCCCTCCCCCCTCTTCTGGCCCATAGCAAGATAGGAAGCCGGGACAGCCTTGACTCTCCAGGCTGCTGTGGGCAGACAGAGCAAACAGACCCCAGAGTGACCTGCCCCACCTAAGCCGGCCCAGAGGGAGTGTTTTCCTTGGTTCCAAACCCAGTCCTGGGTGTCATCCCCATGCTTGGGTTCCCCATAGGGCTGTATCCGGGACCCTGAGACGCCACAGTGTGGTTAGGTCAGGGTTGGAGACCTCTGAGGACAACTGTAGGGTATAGGGTTAAGACTGGGGCTCTGTCAGGTATGCTTAGACTGGGGCTTGGTGGATACAGACGTCCAGGAGCCTTTTCTGGAAGCCCACCTCATGACAGGGGATCCGGAGCTGCCTATGACAGAGATCTTCCCCCAAAGCGCTCCAGGCTAGAGAGTCACTCCTATAGCAGATAGCAGCACAGTGTGACAAGGGCCTCTGGTCACCTGAGGATGAGGCAGATTCTAGATAGTGACAGGTAAGCTGCTAGAGCAGGCGTAGCCAACAGTTTTTGCCCCCGGGCCAGATTAGAAAGAAAACTTTTCACAGGCCGGACGAAATATTAAAATTAAAAAATGTTAAATCCAAAAATGATTCGTTTAAGTAAACAAAATTTTATTATGTAATTTGTTTATGAATAAATGTGAGTGAAAAAAATTTTAATATACAATGTTATTTTAATAAAAATTTACTTTTTAAAAAAAATTTAATTTAATTTTTTTACAGAGACAGAATCAGAGAGAGGGATAGACAGGGACAGACAGACAGGAACGGAGAGATGGGAAGCATCAATCATTAGTTTTTAGTTGTGCATTGCGACACCTTAGTTGTGTTCATTGATTGCTTTCTCATATTGCCTTGACCATGGGCCTTCAGCAGACCGAGTAACCCCTTGCTTGAGCCAGTGACCTTGGGTCCAAGCTGGTGAATTTTTGCTCAAACCAGATGAGCCCACGCTCAAGCTGGCGACCTCGGGGTCTCGAACCTGGGTGTTCCACATCCCAGTCCGACACTCTGTCCCCTGCGCCACCGCCTGGTCAGGCTAAAAATATATTTTAGTAAAAATATAATTAATACATACCATATAAATATCCAAACTGTATCGCAATCAATCGAAACAATATTTAATTAATAGAATGAGTTTGAAGGGGTTATATCGCAAATAAAACAATTATTTCTTTTTATAAACAGCCTGGACACGTTTTCAGTTATCAACTGCAGTTATTGTCTATGCTACAATGCCACTTGATTCAGCACACCTGACCACAAAAATAATGAATTGTTTGACCTTGGGTGCGTACTGGCAAACTCCACTTAAAAGAATGTGGGTTTCCCATTGCCGCTAAATGTCAAACAGTTCATATTGAGTACAGACGAGTACAAAAGTTGTAAATCTTTATAATGGAATTTCTTTTAAAAATAAAGAAGTATCGGGAATCCATTCGACCAATTATTGGAAGTTAACCCTAGATTAGTCACACGCGGAATTCTTTTCCGCTTATCACTATCTTCTTAAATATCTCGATTTCCAATAATCAAAGACGCTTCCGCTTCTGAGTAGCTGAGATTTTAAAGTAGCAGAGAATGTTAAAAATTTAATCACGGGCCGCATAAACTCAGTATGTGGGCTGGATCCGGCCCGTGGGCAGTATGTTGGCCATGCCTGTGCTAGAGGATGGGCAACAGCAGCACAGGATATATGTGATGGGAAATTTGGGGGAACCGGAAATGATGAGCAGGCTCTGTGTGATGGGCTTTGAGAGAGGACACTGGAGAGGAGGAACCGTCAGGCTCCAGACTGCAGTGAGGCCCCTGAGCTTTCTCTGGAGGATGGAGGGATTTCAGGCAGAGCTGTGGGCAGCTGGGAACAGCACTTGGCAAGTCCTTGGAGAGTGAGGACTGGACATCCAGAAAGGAAGGTGAAGCTGTTCACTCTAAACTTTTTTTTTTTTTTGCTTTGTATTTAACTCATCTGTATTCCCTCACAAGAATATGCTACCTTCGCCACTGAGAAAAAAAAAAAGGATTTAATTTTGGTCTGTACTCTTCAAAAAAGTCAGTATAATAAAAACTTGTTTTAGGCCCTGGCCGGTTGGCTCAGCGGTAGAGCGTTGGCCTGGCGTGCGGGGGACCCGGGTTCGATTCCCGGCCAGGGCACATAGGAGAAGCGCCCATTTGTTTCTCCACCCCCGCCCCCTCCTTCCTCTCTGTCTCTCTCTTCCCCTCCCGCAGCCAAGGCTCCATTGGAGCAGAGATGGCCCGGGCGCTGGGGATGGCTCCTTGGCCTCTGCCCCAGGCGCTAGAGTGGCTCTGGTCGTGGCGGAGTGATGCCCCAGAGGGGCAGAGCATTGCCCCCTGGTGGGCAGAGCGTAGCCCCTGGTGGGCGTGCCGGGTGGATCCCGGTTGGGCGCATGTAGAAGTCTGTCTGACTGTCTCTCCCCGTTTCCAGCTTCATAAGGAAAAAAAAGAAAACAAGAACAAAAACAAAAACTTGTTTTAGATAAAAAGAGCCATGATGACCAAATGCAGTGCATTAATCTCTGGGTGGGCAGCCCCAGAGCAGAGGAGAGCGGTCTCCCAGGAGTGAGACAGGCCTGAGCGTGAGCTTCTGTGCTGAGGCCACCAGCCCTGGGACCTAAGATGGGTCCTTTCACCTCCCTCAGCCTCAGTTCCCCATATGTAAATGGGATGACAGCCACCCACAGGACTAGGAGGCTATGCCATTGTCTTGTGCAGGATGAGGTTCAAGTGACTACCTTTCCTTCTATTACTCTGACTTGTTTTGGAACAAACACCAGAGAGTAGATTCATTGCCCTCACCAAAAGGAAGAGTTGCTCTGGGATTCTCTGATGCCCATGTCACAGTGGGTCTGGAGATGCCTGGCCCTGAGCAGTGGCCCCTGCCTTGTCCCTCAGCTCTGCCACCCTGCTGTTACTGGGTGGGGAGGAATGAACACTGGGTTGGAGCCCCAGTCAGCCAGGTTCTTGGACGCCGTGTAACTGTGGGGGTCATCCTTCCTGCCCGGGTCTCCTCTCTCTCACCTATGAGAGGCAAGGGGTCCAGTTTCGTCCGCTGTGCACTGCTGTGTGGCAGAACCATGGCTGGGCTGTGTAGGGGAAGCTGTGCCCACAGTAACAATAAGGGGAGATGTAAAGACCCCTCACTCAGAGTCTTGAAGGAAGTGGTGGTAGTGGTGCGGGGAGAACCAGGGACATGGAGGTCCCCTAGAGCCCTCCTTGGTGGCAGGGACCCTGTTTAGCTTGTCTGACATCCAGTGCTCATCACAAGCAACTGGACAGACACTTGATGCACAAGTTGAACTTGAGCTGTGTCTGGAATTGACAGGGGAAGGAGATGGGGAATCAAGGCATTCTAGGAAAAGGGACCAGTCTATGCAGAGGCCCGGGTGGGATCTTCCAGATGCTATTGCTCTGTGTCTTGTTTTCTCTTTCATGGCCACCTTGAGGATACTGGCAATAATTGTTAGAAAGTGTTACATGCCAGGCATTTTACATGCATGATATCAATGCATCCTATAAAGTGAGGTACACGTAGCCCCCTATTTTACAGATGAGGAAAACAAGGAACAGAGAGCTTGAATAAGTTGTCCGAGGTCACACAGCTAGGAAGTAGGAGCAATCCTGACCAGGCGGTGGCGCAGTGGATAGAGCGTCGGACTGGGATGCAGAGGACCCAGGTTTGAGACCCCGAAGTCGCCAGCTTGAGCGTGGGCTCATCTGGTTTGAGCAAAAGCTCACAAGCTTGGACCCAAGGTCGCTGGCTCAAGCAAGGGGTTGCTCGGTCTGCTGTAGCCCCACAGTCAAGGCTCATATGGGAAGTAGGAGCAGCAGGATTCAAACCCAAGCAGTGATCTTCCATGACTTTTCTCAGGCCCCTTCCCCAGGGCCAGGGCAGACCTGACCTTCAGCCTCTAACTTTTGTTTCCCTCCAGGCTCCGTGAAGTCACATGTGCACCGGCGTGGGCTCGTAGAACTGGCAGAGACCATATACTGTGTGGGCCCTCGCAGCCCCCTGGCCTATATTAGTTATGGCTGCTATTGTGGCCTGGGTGGCAGTGGCCGGCCCCTGGATGCCATTGACCGGTGAGTTCATGCTTGGGCCAGGCTAGAAGGTCGCCCCTCTTCTGGGGTAGTTAAGGCCTATGAAGAAATAGTGCAAGGTACACCTTGTAGGCAGACGGCTTCTTGGGTAGCATGGCCAATAAGGCCAAACCTTGGTACCAGCTGCCCCCTCAAAATCTGGCTGTGGGATGGTTACTTTGGCTGAGAAAGATAAAGTTATTAGACTTAAAGTGTACCAGAAACTGTTTTGAGAACCTCCCTGACTCCTCACAATAATCCGATTTTATAAATGAGGAAACTGAGGCATAGAAAGATTAAGTAACTTGTCTGGGATACATAGAGAGTAAGGGGGGATGGGATTTGAACCCCAGAAGTCTTCCTGGGTTCATGGCCCTTATCACTGCACCCTGCTACCATGTGAAATTGCCTGTTCTTTGCAAGGCAATGGACCTTTATATCTTTCCACGACTTCTTCTCATTTACCCTCATGGCCATCCTTGGAAACAGGCACAGTAGCTTTCCCTGTTTTCTGCACGGAGGCTCTGAAGCTCAGAGAGGCACAGCCACTCACCCATTTCCACACAGCTAGTAGGTGACAGAGGACAGAATTTGATTGTCTCTTCCCTAGCTTGCAGGATGTGACTGTCACTAACAGGGCTTTTCTCAGCCTTGTACTGTCAAGGCTCTGGCTGCGGCCGTGCCTTCCCATACTCCAGGGGTCCGGTTCCTGTATGTCTTCCCAGGTGCTGGCAGAGCGGTGCCCTCTCTAGGCAGTCTCCCTGAAGTCTGACTGGGCATGGCACCTCCTCTGGCTCCCAGAATCCCCTCGCCTTACCCCACATCCTAGCACTTCTCACTATGCATGTGGCGTCTGGTGGCTTGTCTGCCTCCTCCCTACACACACACACCACACTGGGAGCTCCCTGAGGCCAGAGCAGAATCTGGCTGACCTGTGCCTGCCAGACTCAGCCGAGGGCTCAGCACAGAGTGGCGCTGCTGGCTGGATGGGGGCAACACCAGGGAATGAATGAAATGGGCAGGTTTAGGGACATCTGTAGGTGTTCCTTAGGGACTTCTTCAATAGTAAATTATTATTATTATTATTGAGGCCCTATTATAGGGCAGGCCCTGGGCTTGGCTGGGCTGGGTGTTGGTGACACTGTGAGGAACAAGACAGAAATGGTCTCACCTCTTAGAGCTCTGGTCAGTGAAGAGGACAGGTGTTAATCTTCTAGCTAATGAGGGTCTCATTAAACCTGCCCTAAGCTGAAGGAACCTGGTTTTAAGAGAAGGTGTAACAAGGAGATGCTTATAACTTGGGAGGTAGGGGGCCTGATGATATTCTGAGAATGAGGGTTGGTGCTTAGGCTGAGCCCTAAAGGAGGAAGAGTGGGCATGAAGTTGTTCCAGGCAGAGGGCAAAGGCTGAGGCAGGCTCGCTCTAGCAACAGAGAGGGGACAGGTTCTGCTGGAGCTCAGAGACTCAGTGAAGCAGGCAGGGGAAAGACACACTGCAGAATTACTTCCCAGGTAGGATTCTCAGGGACTAAATTTGGACCAGAAGATGGCCACCAATTGCCCTGGCATGGGAGAATGGCCAGGGTAGCAGCCCTGCCTTCACCCACCTGCAGTTCTGCCTGTCTGCCATCCACAGGTGCTGTCATCGTCACGACTGCTGCTACCAGCATGCCAAGGAGGAGGCTGGCTGCAAGGCCAAGTTGGAGCCCTATTCCTGGAAGTGCATCGATCAGCGCATCGAGTGTGGTGAGTACCCAGCGACACCCCACCCACTTCGCTGAGTCCCTGGGGCTTCGTGGTTGTAATAACTTACCTCTGCTTCCACCTCTCCATGGACCACACTTTGGATTCATCTAATATAAGTTATATTTAATTGTGAGCACTTTAGAAAAGTAAACAAACCTATCTCTTTGCTGTCTGGACAAAAACTGAAAAATAGAAATAACACCAGATACAAACAACTTAAATGTTTACTAGATGTGGCCTGAGTATTTGAACCCATGATTCCTACTGTGGAAGACTGTGGCCTGAAGAAAGGATAGGTAGAACCATATGCTGACATGGAAAGGGATTGAGTGAAAAAGCAAACTGCAGAATGACATGTTCAATTTTTTTTCTTTTTTCTTTTCTTTTCTTTTATTTATTCATTTTTAGAGAGGAGAGAAGAGAAACAGAGAGAGAAGGTGGGAGGAGCTGGAAGCATCAACTCCCATATGTGCCTTGACCAGGCAAGCCCGGGGTTTTGAACCGGCAACCTCAGCATTTCCAGGTTGACGCTTTATCCACTGCGTCACCACAGGTCAGGCGACATGTTCAATTTTAAAGCACCATTGTGTTAAAAAGAAAAACTTGTAGCCTTGTAGCCCTGGCCAGATAGCTCAGTTGGTTGGAGCGTTGTCCAGAAGCAGAGGTTGCCAGTTCGATCTCTGGTCAGGGCATATACAGGAACAGCTCAATCTTCCTGTCTCTCTCTCTCTCCCTGCCTGTCTCTCAAAAAAAAGAAAAAAGAAAAAAAGAAAAAATCAGGTTGAGGGGAGTGATGGTAGAAAGCAACTTCATGTTCTCTGTAATGTTTCCATTTTTGACAAAGAGAATATCTTCATGAGTTACTGTGAATTAAAAATTAGAAAGAGGCCCTGACCAGCTAGCTCAGTTAGTGTCCTTCTGAAATGCCAAGGTTGTGGGTTTCTTTGTGTTTTTTTTTTTGTTTGTTTTGTTTTGTTTTTTTGTGGCAGAGACAGAGAGAGTCAGAGAGAGGGACAGATAGACAGCAAGGGAGAGAGATGAGAAGCATCAATTCTTCGTTGCAGCTCCTTAGTTGTTCATTGATTGATTTCTCATATGTGCCTTGACAGGGGGAGGGGGCTACAGCAGACAGAATGACCCTTGCTTGAGCCAGCGACCTTGGGTCCAAGCTGGTGAGCCTTGCTCAAACCAGATGAGCCCGCACTCAAGCTGGCGACCTCAGGGTCTCGAACATGGGTCCTCCACATCCCAGTCCAACACTCTATCCACTGCACCACCGCCTGGTCAGGCTGGGTTTTGTTTTTGGTCAGTGCACATACAGGAAGCAATCAGTGAATGCACAATTAAGTGGAACAAATGAATGCTTTCCCCTCACCTCTCTAAAATCAATCAAAAATTAAAAAATAATTAAAAAGAAAATATACAGCCTGATGTGATCTCTGCAAATTACTTTGACACGCATCAAAACAATATATTAATACAATGGCCTGAGCAGTGGTGGCACAGTAGATAGAGCATCACCAGCTTGAGCACAGGCTCATCAGCTTGAGTGCAGGGTCACTGGCTTGAGCGTGGGATCATCTACAACAGGGGTCTCCAAACTTTTTACACAGGGGGCCAGTTCACTGTCCCTCAGACCGTTGGAGGGCTGGACTATAAAAAAAAACTATGAACAAATCCCTATGCACACTGCACATATCTTTTTTCTTTTCTTTTCTTTTTTTTTTTTTTTGTATTTTTCTGAAGCTGGAAACGGGGAGAGACAGTCAGACAGACTCCCGCATGCGCCCGACCGGGATCCACCCGGCACGCCCACCAGGGGCGACGCTTTGCCCACCAGGGGGCGACGCTCTGCCCCTCTGGGGCATCACTCTGCAGCGACCAGAGCCACTCTAGCGCCTGGGGCAGAGGCCAAGGAGCCATCCCCAGCGCCCGGGCCATGTTTGCTCTAATGGAGCCTTGGCTGTGGGAGGGGAAGAGAGAGACAGAGAGGAAGGAGTGGGGGGGTGGAGAAGCAAATGGGCACCCCTCCCATGTGCCCTGGCCGGGAATCGAACCCGGGTCCCCCGCACGCCAGGCCGACGCTCTACCGCTGAGCCAACATATCTTATTTTAAAGTAAAAAAACAAAATGGGAACAAATACAATATTTAAAATAAACAACAAGTAAATTTAAATCAACAAACTGACCAGTATTTCAATGGGAACTACGGGCCTGCTTTTGGCTAATGAGATAGTCAATGTCCGGTTCCATATTTGTCACTGCTAGCCGTAACAAGTGATATGACACGCTTCCGAAGCCATGACGCATATATCCCCTATCACTGGCGCCGCCACATACAGTACTCCAGGAGCACAGGATGCGGATGCTCCTCTCACTGACCACCAATGAAAGAGGTTCCCCTTCCGGAAGTGCGGCGGGGGCCAGATAAATGGCCTCAGGGAGCCGCATGTGGCCCGCGGGCCGTAGTTTGGGGACCCCTGATCTACAACATGATCCCATGGTCTCTGGCTTGAGCTCAAGGTCACTGGTTTGAGCAAGGGGTCACTGGCTCAGCTGGAACACCCCCACCCATCAAGATGTGTATGAGAAGCAATCAATGAAAAGCAACTAAAGTGCTGCTATGAAATATAACTATGAGTTATATTTCTCATCTCTCTTCCTTCCTGTCTGTATGTTTGTTTGTCTTTCTCTCACTAAAAATAAAAAGGTAGATGAATGATGGATAGACAGATTGTCTTCTGATGGATGGTATTTATCAGTTGGGGTGAGTAGTATTCTCACTGTGGTTTTGATATGCTTTTCCCCAATGACATTGAACATCTTTTCATGTGCTTGTTGGCCATTTTTATAACTTTGGAGAATTGTCTGTTCAAGTCTTTTGCTCATTTAAAAATTAAAAAAAATTATTTATTGAGGTTTTAGAGAGAGAGAAGGGAGAGAGATAGAGAAAAAAGGCAAGAGAAAAAGAAACATAGACTTGTTCCATTCATTTATGTGGTCATCGATTGATTCAAACCAGCCAGGGTTTGAATCCTTCTATTTAGGTCATTAAATCCAATTTGAGTTATGTAATTTTTTGTTTGTTTGTTTTTTACAGAGACAGAGAGAGAGTCAGAAGGATAGACAGGGACGGAGAGATGAGAAGCATCAATCATTAGCTTTTCGTGGCGCATTGCGACACTTTAGTTGTTCATTGATTGCTTTCTCATATGTGCCTTGACCGCAGGCTTTCAGCAGACCGAGTAACCCCTTGCTTGAGCCAGTGACCTTGGGCTCAAGCTGGTGAGCTTTTGCGCAAACCAGATGAGCCCGCGCTCAAGCTGGCTACCTCGGGATCTCGAACCTGGGTCCTCAGCATCCCAGTCCGACGCTCTATCCACTGCGCCACTGCCTGGTCAGGGGAGTCCAACTTCATTCTTTTGCATGTGGATATCCAGTTGTCCAGTACCATTTGTTGAAGAGACTCTTCTTTCCCTTGTTGAAATCTTTTGTACCTAGATGGATGACTCTCTGGTCCTCAGTTTCCTTACCTTGAAGGTGGGTGTTGCAAAGATTAAAAAAGGGTTGTTAGTGCCTGACTAGGTGGTGGTGCAGTGGATAGAGTGTTGGACTGGGATGCAGAAGACCCAGGTTCGAGAGCCCAAGGTTGCTGGCTCGAGCAAGGGATTACTCGGTCTGCTGAAGACCTGCGGTCAAGGCACATATGAGAAAGCAATCACTGAACAACTAAGGTGTTGCAACGAAAAACTGATGATTGATGCTTCTCATCTCTCTCCATTCCTGTCTTTCTGTCCCTGTCTATCCCTCTCTCTGACTCTCTCTCTCTGTCCCTGTAAAAAATAAGTAAAAAATAAAAATTTAAAAAAAAAGAGAAAAGAAAGAAGGAAGAAAGTGACAAAGGCCCAGTACAGTAACCTGGAAAAAGGGTTGTTAGTGTGGTAAACCGATTAGACAGGGGTATTACTTTCTCCCTCATCCTAGTCTGAATCTCTCTCTGACCCCACAACCTCCCAGTAGAGAGAATTGAAGTTTTGGTGCCACTTTCTACTAAAACCCTAGCCTCTGTAACTTGTTCTGTCCTGGAGGAAAGGAAGCAGTCATAAGGGTTACTAGAAGGGTGTTTTTAGCTATGCACAGATTCTGAGCCATACCTCCTTAGTATGACTTAGGAGCTGGCATAAGGTCAAGCCAAATTAATATTGAGACATAATATTAATGTTTAGGACTGAAAGTGCCCCAGACATCATCTCATCAAGCCCTCTCATTTAGAGTTGGGGAAACTGATGCCCAGGGAAAGAAATTACTTGCCTAACTTGGTGGTGATGTGCTCACTCTGGGGCACATTTTCTGTCCCCAAACTTACCCCTTCCGGGTGTGCGGAGAGGAAGTAAAATCGGCCTTGAATTGGAAATCTGTTAAAGATCTTTCCGTTCTTCCCTTCAACTTGCATGTTTTGCTTGCCCACATCCATGTGAAAATGGTGCTTGTAAAATATTTATTGGTGGAGTCTGTGCCTGTTTACAGAACTGCCCTCCCTGAACCAAACGAAGAGAACCAAAATATCTATTATGCATTTTTGGCTAAAAATATTCTCTTATTCAGTTTGGAGATATTCTGAACATAGTTGTTTACTTAATTACAGGTGTGGCCCATTTTCCATTTATGGGCCTTACTTGAATATATTTAAAAATTTTTAAGCCTATAATAATATTTACTAGCAGGCTTTTATTTTAAACTTAACTCTTGGGAGCTATTTTTCCTTTTAAGTTTTTATTATTCTTGAATAACATGATGCTGTTGGGTCTCTGAGGCTATGGAGCAGTGAGACCAAGTCTTGCTTTTGAAAGAATCTTTTAGCCCTGGCCAGTGGCTCAGTGAATAGAGCATTGGCCTGGCATATGGACGTCCTGGGTTTGATTCCCAGTCAAGGCACACAAGAGAAGCAACCATCTACTTCTTCTCTTCCTGTCCCTCTTCCCCTTCTCTCCCTCTTCCCCTCCCACAGTTTCAGTGTGACCCTGAGCACTGAAGATAGCTTGCTCAGGCCAAGTGTGTCAGCCTCAGGTACTAGAAATAGCTTGGTACTCAAGCATCAGCCCCAGAGAGGTTGCTGGCTGGGTCCTGTTTGGGCACATGTGGGAGTCTGCCTCACTATCTCCCCTGCTCTCACCTTAAAAAAAAACAAATCTTTCTTGCTTAGAGAGGAGGGTGGGAACACAAGGGAGGTATAGGCATTGGATCGGGAGATCCTGGGCTCGAGACCTGCTTCACCCCTTCTCAGTTCTGTGGCCTTGGACACGTTACTGAATCCCTTTGAGCCTCACTTTACACATCTGTAAAATGGGAATAATAAAACTTAGATGCTGTGTTTGTATGAGAATTGGAAATGATATATGGCTTTTCTATATTCTCCCGACAAATATTATTGAGAATCCACTCTGTGCCACCAGCCTCCATGGTAGGTTTTAGCTAAGACAGAGAAGTCTGAAAGGAGAAGAGTGGGACATTGTGTCTGTGCCAAGTGCTTTTATAACTGCTGTGTCAGAAAATAAAGCAGGTGAAGTATGTACCTGCTACATACAACATGACGCCGAGTAAAAAAAGCAGGACACAAAATGACACATATCATATGATCCCAAATACATAAAATGTCCAGAATAGGCAAAACTATAAGGACAGAAAACTGATTAGTGGCTGACAGGCTCTCAGGAGAGGGGTAATGGGGAATGACTTCTCAATGTATATGAGCTCTCTTTTGGGGTGATGGAAATGTTTTGAAACTAGACAGAGGTGATGGTCACACAACATTGTGAATTTACTAAATCCCACCACTGACTTGTGCGCTTTCAAATGGTAATTTTGTTGTGGGAATTTTTCCTCAATAAAAAAAAGCAGGAATACAGGGTGGGGTTTTTTTTTTCTATGGAATGGTCAGAAGACTATACTTTCAGGGATCATTTCTATAGTTTGTTTGGAATGGTCAGGTATCAGAGAGGGTCTCACTGACAAGGTGCCATTAAAGCAGAGACTTGGAGAATGAGTGGAACCATGTGAAGAGCTGGTAGGAATAACGGGTTGGTCTGAGGAGCACCAGGGGGACAGCAAGGGCAGAGCAGAGTCACTTAGGCTGAGAGCATGGAGTGATAGTGTCAGATGGTGGCGGGCAGATTCCACAGGGCGTTGGAGGCTTTGCTCTGAGAGAGATGGGGAGCCAGGAAGGGTTTTGAGCAGAGGAGGGACATGATCTGATTTCCTTTGTAACTGAACCACTCTGGCTACTGCATGGCCCAGACCCTGGAGGGAGCAAAGGCGGAAGCGAGGCACTGCGTGGTGGTGCACGGGCCTGGCTTCTGGACATATGTATTGGCTGGAAGGTGGAACTGCAGGACTCAGAGATGGGCTGAGGGAAGAGGAGCTGGCGGGGGTATTCGTCCCAGTCACTATGTCCTTAGACTGCTGGCCTCTAGCTAGCTCTGTGGGAACAGTGCCACCCTGGAGCCTCTGTGCCTCCTTCCTCAGGAGTCCCTGCCCTATCAGGTCACAGTGCTCCGAGGGTGCCCAGGTTTCTGTTGTGCAGCGGGCCAAGGAAAGTTTATGGCCAGAAGGGCTCACTCTTGCGCTGCCTGGTTCTATTACCAATTTTTATACATTATTTTAAACCTGTCTGTCTAAATTAAAAAAACACGCTTTTTCTGATTCAAACCTAATACATTTGTTTTGAAAAATTCAAACATTACAGAAATATTGTAATGTAAAAACTTATACTCCACCCATTAGAGTTAACTAGTTCTTGTTAAGTTTGGCACCTCTTCCTCCAGATTAGTGTGTGTGTGTATATGTAGGTATACAATAATAATAATAATAAGGATCAGATCACAATACATGTATTTTTATATGTTGTCATTTCACATTGTGTTTTGGACATCTTTGAACATATGGGTCAACCCTATTCTTTTAAAGATAGGTAATAATCAATGGCAGTTTCTCAGTTTTGACAATTAACATTTTGGGCTGGCTACTTCTCTATCGTAGGGGGCTGTCCTGTGTCTATCGTCAGGGCATGCCTGACCTCTGCCAACCCAGGTGCCAGTAGCACCACTCCTTCACCCCACACGTGTGACAACCAGAAATGTCTCCAGACACTGTCAAATGACCCTGGGGGACACGACTGCCCATGGTTGAGAATGACTGGTCTCTGGTTTGAATGTATTTTATTGTTTTTTTTCCATGTCCCCATCAACTGCTATACATGATTGCAAGACCATGGCTGTTCATAAATTTCTGTGAACTTGTGTGAGAGTTTTTGTAACATTGAGTCCTAGAATTGTTGGGTCGAATGCTGTATTTGAGGTACCTCTAGGATTCATAGGTAGGAAGCCCTGCCCCCCCAGCCCGAAAGGGGAGCTAAAGAACTTAAGGGGCATTTATTTACATGGGAAGGGCATTTAAAAAATGTAAATTGTGTTTATTTGCAGAGGGGGTGGGGTAAAGGACACCTGGGAAGGATTAGGGAAGAGGAGGGCCACTGAAGTCCCACAAGCCACCTCCTTTTGGCACTGTCGCTGAATGGTATATTTTAAATCTAACAAATATCATAAATAAACCTTGAAATAGCTACTCTTCAATGTTTGTTCATATTGTTTTTCCACGATGATAGTATCATATGGGTCAAATTAGAAAAGTTTGAAATTACAAAATGTAAAAGTTCTGCCCCGGCTGGCAAAACTCGGGTGGTTAGAGCATTGTCCCAATACACCAAGGTTGTGGGTTTGATCCCTGGTCAGGGCACATATAAAAAATCAACCAGTGAATGCATAAATAAGTGGAACAACAAACCAATGTTTCTCTCTTTCTTTCTCTTGCTAAAATCAATAAATACATAAAAATAAATTTTAAAAATGTAAAAGTTTTATGGGAAATAAAACTCCCATATACACTGTACAGATAACTGTTTGGTAAACATTCTAGTGTTTTTCCTTTTCTGTCTTGTTATAGAGCATGTATTTTTTTTAATATAGCAGTATTAATTTTTATTTTTATTTATTTTTCAGAAGTTGGAAACAGGGAGGCAGTCAGATAGACTCCCACATGCACCCGACCGGGATCCACCCGGCATGACCACCAGGGAGCGATGCTCTGCCCATCTGGGGCGTTGCTCTGTTGCAACCAGAGCCATTCTAGCGCCTGAGGCAGAGGCCATGGAGTCATCCTAAGCGCCTGGGCCAACTTTGATCCAGTGGAGCCTTGGCTGTGGGAGGGGAGGAGAGAGACAGAGAGGAAGGAGAGGGGGAGAGGCGGAGAAGCTGATGGGCGCCTCGCCTGTGTGCCCTGGCCGGGAATCGAACCCGGGACTCCTGCATGCCAGGCCAACGCTCTACCACTGAGCCAACCAGCCAGGGCATTAATTTCTTTTTTAAATATAAGCTGTTACTAAACTATTAAAATTCCTCTGGTATAAACCTGAACTGTAAAGACAGGCACATCCCGAGTTGATATTTCACCCCCTCCTCTGAGGCCAGGCATCGGGCAGGACTGGGTTGGGGCCCTCCTCTCCTCCCCGATTCCTAGATTTCTCTTCTGTAAGACTGGGCTGCCAGTGGCACTGCCCAGAGAGGACTGGAGGAGTGGGGACCACAGAGCCCTTCGCCAGTGCCTGGCTTCACATAGCTGCACGAGAAATGCTGGCTCCTGTCGTCCCGACTTTGTTATCCATGTTCTTAAATTAAAATCATCCAGTTTGCAGGGTTTTTAAACACAGGCTTTTGGAGTTAGGGTGTTTCCTAGAGTGTGGGAAGCTTAAATTCTCTCTTAATTTAAATGAGAATTTTCCTTTCAATCTTCTGTTCATTTTTCCAGTTAGGAACAGAGAAAGTGTCAATTGTGTGATAGTCTGACTACTAGAGAGGTTAACACCCCAATTTGGGGGCTTACAGCCTTCAGGTAGGCACTAGTATTTAACTGGACTTTGATATTGAAACTTTATTCTCACTGGTTATTTGCTTTTTCTTTTTTTCTTTTCTTTTTTTTTTTTTTTGTATTTTTCCGAAGCTGGAAACGGGGAGAGACAGTCAGACAGACTCCCGCATGCCCCCGACCGGGATCCACCCGGCACGCCCACCAGGGGGCGACGCTCTGCCCACCAGGGGGCGATGCTTTGCCCCTCCGGGGCGTCGCTCTGTTGCGACCAGATGTTTTTGTTTTAAATGAGTTTTTTATATTTATGGTATAAAAATTTCTACTTCCAGCAGTGACGTAATTTATTTAATGTAATTTAATATCACTTAATATAAATTATTTATTTATTGCTTACTCTTAAAAAGTGAGGGGATTTGAAGGCAGCAACCGCAGGCCTGCCTGAGTCTGGACAACCTGTGCGCAGTCTTGCAAACAGAGCAGGGCCTGGGGAGCTGGCCGCCAGAGGGTGCTGGGCCTTGCCTCCTGCTCCACCCCTGCACTCGCAACTCGGTCCCCTCCTGGCATTTCCAGACTCTCTGGGTGTCGCCCCAAGAGAGAAGCTGGTGCATTTCCTCTCATACTTCCTCTTGCTAGCACCTCGAAGGAACTCGTGCACTTGAAGAGGGAGTCTTTATTTTTATTTTATTTTATTTTATTTTATTTTTCTGAAGCTGGAAACGGGGAGAGACAGACTCCCGCATGCGCCCGACCGGGATCCACCCGGCACTCCCACCAGGGGGCGATGCTCTGCCCCTGGTGGGGGGTCGCTCTGTTGCGACCAGAGCCACTCTAGCGCCTGGGGCAGAGGCTAAGGAGCCATCCCCAGCGCCTGGGCCAAATTTGCTCCAATGGAGCCTCGGCTGCGGGAGGGGAAGAGAGAGACAGAGAGGAAGGAGAGGGGGAGGGATGGAGAAGCAGATGGGCGCTTCTCCTGTGTGCCCTGGCCGGGAATCGAACCCGGGACTTCTGCATGCCAGGCCGACGCTCTACCACTGAGCCAACCGGCCAGGGCTGGGAGTCTTTAAAGACTAGCTAGCAGCTTGAGGAGGTCAGCTTCAGCTTACTGCCTCCTGTACCCCTTGAATTTTACTGACTCGGTCTCTTTCCTATCTCCCAATAGACCTTAGAAGTAGGTACTATGAGTGTCCCCAGGCTGCTCCTGAGGGATCAGCCTGGGAAGGATGAAGTGATGTCAGGCCATTCTGGCTAGCTTCCAAGCTCATGCTTCCTTGTGACTCTGGAAGAAACTGGAAGGGTTCAATAGGCGCCCCCACTCAGTGATGTGAATAAAGGCCCACACTAAAAGGCAAGTGGGTGGCAATGGTTAGGTGATATCCATAGCTCTAAAGCATTCTACTTTCTAGATTCACAAGATACAATTAAAGATCACAACTGTGTCCTTATGAATGTAATGAATCTCTAGTAGTGGAATTCCCAACATAGAGGGAGACTTAGCCTGGATGAAGGGGAGAGCTGGAATAAGTAATTGTTATCTACAACAAGCTATTTTTCTCTGAGCATCTGAAGGAGACTTGGAGAAAGGCAGACAGCAGGTGGAACCAACATCGGTCAAGTGCATGTCCAGGCCTCTTTACACAGGCTTCCTCACCCAGGCTTCCCAGTAACCCAGCAAAGCGGGTAATGCCCCATTTTAAATGAGGACTTGTCTCATTTCCACACAGCAAGGACGTAGCATTCCAAAGGCCTGGATGACTTCCTACTGCTTATCTATCTCAAATGAAATAGTGTAATATTGATACAAAAGAGAAGCCAAAAGGTCAAATAAACTTTGGACTCTGCATCTGAAAACCCTTCTGACAACTTCAATTTCCTTTTCTGCAAAATGGGGCCAACATCACCTCCCTCCAGGTGGAATTGCCAGGACGACCATCACATGGTGAACTGTCAAGTGTCACACAGATGCGATCTGTGATCCTTCCTGCTGTTACTGGCCCTCCTCGTGTTTATCCTCACATCTCTGCAAGTCCCTGCTCTAACTTCAGTTTCCCCATTTCTTCCAGGACCAGCAGAGGACAAATGTCAAGAACTCTTGTGCAGGTGTGACCAGGAGATTGCTTACTGCTTAGCCAAATCTGACTACAATTTAAAGTACCTCTTCTACCCCCGTTTTTTATGTGGGCAGGACTTCAAGTGTGACTGACTAGCTTGACTTGAAATATTCTTTTGTACAAGGAAATAAAATTCCTTTTCTCTAATCCACAGCCATATTGTTCTTCACAAGGAGGAATTGAGTTCAAGTGTTAAAGCTGCAACTTGTGTTTGCTTTCTCTCTCCATCCTAGAACTTGTGGTTGGAGCCTGTTTTCCAGTTTGATTAAGGTCAAAATCCCACGCCTATTTATAAAACCATAACTGTATTTATTACTGTATTGGGCTTAGTACCATTTTTGAGGTACAACCTTTACGAAAAGGCTGAGCTCGTCTTCTAACCTGCTTCTGATGAACAAACACCTGCTAAGTACATGGTCTTGTTCTAGGTTCTTGGTTGAGGCAATAAACAAGACGACCACATGACACCACCCTTGTGAAGTTCAAGTCTAGTGGTTGCTAGCTCAAGAAAAAGTATTCTCAAAAGAAGAAAAGGATTCTTCCCAATCCCACTGCACCTTTAATGGTTAAAATTTATTTCCTGATTACAACAGTATTACATACTCACTGTTTAGGGTTGTTTTTTTGGGTATTTTTCCTGAGAAGTGGGGGAGGGGGGACCGACAGACTCCTGCATGTGCCTGACCGGGATCCACCCGGCATGCCCACCAGGAGGCGATGCTCTGTTGCAACCAGAGCCATTCTAGCACCTGAGGCGGAGGCCATGGAGCCATCCTCAGCACCCGGGCCAACTTTGCTACAATGGAGCCGTGGCTGTGGGAGGGGAAGAGAGAAATGGAGAGAAAGGAGAGGGGGAAGGGTAGAGAAGCAGATGGATGCTTCTCCTGTGTGCCCTGGCCAGGAATCGAACCCAGGACTTACACATACCAGGTCAACGCTGTACTGCTGAGCCAACTGGCCAGGGCTTACTGTTTTTTTTAAAAAAGGCAAATACAGAAAAATATAAAGGAGAAAAAAAATTACTCCAATTCCCACAACCCAGAATAACCACTTTTAGCATCAGTCTTTCCTGTAATTTTTAAAATGTAGTTGAGACCCTGGCCAGATGGCTCAGTTGGTTAGAGCATCATCCAGATATGCAGAGGCTGCAGGTCTGACCCCCGGTCAGGGCACATATACAGAAATAAATGGATGTTTCTGCCTCTCTCTCCTTTCCTCTCTAAAAAAAAAAAAAAAAATTTTTTAAAAGACCTAGTAGAGAGTGGTCTGTAATTTTATTTATTTATTTATTTATTTATAGAGACAGAGAGTGAGTCAGAGAGAGGGATAGACAGGGACAGACAGACAGGAACGGAGAGAGATGAGAAGCATCAATCATTAGTTTTTTATTGCGTGTTGCAACACCTTAGTTGTTCATTGATTGCTTTCTCATATGTGCCTTGACCGCGGGCCTTCAGCAGACCAAGTAACCCCTTGCTGGAGCCAGAGACCTTGGGTTCAAGCTGGTGAGCTTTTTGCTCAAACCAGATGAGCCCACGCTCAAGCTGGCGACCTCAGGGTCTCGAACCTGGGTCATCTGCATCCCAGTCAGACGCTCTATCCACTGCACCACCGCTTGGTCAGGCTGTAATTTTTTTTTAAATGTCAGGGTTTTTTTTTTTTTTTTTTTTTTGAGAGACACAGGGACTGACAGGGAGATGAGAAGCATCAACTCAGTTGCAGCACCTTAGTTGTTTATTGATTGCTTTCTCATGTGCCTTGACTGGGGGGGCTCCAGCTGAGCCAGTGACCCTGCACTCAAGCCGGTGCCTCAGGGTTTCTAATCTGGGTCCTCAGCATCCCAGGCTGATGCTCCATCCATTGTGCCACCGCCTGGTCAGGCAAGAGAGACTATTTTATGATGTTCTTAAGTTTTCTCCAAGTCATTAAAAAGTCTTTGGAGCCTGACCTGTCATGACACAGTGGATGGAGCATCGACCTGGAATCTGAGGTTGTGCTGTTCAAAACCCTGGACTTGTCCAGTCAAGGCACAAAAAGCAATCAATAAACAACTAAAGTGAAGCAACTATGGGTTGATATTTCTCATTCCTCCTACCCTCTCTCCTCTCTCTGTAAAATCAATAAAATCTTTAAAAAAAATCTTTGGAAACTCCATTTTAAATACCTACATTAGATGCCACTTTATAAATTGCTAACAAGAATATTGGTGATATTTCCTATTCTGATCAATTATTCATGTATTGGTGATGCTTGTGAATAGATCTTTGTCACTCCCACCTCTTCATTATTCCCTAACCCAGATTTGTAGATATGGAATTCTTACATCAAAGGGTCTGAGTATTTTAAATAGGCACCTTGTTTGATGCACGTAAACCTGCTGGTTGAGGGTCCGATGTTGGAGGCAGCTGTGGCCCTGGCTCTGAAGTGCCCGTCCCTCCTGCTGGCAATAAGGAGTGAAAGCCCAGCCCCATTCCTCTAAGCCAGGTCTCCCTTGCTCTGGCCCCGAGCAGATGGGGGGACCACTCATCTTTAAAGCAGGATGTGGGAGTGGGTAAGGGGCACTGGACTGGGAGTCTGGCTACCTGTGGTCTAGCCTGGGTACAGCTCCTCCACTGTCACCCAGACTCCATCTCTTTATCTGGGAAGGAGAGCAGGAACCCCCCAAGGCAAGAGACCAGGAATGTGCAAATACTGCAGTGTCCCCAGTGCCATCAGTCAGTGTCTCTGGTAGGTCATGGGGGTTAAGCAGGTCAAGTCAGGCAGCTCTGGGGCCTGATGAGCAAACAGGAGGAAGGAAAACATTCTCCCTCCTTTCACTCGAGGTACCATAGGGGTGGCTCGCTGGTTCAATGTTCCCATCAGACAGGGATTTCAGCATGACTAGTAGGTTGTATTGAGCAATTCAGATTTTCATCATTTTCTAAACAATTCTTTTCTATAGAAGTTTTGTCTTTATAAAAAATCTTTATTTTTATTTCAAGTAATTTCTTCAAACTTTTAGATGCAAAGTTTGAGTGAACTCTTTAAAGATACAAATTAATGAATGGTTCATGGAGTCACAGAAAAACACTTTGGATGCAAGCTTATCTCTGTGGGGCCCATCTTTGGATGGATCACATTTCCCACCTGCTGCTTTCATACTAGAAGAAAATAGTGGGAGGCATAGTTCATCTCATTCATATTTACAGTTACAGCATTTGGTGTAATTATACTTGCTGTTTTACACATCAGAACAAGATGATAAAGATTATACAGTGTGAGGTCAATGTATAAAATGTTTTTTTGAACAAAAGGACTATCCTGGATTTTAAATTCTTAAAAACAAAACAAAGCAAACCCTCAAACAAAACAATTTTAAGTAGCACTGAGGCAGCTCAGCCTGATGTGAATTACTCTCCTTTCATATCTGGACATCCCACTCAGAGAAAGGGATTCAAACTTCAATGATTAGTAGAAGCTGGAAACAGGATAGGTATAAGTCATTCTAGTTTCAAACCGAATTCTTCAGAGATTTAACTCTTCAACCTCCTAGCATCTCTTTTGGATTTTGGTTTTTCCTCTGTATTTTTTATATGCAACTGTCTATGCCTATGATAAAATCTCCAATTTTCCTAAACTTGACTTAGAGAACAGGGCCGGCTCCAACAAGCCTGGTCTTGGGCTCAGCCTCAGGGCTCCAACTTGTCATGGAAGCCTTTATCAGTCACTGAGGTTAGGGCAAGTAGGATGGCTGATGTGACAGCCCTCCGATGTCACTCACACCATATCCTCTGAGGTCCTGGGTCCTTGCCAGCTGTGGTGGACTGCGCTTCCCAAGTCCTCGGGAGCAAGGAGGCTGGGTGGGAGGTGCTGCCGCGGTGTCGGCCCAGCCCTGCGATGCCAGGCCCTGCTGCCACAGGGCCACAGGCAGCGGGAGAAAGGGCCTGGTTGCAGCCGTTCACAGAAAGCAGCACCTTGTTTACCAGGGAAAGAAAAGAGGAAGTCTGCCCCCCACCCTTCCTTCAGCAGCAAAGCCCAGACATCAGGGAGGCTGGAAGAGTCCCTCGTGGCTGGGGCAGTGCCACTCACAACACTTGGGTTTCCAGCCGTCGGACTTCCTTGACCACAAGATCAATGTTAATAATTGGGTTAAAGTACAGGGCCCAGTAAAATAAACAGTTGCAAACAAACTGAGGAATGAGGGGCCAGAACATGGCCACAAAAAGACCCTGTGTTGATACTTTCCAAAAATGGCTCCACATCCTCTGAGGCACAGTCCTGAAAAAGAAGAGAAGCATTTGAGGGGTGAAACAGTGATGGCGATCCGAATGACATCACAGTGCTCAGACCCTGGGCACTTCCCAATAGTCAGGCTGCCTGTGCAAAGAACTTGTTTTCTTTTTTCTTTTTAGGGAAAGACAGACAGACAGATAAGAAGGGAGTGAGATGAGAAGTATCAATTCTTTGTTGTGGCACCTTACTTGTTCATTGATTGCTTTCTCATATGTGCCTTGACTGTGGGGCTACAGCAGACTGAATGACCCATTGCTCAAGCCAGCAACCTTGGGCTCAAGCTGGTGAGCCTTGCTCAAACCAGATGAGCCCGCACTCAAGCTGGCAACCTGGGGGTTTTGAACCTGGGTCCTCTGCGTCCCAGTCTGATGCTCTATCCACTGCACCACCCACCGCCTGGTCAGGCCGACTGCTCTCTCATACGTGCCTTGACCAGAGGGCTACAGCCGACCGAGCCAGTGACTCCTTGCTCAAGCCAGCAACCTTGAACTCAAACCAGCAACCTTGGGCTTCAAGCCAACAACACTTGGGCTCAAGCCAGAGACCATGAGGTCATGTCTATGATCCCATGCTCAAGCCTGCGACCCTGCGCTCAAGCTGGTGAGCCCGTGCTCAAGCCAGCGACCTCGGGATTAAACCTGGGTCCTCAGTATCCTGGCTGACGCTCTATCTACTGCACCACTGCCCAGTCAGGCACAGACCTTGTTCTCTGTCCCCATTGCCTGAGACATGTCTTTGCCCGACCAATCCATCTGCAACCCCAGGAGCAGCCTAGACAGTGCTTCCTCAGGGCAGTGTCCATGACAGGTAAGGCATCCCCATTATAGTTCCACCCGCCTGCTTCATCACTGTGTCACATCTGTATATATTTAACATGCGTATTTTCTCTGCTGGTCTGTAGGCCTACAAAGTACAGACTGTCTGTCTTTACCCAAAGATCTGCAGTGCCCAGAAGAAAGCCAGGAGCAGAGAAGGAGCTCAATTAACTGTGCATGAAAAAAGGCATTCACTGAATTGAAATAAATGAAGGAGACTGTTGTCAGGGTCTCAGAACTATTTGTGATTGACGAAATCAAGAACTCTTTGAGTTATAGGATGTTTTAGGCTTCAAGGCTACTGGTGTTGTGACGTGTTACTCCTGCCTGCCATGCAGCCATCCCCTTCCTTCTGGAAACCCCAAGCTTTCCTTTGGGGTGCCTCCTGCCCCTGTTCTTTTCCATGTGGTCTGGGAGGGGCTGAGCCAGCCCTGGTTGGGGGGGGTGAGCGCATGCCTTGAGGCTGGACAAGGAGAGCCCCACATACCCCTGAAGAAGTGATAGGTTCAGGTGACCCAGGCTGGGCCAATCAGAGAAAAGGCATGTGACCCCTGAGACTTCCATAAGTACTACGGGGAAAGAAGTACTCAGATCTGCGCCTGCAAGGGCCGAGGGTCCCCACGTGCAGACAGCTCTGAGACTGGACAACACAGGAAAGCACAGCTGAGAAGGGGACAGTCAGTCCTGATGATAGCATTTGGGTCTCTGGGTCCAGCCATGTTTCCCTTTTTAGGAAAACCAATTTAGGTTGGTTTCTGTCACTTGCAACCAAGAATCCTAACTCAGTGACTGTCTAGTTCAACTCTCATTTTACTCGTCAATCCAGTTATTACTGTTCCAGCTGGTGGTATAGCAGGATCAGAATGCATGCCTGCAGGAATTCTTCATCAGATCTCTTCATGCTCTCCCTAATGCTCTTTTCCATAAAAGTGCCCTCATTTCCCCACTTGTTTATTCCCTAGTTGTTAAAATCCCCTGGGATTATACGGTAGACTATGTGGGGATGAGATATATGGAAAGCCTGAACAGGTAGTGGCATAATGGATAAAGCATCGACCTGGGATGCTGAGGACCCAGGTTCTAAACCCTGAGGCCACTGGCTTGAGTGTGGGCTCACCAGCCTGAGTGCAGAATTGTTGGCTTGAGTATGGGATCATAGACATGACCCCATGGTCACTGACTTGAAGCCCAAGGTCACTGGCTTGAGCCCAAGGGTGCTGGGTTGAGCAAGGGGTCACTGGCTCAGCTGGAACCCTCTGCTTAAGAGAATGAGAAAACAATCAGTGAACAACTAAAGTGCCACAACTACAATTTTATTTTTTTATTTTTATTTTTTTTACAGAGACAGAGAGAGAGTCAGAGAGAGGGATCGACAGACAGGAATGGAGAGATGAGAAGCATCAATCATTAGTTATTTTTGTTGCACATTGCGACACCTTAGTTGTTCATTGATTGCTTTCTCATGTGCCTTGACCGTGGGCCTTCAGCAGACTGAGTAACCCCTTGCTCAAGCCAGCAACCTTGGGTCCAAGCTGGTGAGCTTTTTTGATCAAACCAGATGAGCCCGCACTCAAGCTGGCGACCTCGGGGTCTCGAACCTAGGTCCTCGGCATCCCAGTCCAACACTCTATCCACTGTGCCACCTCCTGGTCAGGCCATAACTACAAGTTGATGCTTCTCATCTCTCTCCTTTCTTGTCTGTCTGTCCCCTCCCCCACTAAATATACATACATACACATACATATATATATACACACATAGAGAGAGAGAGAGAAACACTTTAACAGTAAGTACCATGTAAACCTCCCCAGCCCCAAGCACAGGTCATTTTTTTCTATCTGCTGCTTAAGTCGGTGTTTCTAAACCAGAGCATGAGGAATCTTTGTGTCTGAGTAATATTTACAAGACACCTTTTCCAGTCCCTGTTGCTTCAACCATCTCCAGTGTATAAACACACTTACTTCAGTTCACTTCTTGACCAGATCCTCCAAAAGGAGAATAATTCCAGAACCGAGAGTAACATGGCATTGACGATGAGAAACCGTGACGTCCAATAATGGACTTCCAGCCAGTCCCAAGCAAATTCAGCAATCAGCTGGTATGGAAGGAAGGAGTATTTGACAAGGAATTCCCTCCACTGCTTCCATGTGGGCTCTCTAAGATCCTTTAAAAATAACATACAAATAAAAATGGACACTAAAACTTATGATTAATTTTTATGCAAAATATATAACACGATGATCCCAGCAAGTACATTTATTAAAACACCCATACAATCTAAAATAAAATTTCCATCCATCAATTCACCATGTAATGATTAAACTTACATTGGCTAAATGTTACCAAAGAGGTTGAACTGAGATACTTATTACATTATTGTGAAAGTTCAGAAGTAAAAATCTGCCCTGGCCGGTTGGCTCAGCGGTAGAGCGTCGGCCTAACGTGCGGAGGACCCGGGTTCGATTCCCGGCCAGGGCACACAGGAGAAGCGCCCATTTGCTTCTCCACCCCTCTGCCGCACCTTCCTCTCTGTCTCTCTCTTCCCCTCCCGCAGCCAAGGCTCCATTGGAGCAAAGATGGCCCGGGCGCTGGGGATGGCTCTGTGGCCTCTGCCTCAGGCGCTAGAGTGGCTCTGGTCGCAACATGGTGACGCCCAGGATGGGCAGAGCATCGCCCCCTGGTGGGCAGAGCGTCGCCCCTGGTGGGCGTGCCGGGTGGATCCCGGTAGGGCGCATGCGGGAGTCTGTCTGACTATCTCTCCCTGTTTCCAGCTTCAGAAAAAAGAAAAAAGAAAAAAGAAAAGAAAAAAAAAAGTAAAAATCTAAACATGAGTTATAAATCTATTTCTTAATTTCTTCATCACTACATGTGTAGCTCAGTTTCCTAAATTCAACATCTTACTGTGGTAAAATGCTAGGTCACGGAAAAATTAAACATATATCTTGAAAAAATAATTTTGTGGGATAATAAAAAACTTTTGATTAGATATTAGCAGATGATCATCAAAAGTATTTAAACAGGCCTCCAGAAGCTAATGGAAGCTCAGTAAAACTGGGTACAATGGAGCAGATATTAAGTATTTCGAGAAGCAAGTCAGCCTGATGAGCGGTCAGCTGTTAAAATGGAAAGGTCAGGTGGGCTCTGTACTCCCAGGCCTCAAGGGACCATTCCAAGAGCAGAAATGCAAAGGACAGTATACCCTCAAATGACCAACTAGACACCCAGAAATCACCGAGTCAACAGGATCCACCAGTAGCTCTGAAGAAACCAGAGCCATGACCGGTAACCACCTCACGTGACCTGAGGACTCCCATCAGTGAGCAGGACGGTGGCTGACTGTTCTGAGGCCAACAGGGCAGGTGCTGCCCTGCCTTGTGGTAAGACAACCATCCTCTGGAGATCCTACTGAGAGACAGAGTACCAAGCTGGCAGGCCCATAAATCTAACCCTCAAGCAATCAGTACCTATCCTATCTTCTTTTACAGGAAAAGCAATGCTGTCATTTCCCCTAAATATTTCAAGTTCAGAGGGCAGCCCCTCTTGCTACACAATGTAGGAAACAAAACAGGCTTCTGGGAGTAGAGAAGTTCCTTCTTTATTTTCCTTTGTAGGGGCCCTCCTTGCAAAATCTAAATGAAAGCTGGTGTTGTTTGCTCTTCCATGACAGGCTACAGCCAAGTCTCCAGTTCTGTACTGCACTGAGAAATGGCAGAAAAAGTTCATTCCAGCCATCTGCAGACCTACCAGAAGCTTGGTGATGATGTCCTCCCCGGAGCTGTCTTCCTGCAGGGGGCAGATGGTGTGGATGAAGGGCAGAAAGCTGTCTGTGTAGTCAAACAGGTAGAGGTACAGCAGACCGAGTCTGGGGGAACTCTTGAGGGCATAGAGCAGGAATAGGGACCTGCCCGGGTTCACAGCCTGCAGAGGAAGAGGTAGACACAAGGCCACATTACACCCATGCTGATCAGCTCCCGAGCATGCTTCATCTGCAACCTCATGCCCTTTGCCTTTGCCCAGGGAGCACCTGGGTCACACCAGAGGGCAATCAACATTTGTGGAATGAATACAGAAACAAAAAGACTGTTTAAACTGTACATAAGTTGTCTAGGAGAAAACAGAGCAAAATGCAGTGTTAACTATGTTTGAATCTCAGGTGGGATTATGGCCATTTATTTCATTTCCCTTACTTTTGTAAATTTTGCCACAATAAATATGTATTCATATTTTTCCTGGTTATAAAAGTAACTGAAGAATGATAAAACTTACTTGATACAACTACGAATCAAATAAAATGGGCAAAAAATATGAATGGACACATCACCAAAGAAAATATAAGTATGGCATCTAAGCCACAAGCAAAGATGCTCAATATTACTGGTCCTCAGAGAAAAGCAAATTAAACCAGTGAGACACTACTTTTTAGCATGGGGAGGGGCAAAAGGTGGGCTTATAAAGAGGCAGAAGAAAACTTTCAGGAGTGGTATGTTCACTACCTTGATTGCGGTGATGCTGGTTTCAGGTGTGTACATATATCAAAACATCAAACTGTACACCTTAAAGATGTGTGTTAACTAGATCTCAGTAACACTTAAAACATTTAATTTATTTGATGCTGTTAATGGCTTACTAGTAAGTTGGTTTAAGCATGATAATGATAACATTTAAGAAAAAGAATCCTTCTCTTTAGAGATTCATACTCAAGTATTTAAAGGTAAAATACACTGCTTACAAAAATTAGGAGATATTTCAGCCCAGGCCGGTTTGCTCAGTGGTAGAGTGTCAGCCTGGCATATGGAAATCCCGGGTTCGATTCCTGGCCAGGGCACACAGAAGCGCCCATTTGCTTCTCCACCCCTCCCTCTCTCCTTTCTCTCTATCTCTCTCTTCTCCTCCCGCAGCCAAGGCTCTATTGGAGCAAAGTTGGCCCGGGCGCTGAGGATGGCTCCATGGCCTCTGCCTCAGGTGCTAGAATGGCTCAGGTTGCAACAGAGCGACGCCCCAGAGGGGCAGAGCATCGCCCCCTGGTGGGCATGCCAGGTGGATCCCGGTCGGGCGCATGTGGGAGTCTGTCTGACTGCCTCCACCCCCGCAGCTTCTCATTTCAAAAACACACACACACAAAAAAATAATAATTAGGGGATATTTCAAAATGAATATGAAGCGATGAAAAAAAAAAGTATTTGACAAGAACATCTGAAAAAAAGTCTGATTATGCAAATGAGATGCAAACCCAACTTTTATTTCATTGTGAAAATGCACTATACAAAAGGCTGAAAGTACTGGAGTTCCTGCACGTTCCCCTTGATCCCTTAATATGGTGTTTGGTTATGTTTTAATAAAATCTCAGCCCTGCCTGACCAGTGGTGGTGCAGAAGATAAGAGTACTGACCTGGGACACTGAGGACCTGAGGTTGCTGGCTTGAATAAACTCATCTGGCTTGAGTGTGGGGTCAATGACACGATCCCATAGTCATTGCCTTGAGCAGGGGTCACTGGCTCATCTTGAGCCCCCCTACCCACCACCCCATCAATGTACGTATGAGAAGCAATCAATGAACAACTAAAGAGACACAACTATGGGTTGATGCTTCTCATCTTTTCCCCTTCCTCCCTCCCTCTCTCTCTCTCTCTCAAAAAAAGCACTCAATAAAGCACTGATTTTCAACCTTTTTCATCTCATGGCATACATAAACTAATTACTAAAATTCTGTGGCATGCCAAAAAATATATATTTTGCCAATCTGACAAAAAATAAAAAGATAGGTATTATTTTGACTCATTCATGCTGGACAGCTATTGCTGTACTGGCTATTGTCATTTTATAAATTTGACCATTTAAGGGAAAAGATGTCAGTGCCCCTGACTAGTCAGTTTGCATGCTTTAAAAATTCTTGCTGCATATTGGCTGAAAATTGCAGCTCTAATGGGACACAAGTCACAGAAAAAAAAATATTGCATCCAGCCACATTGCGGTTGGTATATGAGAAAGGGAGATGACCAGGTTGCAATTTGTAGGTCTGGGGTCAGTGTAAGTAGGGGACGAAAATATTTATATTATAACTCTTGGCTACTTCCTATCAGATAAGGAGGGAAAGCCAACCATCCAGGGAGGTGATTATGAGGACAGCACTGCAGTGGGAGGCTGTCTCTCATGTCTGATGAGAACAGTGGCATTCAGGAGACACTGCACTAGGACAGTTGGGGTGGAGGAGCCTTAGTCATCAGATGGTCACCCTAGGGGACAGGCTGGTTGCACAGAAGATCTGAAGGAACACATTGGTAAGGTTCTGCTTGCTTCTACACCAGGACCAGAATCACGTTCCCTCCCCCTTACTCTGGTTAATACTAAGATTACTTTTTTTTTAAAGATTTTATTTATTCATTTTAGAGAAAGGGGGAGAGAGAGGAGGGGGAGGAGCAGGAAGCATCAACTCCCATATGTGCCTTGTCTGGGCAAGCCCAGGGTTTCAAACCGGCAACCTCAGCGTTTCATGTCAATGCTTTATCCACTGCGCCACCACAAGTCAGGCCAAGATTACTTTTTTTTTTTTTTGTATTTTTGTATTTTTCTGAAGCTGGAAACGGGGAGAGATAGTCAGACAGACTCCCGCATGCGCCCGACCGGGATCCACCCGGCACGCCCACCAGGGGCGATGCTCTGCCCACCAGGGGGTGATGCTCTGCCACGACCAGAGCCACTCTAGCGCCTGGTGCAGAGGCCAAGGAGCCATCCCCAGCGCCCGGGCCATTTTTACTCCAATGGAGCCTCGGCTGCGGGAGGGGAAGAGAGAGACAGAGAGGAAGGAGGGGGGGGGTGGAGAAGCAAATGGGCGCCTCTCCTATGTGCCCTGGCCGGGAATCGAACCCGGGTCCCCCGCATGCCAGGCCGACGCTCTACCGCTGAGCCAACCGGCCAGGGCAAGATTACTTTTATGTACAAGAAGTCCCCAGGTTATGAAAAAAGTAGGTTCTATAGGTTTGAAAATGTTTTAAGTATTTATAGCACAGAAAGGTAAAAATAAATACTGGGTTAAGACAAACATCTGTTTAAGTTGCATTTAATAGGTAAACGTACCTGTTCCAACTCATGTTCCTACAAACTGAACTTCAGAACAAACCTATGGAACCTATTTCATTCGTAACCTGGGGACTGCCTGTATTTTAAATAGAGGGGCACTATCGCTTCTTGGCCTTTTGGCTAAGATCAAGTGTAAATAGAGGGGCACTGCTGGATATGGGACCCAGAAACCTTTCCCTATATATTAAAACCATCATAGGCATACTATTGCCAAGAAAAGATTTTGACCGAATTAACAAAACTAATAATTTATGATAAAAGGGATTTTATAAAATTAAAAAAACAACGTATCTAATTAGAAACTCGATGCTCATTCTTCAAAAATGTTTAAACTAGTGTTTATTAGTTTTAACTAATACATGTATATGTACTAAACACATTTTTTTTCAAATAGTAAAAGGGACAAAATTCTCCCTTCATCCAACTCTCAATCCCCAGATAAAAACATTATTGGTGTACACTTCCAGAAATTTTCTCTGTATATGCAAACATAAACATACACACAAGTGTGTTTATTTTCCAATATGCTTTTTCCTTATTTTCACTTAACAACACAACTTGGGCATCCTTCCTTATTAATACCCCCAGAATCACCCCTTCCTTTTGTAATGGTTACACACATGGATGTGCCATTTTTATTTAATCTGTTCCTAATAATGGGTGCTTAAGTTGTCTTCCACATGCTGCTATTACCAATGATGCTGCAGTGAACATCTTGTTTAATGACTTTTTGTGACTCAAACATTCAGTTCTTGCTATGACTCTATGAGGCCGTTTACTGAGGAGGAGCTGGGCCCAGGAGGCCAGGTACTGGCCAGTGTGTCCTGCAGGAGCCCAAGCAGCCAGGCTCCGAAGCCCTGCTCTTGATCAGGATGCTCTGCTGCCTGTGCTCTAAGTGCAAAGACATGCAATTACAGGTCAAAGACTTGGTGTGTTGTACACCAAGAGTTTTAGTTATTGACAAACTGTTCTCCAAAGAGGCTGTACCAATTTATGATCTGCAAAGCACAAATGCCTCTTTCCTCATATTAAATGTTTTCATCCTTCACAAAAGTAAAAAAAAAAAAAGCCAACCAGTCATTTAAATTTATACTTCTTTAATTTAATTATGACAGCATTATTTCCCCCATAAACGTACTGGAACAAATAAAAAATAGAGCATTTGCTTTACAGTACAGTATTTGCAAAATCCTCTCTGTGAAGGAGAACCAGTTGGAGCAGTCAGGCTGAAGAACAATTTACCAATATCTAGTGAAGATGTGCACTACTTGTGACCTAGTAATCCTTTTTCTCAGTATATAACAATAAGAAACTCGTATATGAGCCTAAGAACATCCAAAAAATGTCCACAGCAGCAGTTCCTAACAGCAAAAATGGAAACAATCTCAGTGTTCATCAACAGAAAAAAGCATAAATTGTCACAAATTCCTGCAATGGAATGCTGCACACAAGAGAGACGAGGGAACTGGGGCCACAGAGATAAACACTACTTGCAGGACAGGCTCAGTTCACGCCTCTCAGTTAAGGCTAAAACCCTCCAGGACAATGCTGCTAGTGCCTGCGGATCCAGACCCAAGTAGGAAAACACTCCCAGGGAGGATGTGCAGCCCGGTTGGAGGAGGGTGGAGCCTCCAGAGAGGGGGGGGCAGGGGCTTCAATCCCATCTGTGATGGTTTCTTGAGCAGTGGGCATGCAGGTGATTGCTATGTTGTTCTCTGTACTTTTTCCAACTGAAAAAATAAAGAGTTCACCTTATATTCCCAGAGATTTTGGGGGGGCTTCACGCCTAGTGCTTTGACACGCTCCAATTCCAGGAGGATGGCTCTCCTGTGGCTGTTGTTTTCTATGGTATATGGCGCCCTTGAGAATTCCTCTTCTGTCAAAGTTAAAAGCAATCTGTGGTGAGGAAGCAGACAGAAGAATTCTTTTGAGGTTAGGCACTGAAAGCAAACTTTCCCTAGTCAGAGTTCCAGCTGATCAACACAAATACTTGAGCCTTGAGGTAAGACAGTTAAAGATAAAATACTATTAGTAACAGCAAACAACTGACTGTTTACTATTGATAGTTGCCAGTGACTATCTGAACATACTTTCAATAAATCAATGGTTCACTTAACCACTTCTTAGGGGAGGTGGCCTTATGCCCATTTTGTGGATAAGAAAACTGGCTTAGAGAAATAAAGTGACCTACCCAAGGCACACCCAGGTCTGCTTTGCTCCTAACTTTGATCTGTCAGCTATACACTCTGACCTCTCACACATTACTCTATTTTTTAAAGTGTGTGTGTATAGAAAAAATGTTGGGGCCCTGGCCGGTTGGCTCAGTGGTAGAGCGTCGGCCTGGCGTGTAGAAGTCCCAGGTTCGATTCCCGGCCAGGGCACATAGGAGAAGCACCCATCTGCTTCTCCACCCCTTCCCCTCTCCTTCCTCTCTGTCTCTCTCTTCCCCTCCCTCCTGCAGCCGAGGCTCCATTGGAGCAAGGATGGCCCGGGTGCTGGGGATGGCTCCTTGGCCTCTGCCCCAGGTGCTAGAGTGGCTCTGGTCACAACAGAGCGACACCCCAGATGGGCAGAACATCGCCCCTTGGTAGGCAGAGCGTCGCCCCCTGGTAGGCGTGCGGGGTGGATCCCGGTCGGGCGCATGTGGGAGTCTGTCTGACTGTCTCTCCCCATTTCTAGCTTCAGAAAAATACAAAAAAAATAAATAAAGAAAATAAATCCACTTCTGCAGTGATTCATCATTAAAAAATCCCTGTGCACTGACTGATGAGACCACACCACCACTGGAGGACTGGACACTGATGTCCTTTCGCAGGTAATTTGGTAATATTCATCTAATAATGATTTACTTCTTTTGACTCAGCGAATCCAGTTTTAGGAACCTATGCTCCAAAAGAAATAGTTATGTAAAGGTATGGTGTATTAACTAGTTAGAGGATTTTTTAAAATCACAATTCTGGGCCAGGGGGTACACTAATTTTTCCAAAAATAAAAAAAAGGACAATTACACAAAGGAGAGTCAAATATCGAAAGCTCAGTTCAGGGGGAAAGTGACCAAGATGCAAGGTGGGAGTCAGGCAGCCTGGCAGTGAGTGGACGGCCAGTCTGAACAAGCGCTTAGAGACGGCTGGCTGCTCTCAGCACCGCCAGCGTGTTCCCAGTATGGGCCCTCCACAGGAGGGACGGACCTCAATAAAGACGGACAGTGCTCTGGAAGGGCAGGGGATGTTGATGGGCAGAAGCAGGCCTGCTCAGAGCCTAACTATTGGCGAGTTTCTCAGACTAATGAGTTCCTTCAGTTACTTGCTACCAAGTGTGAAACTGTCTGGAACAGGGAAAAGGAAACAACCCAAATGTATTTTGGTTGAGATCAATTAAATAGACTAGAAAATATATAATGCTCACAAAAATCAGGGATCAGGGAACATGCAAATACTCCAGTACTTTCAGCCTTTTGTACAGTGCATTTTCACCAAAGAAATAAAAGTTGGTTTTGAATTCATTTGCATAATAAAACTTTCTCTGACTTGTTTGCTTTTCTTTTTTTTTTTGTATTTTTTCTGAAGCTGGAAACGGGGAGAGACAGACAGACTCCCGCATGCGCCCAACCGGGATCCACCCGGCACGCCCACCAGGGGCGATGCTCTGCCCACCAGGGGCGATGCTCTGCCCATCAGGGGGCGATGCTCTGCCCCTCCGGGGCGTTGCTCTGCTGAGACCAGAGCCACTCTAGCGCCTGGGGCAGAGGCCAAGGAGCCATCCCCAGCGCCCGGGCCATCTTTGCTCCAATGGAGCCTCGGCTGTGGGAGGGGGAGAGACAGAGAGGAAGGGGGGGGTGGAGAAGCAAATGGGTGCTTCTCCTATGTGCCCTGGCCGGGAATCGAACCCGGGTCCCCCGCACGCCAGGCCGACGCTCTACCACTGAGCCAACCGGCCAGGGCCTTGTTTGCTTTTCTGATGTTCTTGTTTAATAAAAAAATATCAAATGCTTTTTTTAATCATTGTGTGTTCATTTTGAAATATCCCCTAATTTTTGTGAGCAGTATACATACATATGAACATATAGACACGTTTGTTTAGTACAACTGTATTTTCAGCTTAAATAAATAATACACATTTCTATGTATATGTCTGTAAAAACATTAAAAAAAATTCTGGCCCAGGCTGGGTAGCTTGGTTGGAGCATCGTTCAAATATGCCAAGGTTGTGGGTTCAATCTCTGGTCAGGATACATACAAGAATCAACCAGGGAGGCCCTGGCCGGTTGGCTCAGTGGTAGAGCGTCGGCCTGGCATGTGGAAGTCCCAGGTTCGCTTCCCGGCCAGGGCACACAGAAGAAGCGCCCATCTGCTTCTCCACCCCTTCCCCTCTCCTTCCTCTCTGTCTCTCTCTTCCCCTCCCGCAGCCGAGCCTCCATTGGAGCAAAGATGGCCCGGGTGCCAGGGATGGCTCCTTGGCCTCTGCCCCAGGCACTAGAGTGGCTCTGGTCACGACAGAGCAACGCTCCGGATGGGCAGAGCATCGCCCCCTGGTGGGCTTGCCGGGTGGATCCCGGTCGGGTGCATGCGGGAGTCTGTCTGACTGTCTCCCCGTTTCCAGCTTCAGAAAAAAAAAAAAAAAAAAAAAAAAAAAAAAAAAGAATCAACCAGGAAATGCATAAATAAGTGAAATAAAAACAATTAATGTTTCATTTGACCTATGGTGGTGCAGTGGATAGAGCGCTTACCTGGAATGCTAAGGTGGTTGGTTCGAAACCCTGTGCTTGCCCAGTCAAGGCACACACAAGAAGCAACTACTAAGAGTTGCTGCTTCCTGTTCCCCCCCTTCTCTCTTTCTCTAAAATCAATAAATAAAATCCTTTTTTTATTTTTGCTTGAGAGAGACAGACAGTGACAGGAAGAGCAAGAGATGAGAAGCATCAATTCTTCATTGTGGCACCCTAGTTGTTCATTGATTGCTTTCTTATATGTGCCTTGACTGGGGACTCCAGCTGAGTCAGACCCCCTGCTCAAGCCAGTGACCTTGGGCTCAAGCCAAGAACCTTGGGCTTCAAGCCAGCAACCTCTGGGCTCAAGCCAGCAACCCCACAGGTGACCCTGTGCTCAAGCTTGTGAGCCTGCACTCAAGCCGGATGAGCCCGTGCTCAAGCTGGTGAACTTGGGGTTCGAACCTCTCTGTCCCAGCCTGACACTTCATCCTCTGTGCCACCGCCTGGTCTGGCAATAAATAAAATCTTTAAAAAAAAATTTTTTTTCTTTCTGTATCTTTCCGAAGCTGGTAATGGGGAGGCAGTCAGACATACTCCTGCATGCGCCCAACTGGGATCCACCCGGCACGCCCACCAGGGGGCGATGCTCTGCCTATCTGGGGTGTCACTCTGCCGCGACCAGAGCCACTCTAGCGCCTGAGGCAGAGGCCACAGAGCCATCCCCAGCGCCCGGGCCATCCTTGCTCCAGTGGAGCCTCGGCTGCAGGAGGGGAAGAGAAAGACAGAGAGGAAGGAGAGGGGGAAGGGTGGAGAAGCAGATGGGCGCTTCTCCTGTGTGCCCTGGCCAGGAATTGAACCCGGGACTTCTACACACCAGGCCGACCTGCCAGGGCTCAAAAATTTGTTTTTGATATTTCTCTCTCGCCCTTCTTCTCTCTAAAAATAAAAATTGGAAAGGTATCCAGCAAGATGATAACAGTGGTTTTCTCTGAAGAGTAGTAGGATTCCAGGGGTATTTCATTTCCAATGTCCTTTAATTCTGTGTTATTATTTTCAAATAAGTAATATGTTACTTTTATAATCAGGAAGCAACAAACTAAAATGTTAGTGACATAAAACGGTATAGCCACTTTGGAAAAATTTGACAGGTCCTCAAAAACTTAAACATCGAGTTACCATATGACCCAGCAATTGCACTCCAAGAGGAATGTACATCCACATAAAAACTTACACAAGTGATCATAGCAGCACTGTTCATAACTCCAAACAGGAATCAACCCAGTCTACAGCCATACCACCCTGAACGCGCCCAATCTCATCTGATCTCGGAAGCTAAGCAGGGTCGGGCCTGGTTAGTACTTGGATAGGAATCAACCCAAATGTCTATCAACTGAAGAATGGATAAATAAAATGTAATATAGCCACATTATAGAATATTATTCAGCCACAAAAATGAAGGACTGACATATACTACAACTTGCATGAACCTTGAGAATATGATGAGAAGTGAGTAAGCTAGACACAAAGGCCTTATATTGTATAATTCATTTTATATGAACTACTCTGCATAGGCAAATCCACAGAAACAGAAAGTAGAATGGTGGTGGCATGGGGTGGAACGAGGGAAAAACCTTCTTTTGGAGGGAGGTGAAATGTTCTAAAACCAGATTGTGGTGATGGCTGCACATATCTGTGAATATATGAAAAACCAGATTGTGCACTTTAAATGGTGTACTTTTTCTGGTGTGTAAATTGTATCTCAACAAAGCTGTTTAAAAACAGGTCAGTGACATGTCAAAGATTTTGCTCCTCACCTTCCATTTACTCTTTCAGATAAAAACCTATCTCTGTAGAGAGAGGCCCAAGGGCCCAGTTGCTCCAGCCAGAGGACCACTTCTTCTGCCGTCCACTTGGCCACAGCCTTGTGGACCAGGAGGTCATGCTCAGATTCCCTGCTGCTCCAGTGATACACGAGCAGGACCACCTGGAGAAAGATGACAGGGATCTTAAGACACAGAAAAGTAAGATGTCAGCTTGTAAATATGTGAATGTCGGAGGGGAAGAGCCTGAGCTCGAAGGAAACGATACCAAATCTATCCACAGAAAGAAGGCACTGCCACTGCCAGCCAAGGGGGGAGCACAACTCTAGGCAGGCTCATCTCTGCTAATTGCTGGGTGGTGAGAAAACAGAGGCAGGCAGGACTCATTCATCACAGGTGGCACCTGAGAGCATGGCACCCGGGGTCCCATCAGCTGGCCAACATAACTAACTCATGTGCCTTTTCTATTGAAAAATTTATAACATTTAGATTTGGGTTTTTTTTTTGAAATTTAAGTCACTTTTTATTTTTCAATTACAGTTGATATTTTATTAGTTTCAGGTGTATACTCCAGTGATCAGACATTATATAACTAAGTGATCATCCCAATAAATCTCATACCCACCTGACACCATATGTAGTTATTAAAATATTGACTATAGCCTGACCAGGCGGTGGCGCAGTGGATAGAGCGTCGAACTGGGATGCGGAGGACCCAGGTTCGAGAGAGGTCACCAGCTTGAGTGCGGGCTCATCTGGTTTGAGCAAAAGCTCACCAGCTTGGACCCAAGGTCGCTGGCTTGAGCAAAGGGTTACGCGGTCTGCTGAAGGCCAGCGGTCAAGGCACATATGAGAAAGCAATCAATGAACAACTAAGGTGTTGCAACGAAAAACTGATGATTAATGCTTCTCATCTTTCTCTGTTCCTGTCTGTCTGTCCCTATCTGTCCCTCTGACTCTCTCTGTAAAGAAAAAAATGTTTTCTGTATCTATAAGTCTATTTCTGTTCTGCCTGTTCATTATTTTTTAGATTCAGTTGTTGATATATATTTACTGCCATACTGTTCATATTTTTTATCTTTTTCTTTTGTTTGTTTTCTTCTTAAAAAAGACCCTTTAACATTTCATGTAATAATGGTTTGGTGGTGATGAACTCCTTTAGCTTTAGCTTGTCTGGGAAGCTCTTCATATGTCCTTTGATTCTAAATGCTAGCTTTGCTGGGTAGAATAATTTTGGTTGTAGGTCCTTGCTTTTCATCACTTTGAATATTTCTTGCCATTCCCTTCTGGCCTGCAAAGTTTCTGTTGAGAAATTAGCTTAGTCTCATGGGAGCTCCCTTATAGGTAACTGCTTTTCTCTTGCTGCTTTTAAGATTTTCACTTTGCCTGGCCCATGGTGGTGCAATGGATAGAGAGTGTCAACCCAGGACACTGAGGGCCCAGGTTCAAAACCCTGAGGTTGCTGGCTTGAGTGCGGGCTTGTCAGCTTGAGCACAGGCTTTCCAGCTTGACTGCAAGGTTGCTGACTTGGGCAAGGGGTCACTGGCTCAGCTTGAGCTCCCCTCCCACCCATTAAGGCAAGTATGAGACACAATCAATGAACTAAAGTGAAACAACTATGAGTTGAAGCTTCTTATCTCTCTCCTCCCCCTTTCTCCCTCCTGTCTCTCTCCCCCCCCCCCAAAATTCACACTTTTGTCTTTCACTTTTCACATTATAATTATGACGTGTCTTGGTGTGGGCCTCTTTAGGTTCATCTTCTTTGGGACTTTCTGTGCTTCTTGGATTTGTATGTCTAGGGAAGTTTTTTGTTATTATTTTTCAAAAAGTTTTCAATTGTTTGGTCTGTCTCTTCTCATTCTGGAACCCCCATGATGCTAATACTGGTACAGTTGAAGTTGGCCCGGAGGCTCTTTATACTATCTTTTTTTGGATTCTTTTTGCTATTCTGATTGGCTGTTTTTTGCTTCCTTAGGTTCCAAATCACTGACTTGATTCTTGACTTCATCTTCTGTACTGTTGGTTCCCTGAAAAATGCTCGTTTCAGTTAGCATAGCCTTCATTTCTGACTGGTTCTTTTCTATGGTTTCCATGCCCCTTTTTTTTTAATGCTGTTGAAGTTCTCATCAAGTTCATCGAGCGTCCTTACAATCAGTGTTTTAAACTCTGCATCTAGTAGATTGCTTGTCTCCATTTTGTTTAGTTCTTTTGCTGGAGTTTTGTTCTGCTCTTTCCTTTGAGACATGCTTCTTTGTCTCGTTTTGGCAGCCTCCCTGTGCTTCTATGTATTAGGTAGAGCTGCTACAGCTCTACCTCGGTGAGTAGCCTTAGGTAGGTGTTCTGTAGATCCAGTGGCTCAGCCTCCCAATCATCCAAGCTGGACACTCCAGTTGCATGTGCCTCCCCAAACCCCATTTAAGCTGTGCAAACCTCCTATTGTAGTTGAGTTTTAATTGCTATTGGCATGACAATGCAAAAAAAAAAAAAAGAGAGAAAAAGAGAAACACTCACAGACATTGTCAACACTGGTGACTGCTAGGGACAGAAGGTTGAGGAGAGATGGAGGAGGTTATTGGGGGATAAACGGTAATGGATGGAGACTTGACTTGGTGTGGCAACACACAATACAGTGTACACACAATGTGTTGTAGAACTGTGCATCTGAAACCCTAATAATTTTGTTGACTAGTGTCATCCTATAAATTCAATAAAAATTAATAATAATTTTTAAAAAAGACAAGCCACTGGAAACAGCTTGGGTGGCCCTGCAGGTGGGGTGGGCCAGGGTTTCAGGGAATCACTGGGGAGAAGCAAATAGTGTAAGCCAGATTGATAAGATTCAGACATGGCACTGCCTCCTGACTCGGAGGGTGGCAGGGAGGTGTCAAGAAAGGAACGATGGTTCTGTCAGCACTTTTGTCTGGCAGAAAATTGCCCATCCCCAGCTCTCATCCTGATGCTAGACAAGTCAGTTCCTCCCCATATATCCCTGATGCCTTTCTAGCTGCTGCCCTAGCCCTGGAGCTCAAAGGGAATGAATCCCTCAGCGAGTAAGTCCATTGTGGGTCCTTTAAGTGGAACTTCCAGGGACTCCAGCAGCCCTCCGTTTCACTTAGTCACAATCCTTACTCATTTTTACAGCCAGAGTTTATGGGGACTTCTCTGCCTAGCACTGGAACCCTGGGCTGGGGGGCCTGGTTTGGGGCTGGGACCACTTGCTCCTCAGAGGGGCTTCCACAGCCAAGATATCCCTCCCAAGTTTTAACCACCACACGTAGGACCAGCCCACTCTGTCTCTACTCTTCCTACCAGGCTCAATGTGGCTTCTTTAAAGCCCTACTTGTGGCCCTGGCCGGTTGGCTCAGCGGTAGAGCGTCGGCCTAGCGTGCGGAGGACCCGGGTTCGATTCCTGGCCAGGGCACACAGGAGAAGCGCCCATTTGCTTCTCCACCCCTCCGCCGCACCTTCCTCTCTGTCTCTCTCTTCCCCTCCCGCAGCCAAGGCTCCATTGGAGCAAAGATGGCCCGGGCGCTGGGGATGGCTCCTTGGCCTCTGCCCCAGGCTCTAGAGTGGCTCTGGTCGCAACATGGCGACGCCCAGGATGGGCAGAGCGTCGCCCCTGGTGGGCGTGCCGGGTGGATCCCGGTCGGGCGCATGCGGGAGTCTGTCTGACTGTCTCTCCCTGTTTCCAGCTTCAGAAAAATGAAAAAATAAAAAAATAAAATAAATAAAGCCCTACTTGTAGGACTTCCATTCAGCTAGATTTCAGGCGGTTCTGAATGACGACTGTCCTGTAGTTTAGTTGTAATTTTTTTTTATAGAGGCAGAGAGAGAGTCAGAGAGAGAGATAGATAGGGGCAGACAGACAGGAACGGAGAGAGATGAGAAGCATCAATCACCAGTTTTTCGTTGCGACACCTTAGTTGTTCATTGATTGCTTTCTCATATGTGCCTTGACCGTGGGGCTATAGCAGACCGAGTAACCCCCTTGCTCAAGCCAGTGACCTTGGGTCCAAGCTGGTGAGCTTTGCTCAAACCAGATGAGCCCGCGCTCAAGCTGGCAACCTCAGGGTCTTGAACCTGGGTCCTCTGCATCCCAGTCTGACGCTCTATCCACTGCGCCACCACCTGGTCAGGCTAGTTGTAATTTTGATGTACATTTAGATTTCTGTGGCATGCAACTTAAAAAAAGGAAATAGTCTTTACATTGGAAGTTAGTCAAGTGCTGTGCTTAAGACTCTAAACATGGTGTCAAATTCCAGTTCTATCACCCATTTCCTCAACTCTAAAATGGGAATAATAATGGTGCCTATTGCATAGGTTATGAGGAAGATGAAATGAGAAAGCTAACATTTTCTGGGCTCTGACTGTTATGTTGTCTTGAGTAAGCAACATCCCCACAGAATCATACAACCCAAAAGATTTCAATGTACCATATTTCTCCATGTATAACATATTCCCCATGTATAAAATGCACCTTAATTTTGGGCCCAAAATTTGAAAAAAAATGTATTTCATAATGTTACTGAACTCAAGTTTTATTCATCATATAACTCATACAACTCCTCATCACTGTCAAAACTCCCATCCATTAGCTTGTCCTCATCTGTATCTGATGACGAATCACTGTCTTCATAAATTGCCTCATCCTCAGTTCCATCTATGGCATTTTTTTTTTTCCTGAAGCTGGAAATGGGGAGAGACAGTCAGACAGACTCCTGTATGCGCCCGACCGGGATCCACCCGGCACGCCCACCAGGGGGCGATGCTCTGCCCCTCCGGGGAGTTGCTCTGTTGTGACCAGAGCCACTCTAGCGCCTGGGGCAGAGGCCAAGGAGCCATCCCCAGCGCCCGGGCCATCTTTGCTCCAATGGAGCCTAGCTGCAGGAGGGGAAGAGAGAGAGGAAGAAGAGGGGGAGGGGTGGAGAAGCAGATGGGCGCTTCTCCTGTGTGCCCTGGCTGGGAATCGAACCCGGGACTTCTGCACGCCAGGCCGACGCTCTACCACTGAGCCAACCGGCCAGGGCCCCATCTATGGCATTTGAAATGCCACAACTACTGTGTAAGACATACCCAGTTTTTAGACTCCAAATTTTTCGAAAAAGGGTGCATCTTATACATGAGGAAATACGGTATGCACTGAATTACCACATACAGCTATGTCATCATTGAGGTGTTTTTCAACAGAACTGATTTCAGTAGAAATTGTGGGAGGGTATGGGACAGAGAAAAAGTGATACACTTACTGCTACACCAGTTAAAGCTGTGAGCACTCCGGAAAAGAATCCCCCTCCTCTCTGCTGATTTACTCGGCCTATGTTGGGAACTAAAGGAATCTGATCATTCCCATATTTCTGAAAGGCTGCAAGACTCTGTACTATGTCATTATTCTGCTGAATGTCTTCAAATCGCATTTTAATGGCATCAGGAAATAACTTTTCAATGGCATCCCTATGGAGAACAGAAAAAAAATCATGAGAGTTGTTTTACTAAATATATTTGTAATGTTTAAAAGCTAAAACAAAACTGTCAACATTCTTTTAAGATTTTATTTATTGATTTTGGGTGGGGGAGAGAGAGAGAAAGGCAGGAGGGAGTAGTGGGAAGCATCAGTGCATAGTTGCTTCTCATATGTGCCTTGACTGGGCAAGGCAGGGTTTTGAACGGGTGACCTCAGGGTTCCAGGTTGATGCTGTATCCACTATGCCGCCACAAGTCAAGCCAACATTTAATAATATACAAATACTCTAGTACTTCGGAAACAGCAAAAAATGAGAAATGATCTATATGTTCACTGTTAGGGAAACATCTAACTAAACATGGTATATACATATAACGGAACACTACATAGTTTAAAAAATGAATTTACTGGATATCACTGTCTATCAAGAGGGATATATTTAAGACATACATATTATTCAGTGAAAACACTGAACTTTAGAATCATACAGATAGAATACCACTGATATGAGAATATCTGTGCATTTCCTACTGGCACACATATGTGTAATATATTTCAATTTTTAAAATTTTACTTATTGATTTTTAGAGAGAAGAAGGGAGAAGAGACTGAAACACTGCTCTGTTCCTATATGTGCCCTGACCAGGGATCGAACCGAGAACTTTTGAGTTTAGGGACAACACTCTAATCAACTGAGCTGTCTGGCCAGGGCTATAAATGTATTTTTAAAATCAGCCTGACCAGGCACCGGTGCAGTGGATGGAGCGTTGGACTGGGATGCCGAAGACCCAGGTTCGAGACCCCGAGGTCGCCAGCTTGAGCACGGGCTCATCTGGCTTGAGCAAAAAAAAATGCTCACCAGCTTAGACCCAAGGTCGCTGGCTCAAGCAAGGGGTTACTCGGTCTGCTGAAGGCCCGTGGTCAAGGCACATATGAGAAAGCAATCAATGAACAACTAAGGTGTCGCAACGAAAAACTGATGATTGATGCTTCTCATCTCTCCCCGTTCCTGTCTGTCTGTCCCTATCTATCCCTCTCTCTGACTCTCTCTCTCTCTGTCTGTGTAAAGAAAAAAAAAAGATTTAAAATCTGAAAGAAGTCACAACTAAGTCATAACTGAAGTTACTCTGGGAAAAATGAAGGAAGTATTGTAAGATTGCGGGGGTGGGGGTGGTCAAAGGGATCGCTAGCTTTATCAGTAACATTCCACTATTTTGAAAAGAATGTAAACAAATGAATGTGTGTATATATATATATATATATATATTGCTTATGTTATTAAACATTAATTTATAAAAATGAAAAAAGTGAAGTTCAGTAGTAAGAAAAACACCAACCGTCAAGTCATACTGTAGGGTTCTTTCCATTTTCAATTACACAAATTCAGAGAACTCTCCTTCAATTAAAGATTAACCCTCAGGTAAAATAAGGCTGAGAGGTAAAAGCAAAGTGTTTGTAAATAATACATCTCCTGTGATAAAGAGAATGTTGAATGAATGTTTTCATGGAACTTTCTGGTACTCTGTTGATACCATTAAGACAACAAAGAAGAGACAAGGAATATAGCCTAAAAGACCTCACAATAAGCAACATCCCCAAAGAACTTTAAACACTGCAAACACTATGACTGGAATCACCTGCTATCTGAAGGGTCTTGCCATTTTTGTGTGATGCTATGCATGAGAACCAAGGACTATAAAAATCATCAGCAAACCAGTTACTCAGAATTGTACAGTCATACCATTTTCCCCATTACACCTATGATGTTCTCGGTGAATATAAATCAACAGAAAGTTATTATATGGCAAAGGATTAAAAGCAATGGTCTGATAACCAGAATGTCTTTCTTTTATTTATAGTAAATAATAAATCACAGTCACCTATGAGGAAGGGAGTCTGGATTTTCAGGTCCTTGAGCTCCCTGATTCACATTCCAGCAGATCCAGAATGACCACGGTGGAGGTCAGCTCTGTGCCTCTGGCCTTTTCAAACATGGCTGCACCAGTAAGAGAAACCATATCAAACAAGCTGTACGTGCTACCAATATCGACTGAGCATACCTGAGGAGAATATTGACTTTGGGGAAACCTTCCCATTTTTCTCTGCATTCTGGACACTCTGTTTTCTTCGAAGAGACCCACCATAAAGCTAGGCAGTGCCGGCAGAAGCTATGTCCACAGTTCAAGGTAGTGGGGTTAATCAGAATGTCATAACAGCAGTGGCAAGAAAATTCACTAACAGAAATCTGAGGGCTGGTGCTCTTGAGAGGGTCATCTTTCTCAAGGGTGTTCAAATCATTTTGCTGAGACTCCTCCATCTCTTAGCAAATTCTGGGATCCACAAGCATAGAAAATTTCAAACTTAGAAAATTGCTGCAAAGCATCATTAAATCTAGAAAAAAAGAAGAGACAGCAACAAAAATAGGACAAATAGTTTAGTAGATATTTGAGATTACTGCCATTCGATTAAAGCTGATATTTAAATGTGACACATTTGATTTCTGTCAGTTCACATTCTAGCCCTGGCCAGTGGCTCAGTGGATAGTGTCAGCCTGGCCTATAGATATCCCGGGTTCAACACAGGAGAAGCAACCATCTGCTTCTCTCCCCCTCCTACTCTCTTTTCACTCCCTCTTCCGTTCCCAAAGCCAGTGGCTCAATTGGTTCAAGCATAGCTCCGGGCACTGAGGATAGCTTGGTTGGTCTGAGAGCATCAGCCTCAGGAACTAAAAATAGCTCGGTAGTCGAGCATTGGCCCCAGATAAGGTTGTCAGGTCAATCCTGGTCAGGGCGCATGTGGGAGTCTGTCTCAGTATCTCCCCTCCTCACACTTTTCACATTCCAAAAATCAGATAAACATCACTGAATTTCTTTCTGGCCTATTTGTCTATTTTTTGAAAATTAGGTAAAGCAAAATAGTATAGTGCAGTTTTTCAACTGCCAGGTGTAGTGGAAAGTTAGACTTGGGAGGTGGTGTCAAGAATTCTAGATCCCACTCTTTCAATAACTTCTTTTAAAATGTAATTTCTCTAGCCTCAGTTTTCTCCAATTAAAATTATTTCAATGTGTATGATTTTATTTTTTTATTTTTTACAGAGACAGAGAGAGAGTCAAAGAGAGGGATAGACAGGGACAGACAGACAGGAATGGAGAGATGAGAAGCATCAATCATTAGTTTTTTGTTGTGCATTGCAACACCTTAATTATTCACTGATTGCCTTCTCATAAGTGCCTTGACCACAGGCCTTCAGCAGACCCAGTAACCCCTTGCTCGAGCCAGCAACCTTGGGCTCAAGCTGGTGAACTTTTGCTCAAACTAGATAAGCCCTCGCTCAAGCTGGCAACCTCGGGGTCTTGAACCTGGGTCTTCCGCATCCCAGTCTGACGCTCTATCCACTGCGCCACCGCCCGGTCAGGCTCAATGTGTATGATTTTAAATAAACCAGTTCCTTGGCCCAGAAAATATCTGGAGTTAGCAATAACAGATATATTTCATGTAAATAACACATTTTGTCCAAACAAATCTGCCTTTCCATTAGGTAATTATTTATTTTATAAACATTTTATTTCAGAGGCTCCCACAGGAGCTTTCTGGGAAGTGAGTGAAGCCTTGTTTATGAGGTACGCTGTGCCAGTTCAACCCCCTATGGCTCAATATTACCCTTTCCCCCAAATCAACCCGAACATGCATATCATGTCTTCTTGATCTGGCCAATTTGGTGCCAGAGAAACATGCTAATGTCACTAATATGCAAATGGAAAGGTCTATTACCTTCTTATTCTCATCTGGGTCTCAGTAGATTTTTTCATTAAGAGGCAATACGATAAAGAATACCGTGAAGTTACAACAGGGGTCCCCAAACTATGGCCCAAGGGCCTCATGCAGCCCCCTGAAGCCATTTATCTGGCCCCCGCTGCACTTCCAGAAGGGGCACCTCTTTCATTGGTGGTCAGTGAGAGGAGCACATTGACCATTTCATTAGCCAAAAGCAGGCCCATAGTTCCTATTGAAATACTGGTCAGTTTGATTTAAATTTACTTGTTCTAAAAAAAAAAGAAAAGAAAAGAAAATAATAAATTTACTTGTTCCTTATTTTTATTTATTTTTATTTTATTTATTCATTTGAGAAAGGAGAGAGAGAGAGAGACGGGGGGGGGGGGGGGGAGGAGAGAGACAGAAAGAGAAGGGGAGGAGGAGCAGGAAGCATCAACTCCCATATGTGCCTTGACCAGGCAAGCCCAGGGTTTTGAACCAGCAACCTCAGCATTTCCAGGTCGACGCTTTATCCACTGCGCCACCACAGGTCAGGCCACTTGTTCTTTATTTTAAATATTGTATTTGTTCCCGTTTTGTTTTTTTTACTTTAAAATAAGATATGTGCAAAAAATAAAAATAAATAAAAAAGATATGTGCAGTGTGCATAGGGATTTGTTCATAGTTTTTTTATAGTCCGGCCCTCCAATGGTCTGAGGGACAGTGAACTGGCCCCCTGTGTAAAATGTTTGGGGACCCCTGAGTTAGAATCTCAACTCTCCACCTCACTAGTTCTGACTATGCATAAGTTACTTGAGCTCTGAGCTTTTTTCTCAACTGTGAAATGGTGGTAACAGTCAGTACAAAAACGTTCACGACTTACTGTCAGGTTTAGAGACAATGAGAGTCAAGTGGCGAGAATGGTGTGTGGCATAAACAGGGCCTAAAGAAATGATTATTCATACTATTCCTGGCATTATCACAGTGTAGGCACTAGTGGGTGAGTTTCTCAATATCGCTATATTGAAAGAAAAAAAAGGTAAATTACTCTCCGTCAGCCACACTGGTCACACAGAGAAGAGCTCACAGATTATGCTTTGCAGGCAGTGGTTACAAACACAGGTCTCAGGCCTCAGCTGCCTGGGTTCTTACCCTGCCTCTGCCCTTTACCAGCTGTGGGGTCTGGACTTCTATGAGCCTCAGTTTTCTCATGTATAAATGGGAGTGGTAATAGTATTTACTTCATTGGGAGCTTTTTGAAGATTCCAAAAATTTTTATGACCATTTGATGAGCAGAAGAGTCCATATTAACCTTCGAATATGGGTCACTCTGTATCACTGAATCAATGTTAAAAATTTTTTTTGCCTGACCAGGCGGTGGCGCAGTGGATAGAGCGTCGGACTGGGATGTAGAGGGACCCAGGTTTGAGACTCCGGGGTTGCCAGCGTGAGAGCAGGCTCATCTGGCTTGAGCAAAAAGCTCACTAGCATGGACCCAAGGTCGCTGGCTCGAGCAAGAGGTTACTTAGTCTGCTGAAGGCCCGTGGTCATGGCACATATGAGAAAACAATTGGCCTGACCTGTGGTGGCTCAGTGGGATAAAGCGTCGACCTGGAACACTGAGGTCGCTGGTTCGAAACCTTGGGCTTGCCTGGTCAAGGCACATATGGGAGTTGATGCTTCCTGCTCCTCCTCCTTCTCTCTCTCTCTGTCTCTCTCTCTAAAAAATCAATAAATAAAATATTAAAAAAAAAAAAAAGAAAGCAATCAATGAACAACTACGGTGTCACAACGAAAAACTGATGATTGAGGTTTCTTATCTCTCTCCGTTCCTGTCTGTCTGTCCCTATCTATCCCTCTGACTCTCTCTGTCCCTGTAAAAAAAAAAAAAATTTTTTTTTCAATTACAGTTGACATTCAATATTATATTCCATTTCAGGTGTTCATTGGGAGGTTTTAAGAATGAAATAAAAGAATGCAAGTAAAGTACGTACTACAGAGCCTGGCATGTGGCAACTCATCTGATTTTCAAATGCAGGAACAAGAGAATGTTATTCCCTTTTATAGGGTGAAAATTTTAACATAGAGCATGATAACACTATATTTTAAGTAAGCAAATCTATAAACAAATACTAGAAGAAAATACAATGAAATATTAGTAGTAGGTGTGTTGGGTGAGGAGGGTCAAGACTGTATTGGTTTTCTGTACTTATCAAGTTGATCTTAATGAAAATATATGACATTATAATAATTGTAAAATATACATATATAGTTATAAAAAATACATTGCACTCCTTTTGATTTAACACCAATGGGAGATTTTCAACTCAGAGAATAAACAGAACTAGATTTTAAACTTAGTGTTAATTTAAATATATATTTAAAGTAATACAGTTATTCACAACAAATGGTAGTAAAGAGGAAAACATTAGGAACATTTATTGACTCTTTTTCTTCCAAAAAGTTTTTAATGAGCCTTTCGTATAGGCTCATTAAAAACTTTTTGGGGCCTGACCTGTGGTGGCGCAGTGGATAACGCATCGGATAACGCATCGACCTGGAAATGCTGAGGTCGCCAGTTCGAAACCCTGGGCTTGCCTGGTCAAGGCACATATGGGAGTTGATGCTTCTAGCTCCTCCCCCCTTCTCTCTCTGTGTCTCTCTCTCCTTTCTCTCCCTCTCTCTCTCTCTCTCTCTCCCTCTCCTCTCTAAAAATGAATAAATAAATAAAAATTAAAAAAAAAGCTTTTTGGAAGAAAAAGAGTCAATAAATGTTCCTAATGACAAATTCTAATTTTTTTTTTTTTTTGTATTTTTTTTTCCATTTTTCTGAAGCTGGAAACAGGGAGAGACAGTCAGACAGACTCCCGCATGCGCCCGACCGGGATCCACCCGGCACGCCCACCATGGGGCGATGCTCTGCCCACCAGGGGGCGATGCTCTGCCCATCCTGGGCGTCGCCATGTTGCGACCAGAACCACTCTAGCGCCTGGGGCAGAGGCCAAGGAGCCATCCCCAGCGCCCGGGCCATCTTTGCTCCAATGGAGCCTCAGCTGCGGGAGGGGAAGAGAGAGACAGAGAGGAAAGTGCGGCGGAGGGGTGGAGAAGCAAATGGGTGCTTCTCCTGTGTGCCCTGGCCGGGAATCGAACCCGGGTCCTCCGCACGCTAGGCCGACGCTCTACCGCTGAGCCAACCGGCCAGGGCTGTATTTTTTTTAAATTGGAAACGGGGAGGCAGACAGACTCCTGCATGCATCCGACCGGGATCCACCCGGCATGCCCACCAGGGGGCGACGCTCCACTGCAACCAGAGCCACCCCAGCGCCTGAGACAGAGGCCATAGAGCCATCCCCAGCGCCCGGGCCAACTCAATTGGAGCCCCCAGCCGCGGGAGGGGAAGAGAGAGACAGAAAGGAAGGAGAGGGGGAGGAGTGGAAAAGCAGACGGACGCCTCTCCCATGTGCCCTGGCCGGGAATCGAACCCGGGACTCCTGCACGCCAGGCCAATGCTCTACCACTGAGCAAACTGGCCAGGGCCTAAATTTTTTTTTTTGAATATACATAAAAAATTTTTTTATTGATTTGAGAAAGAAGAAAGGGGGAAAGGGGCAGGGGAGGAAAGATGGAGGAGTCGGGGGAGTGAGGAAGAGAGTGGAGGAGGGGCAGAGAGAGAAAGAGGCATCAAATAGTTGTTCTACTTAGTCGTTTCATCGAGTTGTGTACTCATTGGTTGCTTCTTGTACATGCCCTGACATGGGATAGAACCTGTGACTCTGGTGTGCAGGGGATGACACTCTACCCATTGAACAACCTGGTCAGGGCCCTAAATTATTTCTGATAATCATATTTGCTCATTATTTGTATGTTTAGGAACACTTAAAATTTTTCTAAGTGCTTTAGACACTCTCTTCAAACTGCAAAGGAAGTGAGAGAGAGATTTTATATATAGGTTTTTGGGGAAAAAATCATTTTGAGTAGTTCCTTTATTTGGCTAGTAGTTATTAAACTACTACCATGTGGATAGGATTACCCCAAGAAATAACAAACTATTTACTGAATATCTCTTATGAGCTTGGACACTGGGCAGGCCCCTCAGGTGCATTCATGATCACATCTGGATTCAGTGTCAAAGGAAAGATACAGGCTTCCAGTGATGGCTGGGCAAGGGTTCAGAAAAGATGGGCCCAACTTAGGCGCCACTTTCTGTTTTCATGGGGAGCAGTGAGTGATACGAGAGACACAGGTCTGACACAGGGTCTTACGTGCCTGGTTAATGACAGGTGGGTCAATGGGAGCACATAAAGGTTTCAGCAGTCGCCTGACCTGTGGTGGCGCAGTGGATAAAGCGTCGACCTGGAAATGCTGAGGTCGCCGGTTCAAAACCCTGGGCTTGCCTGGTCAAGGCGCATATGGGAGTTGATGCTTCCAGCTCCTCCCCCCTGTCTCTCTCTCTCTCCTCTCTAAAATGAATAAATAAATTAAAAAAAAAAGTTTCAGCAGTCAAGGAGATCAGCAACTGTGCTTTAGGATGCTAAATTTCATCCGGAAGGAGGGCTAGGCTGGGACAGTTACAAGCAAACTGTTGTCACTGCTGGAACTAAGGTGACAAAAATGAACATGGCAAACAAATAAAAGGGATAAATCTATCCAAAAGATAATTTATGGGGTTTGGTAGCTAGAGAAGTAAGATCCAAGATGCTGGCTAGGTTTCAAAACTGGGGAAGAACAGAACATTTGATAGGAATGGGTCACTCGCTGTAAACAAACAGGGCCAATCTTGGAAGGGTTGGCTGAATTTTGGAAGAGCTGAGTTTGAGGTGACACACAACTGCACCTAGAGACACAAATTGAAGCTGAGAGTTGATAATGAGGCCAAGTGTATGGATTTCAGTCATTTGCAGAGGCAGAGAAATGACATCATATATTGAAGTTAATTTCTCACAAATGAGACTTTTAAAACTAGAATGTACCAGTAGTTACTTCCTAGCTTACCAGATCTGAAAGTTTGTTTTTCATGCGAGAAAACAAACCACCCACTGACATCAAAAGTGTGCTTTGTAAGTCATATTTTGAAAAACTGACTTGGCCAATAATTGTTTTATAATTGTTCTTAACTAAAAACTGCACTGACTTTGATTAGGTATTAGGAATTTGGCTAATTTCATTTTAGCCTGTATTCAAAAAGTGAAAGCTAACAGAAAGAATATACATCTTAACCAAATTCAGTTGATCTTTTCTGCTGTTTCTATCTGTACGTATTAGGGTCACTTCCATTAACAAAAAAAAGCAGTACTTTTAAAGGCTGAGAGTGCTTTTTCAATGATAAAATCAGCTCAGACACTGAAATTCCCAGTTGTGGTGTTCTGACTTGGGTAGACACGCCCTCCCACACTGGCAATGATTAAAGGCCTCTGAGGAGAAGGCTCGGGATTCCTTGGGATGTTTATAAGCTGTTCTCCGTGCATTCATCAGCAGGTTGGAGCTGTGAGCTTCCTGGCTCTTTCTGAGCTCTTGACATACAAGTAAGCATGTTACAATATCCCTGTAGCCTCCTGGTCTTTTCCAATTGTCTCAAAGGCCTCAGGGGCAACAAGGTGGGGGGTCGGTTAAGATGACTGGGATAAGGAGAGTCATTCTATTCTCATGCCCAGTGTCCCATTCAAATGGATACACTTTATGTTTAATCATTACATGAAATTATAAGTGTTAATTACCTAGTTGAAAACTAATGGGAAGTCCTGGCTGGATAGCTCCCTTGGTTAGAGCGTTATCCTGAAGCACAGAGGTTGTAGGTTTGATCCCAGGTCAAGGCACATACAGGACACCTCGATGTTCCTGTTTCTCCGTCTCTGTCTCTCCCTTCTCCGCTCGCAACAATCAAAACACAAACAAAAACCTAATGGGAAGAACGGCTGGGTTTGGAAAAGTCTACCAAACTGCAGAGGCAAGTTTAAACCGATAGATTAAACACCACAAAATTTAACAGTGCTGTACAGCAAAACCTCTGGGGACGGAGTCACTGAAGAGCTGTGGTTTCCGACAAAAAGTGTGGCTTCAACAGATTTTTATAGAGGTGCTTCAAGTAAGTCTATGCATATTCTGAAACTACACGCCAAGTTTTTGTATGAGTGTGTGATATGAAGTGGGTGCCAGTATTTTTTAAAATCAGATTTTACTTTAAAAATATTCAGATTCTTGGCATCTATTGAAAAAACAATGAAAATCTAGCAATACAGGGCTCCCATTCTGTATGACAAGAATATCTCAGGCTGAGAAACGGCTGGCCCCTTCAGACAGGGCAAGCTGGGCTCCAGGTTGCCTCAGTCCTCACCCACCTGCTTTCCTCATTTCTATTACCTGCCTCACTCCTGGGGATAACTGAATTTTCATGCTCAGTGCCATAAGGTGATCCCTTCAGAGTGGACTGATGAGTGTATGGTGTTTCCAGATCTACTGGCCTACGGCTAGTACGCTTTTGGAGTTCTGTCAGCTTATACTTTTCCAGTCTCTTGATTTGCCTATGAGGTCTTCAACAATTTTTTATATTACTGTTTCTTTTCTGTTTTGGACTCAGAAGCTAGATAACCCTGCTCAGCAGAGTCTGTGTGTGAAAGGCTCTGGATGACGCTCAGGGCAGGAGTAAGTCTAAAAACTCTAAGTTGGCTTTATTGTCATATCCCCAGACACCTAGGTCAAAATGAATGGAGTGAGTTTGTGGGCTTGTCTATGAATCAAATATTTTGTACAAGTTCTTTAAAGGCACTTATTTTAATTTTTTTGTAGCTATTATTTACTTCCTGATTCTGAGACAGTGTAGTGCACCTGTTTTAAAATCTGAGGCCAGGTTCTGAATCCCAGCTCCACTCTTTAGGAACCACAAGATTAGAGGGAAATAACTCATCCTCTCCAAGTCTTACATTAGCATATACAAGAAATGGGGTTACCACTGACCACCTCACAGGGCTGTCATGAACATTAAGAGGACACATGTTAGCCTGACCTGTGGTGGCGCAGTGAGTAAAGCCTCAACCTGGAACACTGAGGTCGCCAGTTCAAAACCCTGGGCTTGCCTGGTCAAGGCACATATGGGAATTGATGTTTCCTGCTCCTCCCCTCTGTGTCTCCCTTCTCTCTCTCTCCTCAAATGAATAATAAACATTTTTTTTTAAAAAAAGAGAACACATGTTAGCTCTTGCAGTTAGGAAGCATTCAATAAATGCAGTCCCTTCTTCCATATCATATTCCAGCTGGGTGATTTAGGAATCCCTGAAGTTGTTATTCTCATGCCCATGCCATATAATCAACAACTTGTTCCAACAGCTCACCAATGTAACTTTTTTTTTTTTTTACAGAGACAGAAAGAGGGATAATAGGGACAGACAGACAGGAATAGAGAGAGATGAGAAGCATCAATCATTAGTTTTTCGTTACCACACTTTAGTTGTTCATTGATTGCTTTCTCATATGTGCCTTGACCGCGGGGCTACAGCAGAACTAGTAACCCCTTGCTCGAGCCAGAGACCTTGGGTCCAAGCTGGTGAGCTTTTGCTCAAACCAGATGAGGCCGCGCTCAAACTGGCAACCTCAGGGTCTTGAACCTGGGTCTTCCGCATCCCAGTCCGACGCTCTATCTACTGCGCCACCACCTGGTCAGGCTAATGTAACTTTTAAAACACCTGCAGAGATATTATTTCTTGAGGAACACACCATCTCTAAAATTTCAATGTCAACAAATGGCATACAATCTTAGAAAGCATTAATATGTGAAATATGGCATGGTTACACAGATACGACCAAACTGTATAGTGGACCTTTTCTAAAATGTTCATGGGTTCGGTCTGTTGGCTCAACCAATAGGAATCATCAGTCTCCAATGACTTGGGGAATTCCAAGGTATCTATTGCCATAACCTTTTCTGGTTTTCCAAAGAAATATTTAACTGACATGTACACTCTGAAGAAAACCTATAGAAAAATAAGGGAGCTGGGATGTAAACAATCTCCCAATTATTAATTCTATGTAAAGAACCTGCCTGACCTGTGGTGGTACAGTGGATGAAGCGTCGACCTGGAACTCTGAGGTCGCCAGTTCAAAACCCTGGTTTCCCTGGTCGGGGCATATGTGGGGGTTGATGCTTCCTGCTCCTCCCTTCTCTCTCTCTCTCTCCTCTCTAAATGAATAAATAAAATCTTTAAAAAAAAAAAAAAAAAAGAAGAAGAAGAAGAACCTGGAATGAACTTGGCTATTCCTCCCTTGGTAGCAAAGTCATTTGTCTGACTTGGTCAAGTACTTATCTATGGATTTACCCAGAGGGCTACTATCTCATGGTTCCTATGCTGTTACCTATTTGATTCTTTAGTCACCCAATATTTAAGAAAATAAATAATACAATTTTTACTGAGTTTATCAAAGAAGAATTCATTAATTCTGAATTTAAGAATTTTTATACTTTAGCTTACCAAGATCTCGTTATGGACCCTTGCTGGGTAGTTGGCTCAGTTGGCTGAACATCATCCTAATAAACCAAGGTTGTGGGTTCAATCTCCGGTCAGGGCACATACAAGAATCAACCAGTAGGCCCTGGCTGGTTGGCTCAGTGGTAGAGCGTCGGCCTGGCGTGCAGGAGTCCCAGGTTCGATTCCTGGCCAGGGCACACAGGAGAGGCGCCCATCTGCTTCTCCACTCCTCCCCCTCTCCTTCCTCTCTGTCTCTCTCTTCCCCTCCTGCAGCCAAGGCTCCATTGGAGCAAAGTTGGCCCGGGTGCTGAGGATGGCTCTGTGGCCTCTGCCTCAGGCACTAGAATGGCTCTGGTTGCAACAGAGGATCGCCCCCTGGTAGGCGTGCCAGGTGGATCCGAATGGGAGTCTGTCTGACTGCCTCCCGTTTCCAACTTCAGAAAAATACAAAAAAAAAAAAAAAAAAAAAGAATCAACCAGTAAATACATAAATAAGTGGAACAACAAATAGATGTTGCTCTTCCCCTTCCTCTCCCAAATAATTTTTTTTAAAGGTCTCATTATGTAATGATTGCTAACTCTTTAGAGGTCATAATCTTCAATCTGCTTTGTTCAGTGTTATATAATTATGGTTCTACCTTTTCATTCAACAAGATTCTAAATATAACTATAGTACATTCATACCTAATGTTTTAGGAATAATCCTTTGAAAGACAAATTTATAGGAATTCCAGCCTGAAAATTACAATCTCAATCATATCTTAGCAAAGATATGCACTGCAAGAATAAAAAGATTTTAGTTTTAATATGGGTCTAATCTAATCAGACAATGTCTTCTCATTACATATTATCTGACAACGGCGAATATTGACAATTGCTAATAATCACCGAGCCTTTGTAATGTGAAAAATTTGTAACAATCTTATGGAATAACTATTATTATCATCTCCATTTTACAGATGAGAAAACGGAGGCCCAGATCCTGGTCTGACTTAAAAGTCTGTTCTCCTAACACTACATTAGCCCAATAATATAATCAATAACAGTTATTAGGGCTAATTTGCTCCTTTATCAGATAGGCCACATCATAGAGCTGCTACTGCAAAGCTGAGAAATCCAAACCAGAGAAAACAAACTGGAATCTAACACCACCACATTTTGGAACATGAATTCCTGCATGTGACTGTTAAGGTGAGCATGCTGTTCCATGAGGTAAATAAGAAACATTCACAATAAATATAGAGGTGAGGGTGGTTGGGAGTACCCCATTTCCGGCACCCCTCTGGGGATACCACTAGAAACACAGGTAGAGTATTACCGACATTATTAAATATTCAAAGAGTGACCATGAATTTCTTTTCTTTATTTTTTTAGATTTTACTGATTGATTTTTGGAGAGAGGGGAGAGAGAGGGGAGAGTGAGAAAGAAGAAGTAGGAAGCATCTACTAGTAGTAGTTGCTTCCTGTATGTGCCTTGACCAGGCAAGCCCAGGGATTCGAACTGGTCACCTGTGTTCCAGGTCAATGCTTTATCCACTGTACCACCACAGGTTAGGCTTGACTATGCATTTCTAGCGACCATGAATTTTTAAAAAATCTGCCCAAATATAAGTAAGGCAAGGGTCAGAAATGGCAATAAAAAAAGACTATTATGTTCACTTCTGGCATGTTGTAAAAATTGTCTTTCATTTACAAAAGAGAAGCATTTCCAGGTTCTTACCTTACAAAACCTTTCGTTTTTCCAACTCCAAACAGCCAGATTTTCTTTTAGGATGGGGTCAGAAATCACTAGGGCAAAGGTAGCTAGCTAGCTCACTGGATGTTGACTTGCTGCCTGAACTCTGAGGCCCCGTGATTTGCTGCCTGAACTTTGAGGCCCAGTGATTTAGTGATTTATTGCCCGAGAACAGTGTTGGGCAAGAGGAGGACACACTGAGAAGGGCGTTCTGGCTCTCTCTAGAGACTGTCCTTTCGTCTCTGTCACGTGGTATATATTCAATGACCTATCCTCTATTAAATGCTGTAGATAGCCAGTAAGTCAGAAAGTGATCAAAAACTATTGAGGGTACCAATAAACCACACCTTAACTACTGCTTTTAAACTATTCTGTTATGATTTCACATATTATATTATAAATTGACATATCCGTTCAGGTTTAGCTTGCTCTTACTCTTTTTGTACACTGTTGTCTGAGTAGTCTTTGCTTCTACAAATCCTGAGTTCCTTGAGGTCAGAAACCAACCCATAAAATTTTTTTTAAGTGAAGAAATAGTGAGATAGACTCCCACATGTGCCCCGACCGGGATCCACCTGGCAACCCATCTTGGGCTAATAGTCAAATCGACCAAGCTATCCTTGGCTCCTGAGGACAATGCTGGGACCAACCAGGCTATTCTCAGTGCCTGGGCCATGCTCGAACCAACTGAGCCACTGGCTGTGAGGGGAAGAGAGAAAGAATGGGGAGAGTGAGGGTTAAGGGGTAAGGGAAAAGGGAGAGGAAAGGGAGGGGGTTGGGGAGAGGAAAGGCAAGAAGGACGGTGAGAGAAGCAGATGGTTGTTTGTCATGTGTCCCCTGAATGGGGATCAAATCCTGGACATCTGCACACTGGGCCAACGCTCTATCCACTGAGCCTACAGGCCAGGGCCAACCTATAGAATTTTATCATCATACCCGAGAGTCACTGGCACAAAGCTGGGCTCTAGAAATTTGAAGATGAAAATCAGATCAACAAAAATTTGACTCCCTATCTCACTAAGTTCTTAGAACCTCCATCAGAATCACCTGGGAAGTTTGGGGCTATCTGGGAAAGAGAATAGCACTAAGGTTATCTTGGAGAGAGGCCCAAGAATATACATGTTAAACAAGCCCCTCTGGAGATTCTTGTATGTGCAGAAGTTTGGGAACCCAGACTGACCCATACAGGCACATCTCCTTTTACTGTGCTTCGATCCACTGTACTTCACATATGTTGCGATTTTTTACAAACTGAAGGCAAGACCTTCCACCAACTTGCTTTATTGTGGTACTTTATTATGGTGGCCTGGAATCAAAACCAAGCCTGCAGTATCTCTGAGGTATGCCTCTACAAATAAACACTTCTATAACCTAAATCTGTGTTCGGACAAGGTACGGGTAAGGTGTGAACAAAATCAAGTTTCAATAACACTATTAATCTCGTTTGCTCTTCTCTCCAGTGTCTCCCCTCTCACCACTGCCCAAAACATCCTCCTGGAACACAATTCTTTGTTTTATTTTTAATTTATGGATTTTAGACAGGAAGGGGGTGGGGGGGAGAGAAGGAGAGAGAGAGAAATCGATCTGCTGTTCCACTTACCTATGTATTCAGTGGTAGATTCATGTACGTACCCTGACCGCTGATTAATCCCGCAACCTCGGTGTATCCAGATGATGCTCTAACCATCTGAGCTAACCAGCCAGGGCCAAGGAACACAATTCTGGTCAAGCCATTCCTTTGCTCAAAAACTTCCCAACTATGAATAATTAAAATCCATAGTTGTAAGCCTATCATTTAATAACCTTTATGGCCTGTTAGCAATCAACACAACTTTTAAAGTAAGAGTACAAATTTTGGAGCCAGAATGAGTTCAATCCCAGCTCCACCAATTATTAGTTGTGTGACCTTAGGCAAGTCACTTAACCTCTGCTTATTAGTTAATTCCTCTGTAAAAATGGGAATTTTCATAGTATCTTCCTGATAGGGTTAACTGAATTAACATGTGCACAGCACTCAGAATAGTGCCTGAAACATAGTAAGTGTAATTTAAGTGTTAAGTATCACTATTATTGTGATTATCCCCTACTATTCACCTATTCACACTCGTCACACATATTAATTCCTGCTCCTTGCTTATTTTTCCGTGTCACACTGTTCCCTCCATCTGTAACACAGCTCCACATTATTGCTGGGTCAAAAGTGTCCAGCTGACAGGACCCAAGTTAACTTTCACTTGAACATCTTTAATGACTAACTGCCCCCCAACACCCTAATTAATCCTTTCTACCTCTGTGTATTAGCAAACCTTTACTTGTGCATGTTTCCTCATCTCATAGATTACAGTTTCCTTGGAGAAGCTGGTATAGTTGAGTCAGTATGGTCTTTGGAATGAGACAGACCCGGTTCCAAAGCAGGTCCCATCCAAAGCAGGTCTCCCCAAGCCTCTTATTTCCCATTTATGAGTTCTGGATGATAATATCTACTCTGAATGAGGTTTAAGTGATAACTTCTATCCATAGATAGTCAGAAAGAATCTACCGTATGGTTGATAGGTATTACTAAAAGAATTATTAGTAGTTGAACCTACTGAGTGCCAGCTATGTTAGTAGTGCCAGGACCAAGCACTGGAGCTTAAGAAAGAAAGATAAAAGAATCGCACCCAGACTGGCTGTTTACACAACAGTCATTAACAAAGAAAAACAGAATAGCTCACTAAGCACCTGCACTCCGGGGAGGGTCTGGGTTGTGCCTGGGGCTGGAGCAGAGAGTAAACCTCCTTCCTATTGGCCTTTCAAAGTGTGACATCATGGCAAACCCCAATAGACCAACCAATGAGTTTGGTGGGGAGGACCTAACGGCGACATCTGAGAGCAGGACAGGTTCTAGGCTCTCACTTTCTCCTCCCCACTAAAGTAAGAGAGCAACCGCTTAAGGCATTGGCAGAGCCGCCTCTTGCCCTGCCAAAGATTCCCCGTTATACCCACAGCCTGACTCTCACTTGCAATTTTTTTTTTTAAAAGAAAACACCATTTACATAAATTCATATTTCTTCCCGTAAGCTCGGAATCACAGAGCTGGTTCTAACCTATTCCCAGTGTGACTGTGCGGTTTCACTTTCACCTTTCTGCGTGTCCGTTACCCTATTTTAAAACCGGAGCAATCGTTCCGCTCGGTGGCAGGTAGTGCCTTGCCAATTTGACCTGAAGCCCAGCCTGGCATTTATCAGGAGCCTAATCAATTCTGGACGCGTTGTCCCAAGCTGCGGCAGGTGCTCCCCTGGGGCTAGCGTCCCGTCGACCCCCTACAGGGTGTGTGAAAGCGACGCCCCTTCCCTCTCACCGTGGCGATATTCTGGAGCGAAAGGCTGATGCTGACCCTCGAGGGGACACAGGCCAGGCCCAGCGACCCGTCGTGCCGACAAAGGGCTCTCGGGAAGGGACGGGGAAGTTGGCCAAGCAGGAGTCCGCGCATCCAGGATAGGACTGCGGCTACTCAGGACCCGGGCCTGGATAAAGAAAGCTTCGCGCCCCTGCTCGGACCTCAAACCCCACGTCGATCCTCCACACCCCTCCCCCAAATCGAGGCCGGGTCTTCGCCCCCGCTATCAGCCGCCGCGCCCCCGCTTACCACTGCGCTCATCCCAGAGTCAACCAGGCGGTCGTCAGCAGCTTGGACCCCGCGGAAGCAGAGGAGGAGGTGGCAACTTCACTTCCGGAAGTAACTTAAGACGCCCAGCGAGGGTGGCTCGGACCCCCGACCATAGAGGAGAGGTCGCACTCCTTTCCCAGCCCCCTGAACCCTGCGACCTCCTCGCTGCCTAGAGCGGCCACTCCCCGGCCAAAGAGTTCGACACATGCGTACTACCGTCGGTCCCACCCCTTCCTCTTCAGGGACCTAGAGGAGCCAGACCGTAACACGGCGAGGTTGACGCGTGTTTGTGTGGTCGTTACTTTCTGGCAGCTGTTTCTAAACCGGGACGAAATACATGTACGCAGAAGTTAAAGCAGTATTACAACTCCACACTGTACTTCCCATAGTTTTGTGTTTTTTTTTGCCTTCACGTTTTTATGCAGAAAATCAGGACTGTGGCGAAAGTTCCGTTTACAGTATTAAGAATAGAAATTAAAATGACCTTAGTACGTTTTTTCTCAAGGCGTCTTGATCCCTTGAGAATTCATGCCTATTTATCTGTTTTAAATCGTTCTGGAGGTTTTTAAATATATCATTTGGATGACTATTTCTACCTATCAAATTGTCAGAGCAAAAAGATTGGTAATGACCTGTGCCGGTGCCAGGAGTTTGTGAACTCATTATCTGGAGGATACTCCGGGAATAAATACCAGTATTTTTGTATGTGTGTGTGGTAAAACATACCTAACACGAAAGTTACCGTTTCTAAGTGTACAGTTCGGTCGTATTAACTATATTCACACTGTTGTGCAGTGTGAATCCATCACCATCCATCTCGAGGACTTTTTCTTCCTCCTAAACTGAAATTCTATGTCCCTTTAACACCTTATGGTTCCCCAGCTTCTGGTCACCACTATTCTTCTGTTTTTAATTAATTGAGTGGGGGAGGCAGAGACAGACTCCCGCATGCTTCCCACCCGCCACTAAGGGGTGATGCTCTGCCTGTCTGGGCTGCTGCTCCATTTCTCCACAACCGAGTTGTTTTAGCGCCTGAGGTGAGGCCATGGAGCCATCCTCAGTGCCCGAGGTAAACTTTGCTTGAACCATTGGAGCCACAACTGCAGGAGGGGAAGAGAGAGAGAGAGAGAGAGAGAGAGAGAGAAAGATGGAGGTGGGAGGAGGAACGAGTAGAGAAGCAGATGTGTATTTCTCCTGTGTGCCCTGATTGGGAATGGAACCAGGACTTCCACATGCCCACCCATGCTCTACCGCTGAGCCAACCTGCCAGGGCTGGTAACTGAAATATAGAAAAGAAAGGCTCTTAGCATAAATAATTTTTGGCAGAACTTGCTTTCTCTAAAACAGAGACTTTTAGCAGAACTTACTTTTTCTAAAAAGACTCCCTAATTCTGGCCTTGAGGCTGGTTTCCAAGACTATGGCCTTGGGCTAGCTTTGCAAGGTAGCAGGTGTTCTCAGAATGTTTCTCCTGAATTAACCCTGTGGATAAACATTGTAAGAAAGCTTGTTTCACTGCTTTGTCCTACTGCTATGCTTCCTCTCCTCCCCATTCCTCAATCAGTGTGTAATTTTGCCTTTATAAGCTAGTCTCAGACTGTAATTAGCTCCGCATTGATTTGAACGAGTTAGGTCTCCGTGTGGTTGCCGGCCAGCATTAAAGACTCCCTAATTTGGCTAATTGACTGTGTGGCAAGATGTCTGTTTCTCGCTGTTCCAATACAACAGTGACCACCATTCTACTTTCTGTCCTATGACTTTGATTACTTGAGGTACCACATATAACTGGAATTGTACAGTATTTTGCTGTGACTGGCTTATTTTATTTATTATTTTTATTTTATTTTTTTTTGTATTTTTCTGAAGTCAGAAGTGGGGAGGCAGTCAGACAGACTCCTGCATGCACCCAACCGGGATCCACCCGGCATGCCTACCAGGGGGCAACGTTCTGCCCATTTGAGGTGTTGCTCCACTGCAGCTGGAGCCATTCTAGCGCCTGAGGCGGAGGCCATGGAGCCATCCTCAGTGCCTGGGCCAACTTTGCTCCAATGGAGCCTTGGCTGCTGGAAAGAGAGAGATAGAGAGAAAGGAGAGGGGAAGGGTGGAGAAGCAGATGGGCACTTCTCCTGTGTGCCCTGACGGGGAATTGAACCTGGGACTTCCACACTCTGGGCCAGCGCTCTAACGCTGAACCAACCGGCCAGGGCTGTGACTGGCTTGTTTTACTTAGCATAATGTCCTCAAGGTTCATTTAGGTTGTAGCATGTCAGAATTTCCTCCCTTTTTTGGAGAGTGAGAGAGAGGGAGAGATGAGAAGCATTAATTTGTAGTTGTGGTACTTCAGTTGTTCATTAATTGCTTCCAATAGTGCCTTCACCCAGGGGCTCCAGCCGATCCAGTGACCCCTTGCTCAAGCCAGTGCTCTTTGGGCTCAAGCCAGCAACCATGGGATCATGTTGATGATCTCATGCTCAAGCCATATGAACCAGGCAGCGACTTTGGGGTTTCGAACCTGGGACCTCAGCCCCTCAGGTTGGCACTCTATCCACTGTGCTACCACCAGTTATGTCAGAATTTCTGTTGGAGACTGCAAGCTGACAGGGTCCTTGCAGTGTACATTTTTGGGGACCAAGGTGTGCGGGTCTAGCAGTGGGCTAACAGTCTGCCCAACCCCCCACCTCATGTGCTTTCTTGGGTTGCTATAGACTGTTTTCCCCACACCTCCGTGTTAGCTGTGATGCTGGAGTGTTTCTACTTGTCCCATCCCTACTTGTTTGATGAAGTTGCTAGAGGCAATTTACATGCATTTCCTCTCACCCTTTGTTTGTTCTGATGTTGGTTGATTTCAGTTATGCATGGTGGGGGATTCCTGTTTATGCCTCAGATGTGTGACTTTGTATCAGAGACTTCCTTATCTGCACATGGCTCTGCACTGTATAATAAAGCAGACCAGGGGCTTTGCTTTTGCTCTGGTTTGCCATCAGCTTGCAGAGGCCTCTGGATCCCATCCTTTCTTCTCTCTGAGTTTATTTCTTCATTCTGCACCATTCTCACTCAGGACCTGGAGAGTTACTAGCTGCCCTGGTCTAAGGCAAATTTCCTTCCTTTTTAAGTCTGAATAATACTCCAGTGTATGTATGTATCACATTTTGTTCATTCACCTGTTGATAGACACTTCGGTTGTTTCTACCTTTTAGCTATTGTGACTACACTGCTAATAGATAAGTGTACAAATACTTGTTCAAACCTCTGCTTTCAGTTCTGCTGGGTTTATGCCCAGAAGTGGCACTGCTGCCTTATATAATGCTATTTTTAATTTTTAAAGAACCACCATACTGTTCCATGATGGCTGCACTATTTTACATTCCCATCAACACTGCACAAAGTTCTAATTTCTCACCCAATGGGGTGGGAAATGGTGTCTCATTGTGGCTTTGATTTGCATTAATGATGTTGAGCATCTTTTCATGTGCTTCTTGGTCATTTATATATCTTCTTTGGAGAACTATTTGTTAAATCCTTTGTCCTTTTTTATTTTTTTAATTTTTTTTCTGAAGTTGGAAATGGGGAGGCAGTCAGACAGACTCTCGCATGCGCCTGACCCGGATCCACCCGGCATGCCCACCAGGGGGCGATGCTCTGCCCATGTGGGGCGTTGCTCTGTTGCAACCAGAGCCATTCTAGCGCCTGAGGCAGAGGCCACAGAGCCATCCTCAGCACCCGGGGCCAACTTTGCTCCAATGGAGCCTTGGCTGCGGGAGGAGAAGAGAGAGATAGAGAGGAAGGAGAGGGGGAGGGGTGGAGAAGTTTCCATTGATTTAGATAAGGAGAAAGGCCTTCTTGTGGGCCTATTACTAAACTCATGAGGTTCATTGCTGGGGGTGTTTTATTCAAAAATGAGATACAGTTGTCCCAACATCGTTTTATTTACTGCAAGTCAGAGGATTCATATCCAAAGCTCTGTCTTCTGAAAGGGAGGCTTAGCCATTGCTTATTGGTAAATTATGTTTGGATTTCTTCTTTGCAGTTGGCTATACTTATGTGGTTGGATTCCTGTCAAGTTCATCTTGTTTACAGTTGATCTGAAAAATACTGTGCTACATTTTAACATTTAGCAAGAATAGTATTTAGTAAGAATGGCCCAAACTTTGAGACCCATGTCCTATGTAACAGGACCTTATGGGGAAAATATGACCAGACTCTTATTTGTTTTTTAGAGTACTTAATATTTCCTTCTGGGGCGGGGAAATAATGGTTATCTTCTTTTCAAAAAGCACAGTGGTTTGCACTCAGTATTTCTCCCAAATCTAAGAGTGTGAATGCAGGGAAATGTGACAGCAAGTAAGAACTGTAATCACACCTTATATTTATTTATACAGTGCTTTGCAATTCACAAACATTATCACCACTGATCCTCAACCTTATTTAGAGGAAGAGGAAACTGAAGTTTTGAAAGGTTGAATATGTTCCAGCTCTAATAATGGCAGTGTTAGCCTTTGGAAGCAGGTCTTCTATCCAATTTCATAGTTGGCTTTAGCGAAACACCAAGGTGAATTCATTCATTCAGCCCATGTTTATTGAGCGTGTTCTATGTGTCACGCTTTGTAGGCTCTGCGCATCAGCCACAACAGCCAAACTCCTTTTGGCAAGACCTCATCTGCTTTGCTGTCCACATTCAGTGGCTGGTGCGGTAAAAAAACACCTCAGCTTTGCTTTCCTTATTACCTGTTTGAGTAACCTTCTCTCCCATTTTTATTATTGCAGCATCCTGCTCTTTTTCTTCAAAAAGATTGTCGGGCTTCCAAGTGGCAAGTTTGGTTCCTACTTGACTTTTCCCTCTTCCCCCTAAGTTAAGCTCCAATGGGACCTTATCTTTTCTGTTCATCACTGTATCCCCTTCCTCTCCTTTCAGAGTGCCTGGCACATAATAGGAACCCAGAGAGTATTTATCCTTTGACTGAATGTCAGGATATGAATATTTTTTCTTCTACATTGAACGGCCCAGGACCTGGCCTCCCAAGTTAGACCACGCCTTGGGGATTCCGGTAGCCACGCCCCTCCTCTGTCCCTAGAAAGAGTGAAGGGAACCCAGCCTTGGCCCCGCCCCGTCGTGACGCAAGGTCACGTGGCGCGCGCCAGCGCGCGCTGTTCCCGGAAATCGCCGCCGCGGTCCTCGTCGCTTTTTCCTTGGTCGCCGCCACTGCCGCCGACGCCTCCGCCGTGGCCGCGGAACTCTGCGAGTGGAACGGCTGAGGCGGCCCGGGCGGGGCCGGGGTTCTGGCCACCGTGCAGGATGGAGATAATAAGGAGCAGTGCGTGTCCGCTCTGTACCTCCCCGCGTCCCCACGGTCCCCGCACATTCGGCCTGCTAGGCCCGCACCACGGCCGGCCGATCCGCTTGGGGGGGGCCCGGGACTGAGACAGCCTCTCAGGATTTTGCCCCTCTCAGAGGCCGGTGTGCCTCTTGGGGGCTTGTCCCTCTGTGGCCTGTGCACCCTCGGAGGCCTCGTTCTTCCCCGGCCCCCCTCAGGGCTTTGCTCCTCCCTGGTCCGTACTCCCTCGGTCCCTGTCCCTTTCCTGCCCCCGTCCTTAGGAGCTCGTGGGCGGGAAGCCAGGCCACCGGTTCTGATGATCTTCTCGGTTTCTCCGCAGATTTTAAGAGTAATCTTCCCACAGTGTACCAGGCCATAGAGGAGGCGGACTTCCTCGCCATCGATGGGGAGTTCTCAGGTATCCCTCGCTTGCAAGCCCCCGGCTAGCACCTTGCAGTGCGTAGCCAGGGCTCCTCCTGACTTCCCTGCTCCTGACTTCGGCTCCCGGCCCCCTTTCCCTGTTGATAGCCTTGGGCAAGCTCCAGGAGTTTCAACATTTCCTCCGAAACGTTTCAGAAGCAGGGAAACGGGTTTGTGATTTTGGTACTCTTGAGAGTTGCAGATAGAAAATACGGGCTGCTTGGAACAGTTGGACAGCTGGGTGGTAGAGAGCTTGAGGGTTAGAGTCAGGTTTTTCTGTGTGTAGTACAATATACGTAGCAAAATGGACGGTTTTAACCAGTTTAAAGTAGTTTTACAATTCAGTGTCATTTAAGTACATTCACATTGTTGTACAACCATCCCCACCATCCACCTCCTCAAATTTTTCATCATCCCAAATGGGACCGCTACACTCCCTGAACTGCATGCAGTTCCCAATTTCTCCCCTCCTCTCCTGTCTCTGCCAACCACTATTTCTGTCTCTATGGATTTGGCTACTCTACGCATTTTCTGTAAGTGGAGTCATACAATATTTCTCCTGTGCGACGGACTTGAGCGTCAGGCTCTAGGTTTTTCTGAAAGTGTTGATTGCCTTACCTTGGCATGGGTGTGTGTGTGTGGGTACCAACATTTATAATTGCAAAAAGTCTTTTTTCTTTCTTTTTTTTTTTTTCATTTTTCTTGAAGCTGGAAACAGGGAGAGACAGTCAGACAGACTCCCGCATGCGCCCGACGGGGATCCACCCGGCATGCCCACCAGGGGGCGACGCTCTGCCCACCAGGGGGCGATGCTCTGCCCATCCTGGGCGTCGCCATGTTGCGACCAGAGCCACTCTAGCGCCTGAGGCAGAGGCCACAGAGCCATCCCCAGCACCTGGGCCATTTTTGCTCCAATGGAGCCTTGGCTGCGGGAGGGGAAGAGAGAGACAGAGAGGAAAGCGCTGCGGAGGGGTGGAGAAGCAAATGGGCGCTTCTGTGTGCCCTGGCTGGGAATCGAACCCCGGTCCTCCGCACGCTAGGCCGACCGGCCAGGGCAGTCTTTTTTCTTTGATTCAAAGACTAATTTTTAAATCGCTGTTGTCAGTATGAACAGTCGACTTTTATTTTTTTTGTATTTTTCTGAAGTGAGAGAAGCGGGGAGGCAGAGAGAAAGACTCTCGCCAGCCCCCAAGATCGACCTGGCATGCCCACTAGGAATCCACATGCCCGGCCAATGCTCTACTGCTGAGCCAACCGGCCAGGGTCTGGACATTCTTTGGTATAGCTATCCACTTTCGCTATCTGCATATACATGTTTAAAAAACTTCAGCTCTTTCAAAGGAATCTATGCTGGGAGTAAATACACATGTGGCGTTAATTGCACATGCCTTTTCTAGTTGAAGTCAGTTGTGGAGAAGTTAAGAATTTTCACAGAAATAATTTTTTTCTTGACCTCGAAAATACCTTTGTTGTGTAGCTGTTCCTCCAAACTGGTGGCCAAGGCAGAGACTCTTTAACAGTAATGTACTGATTATATATTAAAGTTTTGAAAGCAGCAAAACTTATAACTTAATCATAGAGATTGTTTTCTGAAATAATTACTCTGTTTTGAAAACCTATTTTAGACACTGTAACTGCCCATTCTCAAAGTGAAATATTCATGTCTCTAAATTCATTATGATGGAATTTAGGTTTATAGACAGTGAAATGAATGCTGATTTTGAAAAAGTGAAGTAGCCCTGGCCGGTTGGCTCAGCGGTAGAGCGTCGGCCTAGCGTGCGGAGGACCCGGGTTTGATTCCCGGCCAGGGCACACAGGAGAAGCGCCCATTTGCTTCTCCACCCCTCCGCCGCGCTTTCCTCTCTGTCTCTCTCTTCCCCTCCCGCAGCCAAGGCTCCATTGGAGCAAAGATGGCCCGGGTGCTGGGGATGGCTCTATGGCCTCTGCCTCAGGCGCTAGAGTGGCTCTGGTCGCAACATGGCGACGCCCAGGATGGGCAGAGCATCGCCCCCTGGTGGGCAGAGCGTTGCCCCATGGTGGGCATGCCGGGTGGATCCCGGTCGGGCGCATGCGGGAGTCTGTCTGTCTCTCCCTGTTTCCAGCTTCAGAAAAATGAAAAGAAAAAAAGAAAAAAAAAAAAAGTGAAGTAAAGAGAACTTTGTCATTTGGGAGAATATAAAATTGTAGAATAGTTGACCAACATTTTTACATTAGCATTTACTAACAAGTTAAAAAGTTTTATTTCTTAAAATCTAGGAATCAGTGATGGACCTTCAGTCACTGCATTAACAAATGGTTTTGACACTCCAGAAGAAAGGTATCAGAAGCTTAGAAAGGTAAGTGAATGTGCTAGAAAATCTTCCCCCCACCTCCATGATGGCCTCTTTACCGTTGTTAAACTTGCTCATTGACTTCTCAACCCCTGCTATGAAATGATATTTTAGTGTTACTTAAAACAACAGCAAAAATAATTGTTTGCTGGAAAACATTTTGGGGGAAGGCTTAGTATTTTCAGTGTTAATTTGACTTCTAGGTTATTTTAATCATTTGGTAATAGGCCTAATCTGATGCTCCGTGGTGGCTAGGTGTTTAATTGGGAAAAACATGAAGAAATGTATATAAATTAATAATTTTTCTGATACATAATCTGTAATCTGGTCTAGTTGGAGGTGTTCTGTCAAAGTCAAATTGAGGAATTAGAAAGCCCACCTGATTGAGAATACTGTTGCTCACATAGCATATATGGCGTTGTTTTGACAGATGTTTTATTTCCTTTTTCCAGCATTCCATGGACTTTTTGCTGTTTCAGTTTGGCCTTTGCACTTTTAAGTATGACAACATAAATTCAAAGTAGGTTGTTTTAACAAGTGGTGGGAATTCTTTTGTCATGGCATAATGTAATACCCTAAATCTCCTCTTATCTTATTTTCTCAGGTATATAATAAAGTCATTTAACTTCTATGTTTTCCCGAAACCCTTCAATAGATCCTCACCAGATGTCAAATTTGTTTGTCAGGTTAGTAGCGTAATTGTGTTTTTTTTTCTGTTATGAATTGCTGATGAGTCAGTGTGGATTTGTGAAATAAGAATTCTCTTTAAAATTTGTTTCTGCCACTAACTTTGGGCAAACCATTTCACTTCTCTGACCTTCAGTTTTAGGTTTGTAAATTAATTACACTGCCATCACCCCCTTTTCTTTGGAATAAATTAAGGAATAAGACATAAGGGATAAGCAGATGGAATCAGAACATGAGCTCCTTTTTTTTTGTGACAGAGAGACAGATAGGGACAGACAGACAGGAAGGGGAGAGATGAGAAGCATCAATTCTTCATTGTGGCACCTTAATTGTTCATTGATTGCTTTCTCATCTGTGCCTTGACTGGGGGGGGGGGGGGGCTACAACAGACTGAGTGACCCCTTGCTCAAGCCAGCAACCTTGGGTTCAAGTTGGTGAGCTGTGCTCAAACCAGATGAGCCCGCACTCAAGCCCGCTACCTCAGGGTTTCAAACCCGAGGTCCCAGTCCAATTGATGCTTTGTCCACTGTGCTACCGCCTGGTCAGGCATATGAGCTTTTTTTTTTTTATTTATTTTTATTTATTTATTTTTTTTCATTTTTCTGAAGCTGGAAACAGGGAGAGACAGTCAGACAGACTCCCGCATGCGCCCGACCGGGATCCACCCGGCACGCCCACCATGGGGCGACGCTCTGCCCACCAGGGGGCGATGCTCTGCCCATCCTGGGCGTCGCCATATTGCGACCAGAGCCACTCTAGCGCCTGAGGCAGAGGCCACAGAGCCATCCCCAGCGCCCAGGCCATCTTTGCTCCAATGGAGCCTCGGCTGCGGGAGGGGAAGAGAGAGACAGAGAGGAAGGCGCGGCGGAGGGGTGGAGAAGCAAATGGGCGCTTCTCCTATGTGCCCTGGCTGGGAATCGAACCCGGGTCCTCCGCACGCTAGGCCGACGCTCTACCGCTGAGCCAACCGGCCAGGGCAGGCATATGAGCTTTATTATTAGTGAACCTTTGAGAATTGTGTGAAATTCTCAAAACTTTGAGAACTGCATGAAGTGTTCCAGGTTTAGCCACAGAATGGCTTTGAGAACTTGGCTTCATAAGGCAGCTCTATTTGGGCTTTTTAGTATCTTACATCTGAATTGAACTTACAGACGCGGACCTGCAGGCTTCTTCCCATCCCATTCTTTTTGAACTCACCTCCAGGGGTAGAGCTTTATTTTCTGGAAGAGCAGAGTGTGTGTGTATTCTGTCTAAAAAGAGAGCTTCCAGAAGGAGCTAAACTATATACCCATGGTTCCTTTTCCCTGCGTATCAATTAGGAAAGGGAGGGTGTAAAAAAGATTAGTTTCCTCTTGAGTAGGAGAGGGCTTACTTTACGAGCCAAGGTAAACATATGGGACATTTCTCCTTAAAACATCCCCTTAAAAGTTGTTGTCACTGACTTGGTAGACAGTAAATACTAGTTTCTTTTTTCTTTCCTCTAATAATTTGTTATAATGAATAAAAATATGAGTAAGTGGCACAGTGTATAGATATGTGATTAAAGATGAGTGTTAATCTTCTCCCCTTACAATCTTGTTTTGTTGTTGGTTTCTTTTGCTGTGCAGAAGATTTTTAGTTTACTGTAGTCCCATTCATTTATATTTGCCTTGCCTTTGGGGTCAAATTCATAAAATGTTCTCTATGGCCAAGGTTCATAAGTTTGGTACCTATATTTTCTTCTATGTAATTTATTGTAAAGTACATAAATCAAAGGTAATGGGTAGTAAACCACAAATAGATTTTGTTAGTTCAAAGGGATTTTTAAAAAAAATTACAGTAATAAATACCTAACATAAAATTTAGCATTTAAAATGGTTTTAAGTTCAGTGGCATTAGGTACATTTACATCATTGTGCAACTTAAAGGGTATTATTTGGTTGGAAAATACATAGCTTCAGAAATGGAATAGATGAATCATTGACTGGATTTTTTTAAAAAGAAGTTAGGATGTTTTGGAGTGACAGGGGATAGGAATGCCTTTCCGTAGTCCATCTTTGATGCCTCTGTCAGTAATAGAATGTGTAGGTGGGCAGAATCGCATGACAGCGCAGGCATGGGAGTTAGAAGGAGACTTGTGGTCCAAGTTAGAAGACTCTGGTTCTTGGTTCAGAACAGGATGAAAAGGGAAGACCTCAGGGAAAAGATTGCTGATTTTTAACCACAGAAATTCTGGACATAATGGAAAGTGATATATATGTACCTGAATGTTTGTGTGTGGTTAGCAGCAGATAGGATTGTTTTTTATATTTCACCATATTTGAAAAAGAATTTATGTTGGCAAATAAAGATACATATGGTACTCACCTTTTAACGTAAGATTAAAAAAATAAATGAAAAATTGGAAGAGAGAAAAATTAGATATGATTACTATAGTATAATTAGAACATGGAATTGGTGCTAAAGAAAGCCTCCACTCTGTCTCCAGGCGTTCTACCAGCTAAGAAAAGGGCAAAACACACAATCTGTGACCATAGGATCAAAATAAACCAGAGCTCGGGAGAGAGTAGAGCAGCTGTTCTCAACCTGTGGGTTGCGACCCCGGCGGGGGTCGAACGACCAAAACACAGGGGTCACCTAAAGCCATCGGAAATACATATTTTTGCCAATTGGATGAATATATGTTTACCAAGTAAATTAAATATTGTGAAACAGGATATTTGTTTTATAAGCTATAAAGGAGCTGAGCCAGTATAGTTTAAGTAAATTAATGGATTGTTTGGCAGCCTGGGAGTAGAAATCCCTTGTCTTTTGACCTTTGGCTTGTTGGTTCCTTGTCTGATTGTCTGTTTACTCACCTGAGTTACTTGTCCGCTTGTGTTGACATCCTTGCCACCAACATTACTGAAATGTATATTCTCTTTATTCCTGTTTTAGAGCTCAAGCATTGATTTTCTAGCAAGCCAAGGATTTGATTTTAATAAAGTTTTTCGCAATGGTAAGATTGTATGACTTATCTTAGAACTTGTAAATATGGATTTTTTTGAGAATTATCTTTTTGTGCTTCTTGTCTGAGACAATCTCAGATTTCCTGTCCATCACATGAAGCCTTAGTTTTAAAAACATCCTTTCATTGTGTCTTTTTTTCCTCAAGTCTAATCCCATGAAAGGAACAGGAGAGTAGATACTGCTTCCTTTAGCTCTAATGAGGCCTCTCAAACTCCTGCTTTTATTGAGTGGAGTTTACTCATAATTTATTTTATGATTTAACTACTTATACATAGTTATAACATAGAATAACATAGTTGTTCATAGTTTAATGTGTGTGACTTACCTAACACCTGTGAGGATGCTTCTGTTTTTTTTTCCAGTGAGACAAATGGTGTGGTATAGTACTTTAAAAGTCTCTATGTTCCAGTAATCTTCTGTAATGGAAAACTCCCTTTTCTTATGGTGCTTGTTTTATAATTGGAGATGGTTTCTCTATTTTCATGGGGAAAAAAATGTCTGCACAGACTACAATCATGATGACTAACTTGCTGCTATGATAAGCTGAGCTCCCTGAAGAAAGGGACTTGGGTCTCGTTCCAGGCCCTTGGAGCATAGCATGAGTCCTTTTCTTTAATGGAGGTGACCATTAAATATCTGATGAGTGTGTGTTTGTCATTAGAGCACACCAGCATGATTGTCCTTCCTCTGTTCATTTATTTTCTGAACAGTGTTTGGAAAACCTCCGGTTTTTTACTGGCAGTATTAATTAAGCACGTGCTGCCGTAAGGTCAATAACTACTTTTTTTTTTTAAATACTTTATTTATTTATTGATTTTACAGAGACAGGAGAGAAAGGGAGCATGGTTTGGGAAGTATCAATTCATAGGTGCTTCATGTTAGTTGTTCATTGCTTGCTTGTTGTATGTGCCTTGGCCAGGGCAGCCCAGGGTTTTGAACCGGCAACCTTGGCATTCCAGGCCGAAGGTTTATCCACTATGCCACCACAGGCCAGGCAATAACTACTTTTAATTTAATTATTTTCCTAAATTGTATTCTTTTCCATGATGAATATAGAATTATTGAGTAAGGTAAAGAAGGAGATATTTTTTAACAAAAGCACTAGAACAGAGGCCGCAAATTTCATTTCCCCTCAGTGTGGTCTTCTTGGGAGGCCTTTAGAACCCATGCCCTGTTGTTTTTTACTTGCTTCAGTAGTGCTGCATCATAATTTCTATTGATAATACTGAATTTTGGAAATGCCAGAAAGTATTTTGGAGCCCAAACTGCTGAACATACTAAGTGAACCAACTGGCTAACACAATTTGGTTATATGAAATAATTTTTTCTTTTGGCTTGTACTTGACTCTGAAAGCCCTTATAAAACAAAAGTTCCAAATGTAGTTGGAGCACTATATTGGAATAAGCGCAAGAATGTTTTGAAGAAATTACTTTAACCAGGCTCATATGGATGTAGTATAGTTTCCAGCCTGATGGTTTTATGGTTTTATTCTGAAAAAAGGAGAAAGACAGCCAAATTAGAGTGTGTCTCTTCTCATGATTTTATAGTCAGACGTTAGACTGTTTTAGTCACAGATGAATCTGGACTTCCAGGCCATCTATTATTACCAGTATTCTTATCTTCATGCTCCTGTTGATATTCTAAATCTCATCTAGACCTTCACTTATCAGATCTTTCCAGTTGTGCTCTGCAAATGCCAGACCCTTTTCTCCAGGTGGTCTTGTTCACAGTGCCTTAGACTTCCTTTTTTGAAACAGAACCAGGTGACTCCTTGTTACTTGTTCTCCCTGCAGCCTCTCAAATGCAGGTGGTTTCTCCCCTGCTCTTTCTATTAGGTGATGGTAGATATCGTTGCTTCCCCATGCCACTTTCAAACTATGTACTTGAATTCCCTCTTCTCAGGAGCTACGTACAGTTCTCAGGACTGTCACCCAGCTCTGCTCCCCCCCTTTCTGCTGACTTTATGGGCATGAAATTCATTGATAGCCTCGGCTATTCATGATGTCTTTCCGCTCCTTCCTCTTTCCTCATTCTGGGTGACTTCTGCATTCACAAGGATGACCAGCAAATGCTGTCTTGTCTGTTTTTTGACCCGGTGGTCAGCAGTCCTTGGTCCTGCCTCCCCCTTAGCCATTGACTCTCTTGGTAGCATTGTGAGTCTTATCACCCACTTCCAGAATTTCTCTTTGAGAGCATCACCTCTTGTCCTTCTCATTCCCTTACTCTAGGACCTTATTTCAGCAATCTGTTGATCTCCATTGCTTTTTCACTATCAGTGTTCTTCTGTTCTCCTGTCTTAACTTTTTTCATTATCCACATGGTTCATCAAAACCTTCTTTCCCTCCCTTGCTCCTCTCTCCCTTCATCTCACTTGCCTAACAAAGTCCCAGCATGTTTCTGAGGATCTGAATATTGTTGGAAAACATGACATACCTAAGCTAATTTGTTACTTTAAATTCATGACCACAAGTTTCAAATAAACAGGCTCAAAAATCCTACTTTTTTGACTTAGAAATTCCATTTCCAGCTCCTTAAAATGCCCGTTTTTTATTACCTTATTCTCGTCAAACTTCCCACCTCACCCAATGACCATGCCTCTCAGTGGAAATAGAAAAAAGCAGAGGCCTGTCCTGTGGTGGCACAGTGAATAAGGTGTCAACCTGGAACGCTGAGATTGCCGGTTCAAGACCCCTGGCTTGCCCGGTCAAGGCACATACGAGAAGCAATTGTGAAATTGTGCTTCCCATTCCTCCTTTCTGTCTTTCTCTTCTCTCTAAATCAATAAAATAAAATCTAAAAAAAAAAAAGAAAAAAGAATCTGCGTTGAGTCCATTAAAAAAAATAAGAAAAAAGCAGAGAAGAGCTGCTGCATTCTCACCACTGGGCCCATGTCTGGACCCAGGCTTCTTACTTCTGTTCTTTACAGTGAAGTGGAGTCCTGCACCCATCAACAGACAGTCCCTGTCTCCTTGTCAAGTACTGGCTCCTCCAGTTTGCCCTCCTCTCTCCTGAATTATTTTCCCTTCTCTGCTGGATCATTTATATTTATATTTTTCCTAACCTTGAACTGAATTTGGTAGTTTCTTCCATAATGAATGTAGATAATAACCTCAATTAGTGTTAGTATCTGTTGACAGATGGGATTTTCTTTAAAAATAAAATTATTGATATATTTTAGAAAGAGAAGAAGGGAGGGGAAAAAGAAACATTGATTTGTTGTTCCACTTATTTATGCATTTATTGGTTGATTCTGGTATGTACCCTGACTAGAGATTGAACCTAGAACTTTGGTGTATTGGGAACAATGCTCTAACCAATTGAGCTACCCAGCCAGGTCGACAGATGTGACTTTGTAATTGATCATTCTTTCTACAAAGTTAGTGTCTCTTGGCTTTTACAACCATTCATATCCTGGTGTTGCCTAAATTTTTCTCTCAACACCTTTCTTCAATACTATAGACTTAGATATATTTTTAATTTGTGTATATAGCCATAGATGATTTCATATACCCAGGACATAGCTTTTGGTTTTCATTCTGGAGTCCCAAACCTGTTCTTTGCTTAGTTGTCCCCACCTCATTAAGTGGCCCTTTCATCTTCCCAATTGCTTAAACTTAACAGCATCATTTAAAAAATTATCGATTGATTTTAGAATGAGAGGAAGGAAGAGAGAGAGACACACACACAAAAACATTGCTGTTCCAGTATGTGTCCTCCCTGCAACCTTGTGTCTCTATATGATGCTCTGACCAACTGAGCTACCCGGCCAGGGCTAGCATCCTTTTCCTTTTGCTCTTTTCTTTATTCCACATCTCTGTTGTTATCAGTAGGTTCTATCTTTTCTATCTTTAAAATCATTCAATCCATCTTTATTGCTTAAGCCAGGGTACAAACTCTGGCTCACTTCCTATTTTGTAAATAAAGTTTTATTGGGACACAGTCATGCCCATTGATTTTCTCATTGTATATTATTACTCTTCATGCTACAAGAGCAAAGCTGAGTAGTTGTGACAGAGACACCTCCCCCCATCTGTCCCACAAGCCTAAAACATTAACATTTATTTCTTTAAGAAGTTTACTGATTTCTGATAAAAGTGATCATCTCTTGCTTGGGTAATTTTAGTAGACAACTGCTTGTAGTTCTGAGTTCCTTACTTCAACTTTCATAGGATTCAAAGTGTTCTTTTTTTTTTTTCTGAAGTAAGAAGTGAGGAGGCAGAGACAGACTCCCGCATACACCCAACCAGGATCCACCCGGCATGCCCACTAGGGGGCAATGCTCAGCTCACCTGGGTGTTGCCCCGATGCAACTGGAGCCATTCCAGTGCCTGAGGTAGAGGCCATGGAACCATCCTTAGCGCCTGGGCCAACTTTGCTCCAATGGAGCCTTGGCTGTGGGAGGGGAAGAGAGAGACAGAGAGAAAGGTGAAGGGGATGGGTGGAGAAGCAGATGGGCGCTTCTCCTGTGTGCCCTGGCTGGGAATCAAACCCGGGACTTCTACATGCTAGGCTGATGCTCTACCGCTGAGCCAACTAGCCAGGACCCAAAATGATCTTTTTAAAACATGAAGCAGGTAATGGAATATCTTGCTTAAAATCTTGTCATGGCATCCCATTGCTCTTAGAGTATAATACATTTTTACTGTGGCCTGCAAAGGCCTGTGTAATCTTGCTCTGTCCTCTTTCCAACCTGGTGTCATGCTGTTCTCCTGTTCATTGTATTCTGGCCATACCAACTTCCCGTGCTGTTTTTTGAAAAATCCTGCCATTTCCCTCTGCTGTATGTTTATACTTACTTTCCTGCTGGAAATACTCTTCCTCCAGTTCTTTGCATGTCTGATTTCATCCTTATTCTTTGGGTCTTCACTCACAGTGTTCTCTGATCATCCTGGCTAAAGTCATTCCCCATTCCCTTCACTACAGAGCAGCATATATCTACTTTGCTCGCTGTTGGATCCCCCAGTGCCTCATGTAGTTCCTGGGACAGCATAAGTGCCAAATAAAATTTTGTTGAAAGAAGAATGAATGAAAGGAATGTATGAATAGACAAATGTATTTCAAAATCATTTGCTTTTTCTGTTGATTTTTTGAGATATAGTTAAATATGCTGTCTTTTCTGAGTATTTTAGACTGGTTTGTTAAACAATTTTTATGTTAAAGTTACTTCTACTAATACATTCTTTTAAAAACTATGTTTAGGAATTCCATATTTAAATAAGGAAGAAGAAAGACAGTTAAGAGAGCAGTATGATGAAAAACATTTACAGTCTAACGGTGCGGGAGCTCTATCGTATGTGTCTCCTAACACATCGAAATGTCCTGTGACAATTCCTGAGGATCAGAAGAAGTTTATTGACCAAGTGGTGTAAGTTCCTAATCTGGAACCAAGTGTGCATTATGTAATGTGTATTGGGGCATGACTGGCAGCTGTGTGTTGAACTTGCTCTATACATACACACTACACAACAGAGGTGTGATGTTACTATTGGCAGGATTTAATTATGACATCTAAATTTGTATGACAATAGCACATTGTAAATTGGATTCTGTGTACTGTACTTAGACTTGGGAAGACCTTCTGCAAGGGCCTGATGGTCACTGTCTAGTTTCTCTAAAGGCAGAGGACTGAAACAGGTCCATCTTGATATTTGTAACATGTCCCTGTATTTTTCTCTTGTAGTTAAGTTTCTGACAAGCCAATGTGCAATTGAAGGAATATCTAGACTTGCTTAGTTTACTTATCGGTATAACCACTTTACTAGAAAAATAAAAATTTAAATTACTTGTATTGATGTAGACTTGAGAGATTGTCACTACTTCATTAATAACAACAGTAATAAAAAGAATATGCTAAAATACATTATTTTTCTTTAAGCCTTACTGACCTAAAAAGTTATAACATGATTTGGTAAAATTACATTGTTATCTGTTCTTAGATTTAGCTAGCTTTTGAGTGTGATTATTCTGTTTGTTGATGACTTTTTTCCGTAAAGGTGTTGACAGACATGTTTTTGTTTTAATTCCTCAGAAAGAAAATAGAAGATTTATTACAACATGAGGAAAATAAGAACTTGGATTTAGAGCCATGTACGGGGTTAGTTGCCCTGAATCTTTTCACATCTCCTTTTTGGGGAAAGGTAGATGATTTCTGGCATGTGCTGTATTTGGTCTTTTAAAAACACCTTCATAAATAGTCTTTTATTAGAGGCATGCTCTCAGGATTTAAGCACTAACTTTAATACAGTGGGGATGATGGTATATTGAGATACTGAATGAATGCTTTGTCCCATCCTGCAGGGGGAGAAAACTATTACATAACTTTGGCTGAAAGTTATGCTCAAGAGTGGCATAATTGTTTTAGCCTCAAAAAGTACTTAATACATAAAGTCTTCAGAACAGACGAATTTATTCTCAGGCTACCTCTAGCCTTTTAATTTTTGTCTGTGGTAAAAAAACAAACCAGTGTATCAGAGTCAGTAATTTCAACATCCTACTTTTTTTTTAACTTTGTGACTAGCTTCACAAAATGTTTTAGTGCATCTCTCTTGAACTCTTTATTTAAGCCACAAGAAATAATGCTTTTGTTAGACAGGAACTTCTACTGCTTCTATAAAGTAGTAATAATAATATATTAAAGAACATTTTGATGAAGACAAGTGGTGAGGAATCCTCACACCTCAAACATCTTGTCCCCCCTTTTCAATTTTGTTTATTCATTTTAGAGAAGGGAAAGAAAGAGAGGAGGGGGTGGGGAGCAGGAAGCATCAACTCCTATATGTGCCTTGACCAGGCAAGCCCAGGGTTTTTTTTGACTGGTGACCTCAGCGCTCCAGGTTGCCACTTTATCCACTGTGCCACCACAGGTCAGGCCTGCCCATTTTTGTTTGCATATTTACCTGTCATTTTTACTGATGTCTCTTAAAAATTAAATGTCTTTTCCTATCAGGGCTTGATCACTTAGGGTTTTCTTTTAATGTGTCAAGACCAATACCTTTTCTTTGTTTTTATAGGTTCCAAAGAAAACTAATTTATCAGACATTGAGTTGGAAGTAAGTGTTTATATTATATGCAAGAGCTCTGTAAGAGACCCTGGATTTAAAAAATAAATATAATCTGTTCTCATTTCATTTATAGAATTCTGCTGTACTTGGTGATTTGACCATTCCATGTTGTTGTGCAGTGCTGAAATTTCCCCCATTTTCTTAGCTTGAGTACCCACTTAATTTGTTATTGCTTTTTATTAGATGCTATAAAGCCTTTTAAAATTTCTTTTAATTATTACTTCAGCTTTGTCTATTAAGTTCTAGATGTGTGGTGTTTTTGTTCTTTGAAAGTACATGGTCAAGATTTTTTTTTAAGGACTAGGATATACTCAGCTGAATTCCTTTTCTACGTCAGGGGTTAGAACTATGGATGGATTTTGAGAGGTCTGTGAATTCCCTGAAATATCTAAAATTTTGTATGTGTATTTTTCTGGATGTTTCCATTGGTTTTATTCTGTTTCAAGTGGATCTCTAAACCCAAAATTGAACGTCAGTATTAGAGAATTTGATGTTTGCATTTGTCTTTGTTTGGCGTTCTTGTTCATCCATTAGAATCTGCCAATGACATGTATACTGGAAATTTACTTTGAACATAAAAGGAAAAGGGCCATTGTTGTTAGACCAGGTTCCTTTCCTTTCATATTTTTCTTGTCCCTTACTTTATGTAGGTTCCAGATTCCTCTGCGTGGCTGATACAAACTACCATGCCAGACTACAGAGTTATTCCTCTCAAGTCTCCCGTGTCTGTACCCATACTACCTAAAAAGACCTTCAAAATCAGTTAGGAAGTAAACATTATTGTATTTGGAAGAAAAATTTGTGTGGTAGTGAGCTGACTGTATTATGTGATGCAAGACATCTCAGAAAATGCCTAAGTCCTAAAAAAAATTAATTTGAAATCAGATACATTCCTATGTGTTTAAGAGCAAAGATAGGGAAATACACTGCTTACCAAAATTAGGGGATATTTTGTCACTTCGTATTCATTTTGAAATATCCCCTAATTTTTGTGAGCAGTATAGTTAGCTGGTGGAATGTTATGGAATAGGCTTATTGTAAAGTCTTCATTATAGTAATACTTAATTCATATTTAGTAAAGTTAAATTATAGATTTATAGTTGCTTTAAAAATAGTTACAGTTTTAGCTGTCATTGTGTCATCTATTGATATCATGTTTTCTTCCTTTTCTTTAGGTATCCCAAAGGCATTCATGTTGAGACTTTAGAAACTGAAAAGGTAACCTCCAGAATTGTCCAGGTCTAGCAATTAAAGTACATGCAATGATAAATGGATAGGTCACAGTCAGAATTCACTTCTTGATCCTGCTCATTTGACTCTGCTCTTTATGAGCTGGGTGATCTTGGGCATGGTTAACTTCTCTGAGCCTCATTTTCCTCATTTCTACCTTGGGGGTTAGCATGATAAATGATGATCTGTATCTATCTTACAGCTTTTTTATGGTGGTCCAGTGGGTAAATGGAAGTGAATAGGCTTTGTAAACTTGAAAGCATGCAGGTGTTTAGTACATGTTCTAATTATAATAGAAAGTTGTGATATGCTTGAAAAAATGGCTTTCTGTTATGTGAGCAAGTGAAATTAAATTTTAGAATTTAGGGTATAAGTGTGTACAGGTATTGTCATGTATTTCCAAGGTGCGCTGATAGAACCGTGGTGGATAATAGAGGGCTGATGATGGATTCCCATGGCAAAAGTTTAGGGTTTTAGAACTTAGTTGTTACTCTTAAGTCCAATGTCAAATTATATAAGAGATTAAGTGAATTTAAAAAATCCTGCTAGTCTGACCAGGTGGCGGTGCAGTGGATAGAATGTCGGACTGGGATGCAGAGGGCCAAAGTTCGAAACCCCGAGGTCACCGGCTTGAGCCCAAGATCGCTGGCTTGAGCAAGGGGTCACTCGCTCTGCTGTACATGTGAGAAAGTAATCAATGAACAACTAAGGAGCTTCGATGAGGAATTGATGCTTCTCATCTCTTCTTTCCTGTCTGTCTGTCCCTATCTGTCCCTCTGTCTCTATCTCAGTCTCTGTCACAAAAATAAAAATAAAAGATAAAAAAACCCAATCTTGCTGGAAGATAAATCTCAAACTTTGACATAGGGGATTTATGGTATGTTTAATTGATAAAAAATGCAATATATGAAGAAGAAGGCACTAGTTATCTGAAAGATTACCAGGAAATCCAGGATATGGTATAGAAATTTTATTTTAAAACCAACTATTTAGAAACTCATGTTCAGGTGCAATGTAATTTCTTAGTGTTTATTGTGAAAAGTGTCTTATTCTCAGCCTGTTGATACTTTTAACTGATGTATGTTGAGTTGGATTAATAAACCATGGGAAAATGACATGGAAACATAGGCATAATTTGGGTGTGTAATGCATCAACCCAACTTTTGGTGGCAAAATACTTTCAGTGTGTTTAGCCCACAAAAGGCTGTGAAAAGATAAAAACGATAACTTCTATGGTAGCAGAATTCTGAATTTTTTGGTCATGTTGCTTCCATAAAATTGTATGTCTGTTTTATGTCTTTTAGAAAGAGCGATACATAGTTATCAGCAAAGTAGATGAAGAAGAACGCAAGAGAAGAGAGCAACAGAAACATGCTAAAGAACAGGTAATGAGTTATGTTCATTTCCTTTGGTGAGAGATGGCATCGTAGTACCTTTCTCTATATGGGTAGATCATATGTTGGATTCAATTAAATGATTAGTTTTCCACCATAGAAAATTGAATTGGTAGGAAAATCTAGAATAAAACAAGGGACACTTAAGGCTAAGTATTTAGACATAGCCAACAAAGTGAGCCTGACATGGTTGTTTAGTCTTCCCTTATATGAAGTAGTCTTGATAAAAGTATTTTTGATTATCATTTGGATTATGTGCCACTGATCTTCATTGCCTGTTAACTAATATCACTGTGTCTGATTTCAAGCAAGTTACCAGTTTTCCTAAAACAAAATTTAGAACATAGGACTTGACAAATTAGGATGAAATGGTCATATTTGCATTGTTGGAACATCAGTTTGGTTGCTCTCTGGAGAATGAATTTGAGTAAGACTGGAGGCAGGGGGACCACTTAAAGCTGTGGAGATACATAGCTGACAGATATCAGTGACCTGAAATAGGATAGTAGCAGTTTAGGTAAAACTGGAGATACTTAGGAGGTAGAATCAGTGGAATATGTGATTAGATGTTGGTTTTAAAAGAGGAAGAGAAAAGAGGGAAGATGCTTAAGCCTGAAATTGAGCAACTTGGTATCCTGACATCAGTTCGCTTATATGGAGTGACACAGATGGGGGGTGTGTGACACAGATGGAGTAGGGTTTGCATATAGTGTGTGTCAAGGTCACAGATATATGGGAGGGCAAAAATAGATTTATTAATTACTGTATTAGTTGTTTGTATTAGAACTTTGCCCATCCTTATAAAAGGCAGGGCCACAACTGACTGATTCAACCAGTAAAGACATAATAAGCCATTGTTAGATTTAGATGGTTTACAAAAGAAAGATCAGCCAAAGATGCCAGCCACATGTGATTTTTGTTTCTACACACCAAAAAGACAACACTAAAAAAATAAGGGGTTAGATGACTGTGACATAAGTTGAGGTACCTCATTATGAAGGAGCCAATTCTAGACTGCAGCGAAGTGCTTTTATATTTTGTAGCTCTATTTCTTTTTTTTTTTTTTTAATTTTTTTAGCGAGAGAGGGACAGACAGGAAGGGAGAGAAAAGCATCAATTCATAGCTTTGGCACCTTAGTTTTCATTGATTGCTTTTTCATATGTGCCTTGACTATAGGGCTTCAGTTGAGCTAGTGACCCCTTGCTCAAGCCAATGACCTTGGGCTCAAGCCAGCAACCTTTGGGCTCAAACCAGCGACTGGGGTCATGTCTATGATCCCACGCTCAAGCCAATGACCCTCCACTCAAGCTTGTAAGCTTGCGCTCAAACTGGGTGAGCCCACGCTCAAGCCAGAGACTTCAGGGTTTTGAACCTGAGTCCTTAGCATCCCAGGCTGACGCTCTATCCACTGTACCACCGCCTGGTCAGGCTGTAGCTCTATTCTGACAAGGGTAGAGGATTAAGGCAGAAAGCTCTATGCCTCATCGGAACCTGGGAGGCCATCCTCTCCTCCTGGGGTATTTCACTAAGATGCAGATTAATTGCAGCTCAAGCCTTTGCCTTTTGGCTTATTGGATATGTGCAGGGTCACCAGGGCATGATGGTGGAACTTTCCCCCTACGGTGTAAAGGAGGTTATATTCTGTTTCTCATCCATTGGGGTTTTAGATTTCTTTGGGACATCCAAAGGTAGGTGTCCTGTATGCAGAGTTGTCATTCTGGAGCATAGGAGAGAGGTGAGGGCTAGACTTGGTTGTCATTGGCAGAGGGACTGGGACTGGATTAGAGTACCTACAGCAGGCACAAGGAATAAGAAGAGGACCTCGAGTGGGATTCGGAAGATGACCAGCATTTAAATGATTGGCAGAAGTAGTAAAATGTGCCAGGAGATTATTGTGACATAGCAGCGAAGGGAAGAGAGTATCTGAAAAAGGGGATGTCAACAGTGTCTGATACTCTAGAGCAGGGATCCCCAAACTTTTTACACAGGGGGCCAGTTCACTGTCCCTCAGACCATTGGAGGGCCGGACTAAGAAAAGCTATGAACAAATCCCTATGCACACTGCACATCTTATTTTAAAGTAAAAAAACAAAATGGGAACAAATACAATATTTAAAATAAAGAACAAGTAAATTTAAGTCAACAAACTGACCAGTATTTCAATGGGAACTATGGGCCTGCTTTTGGCTAATGAGATGGTCAATGTGCTCCTCTCACTGACCACCAATGAAAGAGGTGCCCCTCTGGAAGTGCAACGGGGACTGGATAAATGGCCTCAGGGGGCTGCAGTTTGGGGAACCGTGCTCTAGAGCCCTGGTCGGCAAACTGTGGCTCATGAGCCACATGCGGCTCTTTGGCCCCTTGAGTGTGGCTCTTCCACAAATACCACGTGCGGGAGCTACCTCGAAAAGGAATGTACCTACCTATATAGTTTAAGTTAAAAAAATTTGGCTCTCAAAAGAAATTTCAATCGTTGTACTGTTGATATTTGGCTCTGTTGACTAATGAGGTTGCTGACCACTGCTCTAGAGAAAGAGGTAAGGACTGAGACTGGGCCATTGGGTTTAGTCTTGGAAGTTGTTTTTTACTTTTTAAATATTTTTTTAAATGTTTTTATTTTGATTGTAAAATTTAACACAGTATTTACCATCTTGACTATTTTTAAGTCTGTAGTTCCATAGTGTTAAGTATATTCAGATTGTTGTGCAGCCATCAACACCATCCATCTCTAGACATCTTTTCATCCTGTAAAAGTGAAACTCTCTACCCATGAAACAACTCCCCATCCTCCCCTCCCAGCAGCCCCAGGTAATCACTCTTCTACTTTGTCTTCTGAATTTGACTACATTAAGTACCACATGTAAGTGGAATACATATTTTTTTGGTTACTGTTCTAATTCACTTAGCATAAAGTCCTCAAGGTTCATACATATTATAGTGGGTGTCAGAATTGCTTTCTAATTTTTTTTCTTCTTTTCCAAGTGAGGGAAGGGGAGATAACGAAACAGACTTCTGCATACACACTGACTGGGATGCACCAGCAACCCCCATTTGGGGCCGATTCACTGCCCAGCTGGGGCCATGCTTACAATCAAGCTATTTTTAACACCTGAGGCGGAGGCTACACAGAGCCATTGTCAGTGCCCAGGACCGATGCACTTGAACCAATAGGGCCATGGCTACAGAAGAAGGAGAGAGAGAAAGAGAGAGAGAGAGATGGGGGACAGGAGGAGAAGTAGATGGTCACTTCTCCTTTGTGTCCTGACCAAGAATCGAACCTGGGATGTCCACAACCAGGCCAATGCTCTACCACTCAGTCAACCGGCCAGGGCCAGAATTGCTTTCTTTTTAAGGCTAAATAATACTTCACTGTAGCCTGACCTGTGGTGGCACAGTGGATCAAGTGTTGACCTGGAATGCTGAGATCGCTGGTTTGAAACCCTGGGCTTGCCTGGTCAAAGCACATAATGAGAAGCAATCAATGAACAACTAAAGTGAAGCAACTATAAGTTGATGCTCTTTTTTTTTTTTTTTTTTTTCTTTTTTCTGAAGCTGGAAACGGGGAGAGACAGTCAGACAGACTCTCGCATGCGCCCGACTGGGATCCACCCGGCACGCCCACCAGGGGCGAAGTTCTGCCCACCAGGGGGCGACGCTCTGCCGCGACCAGAGCCACTCCAGCGCCTGGGGCAGAGGCCAAGGAACCATCCCCAGCGCCCGGGCCATCCCTGCTCCAATGGAGCCTTGGCTGTGGGAGGGGAAGAGAGAGACAGAGAGGAAGGAGGGGGGGGTGGAGAAGCAAATGGGCGCTTCTCCTGTGTGCCCTGGCCGGGAAGCGAACCCAGGTCCCCCGCACGCCAGGCCGACGCTCTACCGCTGAGCCAACCGGCCAGGGCCACAAGTTGATGCTCTTCACTCTTTCCTCTCTCTCGCTCTCTCTAAAATATCATTTAAAAAAAATACTCCATTGTATAGCTACACAACATTATTTATTTGTCGATGGACAGACATTGCTCCAACCTTTCTATTTTTGTGAATAATGCTGCTGTGAACATAGGTACAAGTATCTTTTTGAGTTCTTGGGTTCAGTTCTTTTGTATACATACCCAGAAGTAGAATTGCTGGATCAAATGGAAATTCTATGTTTAATTTTTTGAGGAACTGCCATACTGTTTGTCTTAGCAATTATACCACTTTATATTCCCACCAACAGGCCAAGAGTGTTCCAATTTATTCACATCCTTACTAATACTAGTTAGACTTGGGAGCAAAGAGGTGAGCAAGTTCAGTGAGGGTGACGCCAGATAGCAGAAGGTTGCAAGTACCTGGGAGTTAAACTGGAGATAGTTAAGTAATTTAGCTGTAAAGCAGGGGTCGGGAACCTATGGCTCGTGAGCCAGATGTGGCTCTTTTGATGGCTGCATCTGGCTTGCAGACAAATCTTTAATAAAAAAAATAATGTTAAAAAATATAAAACATTTGCCTGACCTGGCAGTGGCGCAGTGGATAGAGCATCGGACTGGATGCCAAGGACCCAAGTTCGAGACCCCAAAGTCGCCAGCTTGACTATGGGCTCATCTGGTTTGAGCAAAGCTCAACAGCTTAGACCCAAGGTTGCTGGCTCGAGCAAGGGGTTACTTGGTTTGCTGAAGGCCCGCAGTCAAGGCACATATGAGAAAGCAATCAATGAACAACTAAGGTGTCACAATGTGCAATGAAAAACTAATGATTGATGCTTCTCATCTCTCCGTTCCTGTCTGTCTGTCCCTGTCTATCCCTCTCTCTGACTCTCTTTCTGTCTCTGTAAAAAAAAAAAGAATTTAAAACATTCTCATGTATTACAATCCATTCATTTCCTACCGCTCATGTTCATGGTTGTGGGTGGCTTGAGCTGATCACAGCTGTCCTCCGGGACAACACCAAATTTTTATTGGATAATACGTAATGTACACGGGTTGTTGTATGGCTCTCACAGAATTACAATTTAAAATATGTGGTGTTCATGGCTCTTTCAGCCAAAAAGGTTCCTGATCCCTGCTGTAAAGGGGCAAGAAGGGATAGTAAGTAGTTGCATGGAGCTTAGAATTAAGGAAGGTGCTTTAAGATAGGAGAGAAATTAAGTCTATTTAAACACCATTAAGAAGGAAGTAGGAAAGAGGAAACTGAGTGGGGATGAGTTTCAGAGTGCTGTACTGTATAAGTTTTATAAAAATGCTTTCGAAAAGAAAAAAAGTCAAGAATAACAGGAATGCTGTTTTCATCAGCCAACTGCTGGTTAGATTTCCCAAGAATTTAATGCAGTATTGAATTTGGCCAACAGGTGGCAGCTTTTACAAATTTGTATTTTTAAGGTGGCTTGATAGAATAGACTTGGAGATTGCAACAAGTGATGTGAAGTGATGGTAAATGCTAGGCACCGTTATTTTAGCACCTAGTGAATAATTTTCCACTTGCTCATTCCACTTTTTTTTTATTGATTGATATTAGAGAAGAGAGAGAGAGAGAGAGAGAAAGAGAGAGAAAGAAATGGGGGAGGAGCAGGAAGCATAAACTCATAGTAGTTCCTTCTCATATGTGCCTTGACTGGGCAAGCCCAGGCGACCTCAGCATTCCAGATCAATGCTTTATCCACTGTGCCACCACAGGTCAAGCTCATTTCATTTTCTAAAACAAAAAAGGAACACCATAAAACACTCATATGCAGTTGTTTGGGATGATAGATGCAAAGCACATGAAACCAAAGCTAACTCACTATAAAATTTCAGTCCTTTTTTGGGGGTCTAGGTTTTAACCCAAATATAGGAATATATGTAAATGAATAGTTTTTTGTTTTTTTTTTAATTAGGAAGAACTGAATGATGCTGTGGGATTTTCTAGAGTCATTCACGCCATCACTAATTCGGTAAGTGAACCCGATATTTTGTATTTAACTAGATTGCAGAACATAACATTTGAGGCAAAAATGCCTAGTTATAATTGCAAGTTAGTCATTTGGTTACATTTAGAATGTATACCTGACATGGAGGAAGAAGTTAAAACTTCATAAAGGTAGACTGTTGTTATGATATGCTTGGTGTGACACATTGTAAGTGCTGTCACCATTTTTTTTTTTGTTTGTATTTTTCTGAAGCCGGAAACGGGGAGAGACAGGCAGACAGACTCCCGCATGCGCCCGACCGGGATCCACCCGGCATGCCCACCAGGGGCGACCCTCTGTCCACCAGGGGGCGATGCTCTGCCCCTCCGGGGCATCGCTCTGCCGCGACCAGAGCCACTCTAGTGCCTGGGGCAGAGGCCAAGGAGCCATCCCCAGCGCCCGGGTCATCTTTGCTCCAATGGAGCCTTGGCTGCGGGAGGGGAAGAGAGAGACAGAGAGGAAGGAGGGGGAGAGGGTGGGGATGGAGAAGCAAATGGGCGCTTCTCCTATGTGCCCTGGCCGAGAATCGAACCCAGGTCCCCCGCACGCCAGGCCGATGCTCTACCGCTGAGCCAACCGGCCAGGGCCTGTCACCATTTTTTATTGAAACCACTTTTTTCTCAGAAAACCTTTTTTTTTTGTAAAATGCATAGGAGGATCATACAATGATGTCCTTAATGTGCTGTAAAAAACATTATTTTCAAAATCATTAAGTAGCATAAGAAAGTAAGGAATATGAGGAGAAACAATCAGGTGTTTGAAGGTATTTTTTTTTCTTTAATTAGAAGAATCTAGAGCAGTGGTTTTCAACCACCATTCTGTGGACTGGTAGTTAAAAACCACTGCTCTAGAGGATAAAAAAAAATAATTGTCTGATTTGAGTTCTTCTACATAACTGTAATGGAATCTTATATCTGATAGCCTTAATGATATTTGCTGTTTTAAAAACGTGTTTACCATTTGTATAAATGTGCTAGAGTCCTATGATACATGTGGTAGACATTTTTCTTTTTGTTTCCTAAGTCATTTTGGAAAAGAGCTATCCACGTCTTGCATAGATAAATTGGGTCATGCTGCTAGTGGTTTTATGACTTACACATCCAAATCAGACTGCTTGCTTGGATGCTAAATTGCATGTCTGTCCTTGAGTCGGTGGCCTTGGGAGAAGAAGTGATTCCCTGGAGAAGGACTTGTCTTGTCCCTTAGATGCTGAGCTTTGCATCAGGGAAGCTTTTTTTTTTGTGACAGAGACAGAGAAAAGAACTGATAGGGACAGATAGGAAGGAGAGAGATGAGAAGCATCAATTCTTCATTGCGGCTCGTTAGTCTCCTTACTTGTTCATTGATTGCTTTCTCATATGTGCCTTGACCGGGGGGGGGACTATAGCAGAGTGAGTGACCCCTTGCTCAAGCCAGTGACCTTGGGCTTAAACCAGTGACCTTTGGACTCAAGCCAGCAACCATGGGGTCACGTCTCAGATCCCATGTTCAAGCTGGGTGACCCCGCACTCAAGCTATGGGAGCCTGTGCTCAAGCCAGCAACCTCGGGTTTTGAACCTGGGTCCTCTGCATCCCAGTTTGATGCTCTGTCCACTGTGCCGCTACCTGGTCAGGCACATCAGGGAAACGTTAAGGCCATAGAGACCCTCTTGAATTCTGTGGCTGTCTAACCACCAGGTATAGACTAGTCAGAACAGGAGTGCTTGTGGGAGCCACACCACTGTCCTCAACTGGGGATAAATAGAAGTTACTGAGCCTTGTAAAAGAAAAGGACTGGCTCACTAGGGGCTCCTTCTCTAAAGTAAGCAAGATAATCGGAATGGAACAGTAAGTTGGATGAGCCTGGAGGGAAGTAAGAATTTGAGTCTTTTCAGAAGTGGCTAAGATCTTAGGTATCCAGAAAAGCAGAGTTTCTGGTCACATTTGCTTGCATTATCCACACTTAGCCAGTAGACTTCAGATAAGTAGTTGGCTTGACTAAGGCTGGCCCTAAAATACAGAGATGTAGGACATTGGTTGACTTTGAGCTCTCTTGTAGTCATCATGATAGTTTAGTTAGCTGGGACATTTGTTCACCGTGTACAAATTCAGATACTTTAGCTTGTTGTGCCTCTGTTCTTTCTCTCTGTTGTTTTCTACAGAATAATTCACAGTATGTTGCTGACCTTTGGTAGTTTATGTTCCAAACCATACTATGAAAAAAAGCCCATTTATTAGTAATGCAGATATTTAAAAATTAAAGGTCACATATCTTAAAAATGCTAACTTTTTAAGTTAAGCTCTATAAAGCTAATGAACAGTAAATACTCTTATATTTATAGTATGTTGCACAAGGTTTTTTTCCTGTCACTGTTAGTAGTAAATCTATGCTTCTTATAGTTTAAAAAATATATTTTTACTGATTTTACACTCATAGCAAAGTTTCAGAAATAGTACAGTTTCTGTGTATTACCCCAATGTCAACATCTTATATAACCATACAGTTATCAGATCCAAGAAAGTAACACAGGCACAATATTATGAACTAAACTATAGATCTTATTTGAATTTCACCAGTTTTTTTTTTACTAAGTACTTTATCTTTCACGATTTTTATTTGGGATCCCACATTATATTTACTTGTTTTTTTCTCCTTAGTCTCCTACAGTCAGTAACGGCTATTTTTAAGCAGTATTGATTACATTTTGTCAAATGTCCCTTAGTTTGTATTTGTCTGATCTTTTCTCATGATTGGATTGAGGATGTACAATTCATGCAAGAATACCACAGAAATGATAGTTCATAACATTGACCTTGATCTCTTGTTTAAGGTGGTATCTGCAAGATGAGTACACTGTGAAGTTGCTGCTTTTCCCTTTGGGGTTAATGAATATCTTGGGAGATGCTTGGGACTATAAAAATCCGTTTTCCTCAGACTTTTGCTTAGTGTCTGTCAGTGGCTCTTGTGCCCTTTATTACTCTGATGTTGTAATGGCAAATTTGTATTTTCTTCTTTCTGCATTTGTTCTTGGAATTCTTTTATAAAGAAGAGCTATCCCTTCTTTCCTATTTGTTTAATCATTTAAAAAATGTATATGAGCCTGACCAGGTGGTGGCGCAGTGGATAGAGTGTTGGACTGGGATGCGGAGGACCAAGGTTTGAAACCCCGAGGTCGCCGGCTTGAGTGCAGGTTCATCTGGTTTGAGCAAGGCTCACCAGCTTGAGCCCAAGGTCACTGGCTTGAGTAAGGGGTCACTTGCTCCTTTGTAGCCCCCCCCTTTAAGGCACATATGAGAAAGCAATCTATAAACAACTAAGGTGTTGCAACAAAGAATTGATGCTTCTCATCTCTCTCCCTTCCTGTCTGTCTGTCCCTATCTGCCTCTCTCTCTCTGTCTCTGTCTGTCACAATATATATATATATATATATATATATATATATATATATATGAGTATAAATTCAGGGAGATATATTTATACTACAGGTTATAATGTATTTAAAAAATTTTTTTTTAATTTTTATTTTTTATTCATTTTAGAAAGGAGAGAGAGAGAGGGAGAGAGAGAGAGAGAGGAGAGGGGAGAGAGAGAGAGAAGGGGGGAGGAGCAGGAACCATCAACTCCCATATGTGCCTTGACCAGGCAAGCCCAGAATTTTGAACCGGCAACCTCAGCATTTCCAGGTCGACGCTTTATCCACTGCGCCACCACAGGTCAGGCCGGTTATAATGTATTTTTTATTGTTTATTTTGCTACTACCATTTGTACTACCATTAGCTGTTAGAGCTTCATCAGGTTGGCGCCTGTATCCTTTGAACAGCTCTTGTGTCCTTGGAACAACTTGATCTTCTTTGAGCACTTCATTACTTTCTGGCATCACAAGATGCCCTGGGCTTCAATTTATTTTCCCTGCCTCAGCTCTAGAATCAGTGACTTATCCAAGGAACCCTGGTTTCTTTTATTGGAGAATGGTGTTTGGAAACCAAGACTTGTCACTAGATTACTACTGTGGTATTTCTACTTCTAGCTTCCTCACTGGACAGAACTAGAATGATACCTATGTCAGTCTGTCAGATACACTGAAAACCATGCCTTTGTACTGATACCTCAGATTCTAGTCCTTTGATGGCAAACCTTTTTTTAAAAACTGCCCACTTTTGCAGTGGTAGTCAACCTGGTCCCTCCCGCCCACTAGTGGGCGGTCCAGCTTTCATGGTGGGCCAATCGCGGTGCCGTTTGGTTGCCTCCACAGCTTCAATAGTGCTGTTAAGGGGCTTAGTGTTTTCAGATATTACTTTTTTTTTTGTATTTTTCTGAAGTTGGAAACAGGGAGGCAGTCAGACAGACTCCCGCATGCGCCCGACTGGGATCCACCTGGTACGCCCCCGCGATGCTCTGTCCATCTGGGGCGTCGCTCTGTTGCGACCAGAGCCATTCTAGCGCCTGAGGCAGAAGCCACGGAGCCATCCTCAGCGCCTGGGCCAATTCTGCTCCAGTGGAGCCTCGGCTACGGGAGGGGAAGAGAGAGACAGAGAGGAAGGAGAGGGGGAGAGGCGGAGAAGCAGATGGGCGCTTCTCCTGTGTGCCCTGGCCGGGAATCGAACCCGGGACTCCTGCACGCCAGGCCGATGCTCTACCACTGAGCCAACCAGCCAGGGCCTCAGATATTCCTTTTTAAGTTGAGCTCTTCAATCAAAATTTACTTTCCCTGATTCTTGTGGGGGCAAGGTTAATAAAAATCAGAGAAAAAGATCAGTGAAATTATTTGTAACTTTTATTTTGTATTCTGAAGTTAAGACCCCAAAATTGAAAAAGAATGAAGCTGATCCCAAATTTGCTTATTTGCATATATTTATAATATTTTTTTTAATGTGATAAAGTAAGTTTAGAAGAAAATCATCTATACTCTCAAGCCCCATTATACTTTTGAACCTAAAGTCTTTTTTCCTAACCTTGACTTTCTTTAGGGAAAACTTGTCATTGGACACAATATGCTCTTGGATGTTATGCACACAGTTCATCAGTTCTGCTGCCCACTGCCTGAGGTAAGTGACTTGTGTTGAAACTTCATAGTACTTTGTTACTGAGAAAGTGTTCTCTATATAGTGTTGTTACTTTGTATTTAGCACGTTCCCAGAGAGAACATTTCATGTGCTTGGTTGTACACATTTGAAGGGATATACATATGGGCCATTTTAAGGGATCTTTAGTCATTTGCCGTTGCCAGAGCACGGCTAAACGTTTGTTTTATCTCACTTAGTGTCAGTGGTTTGCTCAGTTAGTACTGGGTAGGGGTTTCTTGGCCACAGGTATGGTTGTCTAGTTTGCTACTGCTATCATTAGATGTAGCAGGGCCATTGAAAGTGAGTGGTGTTTTAGGTCAACTGAACTGGATCAGTTCCTGCAGAGTTCTTGATTACCACTAGCTAAGCTGCTTCCTTTAGATTCTCTGTTGACCTTGGTGTTTTTTTATTTTTTTTTTTATTTTATTTTTTTTTTCATTTTTCTGAAGCTGGAAACAGGGAGAGACAGTCAGACAGACTCCCGCATGCGCCCGACCGGGATCCACCCGGCACGCCCACCATGGGGCGGCGCTCTGCCCACCAGGGGGCGATGCTCTGCCCATCCTGGGCGTCGCCATATTGCGATCAGAGCCACTCTAGCGCCTGGGGCAGAGGCCGAGGAGCCATCCCCAGCGCCCGGGCCATCTTTGCTCCAATGGAGCCTTGGCTGCGGGAGGGGAAGAGAGAGACAGAGAGGAAAGCGCGGCGGAGGGGTGGAGAAGCAAATGGGCGCTTCTCCTGTGTGCCCTGGCCGGGAATCGAACCCGGGTCCTCCGCACGCTAGGCCGACGCTCTACCGCTGAGCCAACCGGCCAGGGCGACCTTGGTGTTTTTTCACTCTTGGAGCCAAGTTGTCTTAGTGCAAGAAAGCATGAACTTCTTTGGCTCCTCAGGAAGAGCTTCTCTTCTGCTTCTTTTTTTTTTTTCTCTGAAGTGAGAAGTGGGGAGGCAGAGAGACAGACTCCCGCATGCGCCCAACTGGGATCCACCTGCATGCCCACTAGGGGGCGATGCTCTGTCCATCTGGAGCATTGCTCTTTTGCAACTGGAGCCATTCTAGCGTCTGAGGTGGAGGCCATGGAGCCATCCTCAGTGCCTGGGACAACTTTGCTCCATTGGAGGCTTGGCTGTGGGAGGGGAAAAAAGAGATAGTGAGAAAGGAGAGGGGGAAGGGTGGAGAAGCAGATGGGCGCTTCTCCTGTGTGCCCTGGCCAGGAATCAAACCTGGGTCTTCCAAACACTGGGCTGATCGCTCCACCACTGAGGCAACTGGCTAGGGCTCTTCTGTTTCTTCCTCTGTTTTCTTACTGCATGTGGCCTCATCTCACTTATCCTCCCATCTCCTTTATCTTCTCTCCATATTTTCTGTCATATAGTGGTCTCACTCACTTTCATACTTCAGTTGAAGACACCAACATTAGTCTCTCCAGCTGTGATCTCTCCTCAGACCAGGTATACAGTTCATGCTGGACTCCACACGTCTTTACCTGGAATAGCCTTCAGACTAAATGCTGTTAAAATTTGCATGTTTCAAAGAAGATATGTAACTTGCACTGCCTTTTTTCCTTCTTACTGCATCTAACCAGTTCCTTCTACTGATTCTTTTACTATAAATGATACCCAGTCACCAAGACTATTTTTTAACATTGGCTTTTTGTTTTTTTTAGAGAGAGAGAGAGGCAGTGGTGAGGGGGAACAGACAGGGACAGTCAGACAGGAAGGCAGAGAGATGAGAAGCATCAACTCATAGTTGCAGCACCTTAATTGTTCATTGATTGCTTCTCATATGTGCCATGACCAGGGGATACCAGCAAAGCCAGTGACTTTGGGCTCAAGCCAGAAACCTTGAGCTTCAAGCCAGCAACCATGAGGTCATGTCTGTGATCCCATGCTCAAGCCGGAGACCCTGCACTCAATTGGTGAGCCTGTGCTCAAGTTGGATGAGCCCGCGCTCAAGCCAGCAACCTTGGAGTTTTGAACCTGGGTCCACAGCATCCCTGGCCAACTCTTATCTACTGTGCCACCACTTGATCAGGGTGGTTTTTATTTTTAACATCAATTTTGACTCTTTTCTACCCCAGATCTGGTCATTTACAAATTCTGACAATTTTGTATCCATGCTGTCGCTTATATTTGGATCCTTTTCATTTCAGTTGCAAGTATCCAGTATTTCATCTGGAATTTAGCAAACTTCAGGATATCCTGTCTCCCTTTAAGCTTTAGCCCATCCTTTAAATCATAATTTGGCAAGCTTTTTCTATAAAGGGACAAATGGTAAAAAAATTTTTTTGGTCTTTCCTGGCTGTACAGCCTCTGTCATAACTCTCAAGATTATTATAGCCTGCAGACTGCTGTAGAATGCATAAAGAAACAAGTTTGCCTTTGTGTTAATAAAACTTTATTTCAAAACTAGGTGGGGTCCCTGGCCATTGGCTCAGTGAATAGAACATTGGGCTGGGCTATGGACATCTCGGGCTTAATTCCCAGTTAGGGCACCCTGGAGAGGCGACCGTCTGCTTTTTCACTCCTCCCCTTCCCCTTTCTCTTTCTCCCTCTCCCGCAGTCATGACTTGATTGATTTGGGCACCTCAGCTCTGGGTGCTGAGGATGGCTCTGTGAGCCTTTGCTTCAGGTGCTAAAAATAGCTCAGTTGCGAGCATGGCTTCAGATCAGCAGAGCATCTGCCCCAGACAGGTGCTCCTGGGTGGTTCCTGGTCAGGGCGCATGCAGGAGTCTGTCTTTGTATCTCCCCTACTCTCACTAAAAAAAAACCCAAACAACCTTAGGTGGGCCCTCACTTACTTCTCAGTGGTTAGAGTGTCAGCCCAGCGTATGAACATTCCAGGTTCAATTCTCGGTCAGGGCACACAGAAGAAGCAACTATTTGCTTCTCTCCCCTTCTCTTCTTCTCCCTATTCTCTCCCTCTTCCCCTCCCACAGCCAGTGGCTCAGTTGGTTCGAGTGTGGCCCCAGGCACTGAGGATAGCTCCGTTAGAGGGTATCAGCCTCAGTTGCTAAAAATAGCTTGGCACTCAAGCACTGGCCCCAGATGGGGTTGCCAGGTGGATCCTGGTCAGGTTGCATGTAGGAATCTGCCTCACTATCTCCCCTCCTTTCACTTGAAAAGCAAACAAAAAAACAACAACTAGGTAGTGGGCCAGATTTCATCTGCAGTCCATCGTTTGCCAACTCTTGATATAAACTGCTACCAGATTAATCTTTTATTCCTTCTGGATTGGAAGATAAGCTATTGTACTTTGGAGTTTAGTCTTATTTATACATCTGCAAAGCCTCACTTCTGATGGGGACATTGTCCCATCAGCATCTTGATTACTTTCCCTTGTGAAATTTCAACACAGTGCAGCCATGAATACAGTGGCTCTCCTCGGTCCCCTTGTGCTATTTCTGCAACCTTAATGTTACTACTGCTTTTCTTTTTTTTTTTTCCATTTTTCTGAAGCTGGAAATGGGGAGGCAGTCAGACAGACTCCTGCATACGCCCGACCGGGATCCACCCAGCATGCCCACCAGGGGGCAATGCTTTGCCCCTCAGGGCGTCGCTCTGTTGCATCCAGAGCCATTCTAGCACCTGAGGCAGAGGCCATAGAGCCATCCCCAGCGCCCGGACCATCTTTGCACCAATGGAGCCTCGCTGCGGGAGGGGAAGAGAGAGATAGAGAGGAAGGAGAGGGGGAGGGGTGGAGAAGCAAATGGGCGCCTCTCCTGTGTGCCCTGGCCGGGAATTGAACCCGGGACTCTTGCACGCCGGGCCGACACTCTACCGCTGAGCCATCCGGCCAGGGCCTCTTTTTTGTTTTTAAAGTGAGAGGAGGGAAAATAGTGAGACAGACTCCCACATGTGTCCTGACCAGGATCCACCCGGCAACTCTCTGGGCCAGTGCTTGAATCAATTGAGCTATTTTTTTTTTTACATCCAAATGTTGGCCACTAAATTTTTTTATTTTTTATTTTATTTTTTTTTACAGAGGCAGAGATAGACAGGGACAGACAGACAGGGACGGAGAGAGATGAGAAGCATCAATCATCAGTTTCTCGTTGCGTGTTGCGACTTCTTAGTTGTTCATTGATTGCTTTCTCACATGTGCCTTGACCGCGGGCCTTCAGCAGACCGAGTAACCCCCTGCTGGAGTCAGTGACCTTGGGTCCAAGCTGGTGAGCTCTTTGCTCAAGCCAGATGAGCCCGCGCTCAAGCTGGCGACTTCGGGGTCTCGAACCTGGGTCCTTCCGCATCCCAGTCCGATGCTCTATCCACTGCGCCACCACCTGGTCAGGCCAATTGAGCTATTTTTAGCGTCTGAGGCTGATGCACTTGAACCAACCGAGCTATCATCAGCGCCTGGGGCCAACGCTCAAACCAGTTGAGCCATTGCCTATGAGAGGGGAAAAGAGAGAGAAGGGGGAGAGGGAAGGGAAGAGAAGCAGATGGTCACTTCTCATGTGTTCCCTGACCAGGGGTCGAATCTGGGACGTTTGCATGCTGGGCCAACACTCTATCCACTGAGCCAACCGGCCAGGGCCTATTATTGTTTTTTAGGACAGCTATATGACCCTTTGGGACTCAAAGGCTTCATACTTGTGAGTCTCAAGACAAGCACCATGGATGTGAATTTGCATTGTATAAATCTAACGAGCTAATGTTTATCTCAGATTAACTACCTTTTATTGGCCAAACAGACCAAAGCAGTAGCTTTTCTGACGGATTTTTGACCCTTAAAGTAATGAAGTTATCAGTAAGGAAAGAAGAAAGTGTATTTAGTACTCTGTTTATAGGTGTTTTGGATACCAAGCAGTTTGGCATATAAGTTGGTAGTGAATATTGATTTAACAAATGAGTATCTTCCTTCTGTGCCAGTTTTATAATTTTGTGATATATGGCTTTGTACACCTCACTGACCCTGCTGAAAATTCTGAACTAATCCCACATTCTTTGTTTTTCTACACAGTTGAATATTTTTAGCTTGGCATATAAACCTTTCTGTGATCTTGCTCAACCTGGTTGTGTAGTCTAGCCACTTGTTATTCTCCTTATTCCCAGCCAGACTAGCTCATTCGTTTCTTGGGAAGTGCTTTGTGTTTTTGTATGTCTGTAGTTTTGGAATGTAATTTCCTCCAACTAAAATTTTCCCAAGGCTTTCTCAATGCTTGTTATATACAACTTTACCTAATTCCCAAGGTCCAAGGAGGTTTTCCCTGCCAGCTGCCCTGCCAGAGAGGTAATCTTTCCTTTTTCTGAGATCCCACAGAATGTATACCTGTTATGGCACATGAATTTTGTTTTTACAGCTTACTCCCCTTCTCCTTCTAGATGATTCGTTTCTTAGACGAGGAGTGTAACCTTGTTATTGCCTTTGTTTATTTATTTATCTATCTTTTCTGAGTGAGAGGAGAGCATATAGAGACAGACTCTTGCATGTGCCCCTAGCGGGATCCACCTGGCAATCCCCGTTTGGTGCTCTACCCATCTGGGGTCATGCTCACAACAGAGCTATTTTTAGTGTCTGAGATGGAAGCTCCATGGAGCCACCCTCAGCACCTGGGGCTGATGCACTCAAACCAGTCAAGCCATGGCTGCAGGAGGGGAAGGGGGGGTGGAGAAGCAGATGGTTGCTTCTCCTGTGTGCTCTGTTGGGAATCAAACCCGGGACATCCACACTCTGGGCCAGCACTCTACCACTGAGCCAACCAGCCAGGGCCTTATTGTCTGTGTTTGAATGTCTAGCATAGCACTTTGTAGGTAGGTACTTAATAAATGTTACCTTGAATGAAACTAATTTTGACTCACATTCTAGCAGAGAGAGCACGTGATTTGTTGTGGAGTGGGAGGTAGATTAGGATAAGTGGTTTTATCCTTTGCTTTATTACTAAGGTAACCTGAGTAAATAAATTACTTAGCTTCTTTGCGTTCTCTCATTGTCAGAGGGAGAAAATGGTTTCTTCCATCTACCTTTGGAAGCAATGATATAAATAAGAAAACCTATGTAAAATGGTAGAACTTTTACATACACTGGTACCAAAATATGCATTTAAAAGTATCCTAAAGAATTTTAACAGAAAGTCTTTCTTAAGAATATTCATGGTACTTGCACAGAACTTGGCTATTGCTGGCCCCGGAAGTAGCCATCATTCTAATGCTTTCTTTCTTGTGAAGCTTTGTAATATTGAAAGATTACAAACAGTCCTCATTGTATTTTTATTTGAGTTAGCATTGAAACCACTTGTTCATGTATTGTCCATTAACTTAATAATAGCCATTGAAAAGCTGGTAAATTTTACAAACTAGTTAGATGCAGTCTGTATTTATAGGCTTGAAGAGCTAATTGGAAATGGCAATTTCCCATGAAACATGAATAATAACTGAAGAGAAGTGTAGTTACAAAGGGTCATGAGTATGACTGTCAGTCTAGCGTGGCAATTATGTATGTAAATGAGTTAATTTAAAATTAGAGCAATCTCATTTCAGCTTTAGATTTTCTGATCAAAATAAACTTGGAAGATGAATTGTTTAATTTGCTTGCTAGTGGTGCCACTTTAGCAATTTTATGAGTAGTTAAAACAGGAATCATGTATATATTGGAAAATGTGTTTCAGTGGTCTTTTTAAACTAACATTTCATAGGTGTTCCCAATAAAAGGTTAACCTAGTTTACAGTATCCATTTCCTGTATAAACTATTTATTTAAATAATTTTCCTAGGCCTACTACGATGATGAATTTGTGTGATAGAGTTGTTACTGAAAGTTTTCTACATATAATAAAAGCCTTTAGCCCTGGCCAGGTGGTTCAGTGGTAGAGTGTCAGCCTGGAGTGTGGATGTCCCAGGTTCGATTCCTGGTCAGGGCATACAGGAGAAGCACCGATCTGCTTCTCTACCCCTACCCCTCTCACTCCTTTCTCTTGCTTTCTCTTTCCTTCCTGCAGCCAAGGCTCTATTGGAGCGAGTTGGCCCCGGGTGCTGAGGATGGCTCCATGACCTCCACCTCAGGTGCTCAGAAGAACTTGGTTGCTGAGCAATGGAGCAAGCCCAGATGGGCAGAGCATCTCCCCCTACTGGGCTTGCCAGGTGGATCCCGGTCAGGGTACATGCAGGAGTCTGTCTCTCTGCCTGTCCTCCTCTCACTGAATAAAAAACTTTTTTCCCCTCCAAGTTAAGCCATAAAATACTTAAATTCATCTGTTTTGGTTATGTAGAGGTTTTATATCAAGTGATATGATTCCCAATCTGTGAGGAAGTTGTGAAGATTTTTATTTTATTTTATTTTTTTCATTTTTTTGAAGCTGGAAACGGGGAGAGACAGTCAGACAGACTCCCGCATGCGCCCGACCGGGATCCACCCGGCACGCCCACCATGGGGCGACGCTCTGCCCACCAGGGGGCGATGCTCTGCCCATCCTGGGCGTCGCCATATTGCGACCAGAGCCACTCTAGCGCCTGGGGCAGAGGCCACAGAGCCATCCCCAGCGCCCGGGCCATCTTTGCTCCAATGGAGCCTTGGCTGCGGGAGGGGAAGAGAGAGACAGAGAGGAAAGTGCGGTGGAGGGGTGGAGAAGCAAATGGGCGCTTCTCCTGTGTGCCCTGGCCGGGAATCGAACCCGGGTCCTCCGCACGCTAGGCCGACGCTCTACCGCTGAGCCAACCGGCCAGGGCCGGAAGTTGTGAAGATTTTTAAAAAGTTATTAATTAGAATTGAGTCTGACAGTTTAGCTTTAAAGGTCCTATGTGAGGTATACCAGTTTGTGAAGAGGCCTGTGGAACTGGAAATATTTATGTCTGTTTTTAATACTCTGAGTGTATTAGTGAAATTGTAACAAGTCATTTTCTTGTTTTTTAGGACTTAGATGAATTTAAGGAGATGACAATATGTGTTTTTCCCAGGTAAGCTTCCTTTCAGGATTTGTCTTTCATTTAAAATAGTTATTATGGTATACATAATTCAACTAGGTATATAGTAATTTATTGAAACCATTAGATTACAGTTACAATGCAGTTCATAAAAGCTGGCAAATGGTTTAAAAGCTCCAAGTTTCTGCTTTATAATTAATGATTGGTTTTTTTGTTATTCCATTAACGTCAGAATTTGAACTGAGAGTGAAAATAGCAGCTCCTTTTTTCTCTTCTCATGTCTTAATATCTGAAGAACTAGTGAAGTTTTTTTGAATTGGCTCCTGTCTTTCCTGTATGTCAGTGTTTTTCAACTGCTGATCTGCAGACCAGTCTGCCAGAATATTGTTTCAGTCTGTAGAAGAGTTAACCACCTTGCAGTTGTATGAAGATTGTAGACCCAATGATGTTAGTCAAATTTGCTTATGCTCAGGGTGTTCTGTCTTAGTGGTCTCTGAAATAATTATCTTATTTTCATTGGTCCCCAAGTGTAAAGAGTTGAGAATCACTGCTGTATGTTGTATGTACTGGTCATAGTGAAGTGTCCAGTTGAGAATATTCAGTTGAATATTAGCTGTAGTTGAGTATATGTAGATATAATTGAATATATAGTTGGGTATAGTTGAATATATAGTTGGATATTGTTGAAATATCCAGTTGAGAGTATTCTGTAGTCAGTCAAAAATTGTCTAGCAAGAGCTTTTTGCTTCAACTTTAAGTCAGTGCCTTTACCAGTTAGTGGTTTTCACAGTTAATATTGCGTGTTCTGATAGGTCGCATGTCCTGTGTTTAATACATATTAGCCATGTGGAGCCTATGGAGCAAACCTCTGTATTTGAGGATCTGTTTGAAGAGGGACAGGCATGGCAGTGGAGCAGTTGTCTTATAGCCACAGTATTTCTGTACTATTATCTAAGTGTTCACATTTATGTAAAAATAAACAATTTTCATATTAGTGTCTCTCTGTCTCTTTTTTGTGTTCCAGTCTCTGAGACGGAGTAGTAAGAAATAACTATAGTAGGATGAACCTACCAAATCCATATTTCAACCCTTCAAGACTTTATAGTGTACAAACCTGGGTAGTAGTGGTAGATGGTAATGACTTGGCATTGTTAGACCTGCAGCAGTATTTAAACCATGTAAAATGATACGAAGTTATTTGACTTCCCCTTGAGATTGATGTAGCCCACACCCTTGCAGGGAACAAGCAAATCCAGAACTTGTGCTCTGTGTATGGCAGAGTGGACTCTCCCACAGCCTCTTCATGAAGTCCCTGATTGAGAGGACCAAGTTCCCAATCTAACCTATCAGTGATGTCAGCACCAGGCTCACAGTGGCTAATGTGCTTAATTCCCCTGTCCATTTTTAAGATAATGGGCTATTCATTTGAGTAAAATACATTTTGTCCAAAATACACATTTTGTTTACCTTATAAAAACTTCTTTTGTTTTCAGACTCTTAGATACTAAATTGATGGCCAGCACACAGCCTTTTAAGGTATTTAAAAATTTTGAATTATCTGTGATAAAGCTATATTTGAAATTTTTAGAATTGCTACTAATAGCTTTAGAATTATGGTCTAATTAAATGTCATTTTAAAATCTATCCCCCCCCCCAGCCCTGGCCGGTTGGCTCAATGGTAGAGCGTCGGCCTGGCGTGCAGGGGTCCCGGGTTCGATTCCCGGCCAGGGCACACAGGGGAAGCGCCCATCTGCTTCTCCACCCGTCCCCCTCTCCTTCCTCTCTGTCTCTCTCTTCCCCTCCCGCAGCCAAGGCTCCATTGGAGCAAAGATGGCCTGGGCGCTGGGGATGGCTCCTTGGCCTCTGCCCCAGGCGCTAGAGTGGCTCTGGTCGCGACAGAGCGATGCCCTGGAGGGGCAGAGCATCGCCCCCTGGTGGGCAGAGTGTCGCCCCCCGGTGGGCGTGTCGGGTGGATCCCGGTCGGGCGCATGCGGGAGTCTGTCTGACTGTCTCTTCCCGTTTCTAGCTTCAGGAAAAAAAAAAAAAAAATCTATCCCCCCCCCTAAAAAAAAGAACAAAAAGAAAATTAGAAAAAGACTAGAAATAAATATATCAAAATGTGACTAGTAGTTGTCTTTTTTTTTCTTTTTTTTTGTATATGTTTTTAACATTAAAATATATAATGTGTTTTTGAATAGGTTACACATGCACACAATTCTTCCTTTATTTTTCTTATTTTATATATTTTTCTTTTCCTTCTCCTTTCCTTCCTCTTTTCTCTTTTCTTTTCTTTTCTTTCTTTTGAGGAGAGGAGGCAGACAGACTCTGCATGCACTCTGACTGAGATCCACCCAGCAAGCCACCACAGGGCGATGCTCTGCCCATCTGAGCTGTTGCTCTGTTGCTCAGTAACCAAGCTCTTCTTAGCACTTGAGGCGAGGCTATGGAGCCAATCCTCAGCACTTGGGGCCAATTTGCTCCAATTGAGCCATGGCTGCAGGAGGAGAAGAGAGAGAGAGGGAGAGGGAGAGAGAGAGAGAGAGGGAGGGAGAGGGAGAGGGAGGAAGAGAAAGAAAAGCGAGAGGGGGAGTGGTGGAGAGGCAGATGAGTGATTCTCCTGTGTGCCCTGATCAGGAATCGAACCTGGGATGTCTACATGCTGGGCTGACACTCTACCACTGAGCCAACCGGCCAGGACCATTATTTTATATATTTTCTAATCAAGAAAATTCAGATAAAGGTATAGTAATTTGGTACTTTGTCAAGTGGCTTTATACAGCTGAGTGAAATGAATGTCAGCACAGTGTCAGAACAAGTATAGCTTTCTTGCCCAACGTCTGTAGATATATATATATATATTTTTTTCTGAAGCTGGAAACGGGAAGAGACAGTCAGACAGACTCCCGCATGCGCCCAACCGGGATCCACCCGGCACGCCCACCAGGGGTGAAGCTCTGCCCACCAGGGGGCGATGCTCTGCCCCTCCGGGGCGTCGCTCTGCCACGACCAGAGCCACTCTAGCGCCTGGGGCAGAGGCCAAGGAGCCATCCTCAGTGCCCGGCCCATCTTTGCTCCAATGGAGCCTTGGCTGCGGGTGGGGAAGAGAGAGACAGAGAGGAAGGGGGGGTGGAGAAGCAAATGGGCGCTTCTTCTATGTGCCCTGGCCGGGAATCGAACCCGGGTCCCCCGCACGCCAGGCCCGACGCTCTACCGCTGAGCCAACCGGCCAGGGCCCCTCTGTAGATATTTAGCACATCTGTACATATCTTTCATGTGGCTAAACCTTTCATATGGTGAAAATTAAATTTCAACTTTTTTCACATTGAATAAATGATGACTCCTATGTATCTTTAAAGACCACAAGGGGGCAGTGTCTCATAGTATATGTTGCACAGAGATGATGAAGGCTTATAATTCTCTGCTTACTGATTTGCAGGATATCATTAACAACACATCCCTTGCAGAATTGGAAAAGCGGTTAAAAGAAACGCCTTTCAACCCTTCTAAAGTTGGTAAGAATGTAAAATGAAAATAACCAAGTTTTTGTGATAATTATATTGATGTATATTGTAAAAGAAAGGTGAAACTACTCTAGAAACTACATTGCACATTTACTGATTTTGGCTAAATTAACTTGCTATGCCCCGAGTCGAATTAGTGTTTTCTGAATAAAAGTGGTCTTCTAATCCTACATCTATTCTATGTGCATGGAATTGGGTTGCCTGTTCTTTGAGAAGTTGAGCAATTAAATTTTCAGGACTTTTATTTCCTAATGCTTGAAATTCTCCCAAAACTTAATGTGTCCTTTCTGTGGTGCATTGTTTAAGCGGAGACAAAGAGTTGGTGATTAATTCAGGGCTAGAATGCAAATACGTATTTTGTCTCAGAAAAGCCCAAAGTTTAAAGATGAGAAAGGAGAAGTCCTTTCCACCTCTTCCTCCTTCAGAGGTGGCTTTTGCATGGAATAGCAACAGTGAAGGAAATTAGAAGTAGGGAGGGATGTTTCTCAGGGAAGAGATGTTTTGTTATGCCTGGCCGTGGCCCCTACCCAGGTAGTTGGTGAACCTTCCAGGTATTACTTCCTTGGTTCCTGTTTGCCTAATTGTGCTGCTTATACCGTAATTAGCCTTCTATTAATGGTAGTCTGCAAAATTCTGAAGACATAGATAATAGGACTAAGGGTGCAGAAATTGACAATGTCAGGTAGTAAAGTAACGAAGAATACAGTTATTTGCTTCCCTTTCTGGGTAATAGTCCAAAAGAGGAATTAAGGAAAAGGGAAGGGAAGGGGGGAGAAACCCTATTGTTTTCTATAACAGTATAACGGAAATCATTAATTTTGTAAATCTGTTTCAGCTAGTGGTAGAGTTTATTATTTAGTTGGCTATTAATTATATTTTTTGAAGCCTGAAGTCTTGATATTTAATACTTAAGAGGTTAAAGAATTTTTGTTGTGTAACTAAAAATAGTTGTAGCTGTTATTAAAAGGATTTTTTATTGATTGATTGATTTTAAAGAGACAGAGTAGTGGGAAGAAAGAGAAAGAGAAAAAGAGAAGCATTCATTTGTTGTTCCACTTAGTTGTACATTCATTTGTTGCTTCCCATATGTGCCCTGACCTGGGATCATTGAACCTGCAACCTTGGTCTTTCCGGACTGTGCTCTAACCAACTGGCTAGGACTAGTTGTAGCCTTTTCATTGATAATTTCCCTTTACGCTTTGATTCTGTTGCAGCCTGTTTGATACTCATTTCCAGAGTGGTTCTAGGAAATAATTATATGAGTTACAGTTTTATTATATTATTTCCATATGATATTCTGGTATCATAGAGAATTTACTCTAAAGCAGGTAGGTTTTTCTTCTCAGATGTTATCTTCTCAGCATCTGTGTATCTCCATGTGACAAAAGAATCATATTATAGAATGGTCTCTTATATGAAGTGGCCCCAAGTGCTGCTCAGAAAGTTATGATATGTTTTTGGAATTAGTTGTGTTTTCATCTTTAAATCTATAAGCTTGCCTGACCTGTGGTGGCGCAGTGGATAAAGTGTTGACCTGGAAATGCTGAGGTCGCCGGTTCGAAACCCTGGGCTTGCCTGGTCAAGGCACATATGGGAGTTGATGCTTCCAGCTCCTCCCCCCTTCTGTCTCTCCTCTGTCTCTCCCTCTCTTCTCTAAAATGAATAAAAAAAAAAAAAGAAATTAAAAAAATAAAATAAATCTATAAGCTTGGCAACATGGTTGAGGACAATATTGAATTGAACTGTCAACATTGATTTTAGTCTTGTTTTGGGGAGGATTACCTGGGGTATTGATAAATAATAATTAGTAAGCATTTACCTTGTACCAAACACTAAGTAAGAGCTTTAGTTACATTAGCTTTTTTGATCTTCACCAAAAAAGGGAGAGGTTTTATTATCATCTTCATTTACCAGAATGGAAGACTAGTAGTAAAGTGACCTGCCTAAGATCATATAGCAAAAAAGTGGTGAGCAGAGACTCAAACTTAAACACAGGAAGACTCCAGAGTCCATGCTAATCATTACTCTGAAATTCCTGTTGTGTCCTGATGCTACAGTTATCTGTAACTCAAAACCATAAAACTCCTAGAAGAAAACATAGGCAGTAAAATCTCAGACATTTCTCTTTGCAGCATTTTTTCTGATATATCTCCTCAGACAAGGAAACAAAAGAAAAAATAAACAACTAGTACTATATCAAACTAGAAAGTTTTTCCACAGCAAAGGAAACCATCAACAAAACAAAATGACCACCCACTGAGTGGGAGAACATATTTGCCAGTGATACACATGATACAGGGATAATATCCAAAGTTTATAAAGAACTCATATAACTCAACACTAAAAAACAATCCAGGCCCTGGCCGGTTGGCTCAGTGGTAGAGCGTCGGCCTGGCGTGCAGGAGTTCTGGGTTCGATTCCTGGCCAGGGCGCACAGGAGTGCCCATCTGCTTCTCCACCCCTCCCACTCTCCTTCCTCTCTGTCTCTCTCTTCCCCTCCCGCAGCCAGGGCTCCATTGGAGCAGAGTTGGCCTGGGCGCTGAGGATGGCTCTATGACCTCTGCCTCAGGCACTAGAATGGCTCTGGATGCAACAGAGCGATGCTCCAGATGGGCAGAGCATCACCCCCTGGTGGGCATGCCAGGTGGATCCCTGTCAGGCGCATGCGGGAGCCTGTCTGACTGTCTCCCTGTTTCCAACTTCAGAAAAACACACACACACACACACACACACACACACACACACTGACACAAACAAAAAAACAACAACAATCCAATTAAAAAATGGGCAAAGGATCTGAATAGACATTTCTCCAAAGAAGACATACAGATGGCCAGTATACGTTTGAAATGATGCTCAATGTCACTAATCATCAGAGAAATAAAAATGAAAACACAATGAGCCTAGCTGGATAGCTCAGCTGGTTAGAGCAGTGGTCCCCAACCCCCTGGCCCGCAGACTGGTACCGGTCCGTAGAGAAAGAATAAGTAACTTACATTATTTCCGTTTTATTTATATTTAAGTCTGAATGATGTTTTATTTTTTAAAAATGACTAGATTCCCTCTGTTACATCCATCTAAGACTCACTCTTGACACTTGTCTCGGTCACGTGATACATTTATCCGTCCCACCCTAAAGGCCGGTCCGTGAAAATATTTTCTGACATTAAACCGGTCTGTGGCCCAAAAAAGGTTGGGGACCACTGGGTTAGTAGAGCATTGTCCCAAGGTTCAAAAGTTGACGATTTGATCCCCGGTCAGGGCACAAGCATGACGAACAGATCAGTGTTCCTGCCTGCCTGTTTGTCTGTCTCTCCCCGTTCCTCTCTCTCTAAAATCAATAAATTAAAAGCAACAACAAAAAGAACGGCGGTATGAAATAAACACGTTTTGGCAAGGATGTGGAGAAAAGGGAACCCTTATGCACTGTTGGTAGGAATGCAGATTGGTACAGTCACAATAGAAAATAGTGTGGAGGGTCCTCAAAAAATTAAAAATGGAATTGCCTTATAACCCAGTGATTTTACTTGTAGGAAAATATATCCAAAGAAACCCAAAATACTAATTCAAAAGTACACACTTTTATATTTAATTAATTTAATTATTAAGTAAATATTTAAATAATACATTGCTGATATTATTTAAAATAACCATGATATGGAAGCAGCCCATGTGCCCACCAGTAAACTAGTGGATAAAAAAGCTATGGTACCAAAATGTGATATAATATTATGCAGCCATAAAAAACCAGTGAAATTAAAAAAAAAACAAAACAGTGAAATTTTATCATTTGTGAGAGAATAGATGGACCTGGGGGTGTTATGCTAGGTAAATAAGTCAGAGAAAGACAAGTACTATATGATTTTCACTTAATATGTGGAATCTAAAGAATAATAGAAATGAACAAACAAAACAGAAACAGACTCACAGATACAGAACAGACCGATGGTTGCCAGAGGGGTGAGGCATGGGGGACTGGGAGAAAAAGGTGAGGGGATGAAGAAGTACAAGTTGGTAGTACAAAATAGTCTTGGGAATGTAAAGTGCAGCATAAGGAATAGTCAATAATATTGTAACAGCTATGTATGGTGCCAGGTGGTACTGGAAATATCAGGGGGAACACTTTGTAAAATATATGATCATTAATCGCTGTCATGTACATCTGAAACTAATATAAAATAATGTCACTGTAAACTGTAACTGAAAAATTAAAAAGAAATAGCTTTTTTTTTTTTTTTTTTTTTTTTATTCATTTTAGAGAGGAGAGAGAGGGAGAGAGAGAGACAGAGAGAGGAGAGAGAGACAGGGGGGAGGAGCTGGAAGCATCAACTCCCATATGTGCCTTGACCAGGCAAGCCCAGGGTTTTGAACCGGCGACCTCAGCATTTCCAGGTCGACACTATATCCACTGCGCCACCACAGGTCAGGCCAGAAATAGCTTTTTTAATGCTTAAGATATTTTGGCCCTGGCCGGTTGGTGCAGTGGATAGAGCATTGGCCTGGCATATGGATGACCCGGGTTTGATTCCCGGTCAGGGCACACAAGAGAAGTGACCATCTGCTTCTTTCCCTACTCCCTCTCCCCCTTTTTTCCCTCTTCTCCTGCAGCCAGGGGCTCAATTGGCTTGAAGGTTGGCCTTGAAGGCTGAGAATAGCTTGGTTGGTCTGAGTGCATCAGCCTCAGGCACTGGGAGTAACTGGGTTGATTCAGCATCAGACCCAGATAGGGGTTGCCGGGTGGATCCCTGCATGCGGGAGTCTGTCTCACTATCTCCTGTCCTCTCATTTAAAAAAAAGAAAAAAAAAGTTATTTCTATAGCACATACTAAATACAGTTTGGATTTGGTCGGGCAATATATACACTTAACAGTCTTCATGATTTGTGATGTCCTTGGGAAAACTGTTTTTTTTTTCTCTTTAGAAAGTGCAGAAGGTTTTCCAAGTTATGACACAGCTTCCGAACAGCTCCACGAGGCAGGCTATGATGCTTATATCACAGGACTGTGTTTCATCTCCATGACAAACTACCTAGGTATTCACTGTACATGTTTCTGTCAAAAACAGTGGTCTAGAGTGAATTTTATCTGTCTACTACTTTCCTGGGATCTACTCACCCAGTTAGAAGTGGGAGGGGTTGGAGTCAGAGGAAGTTGGGGTGGAGCAGATGGAGAGTACACAGGGAGGAACCACTGACTTTGTACCTGTGTTACGGTTTTGGCCCATTTGAGTACCTTTTCCTCTTGCTGACCCAAACTGTTGACTTAAATATATTTTTGCCTGAACTTTCAAGCTTTGTCTGCTTGACTGCATATAATACTCTGCTTCTTTTCTTTATTAGGTTCTTTTCTTAGTCCTCCAAAAATTCATGTGTCTTCCAGATCAAAACTCATTGAACCTTTTATTAACAAGTAAGTAATCAGTGGGTTCCCAGGCCCATGTTCTCTCACTGTGGCATAGCCTAGTATCTGGACTGGCCGTTAGGGAGGATTAGAAGAGAAGTGCATTTTTAGATGAAATATTTCTCACTCTAGTGACTGAGATGTTTTTTGAAAGTAGAAATTGACCTTTGGGAAATAATTTATTAAATATTAGCTAAAAAAAAGAAGGAAAGAAAACACTGCCAGTGATACTGCATCTCTTTTAAGACAAAGAACTGGTGATTTTGTAGTTTAATTACTAAAAGGGAGACTTTTTGTATATACACAGTTAGACCTGATTTACCCCTAACAAACTTTACATGTGAGATTATTATTTAAGTTGTATTGTTATCTGATTAAATATTGTTTCTAAGAAGATACTGGTTATACAAATATTTGTTTAAGGTAATCTGTGGAGCTTTGATTGTCATTGCATCCTGAAGCCTCATCTGAATAGATCCAATGAAGTACAGGCTTGCTATGTACCTTCATTGTTGGAAGAAGTCAGTGTGATTTAAGGAGAAATCTAAAAGTTCAGAACATTTTCAAAGAATTTCAAGGTTATTATTTCCAAGTGCGGTTTGTGCTTTCCTGGCACAGTTGTGAGACTAAAGTTATAGATGTACTTCTCAAGCAGGCCACAGTTGGCTCTATGCCACAGCCCTAAGCCTTCATCTCTACTTCAGCTCTCTTAACAGGGTTGGTTCTGGGAGATTCTGGGTGAGCCAGAGAGAACAAGGCAGCCTACAGCTATCACCACCACTGGGAGAAAATTATTTTGGTGTTGGGTTGGTTACATCATTTCCTCACATTCTCTGTAGCAGTTTACAATTCTGTCAGTACTGTTTCCTTAGGATGTCTGTATTAATACTAGTATCACAGTGCTTGTGCTTAGGTGACATACTGCAGAGATCGATGTTAATTCCAAACATCTAGATTGCTATAGGTTCAGAATTTGTGTAGTTTCAAGGAATTTTATGCTGTGGCTTCTTATTTTTTAATCTTTGTTTTTTTCAATGGAAGTTCAGAAATACGTATATGTGTTTGATTTTCCAGGCATCTTTCAAAGTGGACTGGGTAACAAGGGGTGGTGTATATTAGAAATTAATAAACAAGGTGTGGTGAAATTTTCTGTATGGGAAGTTAATTCTGCTAACAATTGAGTTTTTTGTCTATCCATATCTTTTGAGTGCAACAGGATGTTTTTTTTGTTTTTTGGTGTTTTTTTTTTACAGAGACAGAGTTAGAGAGAGGGATAGATAGGGACAGACAGATAGATGAGAAGCATCAATCATTAGTTTTTCGTTGTGTGTTGCAACACCTTAGTTGTCCATTGATTGCTTTCTCATATGTGCCTTGACCGCGGGCTTTCAGCAGACCGAGTAACCCCTTGCTCGAGCCAGTGACCTTGGGTCCAAGCTGGTGAGCTTTTGCTCAAACCAGATGAGCCCTTGCCCAGGGTTCTCTGCATCCCAGTCCGACGCTCTATCCACTGCGCCACCGCCTGGTCAGGCGAGTGCAACAGGATTTTGTTAGTTCTTTCCTGTTATTTCAGGGCCAGGACTTAGCTTTGTAAATCTTTGAAAAGGCAGCTTTATGTCATAGACCATGGAACCTACAGGTGACACTAAATAATTGTTTGGATCATGGTCATTCCTTACATTTTTTTTCATTCCTTACATTTTTATGACGTACGTTCATAGTTCAACAATATTTTTCAATTGGGAGATGTTTACTTCTTGTAAATATGTAAAACTATGGTCCTATTCTCCGGGAATTCAACTCCTTATAAAGTCAGGTGATAAACGCAAACTGGATTACATACAAGAGCACCTACTTTATAGTAATCTGTGTGACCAACATGAAGAGCACTCAAATAAGCTTTGATCAAAAAGCTTCGCTAAGACTTTATGTATTTGCAATTCACTTTACTATTGCTGTCTGCAAGACCATTACTCAGAAGGACTGGATGGTAAATACAAGCTTCATTTTAAATTAGGACGTGTGTCTATTCAGATTTTTTCCCCTGAAACTTAATTATATACCAAAAATAGTTAAGGATTTAGGAATTCTCCTGTGATAGTGCACTGAACATTCTTGCCTAATTTGATTTTGCTCTATTTTCCCTAGCTATAAAAGAAGAATTTTTTTCATTTTTGAAGGGAAAAAACTTATAGGAGGATTTGAACTGTAAAATAAGAACTGTTTTTATTATTTTATATTGGAGTAGCTTGGTTAAATAGAGTGTGTCCGTAAAGTCATGGTGCACTTTTGACCAGTCACAGGAAGGCAACAAAAGACGATAGAAATGTGAAATCTGCACGAAATAAAAGGAAAACTCTCCCAGTTTCATACCTATTCAGTGCAGTTCGATGTGGGCTCACACAGAGTTTTTAGGGCTCCTTAGGTAGCTATCTTGTATAGCCTCTACAGCCTCGTCACTGACTGATGGCCTACCAGAACGGGGTTTCTCCACCAAACTGCCGGTTTCCTTCAACTGCTTATCCCACCGAGTAATGTTATTCCTATGTGGTGGCGCTTCGTTATAAACGCGCCAATATTCACGTTGCACTTTGGTCACAGATTCGAATTTAGCGAGCCACAGAACACACTGAACTTTCCTCTGCACCGTCCACATCTTGACTGGCATGGCCATGGGCTGCTCCGCTGTATACACGGTATTACGTCATTATCTGCGCATGCGCACATGCTGCCACACCATCTACAGAAACTGGGAGGGTTTTCCTTTTTTTTTTTTTTTTTTTTTTTCATTTTTCTGAAGCTGGAAACAGGGAGAGACAGTCAGACAGACTCCCGCATGCGCCCGACCGGGATCCACCCGGCACGCCCACCATGGGGCGGCGCTCTGCCCACCAGGGGGCGATGCTCTGCCCATCCTGGGCGTCGCCATATTGCGACCAGAGCCACTCTAGCGCCTGGGGCAGAGGCCACAGAGCCATCCCCAGCGCCCGGGCCATCCTTGCTCCAATGGAGCCTTGGCTGCGGGAGGGGAAGAGAGAGACAGAGAGGAAAGTGCGGCGGAGGGGTGGAGAAGCAAATGGGCGCTTCTCCTGTGTGCCCTGGCCGGGAATCGAACCCGGGTCCTCCGCACGCTAGGCCGACGCTCTACCGCTGAGCCAACCGGCCAGGGCGAGGGTTTTCCTTTTATTTGGTGCAGATTTCACATTTCTATCGTCTTTTGTTGCTTTCCTGTGACTGGTCAAAAGTGCACCATGACTTTACGGACACACTGTACAGTCATCCACTTCTTTCTTTTTCTTTTTATCCTTTTTTTTTTTTAAAAAACATCCATTTTATTTATTTATTTTTCAGTAAGTTTAAATCCTTGAGGGATACAGCATCACATAGATTCTGTGTCCAGTGATGTTAGCAGGAAAGGGTGCCTTGGAATTTGACAGGAACCATCTATTGTTGCTATAGCACGAATTACCTTTCTCCAGATGAGTTTGGTTTTGTTCGGTTTGCCACCAGGAGTCACTGTGTTCTTTGCCTTGTAAACATAAGCGCATCTTTTGCTTCAGTAGAATTCAATTTCATTTCGAGTATAAACACCTTCATTTTTAAGAAGAGTTTTGTGCTTCCTCTGGTTCTGGAGACCCTACTTATATCTGGCAAAAATGACCTTGGACCACAGCCTTCCAGACATATTTGTCATTGAAGTCCTGTTCCCAGCAGACTCCACAGCCTCCAAGATGGTGGAAAAAGTCAATCATCCATTCTTAACTCACTTAGAAAGTGGGAAAAGCAGTTGCTTCTTTTGACATAGCTTCGTGTTAATATTGACCTCATTCTTACTTAAATGAAGGTTTGATTTATGACATTTTTTCAATATTACCCTTAAAAACATCCAACCTTTACCATAAACATCTCAAATGGTTGATTTTAGAAAAATTTGTTAATATTTCTGAGGGTTTAGATGTTTTGGCACAAGGCTTTTCTCAGTGTACCTTGACCAAATATGTATAGTCCTAACATAAATTTGAAAGGACATTAAACTGCTCACTGTGATAGTGCACAATAAGAATAAAATAACATTTTATTCTGCTATCACCAGATTTATGTTTAAAAAGTAAACCTTTAGGGAAAGTAACTACCTATTTCCACATTATCCTAAATTAGCATTTGACTGCATTAGGTATCTTTGGGAGCTTCATTGAATTAACTATTGAGAAGATACCAACACAGCTGGTGTTTGAGCAGTCTACAGAGACTGAGAGACTACAAGGTGTGTTCTGAGCCATATCTGTCTACAAGAATATTCCATGACGGTTTTGCATGGTGCCCATTTTGTCTCTTTCATGGTCTGGGCACCTCCCATATTTCTCCTTACTTTGTTGGAGTCAGAATGAAAATCATAAGAGAGTTGAACGATGGAAATAAGGATCAGACCACTGCTAATGACAGGTTGTGTGGAATGTGCTCTTCGTCTGTACTGTAGGCTCTGGTCAGGAAATGATTTACGTTCTTTTATAACTGTGGTCAGTTTTAATCAATGCATAACTTAGAGAAGATCCTTTGGTTATACCCTTTTAGGCTGGGAAGAGCTAAAAATACTTCATGCCTTTTACTGTTTTTGCATCAAAGAGAGCACAAAATCCCACTTTTGCCTTATGTTTTATTAACAGTCATCTTTTTCTGCAAGACACTTGGAACACTCTTACAGAATACCTTTTATGAAGGTTTTTTGGGAAGGTTATTTTCCATTTACCTCCATTCCTCGCCCCCCCACTTTAAAGAGAGAGAGCAAGGGTAGTGGTGGAAAGGAGCAAGGAAGCCTCAGCTCCCATATGTGCCTAAACTGGGCAACCCCAGGGTTTCAAACCAGCAATCTCAGTGTTCCCGGTCGACACCTGATCCATTGCGCCACCACTGGTCAGGCACCTCAGTTCTTAGAGAAAGGAAATGACCAAGTCTCGATTTTTGGCTATTCTCTGTAAGTAATGGAGTTAAAAAGAGAGACTTGTCTGAAATTTATTGTGCAATATAGTATGGCCACCTTGTCCTTAACACAGTATTCTGAATCTGAACAGGATTCCTCTAGAAAGCGAGGTCATTTTGCGACAACCCTCCCATATGTTCTTTCTAAGCTGAAGGTAAGGAGTGATAGACTCTTGGACAAATTGTTTCTCCTTTGCAAAATGGGGCTAACACTGTTCATCTCCCACTGAAGTTATAAAGATTGCATGCATGAAATGCAAAAGGCCTTCAGTAGTTCTTAGAACTTGGTAGGTTCCTGGTACAGGGGTCCTCGGGTTATGACACAGTTCTGTTCCTATGACAGTGACATAACCTGAATTTTGGTATAAGTCAAAACACACCCTAGCCTAACACAAACGGAACACTTGCGCTTTTAACAGTCCAAATGGTGTAGGTAGGTAAGCATACTGGAGGATGCCAACTCCCTCACTCATAAGCTGCGCTACTGCGTATTCTTCCAGTGTGTGAAACCAAGCTAGTTCGCCAATGTAGTCCATAAGTACAACACTAATGGCGTAAGCCGAAACACGTCTCAGTTTTTTTGTTTTTATGTGAGTGTCATAAACCCGAAATGTCGAATGTCGAGACAGTCATAACCTAAGGACCCCTGTATATAATTTTTCTTGCTTAAAGTATAAGAATTTAACATTCTTTTTTTTTTTTTTTTTTTTTTTTTTTCATTTTTCTGAAGCTGGAAACAGGGAGAGACAGTCAGACAGACTCCCGCGTGCGCCCGACCGGGATCCACCCGGCACGCCCACCATGGGGCGACGCTCTGCCCACCAGGGGGCGATGCTCTGCCCATCCTGGGCGTCGCCATGTTGCGACCAGAGCCACTCTAGCGCCTGAGGCAGAGGCCACAGAGCCATCCCCAGCGCCCGGGCCATCTTTGCTCCAGTGGAGCCTTGGCTGCGGGAGGGGAAGAGAGAGACAGAGAGGAAAGCACGGCGGAGGTGTGGAGAAGCAAATGGGCGCTTCTCCTGTGTGCCCTGGCCGGGAATCGAACCCGGGTCCTCCGCACGCTAGGCCGACGCTCTACCGCTGAGCCAACCGGCCAGGGCCAAGAATTTAACATTCTAAGAGATTCAGAAAAGTATGTGTGGTAACATAATGTGTTTTATGGTTTTGGTTCAGTGATGCAGAAGAAAATTTGTTATCACATGGATATAAAATGGGAATACAGTGGCAGCAAATATGAAGTGTTCGCTTTTGCTGTACCTACCTTTTAGTGTTTGCTTATAAAAAAATCAGATGATACAGTGAGTTAGATTGGTACATAGTGGGAGGAAGATTGCTTTGATTTGGCCCTGGCTGGATAGCTTGATTGGTTATAATGTCATCCCAATATGCAAAGGTTGCAGGTTCGAACCCCGGTTAGGGCACATACGGGAACAGAGTGATGTTTCTGATTTTTTTTTTTTTTTTTTTTTTTTTTACAGAGACAGAGGGAGAGAGAGAGAGAGAGAGGGATAGATAGGGACAGACAGGAACGGAGAGAGATGAGAACCATCAATCATCAGTTTTTCATTGTGACACCTTAGTTCATTGATTGATTTCTCATATGTGCCTTGACCGCGGGCCTTCAGCAGACCGAGTAACCCCTTGCTTGAGGTAGCGACCTTGAGCTCAAGCTGGTAAGCTTTGCTCAAACCAGATGAGCCCGCGCCCAAGCTGGCGACCTCGGGGTCTCAAACCTGGGTCCTGGGCAGCCCAGTCCAACGCTCTATCCACTGCGCTGCCGCCTGGTCAGGCTGTTTCTGACTCTTGATCTTTTCCTCCCTCCTTCTCTTCCTTCTTCCCTCTCCCTCCCTCTCTTTCCCTTCTTTATTCCTTCCTTTCCTCTCTCTCTCTAAAATCAATAAATACATATTTTTTTTAATTAAAAAAAGATTACTTTGATTTGGAGCATTTTTAAAATTTAAAAAAATGTTTTTCCATTGATTTGCGGGGGAGGGAGTAAGAGAGAAGCATCAACTTACTGTTCCACTTAGTTGTTCCATTTAGTTGTGCACTCATTGATTGCTTCTCACGTGTGCCTTGACTGGTGGGTTGAATCAGTGACCTTGGTGCACTGGTATGATGCTTTATCCATTGAGCCACCTGGCTAGGGCATAAAGTTTTGTTAGTCAAGTGAATACAACAATTTATGGAAGGTAGTATATATTTAAAATAATATTTAATGTTTATTTTTATTGATTTTTTGAGGGTAGGGAGAGGAGAGAGAGAGAGAGAGAGATATGTATAATCTGTTTCTGTATGTGCCCTTACCGAGGATCAAAATCAGCAACCTCTGTGATTCGAGACAGTGCTCTAACCAACAGAGTTATCCAGCCAAGGCATCAATAAATAGGAAGGTGGTATATATATGATATATATACAGTATATAGTAACTACCATACTTACAGAGAGAGTAGGTACCTTTTTGGTGCCTAAAATAAAGCACACCACTGTTTCTCGCCTTTCTCCATGGAGAGCAATCATGTGCTGGCAACAAGTTGTTTTTGTGACGTGCGTGTGCTTCATGCATATTTAACATCAGAGAGATTTTAAACTGAAGGCTACAGGAAAACAAAAGACTGAAGATCAGGGCTGTACAGTCATTCCTTAGTGTCCACGGGGAATTGATTCTAGGACCCCTGAAGTTACCAAAATCCACAAATGCTCAAGTCCCCTATATAAAAATGGTGTAGTATTTGCATATAACCTACACACATTCTCCCTTACACTTTCTCTCTAGGTTACTTATGATAGCTAGTACAATGTAAATTCTGTGTAAATAGTTGTTAGATTGTATTGTTTAGAGAATAATGAAAATAAAATAAAAAGTCTGTACAGTAGGCCTGACCACTTAGTACATGTCAGCAACAATGTGACATATTTTCTATTTGGGATGGTTGAATATGCAAGGGACCAACTGCACCTTCTTTCTTCCCAGCCCTTTCACTGATAATGGACACAGCAACTCGAACTTGCCTCGTTTATTATCCACTTGCTATTCATGCTTTGCTGTGTTGTATGTCAGGTCACATACCAGGTCAGTAGCCGGTTGTCGGTAGGCCACATGTTTGGAAGTACAGATCCGCTTGTCTCTCAGGAACGTGGTGCTTGATCACCTGCAAGGTGGCTCTCACTGGACCATTTCTCGTCCTGCCTGCCCCTTAAGGAGCAGAAGGTGCTGGGATAATAAGAGGGAGGGGCTAATCTGTTCTGATTTCCAGTGTTCACTGTTTTCATTGTCCTGGGTGATGGATGGAATATGTCTTCACTGGGATACTCTTCAGGTCAGGTATCTGAACAGTTAGTTCATTGTATTAACTATTATACTAATCCTCCTCACCCCAGTGGGACTTCCACTTCCCAGTGTGAACAGGAGCTATAGCAGTTTGTACTATTGATAAGACATAGCTGAGAGTGCCACAGCACTTAGCATAATTGGTTTCCATTTGTATTTAAAGTTTAAAAACTTTGATTAATTCATTCAATAGAATTGCTTTACTTCTGGCCATTGTATAGTATGGAGCAGTGTGGCTGAGGGATCAGGTGCTTGGATTTGAATCCCAGCCCTACTCCTTACACCTGTGCAATCTTGGGCATGTTACTTACCCTGTCTGTGCCTCAGCTTCCTCATCTGTAAGTGAGAATATTAGTGCCCATTTGCTGGGTGTTGTGAGGGTGAAATGGGGGAATGTATGTAAAATGCACAGTGCCTGACAGATGTATCTCAGCTTGTCACTGTTGAGGGGACATTTAAACTTTGAATATGTGCTTTTCTAATCAGATACTGGGAGCAAATGGAGAACTTTTTTGCTTTTGTAGAAGATAACATATAATCGTACCTTTTGTACTGGACACACCCTATAAGGAGGACTTTGTAGTTAATTATAAACCTTGATCAGAAAAGGAAGGGAGGAGAGGAAAAGCCTGCTTGTAACTAAGTGGTGTTCAGGGAGAAGATTTGAGTGTGTTATCTTTTTTTGTCTGTTGTTTTACTTTTAGAGTCATATGGTTATTTCTTAGTGCTCTGTAACATTTTCAGTTGTAGATCTTTTTCCTTTTTATTGAATTTATTGGGGTGACACTGGTTAATAAAATGATACAGGTTTTAGGTACACAATTCTACAGTATACCGTCTGTACACTGTATTATATGTTCACCACTCCAAGTCAAGGCTCTGCCCATCACCTTTCATCTCATCTATACCCTCCTCATCCTCCCTGCCCCCAGCAGTCACCACTGCTGTTGTAGATTTTTATTGAGAGAAGAGAGTAAAGAAATAACATTAACTGCCTGACCTGTGGTGATGCAGTGGATGGAGTCGACCTGGAATACTGAGGTTGCCAGTTCTAGGGCCCAGTTGCCTGGTCAAGGCACATACAAAAAGCAACCACTGTGAGTCAGTGCTTCTCACTCCTCCTCACTCTTTCTCCCTCACTCCTCTCTCTAAAATCAATAAATTAAAATCTTAGAAAAAAAAGAAGAAAAGAAATAGCATTAAGTGATGCCATGAGAGCTGTTTCTTTTAAAAATTTTGACAACTTTATTGAGATAAAAATTCACATACTATAAAATTCACCCATTTGAAATATACAGTGGTTTTTGGTATAGGGTATTACTAATTTTTTAAAATTATGGTAAAATATATGTAACATAATTTGTCGTGTTAATTTTAAAAGTACAATTCAGTGGCATTAATTACATTCACTGTGCTGTGCAGCCATCAACACTATTTCCAGAATTTTTCCTTAACCCGAACAGAAACATCATAACCATCAAGCAGTAACTCTCTCATTTCTCCATCCCCTCAGTCCCTGGTAACCTCTAATCTACTTTTCTGTTTCTACAGATTTGTCCTTTAGGGAACTGTTTCTTTTTTTCTCCTTTTTTTTGTAAAATAATTTTTATTGATTTTACTGACGTCACGTCAGTTAATAAAGTTATGTATGTTTCAGGTGTACACTCTATAATATATAAATCTATATATAGAATTGTGTGTTTATCTTCCAAAGTCAATTCTCGTTCGGTCACCATTTATTTCTCCTTTACCCTCTTCTACCTTCCCCTACCCCCTTTATCTCTGGTAGTCACCATACTGTTGTCTGTGTCTAGGAGCTTTTTTTTTTTTTTAAAGTACTTTATTCCATTTTTTCTGAGGAAGGAGAGAGAGAGAGAGAGAGGAAAGGAGGGAGAGAAAGAGAGAGAAGGAGGAGGAGCAGGATGCATCAACTCCCATATGTGCCTTGACCAGGCAAGCCCAGGATTTCGAACCGGCGACCTGAGTGTTCCTGGTTGATGCTTTATCCCACTGCGCCACCTCAGGTCAGGCTAGGAGCTATTTTTTTTCTTGATCCTTTCACCTATTTCACCCAGCTATCTGACCCCCACTCCCGTGTGACAGCTGTCTGATGTCTGTATCTATGAATCTGTTTCTCTTTTGTTTATTTTGTTCGTTAGATTCTGCATTTAAGTGAAATTATATGATATTTGTCTTTTACTGGCTTACTTAACTTAGTCTACTCTCTAGGTCCATCCAAACTATCTCACAGGGTAAGGTTTCCTCTTTTTTTTTTGTGACAGAGACAGAGAATCAGAGAGAGGGACAAATAGGGACAGACAGACAAGAAGGGAGAGAGATGAGAAGCATCAGTTCTTCATTGCGACACCTTAGTTGTTTATTGATTGCTTTCTCATATGTGCCTTGACTGTGGAGCTACAGCAGACCAAGTGACCCCTTGCTCGAGCCAGTGACCATGGGCTCAAGCTGGTGAGCCTTGCTGAAACCCGATGAGCCCACACTCAAGCTGGGGACCTCGGAGTCTCAAACCTGAGTCCTCCACATCCCAGTGTGACGCTCTATCCGTTGTGCCACCGCCTGGTCAGGCACATTTCCTTCTTTTTTTAATGGCCAAGTAATACAGGTAGTATTCCATTGTGTAAATGTACCACAGCTTTTATAATTCACTTCTTCTCTACTGATGGGCACTTGGGCTGCTTCCAAATTTTGGCTAATGTAAATAGCACTTCAGTGAACATAAGGGTATATATATTCTTTTAAATTAATGTTTTAGGTTTTTTTAGATTTGTTCTAGATACTTCTGGAATCCTTGAGTCATAAGGCAGTTCCATTTTTAAATTTTTGAGGAACCTTCACACTGTTTTTAATAGTAACTGCACCAGTGTGTATTTGTACCAACAGTGCACCAGGATTTCTTTTCTCCACATACTCATCAGCACTTGTTGTTTGTTGATTTATTGATAGTCATTCTGACAGGTGTGACTTGATCTCATTGTGATCTTAATTTGCATTTCTCTGTTGATTGGTGACATTAAACATCTTTTCATATGTCTGTTGGCCATCTCTTGGTCCTCTTTGGAGAAGTATTTATTCAAACCCTTTGCCCAGTTTTAAAATTGGATTTTTTTGATGTTGAATGTATGAGTTTTTGTTTTTTTTACAATTTATTTAAGTGAGAGGAGGGGAGATAGAGAAACAAACTCCTGCATGCGCCCTGACCAGGATTTATCCAGTGACTCCCCCCCGCCCCCCATTTGGGGCTGCTGCTCTGCCCATCTGGGACCTATGTTTGAAACTGAGCTATTTTTAGTGCCTGAAGTGGAGGCTCCATGGAGTCATCCTCAGTTCCTGGGCCAGCGTGCTCAAATCAATCGTGCCATGGCTGTGGGAAAGAGAGAGAGAGACAGAGAGAGAAGAGGGGGAGGGGAGGTGAAGCCATTTGATCTAGGACTTGTGTTTGCTGGGAGTTTTTTGAGAACTGCTTCAATTTCATTAGTTGTAATTAATCTATACAGATTTTCTGAAACTTCCTGATTCATTTTAGAAAATTGTATGTTTATAAAAATTTAATCATTTCATCCAGATAGTTCAATTCTTTTTTTTTTTTTTTTTGTATTTTTTTTTTTTTCTCTGAAGCTGGAAACGGGGAGAGACAGTCAGACTCCTGCATGAGCCTGACCGGGATCCACCCGGCACGCCCACCAGGGGCGGACGCTCTGCCCACCAGGGGGTGATGCTCTGCCGCGACCAGAGCCACTCTAGCGCCTGGGGCAGAGGCCAAAGAGCCATCTCCAGCGCCCGGGCCATCTTTGCTCCAATGGAGCCTTGGCTGCGGGAGGGGAAGAGAGAGACAGAGAGGAAGGGGGGGGTGGAGAAGCAAATGGGCGCTTCTCCTATGTGCCCTGGCCGGGAATCGAACCCGGGTCCCCCGCACGCCAGGCCGACACTCTACCGCTGAGCCAACCGGCCAGGGCCGATAGTTCAATTCTTTAGCATTTAGTTGTTTGCAATATTTTCTTAACAATTCTTTGTATTTCTATAGTGTCAGTTGTTACTTCTCTTTCATTTCTAATATTATTTATTTGGGTTTTCTGGGTTTTTTTTTCTGAATTGGGTTAAAGGTTTGTCAATCCTTTTTTTTTTTTTTTTTTTTTTTTTTAGAGAGAGAGAAAGAGAGAGAGACAAGAAGGGAGAGAGATGAGAAGCATCAACTCGTAGTTGTGTCACTTTAGTTGTTCATTGGTTGCTTCTCATACGTGCCTTGACCAGGGACTCAAGCCAAGCCAGTGGCCCCTTGCTCAAGATAGTCACCTTGGGTTCAAGCCAGCGACCATGGAATTATGTTGATGAGATGATTTCACACTCAAGCGGTCAACTCTGCACTTAAGCTGGCGAGCCTTTGCTCAAGCTGGTGATCTTGGGGTCTTGAACCTGGGACCTCAGCATCCCAGGTTGAAGCTCTATCTCCTGTGCCACAATTGGTCAGGCAAAAGTTTGTCAATTTTGTTTATCCTTTCAAAAACCAGCTCTTCGTTGGACTGGGATGCAGAGGACCCAGGTTCGAGACCCCGAGGTCACCAGCTTGAGCGCGGGTTCATCTGGCTTGAGCAAAATTCCACCAGCTTGAACCCAAGGTCACTGGCTCCAGCAAGGGGTTACTCAGTCTGCTGAAGGCCCACGGTCAAGGCACGTATGAGAAAGCAATCAATGAACAACTAAGGTGTTGCAACGCGCAATGAAAAACTAATGATTGATGCTTCTCATCTCTCTCCGTTCCTGTCTGTCTGTTCATATCTATCCCTGTCTGTGACTCACTCTCTGTCTCTGTAAAAAATAAATTAATTAAAAAAAATTTCATCAAAAACCAGCTCTTGGTTTCATTGATTTTTTGTATTTTTTTTTTTTTTAGTCTCTGTGTCATTTATTACTGCTCTGATCTTTATTTCTTTTCTACTACTTAATTTGGGTTTTGTTTGTTCTTTTTCTAGTTCTTTTAGCTGTACAGTTAGATTGTTTATTTGATATTTTCCTTTATTTGATTTTTTCTTCTTGAGTTAGGCCTGTATTGCTATGAATTTCCCTCTTAAGAATGCTTTCACTGTGTCCCATGGATTTTGGGATGTTGTGTTCTCATTTTCATTTGTCTCTTTTGATTTCTTCCTTGATCTCATTGTTGACCTGTTTATTGTTTAGTAACATGTTATTTAGCCTCCATGTGTTTGTGTGATTTTCAGGTTTGTTTGGGTTTTTTTGTAATTGATTTGTGACTTCATACCATTGTGGTCAGAGAAGATGCTTGATATGACTTCAGTCATTGACTGCTTCTCATGCATGCCTTGACTTGGGGCTCCAGCTGAGCCAGTGACCCCTTGGTCAAGCCAGCGACCTTGGGCTTCAAGACAGTGACCATGGGATCATGTTGATAATCCTGTGCTCAAGCCAGTGACCCGTGCTCAGTACTGGATGAATCCAGTATTTTCTCTGTATTTTTTTTTAAGTGAGATGGGGGAGATAGACTCCTGCATGTGTTCTGACAGGGATTAACCCTGCATCCCTCATCCTGGGCCAATGCTTGAATCAGCTGAGCTATCCTCAGCACAGGAGGCCAATGCTCTGAACAGCCAAACTATCTTCATTGCCTGGAGCTGATGCTCAAACCAGTTAAGCCACTGGCTATAAGAGGGAAAGAGAGATAAAAAGGGAAAAGGAGGGAGGAAAAGGAGTGGGAGAGAAGCAGGTGGTCACTTTTCTTGTGCCTTGACCGGGAATCAAATCCAGGACTTCCATATACCAGGCCAATGCTCTATCCACTGCAAGGGCCAGTATACTCTGGCTTAATAATTTGGTAAGGTAAAAAAATAATCAACTTTTCTTTCTCATAGTAGAGCATTATATTAGTTTCCCAGGACTACTATTAGAAATCACCACATGCCTGACCTGTGGTGGCGCAGTGGATAAAGCATTGACCTGGAACACTGAGGTCACCGGTTCAAAACCCTGGGCTTGCCTGGTCAAGGCACCTATGGGAGTTGATGCTTTCTGCTCCTCCCCCTTCTCTCTCTCTCTCTCTCTCTTCTCTAAAATGAATAAATTAAAAAAAAAAAAAAGAAATCACCACAAACTTGTGCCTTAAAACAACAAAAATTTATTTTTTCATAGTTCTGGAGTCCAGAAATTTGAAACCAAGTATAGATAGGGCTGTGTTTCTCCCAGGGGTTCTGGAGAAGAATCTGTTCTTGCCTCTTCCAGCTTGTGGTAACTGGTTATGGCTACATCAGTCCAATGCCTGCTTCCAACACATTCTGTGTTGTGTCCTGTCTTTTTTATTTTTCTCTTATAAGGACACTTGTGATGGTACTTAGGGTCTAGCGCAGGGGTACCCAAATTTTTTACATGGGCCAGTTCACTGTCCCTCAGACTGTTGGAGGGCCAGACTATAAAAAAAATATGAACAAATCCCTGTGCACATTGCACATATCTTATTTTAAAGTAAAAAAACAAAACGAGAACAAATACAATATTTAAAATAAAGAACGAGTAAATTTAAATCAACAAACTGACCAGTATTTCAATGGGAACTATGCTCCTCTCACTGACCACCAATGAAAGAGGTGCCCCTTCTGGAAGTGGGGTGGAGGCCGGATAAATGGCCTCAGGGGGCCACATGCGGCCCGCGGGCCTTAGTTTTGGGACCCCTGGTCTAGCGTAATGTCCTCATCTGAAGACTCTTAACTTAGACTAAGACTCTTTTTTCCAAATAAAGCAGCGTTCACAGGTTCTGGGAATTAGAATGTGGATGTGCCTTTGGAGGCCACCATTCAGCCTACTATAAGTGAGTTAGTAGTAAAGTCAGCATTCTTAGGTATTCCTCACCTTGCTTTGGCCCTGACTTGAGCAAGTAGGCAATAGTTATTTACAAGACTAACATTTAATTTATGTGATTCAAGGGTTAGCAGTGTACTCTAAGAAATTTAGACTAGCTACTATATATCTTCTCCATTGAGCCTCTTCCACTCTTAAGAGTTTGTTACCTAGTTGTCATTTCTGACAACCCTCAGAAGTAGATAATAATGTCCTCATTTTAGAGCTAAGTCTAAATGTGGGGGGTCCTAGAAATGGCAGAGTCGAGGATAACCCAGTTCTGTCCTTGACTAAGAATGGTTTCTTCCCCCACAGTAGACAGTCTCTAAAAGAGACAATTCTATAATTGTACATTTTCTTAAGAGATAATGCTAGTATCTTTGAAAGATTTTTCTTTTAACCTGAGCAGTGGTTCTAAAAGGTGTTTACTTTGACCACTGGATTGTGTGGGACTGGTTTCCTCTGACATTTTACAATCTGTTGTTTTACAGGCCCTGCAGAAGTTGCCTCTGTATAACGCTTAATTTACCATTTTAATTTGATGCGGTTCATTTAATGGAGACTGTTCAAATGAGCTGCTGGTTTACTCTCTTTTTTTCTCCCTTTATTCCTCCTCTTCCCTTTTTTCTAGTGGTATAACTGTTTAAGAAAGGACATGAGTTGGCTTCAGGACAAATGTTGGGTAATGCTCTATTTTTCAAAACATCAAGTGACTAGATTGAAAATTGTATGTTTCCCCTCCTGAGTGAATTTAAAGTAACTGTTGGCACTGTAACTCCCTGCTAGCTAATGGTTGCCCTCTGATTTTACACAGGAGCTTTAGTGAGCAAAAGAAATTAGCTTATTTTGTGAGAGATGTCTGCATGCTTCTTACCCTGGGTGATAAAATTAGTTTTTTATAGCACATAAATATGTATAATGATGAGCCCTTGCATACAAGGTTCTTATGAAGTGCTTTTACTGCTGTGCCCTAAAGGAAATACCAAGACCACTTGCAGTACAGTAGGGCTGGCAGTCATTAAAGGATTCAATTTTCCTTTGGAAGACTTGGGACTTGGGGTGAGCTACTGCTTAATTCAGTGCTTCAGTTCTGTTGAGATTAGATTTACTCAACATATCTGTATACCCGTCGTTAGTGCTATGAGAGGAATGCAAATTTCTTTAAAAAAATTTTTTTTAGATAAAAGCCTTTTAGGAAGTATAGTTAAAGCAGATGAACAAATGTAAATTTTTACTTACTGAATGAAATACTGAGTTTCTAGGAGGAAGAATGAAGAATTTGAGGGCTTGAGCTTTTTCCTTTTTTGCGAGGGAAAGAGAATAGAATAAACACTGTTCTTTATTAAGATATCCTGTAACATTAGAAATCCTTCTAGATTATTCAGGTCTCTGTCTGTGTACAAATCTGACATTGCATAAAATAAGCCCATGTATTCAGACACCTCTGTGTCACTCAATCCAGAGAAGCACCCTTTTGGTAGTTTTTTTATGGTGATCATGGTGTGTGGGGGCAGGTGTGACTGAGAAGTCTGATGCCCAGGTAGCCCTCTTTCTGCACTGCAGACATGGGAAGTTGTCCTTTTCATCTGTAGCAACATACCTTTCTTCGCTGCCTGTTCACATTGCCTTGAAAATCCAGTCTACCCAAAGCTTGTTCTCAGACAGCAAACTCATTTCTTGTATCTGAGCTCTGCTCCTTACATGAAGCTATAATTTAAATAGCCCTAAAGCATGACAAAAATGTTTCTGAGATCTTTGCTTGGACCCTAAGCTCTTGCTTTGCTTCACTAAGCTAGGGGTTGGGTAGTAATTCAGGACTAAAACCTGACTTCTCCCGAGATGCTCCTTCTAGGACTTCAGCTTACGATTTCACATGGAGGCTCTGGATATTGCTCAGGTTAAAAGCCATATGTGAGCGGGGTACCTCTCCCATATCACATTGGAAAGCATGATGCTATGGGAGCAAAATTAAATATTTTCTTTCATTCTGAATAGAATCATTGATTTGGTAGTGCAGAATTTTAAAGAACTTTAATAATCTTTTTAGTTCCCTGAGATCAGGGCCTCTTGAGCAAAGTATTCCTTAATCATCTTTGTGAATTCTTGCACGCATTTTTGAATATCACTTTTGTCCTTTTTGCTTTCTTTTTTTTTTTCGTATTTTTCTGAAGTTGGAAATGGGGAGGCAGTCAGGCTGACTCCCGCATGCACCCGACCGGGATCCACCCGGCATGCCCACCAGGGGGCGATGCTCTGCCCATCTGGGGCATCGCTCTGTTGCAACCAGAGCCCTTCTAGGGCCTGAGGCAGAGGCCACGGAGCCATCCTCAGTGCCCGGGCCAACTTTGCTCCAGTGGAGCCTTGGCTGCAGGAGGGGAAGAGAGAGACAGAAAGGAAGGAGAGGGGGAGGGGTGGAGAAGCAGGTGGGCACCTCTCCCGTGTGCCCTGGCCAGGAACCGAACCCGGGACTCCTGCACGCCAGGCCAACGCTCTACCACTGAGCCAACCGTCCAGGGCCCTTTTTGTTTTCTTGAGCTCAGCTGTGTAACATGGGTTAATACTGGCATTGTTTTGCAATATGATTTTGTTCATGGGACAGCTAGAGAGTGGTTCAGATAAACTGTTGTGTCATCAAAGGGATAACCTTTGGTCTTAGTGTACTTCTTAAAGCAGCCTAATGTATTCTGTAGTTGCCAGACTCCATCTGAAACTTGTTAGTAAGGTTGGAGAGTTTTGATAAGGTTAGAGGTGTCTGATTCTTTGTTTGCCAGTCTTCAGTGCTGTATCAGTGGTTCAGGTTTAATTTGTGTTGCTGGAGGTGTTCAGTTATGGCCAATTTAAAGAAACCTGTTGTATTTTTGCCAGGGAGTTGCCAAGAGAGTAGTATAAGTAATATTTTTCTTCTTAAAAATGAGAAAAATAGCTGCGAGAGCAATAATTTCCCCCAGTGTACCTCTTGCATAGAACCTAGTTGCTTACTTCGGTTGCCCGCTGGTTTCAGGGAGTGGGAGAGGCCTTATGTTACTGCTTCCTGGATTTTGAGGTAGCTCTTGGTATTTGTTCTAATAGTTTGTGTTTTTCTAAGCCAGACTCATTTAATATAAACAAATCATTAACATTAATACTTTTTTTGGAGAAGTTCGCCCAGGTCATTATTATTCAGCTGATTAATTAAACATTAATGACAATTAACTACACAACCTTGAATATATTCTTCCTAATTCAGTGATTCTCAGTCCTTCAAGTTTCTGAGGCCATAGGGTTAAGTGTGGCCCATAAATTTGCATTTCTATCAAGTTCCCAGGTGATTTCCCTGTTGATTGTCTGGGGAACCACATTTAGATAAGGGCTCAAGGCCTCTAAGAAGTTTTCTACCGAGATGAAATTTTTTTGTGAGTAGTGTGCTTTCTTATATTGTAGGTCACAGTGTCATATTTCCCTTTTTGGGAAAGAATGTTAGCAGATGGCTTTGTGTGAGAGCCATACAGCATATGGGCAACAGAGGGGGATGACTGGAGATAAAGGCATTGCACACAACCTATGCTGTGCAGCCTATTAAGAGGCTGAGCTGAAGTTACCCTGTCTGCAGAGCAGCATACGCTGGAGTACACTGTGTTTACCCTTGGATCTTACCAGACATGTTTGGAAGCCGAGATAAACGGCATCACCTGTTGTATAATCATAGAACATTAAAAAACCTGACAAATGCCAAAGGGGATAAAATTTGTTGTATGGAATTTAGAATGTGAACTTGAGTTATACAGTTTATTAGGATAAAATTCTGGTGTAAATTTGGCCGTTGTATCAAATGGGAATTTTAATTTTAGTCTTCAACAGAGTTAGTGTCAATACTTAAGGCAAAAGTGCTAAGATAACTTTTCGTCAGAAGGCTTGCAGGAATGTGGTTCATTCTTTAGTGTCTTTATCAGTTACAACCATCTTGAATCTTCACTAAAATATAAAAAAACATTTCATGCAAATGTTGGTCCAAGTGTCTTTTTTGATATCTCCCAATGAAAGGCCTTCTGGAAGAGATTGTTCTTCAATACTATTCACAGTAAAGGGACATCTTTTCATATATTTGTCAGTATTTCTGTTCACCTAGTGCATTTCCTCACAAGTTAAAATGAAAACTGTCTAGCCCAGCGATCCATATGTGAAGCATTTTATCAAATCATGCCAGGAAGTCAGTGTAGGCCTTTAAGACAGCCAGTTGTAAGAGGCATGCATACAATGAAATGTTTTAATTTTACTTCAAAAGGGCATGGATGGTACCAGAGGAGTGACTTGCAAGCAGCCCTGCATAAGGGGGTGGGAGACATGGAGAGTTTACTTTAGTTCAGTTCCATAGCCCCTCAGCCACAGTTTTAGAGTTGGTTCCCCATTGCATGGCTCTCTCCAGAAGCACAGTCTGCCAAGTCACACACTGAGTTGGTTTTCATGATCTTCCAGGGTTTGGGCCTACTTAGTTCTTTGTAAAGCCCAGACATGAAGGTGGAGGCCTAAGGGAAGAGTGAGAAGTGCCATTAATAAATTATTTGAAAGGAGTTTCTATTTAAAGTATCAAGTAAGCAACCAAGATAGTGTAAGATTAACTAACTTAAAAAAGTCTTCTGAGTGTTTTAGTTGAGAATCAGTTTTACTTATTTTAAGCAGGAATGATACTTAAAATACAGATGAAATTTTAGAGAACGAATAGTTTGTATATTGCTTTACAAAAGATATCTTTTTATAGTTTTTCAATGCAGTGGATATTTAATATTTTATGTTAGTTTCAAGTGTACTGCGCAGTGGTTGGACAGTTATATAATGTATAAAGTGATCTCCCTGATAATTCTAGTTCCCACCTGACATTATATATACCTATTACAATATATTTTCTATGTTGTACTTTACACCCCCGCGACTATTTTGTAACTATTAATTTGTACTTAAGCACTTTACCTTTTTCACCCAGCCACCTATCCTGCCTTCTATCTGACAACTCTGTTCTCTGTATCTATGAGTCTGTTTCTGTTTTTTTTTTGTTTATTTTGTTCTTTTGATTCTGCATATAACTGAAATCATATGGTACTTGTTTTTCTCTGTCTTATTTCACTTTGCATTGTACCCTCTATGTTCATTCATATTGTCCAAAATGGTAAGATTTCATTCCTTTTATGGCTGAGTAATATTACATTGTGTGTGTGAGTGTGTATGTATAACACATCTTCTTTATGTACTTATCTGTTGATGGGCACTAGGATTGCTTCCATATCTTGGCTATTGTAAATAATGCTGAAGTGAACATAGAGGTGCTTATATCTTTTCGAATTAGTGTTTTAGATTTCTTTAGCTATAGTATACCCAGAAGTGGAATTGCAGGATCATAACCTAGTTCTATTTTTAATTTTTTGAGAAACCTCCCTACTGTTTTCTAGAGTGACTGCACTAATCTGCAGTTCTACCAACAGTACATAAGGGTTCCCTTTTCTTCACATTCTTGCCAACACTTATTTGTTGATTTATTGATGATAGCCATTCTGATAGGTGTGAGGAGATACCTCATTGTGGTTTTAATTTTTGTTTCTCGCCCTGGCCGGTTGGCTCAGAGGTAGAGCGTCGGCCTGGCGTGCGGGGGACCTGGGTTCGATTCCCGGCCAGGGCACATAGGAGAAGCGCCCATTTGCTTCTTCACCCCCTCCCCTCCTTCCTCTCTGTCTCTGTCTTCCCCTTCCGCAGCCAAGGCTCCATTGGAGCAAAGATGGCCCGGGCGCTGGGGATGGCTCCTTGGCCTCTGCCCCAGGCGCTAGAGTGGCTCTGGTCGCGGCAGAGCGACGCCCCGGAGGGGCAGAGCATCGCCCCCTGGTGGGCAGAGCTTCGCCCCTGGTGGGCGTGCCAGGTGGATCCTGGTTGGGCGCATGTGGGAGTCTGTCTGACTGTCTCTCCCCGTTTCCAGCTTCGGAAAAAGGAAAAAAAAAATTGTTTCTCTGTTGATTAGTGACATTGAGCATCTTTTCATGTGTCTGTTGGCCATCTCTATGTCCTCTTTGGAGAAGTGTCTGTTCAGGTTCTTTGCCAGTTTTGTAATTGAGTTTTTTTTGGTGTTGAGTGGTATGAGTTCTTTATAAATTTTGGATCTTACTCCATTATTGTTTGTATCATTGGCACATATGTTCTCCCATTCAGTGGATTGTCATTTTGTTTTGTTAATGGTTTCCTTTGCTATTGAAAATCTTATTGGTTTGATGTAGTCCCATTTGTTTATTTTTTTTCTCACAAAATGTATCTTTCAAAAATATTTTAAACATTTAGGGAGAAGTGTCTTTTTTTCTTTCTAAGTGCCTTATTTGTGTTTATAAGACAATAGGTCTCCTAAACTTGTTACTGAGGTCCCATGATTTTAGAAAGAATACAATAATTTAATAAGAAGTAAAGCAATTGCAGACTGAGAACTTGTAATTTTGCTTTATATTCTTCTCCCCTACAACAGGTGAGATGGTACACAGGATAGGTAAGGTTGATACAGTTGTAATTTTCAGCTGGGCTTTCTCTAAGAAAGTCTTAGTTACTTCCTCTGGGTCTCTCAGTTCTGGTAGCCTTGACTTAATTTTTTAAGTTTAAAAACAATATTAAAATAATTTTGAAAAACAAAGTTAATTTTTATAAAACCATTGGCTTTTTTTGGGGTAGTGTTGGTATTTATTTTACTTTTGGTTTAATGACATCAGTATTTTTCAAAGCAGTAATTATAAACTTGTGCTTTTTAAAACCTGAAATTGTATCACAATTTCTTCATGTTATGAAGTTTACAAAAGTTATTTTGAATTTATTTTGATTGTTTAATGTTCTGTTGAAATGATGAACTATAATTTTCCTATTCCCACATATTATTAAATCTTGAAATTGATTTTGATTGTTGGTATATCTGGCAGTATATCCATGAAATCTTGTCAATTCAACTTTATTCTTCTGTTGAAATTGGGGTAAAAATTAAATTATTTTTATGATACTTGATATGTCCTGCTCAACTTTTAAGTTATTTTTTATTTGGTTTTTAGAATGTAGGGATCATTGCTAAATTTACTAACATGGAGAACTTAAAATTATATGAAGCATAAAAGTACTGAGCATTGTAACCCAGGAGTATCTTTCCAGGTTCTGGTTGGCAATAAAAAGAATAGCTACTTCTAGGAGGAACTTCTATGTGTTAGGTGCTTCTATGTGTTAGGTGCTATATCATTGGTCCCTAACCTTTTTTGGGCCACGGACCGGTTTAATGTCAGAAAATATTTTCATGGACCGGCCTTTAGGGTGGGTCAGATAAATGTATCACGTGACCGAGACAAGCGTCAAGAGTGAGTCTTAGACGGATGTAACAGAGGGAATCTGGACATTTTTTAAAAATAAAACATTGTTTAGACAAATATAAATAAAATAATGTAAGTTATTTATTCTTTCTCTGTGGACCGGTACCAAATGGCCCACGGACCGTTACTGGTCTGCGGCCCGGGGATTGGGGACCACTGCTTTATATGTTTTAATGTCTACTGGCATAGTAGGTAGTATTGATTAAATTGGATAAAATAGGTAATAGAACCAGAATAGTACACTTGAGCCTAAATTAGTGAACTAAAAATAAATTTGGTTTCTTAGCCATAGGATTTGGTTTATTAAATTGTAGGCTGGGCAACAAGTTTTTAAACCACAGAGTACCATGACTTCTTTTTTTTCTAGTGTTAATAGAACAGTGTTATTCAGGCTGATGGTTGCATTTGTAAACTGAATCATGCCCTGTTTGGCTTTTGAATGCTTGGTAATAAAGTGTCTTATTTGTGGGTCAGTGAAGCCAAACTAATTGCTTGTTGGGCATTTGAATTGCCTTTTTAATTTGCTGTATAATGCAGTCTACCAGAAGTGTACAATATATCGTTATCTAAATAAAACTCTAATTAAAATCATCTCACAAACAACAGAATGCCTGATGTTTTGTCTATAATCTTGCAAATAGAGAAAATTGAATGGTATTATAGAGACTTATAATTTGTAAGTACTTTTTAAAGTGTTTTTGTATCCATTTTGGAAGGTACACATAAAATGATGCTATAGTTTATGTCATTGTGCTAGTAGTTTTCTTCAGAAAAGACATCTCTGCTATTATTCTAAACTCACAAAACACCAATTATATAGAGGTAACCTCTACAATTTAGGGGACAATTAATTGTTCATAGGTTGGTGAGATGTTTAGCACTCTGTAATTTGTTTTGCTCAGTTTCTCTGGACTGACAAGGCAGCTCTGCAGAGGACTTTCTTTGAACAGTTTGATCACTAATTTCATTCATTTAGCTAATACTCATTGAGAAGCTGCGGAAAGCCAGGAACTATTGTAGGTGTTGGGGACACCCCCGTTTTTTTTAAACATATAATATTTAGCCCTAGAGAAAAATTTTGAAATGGATCTTAAGAGCTTTTAAAATGATTTTTAAAATAGAGTAATTTGATTAAGAGGCTTCTAAAAATTTAATAGATGTCTTAGTTCATTACTTGTTTTTCTTTTTGTAGGTTATTTCTGATGAGAATCATGGATATTCCCTACCTAAACTTGGAAGGACCAGACTGTAAGTGAAATTTTATTTTCTTATGCATCTGCACATTTAAGTGTGTGGTCTGGAAGGGATAACAGGACAAGTATAGCTGAAGAAAGCTTTATTCACTTAAAAATAGACGGTGATTTTTGTGGTTCATAGGAATAGTATGCTTAAGTTAATGGTACCCTTGAGCTTGATTAATTCATCTTTTTACTTACATTTTCCAATTTATACATGAGTTGAATATAAAAAATATATATCTCGGCCTGACCTGTGGTGGCACAGTGGATAAAGCATAGACCTGGAAATGCTGAGGTCGCTGGTTCGAAACCCTGGGCTTGCCTGGTCAAGGCACATATGGGAGTTGATGCTTCCAGCTCCTCCCCACCTACTCTCTCTCTCTCTCTCTCTCTCTCCTCTCTTTCTCTCCTCTCTCTCTCTCTCTCCCTCTCTGTCTCTTTCTCTCCCTTTCTCTCTCCTCTCTAAAAATGAATTTAAAAATATATATATATATCTCCATATTTTTTTCCACTCAACTTTAAATTCATACTTTCTTTTTTCTTTTTAAAAAAATTTTTTTTTTATATTTTTCTGAAGCTGGAAACGGGGAGGCAGTCAGACAGACTCCCGCATGCGCCCAACCGGGATCCACCCGGCACGCCCACCAGGGGGCGATGCTCTGCCCATCTGGGGCGTCGCTCTGTTGCGACCAGAGCCACTCCAGCACCTGGGGCAGAGGCCAAGGAGCCATCCCCAGCGCCCGGGCCATCCTTTGCTCCAATGGAGCCTCGGCTGCGGGAAGGGATGAGAGAGAGAAAGAGAGGAAGGAGAGGGGGAAGGGTGGAGAAGCAGATGGGCGCCTCTCCTATGTGCCCTGGCCGGGAATCGAACCCGGGACTCCATGCCAGGCCAACGCTCTACCACTGAGCCAACCGGCCAGGGCCCATACTTTCTTATAATGGTATATGCATAATAGATTTTAAGATGTGTTAGCTGTGTTCAGTAAGTTCTCTATTTTCCAATTATTGGAGTACTGTATATTTAAGGTTAGTTGGTGTTTTTTTTTTTGTTGTTATTGTTGGTATAGAAAGTCTTGGAAGTCTAATCTATTTGGGATATGGTTGCTGCTTTTTCTGATTATTTTGTACATTATCCACATTGCCCCACTCATCTTTTCCAAGCCTTAGTATGTTTGCCTTAAAATATACTACAGGGATATAGAAAAGAGTGAACTGTACTTGATCATAATCATTGCAATGCTCTTGATTTGAGGATATACTGTGTTGTACTCCATATTAGATTTACATTTTAATCTGTCATTGTCACAACAATTCTGCAAGATAAATATTGTCATTCTCAGTTTATAGTCATAAATGGTTAGGTCTCTTGCTCAGAGTTGCACAGTTCAGTGGTGGGTCTGGTATTAGAACACAAGATTGTGACTTAGAACTAACTGCCTTTACTTGAACATTTAATTTGGACAGTATGTTATTTATTTATTTAATTTTAGCTAAATAAACGTGGACAACTAGATTAAAAGGAGAAAGCTTAATGTTGAGTGAAATTTCTCAAACAGAACAGCTGTTTTTTTTTAAAAAAAATTTTTTTATAGCAACTTCATGAGCAAAGATGTTTCTGCATAGAATTACTGGGGTTCAATTGTTACAGGTTCTGTCTAGGCAGGGATGGCAGAGACCTGCCATTTCTAAGAATGCTTTTAGGAGTTGTCTGGTATTCAAGAGGCATTCAGAACGATTCCCCAAGTTAGCTTGGACTTACAGAATCCTTGGTGTATTGTTAACTTTTCAGGTATCAAACTTTTATCAAAAATTTGTCTTGCAGTGCAGCCTAACCGCGATCATGTTCTCCATGTGACATTCCCCAAAGAATGGAAAACCAGTAATCTTTACCAGCTTTTCAATGCCTTTGGTAAGTAAATCAAAGTACAAATGTACTTTTAGGACTTCTTCTTTTGGTCTAGGTGATCAGAGGTGAATAGATGGCTGCAGGGTCATAAAAATATTAATATACAAAGTTTTAATCTCATGGAATATTTGGGAATTTGGCATACTGCTATCTTTGTGCTAATATGATCTGAGGAACTTTTAATAGTACCCCACAAAATGGTATTATTTTTAATCCATAGAAAGCAGGATACTATTACTAGGACTTTCTTTACTATTGACCACGGAAAATAAGTCTAGGTTGAGGATAAATTATTTTTAAGATGAAGGGCAGCCATTTGGTCACTGTTTGACATTGAATAGTCCAAGAAGATGAACACAGATGTTTGAGAGCACCACAATATGTGATATGTATGAGGTAGGCAGCTTTTCTTTTTCCTTTTTCTCAGGCTAGGTGATTAGATTTAATTGAACAGTCTTCTGATTAGGGTTTATTATAAAGACTTCTGAAGTCTTCAGCAATGCTTCTTTATTTTAACAAATTAAGTATTTAGGCTGTTCTCTTTGGATATTCTTTTTTTAATTTTTTTAAAAATTTTATTTATTTTTTACAGAGACAGAGAGTGAGTCAGAGAGAGGGATAGATGGACAGACAGACAGACAGGAACGGAGAGAGATGAGAAGCATCAATCATTAGTTTTTCGTTGCCCGTTGCAACACCTTAGTTGTTCATTGATTGCTTTCTCATATGTGCCTTGACCGTGGGCCTTCAGCAGACCGAGTAACCCCTTGCTCAAGCCAGCGACCTTGGATTCAAGCTGGTAGGCTTTTGCTCAAACCAGATGAGCCCGTGCTCAAGCCAGCGACCCTGGAGTCATGTCTATGATTCCATGCTCAAGCTGGCGACTCTGCACTCAAGCTCATGAGCTCACACTGAAACCAACGACCTTGGGGTTTTGAACCTGGGTCCTCTGCATCCCAGTCCGACACTCTATCCACTGTGCCACCGCCTGGTCAGGCTCTTTGGATATTCTTGGAGAAGTGAAGGCAGCAAAATCCTAAAAGTCCAGTAATAAGAATGTTTAGTAAATGTTTATCTCCTCAACAGAATAGTATGTAGCTATTTATTTATTTATTTAGAGAGAGCGAGACAAAGAGAGGGATAGACAGGAAAGAAGAGAAATGAGAAGCATAGTTGTAGCACCTTAATTGTTTATTGATTGCTTTCTCATATGTGCCTTGACTGGGGGGTTTCAGCTGAGCCAGTGATCCCTTGCTCAGGCCAGCGACCTTGGGCTTAAGCCAGAGACCATGGGATCATGTCTACGACTCCACATTCAAGCTGGTGACCCTGCACTCAATCAAGCTCATGAGCCCACACTGAAACCAGTGACCTCGGGGTTTCAAATCTGGGTCCTCAGTGTCCCAGGCCGATGCTCTATCCACTGTACCACCACCTGATCAGGCTAAGAAAATTTTTTGAACCTCTTTTTTTCCTTGGTTTGTTTATTTTTTTTTGAAGTTTTAACTGAAATAACTGCTGTGGTAGACTTACAATTTACCTTTTTATAGCGGTGAGATTTTTATTATATTTTAAACCAGCATCTTCTCTCTCTAAATTAACACATACATACTGAAATATAAGAGATACAAATGAAATCTGATAGAGATCTAAGTGGTTGAGTGTTTACTTTTAATTCAATTACAGGTAACATTCAGATATCTTGGATTGATGACACGTCAGCATTTGTTTCTCTCAGCCAGCCTGAGCAAGTACAAATTGGTAAGTGTTTTGGACATTATTTTGTGTGTTAATTAAAATGGGAGCTTGCCTTCCCTTCCCCAGTCTAAATGCTGTGAGTTCAATCAGCTGGTTCACAAGCATTGCTGCCTTGTTTGTTTTGAGATTATGTATAAGATAAAGGAAATAATAAGTCATGTTTACATAAGAATAAGACAAATTTATTGATTCATTAGATACTATACTACATCTTTTTTTACTTATCTCCATGCTATTCTTTTACCATTGCAGTTTTTCTAAAATATTTGCAGATTTACTTTTAGGATTAGAAGTAGCAAATTGAGAGAAATAGAAGACACCAAAAAATGATACCTGTGTTGACTCTTTCATCTCTGTAATTTTCCCATGTATTTATACAATTTTGTGATTTGTATTCTATTAAACTTGCATTACATACTTGTTTTATAGCCAAACTGAAAGATAATGTTATTTGCTTTTATTTTAGTTTTTTTTGACAGAGAAGAGAGAGAGTCAGAGAGAGGGACAGATAGGGACAGACAGGAAAGGAGAGAGATGAGAAGCATCAGTTCTTCGTTTGGGCACCTTAGTTGTTCATTGATTGCTTTCTCATATGTGCCTTGGCCCTGGGGACTAAAGCAGAGCTAGAGACCCCTTGCTCAAGCCAGCGACCTGGGCTTCAAGCCAGCAACCTTTGGGTTCAAGCCAGAGACCACGGGGTCATGTCTGTGATCCCATGCTTAAGCCGATGATCTCGGGGTTTCAAACCTGAGTCCTCCTTGTCCCGGTCCAACGTCTATCCACTGCACCATCTCCTGGTCAGGTACATTATTTGCTTTTAAAATAGAATTATAAAAAGATACAGTATCACATCTCTAGTTGAACCTTAAATAATTTTGATATTAACCATCACAATACATTCCATTTTATTAAAAAAATATTTTTCTGTTGATTTCAGAGAGAAGAGAGAGGAATGGGAGGGGGGAGTGAGAGAGAGAGAGAGAAGCATCAACTTCATTCCATTCCATATAGTTGTGTACTCACTGATTCCTTCTTGTACATACCCTGACTGGGGATTGAACCATGACCTTGGTGTACCTGGACAACACATCGCTTTTATCTACTGAGCCACCTAGCCAGGGCACATTTCATTTTCTTAGGATGAAAAGTTATTGAATAAAATACTGAAGAAAATATGCAGTGTTAATGTACTTATTCAAATAGATTTCAAGTTTCCTGGTGCTTAATAATGTAAAAGTTGTGAATTTTTTTTTATTTTTATTTTTTCTGAAGCTGGAAACGGGGAGAGACAGTCAGACAGACTCCCACATGCGCCCGACCGGGATCCACCCGGCACGCCCACCAGGGGCGAAGCTCTGCCCACCAGGGGGCGATGCTCTGCCCCTCCGGGGCATCGCTCTGCCGCGACCAGAGCCACTCCAGCGCCTGGGGCAGAGGCCAAGGAGCCATCCCCAGCGCCTGGGCCATCTTTGCTCCAATGGAGCCTTGGCTGCGGGAGGGGAAGAGAGAGACAGAGAGGAAGGAGGGGGTAGGGGGTGGAGAAGCAAATGGGCGCTTCTCCTATGTGCCCTGGCCGGGAATCGAACCCGGGTCCCCCGCACGCCAGGCCGACGCTCTACCGCTGAGCCAACCGGCCAGGGCCAAAAGTTGTGAAATTTTTAAGTAATATAGCTCTTTTTTTTCTTTTTATTTAACAAAGTGCCACATACTGAAACTAACAATTCTGATATTGTGAATATAACAGTAACTATATGAAAACTTCTACAAGCATACCAATTCAGACCAAAGTATTTTGGTAATTTTTCAAGTTATATGGACATTGCACACATATAGGCTGTTACAGAGATGAAACCCTAGGCCCTGGAGTCATATTTTGCTATACTACCTATAGTTGCGTGACCTTGGGCAAATTACTTAACCTTGATAAGCTTCTGCTTCTTTTCATAAATTGAAGATGATAGTATGGACCTCTCAGGGTTGTTGTGAGGATTACATGAGCATATATGCACAAAGTTTGACATTGCTTCAAGGACTTTTATTGTGGTTATTAATAGTAGATTTCAATGTGAAAGGTACTTCGGGAGCACATGATATATCAGAAATAGCACCGTGTGCAGGTTCTGAAAGATGGTGCTTGTTGAATGTTTTAATATTTGCTTATTTCTGTGATCCATTCCTCCACAATCCTTCAAAAGACAGTTTATTTATTTATTTAGATCTTTATTCATTTTAGAGAGGGAAGGAGAGAGAGAAGGGGAGACAGAGCAGGAAGCATCGACTCCCATATGTGCTTTGACTGGACAAGCCCAAGGTTTTTATCTGACGACCTCAGCATTCCAGGTCTACGCTTTATCCACTGTGCCACCACAGGTCAGACCTTTGAAAGACAGTTTAGATACAATCCAAAGGGGTTGAATTATTAGAAAGCTAAACGTAAATTCAAGTTGGGTGCAGGGACTCAGATTAAGGTTATAGTGAGACTTCAGTGTGGCTGAAAGAACACTGAACAGGAAGTCCCAATCCAAAATCTAGTCATGCCTCTTCTGCTCAGTGTCACACTCCAGAACTGTTCACACTTGGGTAACATTGAAACAGTGCAGTAGGTGGAAGGAGGTGCGCAGTCTTTGAAGTCAAACTGACATGAGAACTAACTTGCTTCTGCCACTTGTCAGCCATGCCTCTTTGGGCAAGTTATGTAAATTCTGTAAGCCACAGCTTCCTTGTTTGAGAGATGGAGGTGGTGATAGTTACTCTGTGAAATGCGATTATGGATATTAAGTTCCCACCAGAGTGCCTGCCACTCCACAGCAGTGCTTGATAAATGGTAGGTAATTATTGAAAAATCTGCTTGGCATCAAGTAACAGTAAAAATGAGTGTGTAAAAGTGGTTTGACATCTATAAAACACTGGTTAGTAGAATTTACTTGAAAATACAAGCATAATTTTTATTCATATGTACTAGGTGTCAAAGCTTCTTTTAATGTTCCTGTTGTACAATATTTGATGACCAGTAATGATTTCTCCCATACTTATTATTTAAAGATTCTTCAAACAGTAGCTTTTTTTTTTTTGCATTTTTCTGAAGCTGGAAACAGGAAGAGACAGTCAGACAGACTCCCGCATGCGCCCGACTGGGATCCACCAGGCATGCCCACCAGGGGCGATGCTCTGCCCCTCCGGGGCGTCGCTCTGTTGCGACCAGAGCCACTCTAGCGCCTGGGGCAGAGGCCAAGGAGCCATCCCCAGTGCCCGGGCCATCTTTGCTCCAATGGAGCCTTGGCTACGGGAGGGGAAGAGAGAGACAGAGAGGAAGGAGAGGGGGAGGGGTGGAGAAGCAGATGGGCGCTTCTCCTGTGTGCCCTGGCCGGGAATCGAACCCGGGACCTCTGCACGCCAGGCCGACGCTCTACCACTGAGCCAACCGGCCAGGGCCTCAAACAGTAGCTTTTAAGCTCAGTATTCAATGATTTCACAATCAGGTAGCTACAGAAGCACTCTAATTTGATTGTTTATCTATGTGTGTTGCCTGAGGGTAATCTTGAGTCCACCTTATTCACCATTGAATTGCTCTCTAGTGCCTGGCATACACGGTGGCATGACTAAATAAATGTGTATTTGAATGGGTAATATGGGGAATAAGCCAAGATGACATTGTGACCTTTTTACCCTTTTCCTCATAGATTAAGAAGTAGATGCCTATTACCTTTTGATATATGCAGTTTTACTTGTGAAGTCACATTTTTCATTGGTGTCTCTCTTTTTACACAAAAGTTAACTCAGCATAACTATCAAGCCATTTGCATGTGCTGTGCCTATGACCATAGTGTTCTTGTACTCAACCATCCCCTAGGTGCCGTTAGAGCCTGGCCGTGTCCCGTTCTCATCTTAGCTTACATGTCCACTTCTCTGGATGTCTTCTCTGGCTCCATTTGCAGGGGAAGATACCCAGTTTTCTGTGCTAGTCAGGCATCCTTTTTTGATATACACTGTCTTCCTTGATAGACTGTAAACTCTTTGGGGGCAGGGACCTTATTTCTTGTTCACCATTGTATTTTCAGTACTTAGGGTAATCTTGTCTGATATTAGTAAATGTAATAGCTGAATAAATGATATTTAAGGTATTATGACTTAGAAATGTCCTTTTATTTGATATGGATATATTTACACTTTCTGGTTTTTTCTTTGATTTCAGAATTATGCAGATGTTTCATTGAAAGACAATGAAAAACTTATTCTTTATAGTGATAAATCTAATGTGCTGCAATTTCTATTAATGCTATCTTAAATTACTATTTCATTTCTGTGGAAATGGAGGACCTGTTAGATCAATAATGTAACATCGGAAAAATCATTAAATGCCTATTTATATAGCAACTCGTAATGGCTTCTTTGGCCCAGTTACAAACTATTTTTGATTTACATTTAAGGAATTGCTTTTTAACTGACACCATCAGTGTTTTGTTTTTTTTATAATACTAAGTTTAATCAAGATTTTATAAAAATTATTTTAAACATTATTAATATGAGAGTTCTCTTATGTAGAAACATTATTATACTAATTTTTAGAACCCATTTTCTGAGTTCCGTGTGTTTGGATTTCTCCTTTTTTTATCTGCTGCTGTGAAGAAGAGGGTCCCTGGTGGCTTTGGGATGTTCAGATAGTGATACAAGCCATATATTTAGCCTTTTCCCCTCTTGCTCTTCAGATAAGACAGTAGGTGGCCACTATGGGACTTGATACCATGGAGAAGATCATTTATCCTCAGGATTTGGAAAAAAATTTCTTGAGCATTTTTTTCTTAAAAGTAGCTGAATGAGAAATCACCTTTAATGGTTGCATCTGAATAACTCATTCATATTTAAGATTTTTATATTGCTAATATAGTTCTGTTAAAAGGGGGAAGAGCTCAACAGTATTTCAAAAATGGTTGGACTTTCTAGTCATATTCTCAATATTTAGACATTGTTTTGAGTGTCCTTAAATGTGTTAAAAGACATTTTTTTCTCTGCCTATAATTTTTATAGCAATAGCTTAAGAAAAATTGCCTTTTCATTATTTTAAAGGCTGGAGATCGGGACACTTCGTGAATTGATAAAGTTACTTTAGAAGAGTTAGAAACCTAACAATTATCTTGTAAAGCCAGTCCAAATTTAGCTAGTTATATAAATTCCTGATATGCGGCCTTAAGAGCTTGTTCAGGATGATTTGTTGGGATTGGAGGAGCGAACAATCTTGGCTTCACTTCAGTCCAAAGTATGAATGTGCTTATATAAAATCAGACTTTTAAAAACACAGCTTTTGATTGTGTTTAACAGATAAGTATTAGAGTCTTGTATAAACTTTTGAGGAAATTACTGTAGTTTTTGCTCTGTAAGATGCACTTGACCATAAGACACAGCTAGGGTTTTAAGACGGAAAAGAAGGAAAAAAATATTCTGAACCAAATAGTGTGTTAAAAGATTTAATAAAGTACCATATTAAAAAAAAAAAAAGTACCATATTTTTCACTCCACAAGACTCAAAGGCATTTTCCCCTCCACTTTTTTTGGGGAAAAAGTGCATTTTATAGAGCGAAAAATACAGTATTTACTGTTTTGCTAAAAGGCTGCTTATAACTTTAAACTTTACTTGTGCCCTTTGTTATTCTTTTAATGTTTGCAGAGTCTCTGGTGATAATTGCTTTTTATTTGTGAAATTGGAGATTTGTGTTCTCATTTTTTTCTGGAACACTTTACCTAGGAGTTACTGATTTTTTTCAAACAACCAGCTTTTGGTTTTATTTGTTTTTCTGTACTGTTTGCTATATTGTCTATTGTTGATTTTTGAATTTTTTTTCTTTTTCCTTTCTTTTACTTGCTTTGGGTTTATTTTGGTTCTTCTAGCTTTTTTTTTTTTTTTTTTTGTATTTTTCTGAAGTTGGAAATGGGGAGGCAGTCAGACAGACTCCCACATGCACACGACCAGGATCCACCTGGCATGCCCACCAGGGGGTGATGCTCTGCCCATCTGGGGCGTTGCTCTATTGCGACCAGAGCCATTCTAGCACCTGAGGCAGAGGCCACAGAGCCATCCTCAGTGCCCGGGCCATCTTTGCTCCAATGGAGTCTTGGCTGCGGGAGGGGTAGAGAGAGACAGAGAGGAAAGTGAGGGAGAGGGGTGGAGAAGCAGATGGGCGCTTCTCTTGTGTGCCCTGGCTGGGAATCGAACCCGGGACTCCTGCACGCCAGGCCGACGCTCTACCACTGAGCAAGCCGGCCAGGGCCCCTCCTCTAGCTTTTTGAGATAGAACCCTATGTGGTAGGTATTTTTTAAATTCTTTTAAAGTATTTTAAGCTTGGCTTTCTAGAGGTTACTCCTGGGTCAGTCAGTATAACTTAGTGGTCAGCCAAAGATTGATCAGGTGTTGTGCTTAAACACCTTGAGCCAGTAAGGCTTCCACCCTTGCTGTGTTGGGGAACACATTCAACTTTAAAGCAATTTACAGTCCTGCCCCAGTTTTTATTTTTGTCTGGAACTGTTGGTCTCCTCTGTGGGCATACAAGGTCTCATACCCAGTCATCTCTCCGAGTCATTGAATCTGACCTTTTATGACTCTAATGTAAGCATTTAAAGCTATAAATATCCACTAAGCACTGCTTTAGGTGCACCCCACAAATTACATTGTTGTATTTCTATTGTCATTAAGTTAGATAAATTTTCTAATTTCTCCCTTGACCCTGCATTATTTATAAGTTTGTTGTTTAATTTCCAATTTTTCCCTAGATCTCTCTTGTTACTAATTTCTAATTTAATTTTGTTGTGATAACAGATTAGAATATGATTTCAGTCCTTTGGAATTTACTAATACTTGCTTTATGGCCTAGCATACAATCTCTTGCTGAATATACTACGTGCACTTGAAGGGAATGGATAGCCTGTATATAGTGTGGTGTATGGTATATAATTTGGCCTATAAAAATCTCTGCTGTTCAGATATTCACTGTCTTTACTGATGTTTTATTTAGTAGTTCTATCAGTTTTTGACAGGAGGTGTTAAAATCTGCTATGATTGTGTCTATTCTCCCCTTTAATTTTGTCAATTTGCATGTCATTTATTTTGAGGCTATGTTATTAGGTGCACACACATTTGTGATTGTTTTGTTTTTCTGGTCAGTTGACTTATTTTTTATTATGAAATTGTTCTTTTTTTCTTTTATAATGTTATTTTTAAGACTACTTTATCTGATACTAATATAGTTGATCTATTCTTCTTGTGTTTTTTATGTTTGGCTGGTATATCTTCTTCCTTCCATTTACTGTCAGTCTATGTGTATATATAACATATAGTTGTAGATAGCATGTAGTTGGGTCTCACTTTTTTTTTTGTTTGTCTGTCTTGTCCGTCGGCACGCCACGCCCGTGGTTCTCAGCGCCGCGCCGCCCCGCGCTCGCTTGGCACGTCCAGGCCTCTTTTTTTGTGCGGTGCGAGACGGGGAAGGAGGGGCGTCTCTGCCCCCCCCCCCCCCCCCCAGGTCTCGGCCGACCCACTGCGTGCTTCCCTACCTGGTTGATCCTGCCAGTAGCATATGCTTGTCTCAAAGATTAAGCCATGCATAGGTCTCACTTTTTTTTTATCTATTCTGATAACTGATTTTTAATTGGAATATTTAGTCCATTTATATTTAATATAATTATGTAAATGATTATACCTGTCATTTTATTTATTTTTCTTCTTTTTTAAGAAGGAGGAGGGGAGATAGAGAGACTCCCACATGCGCCCCTATTGAGATCTACCCAGCAACCCCCGTCTGGAGCCAATGCTCTGTCCATCTGGGGCCTTTCTTGCAACTGAGCTGTTTCTAGTGCCTGAGGTAGAAGCTCCACAAAGCCATCATCAGCTCCTGGGGCCAACATGCTTGAACCAGTGGTTCCATGGCTGCAGGATGGGAAGAGAGAGAGAGAGAAGGGGGAGGGGGAAGGGTTGAGAAGCATGTGATCACTTCTTCTGTGTGCCCTGGCCGGGAATCAAACCCGGGACCTCTGCACGCCAGGCCGACGCTCTACCACTGAGCCAACCGGCCAGGGCCGTGACATGACTTTTTAAAATAAGCTTGTTGTAGAGGGAAGGGGCTTACTTAATTCGTGGTTTAAATGATACATGATTTTTATGCCATAAGTACTGGATCCTGGAAACAATGTATTTCTTTTATTCAGGCAAGATTTTGATGATAGTGGCTTATTGAGTACTTCATTTAATAAAGGAAGTTTTTTATTAGTGAGAAGGGTGAATGTCTATATATTTTGTATAGATATCTTCTGATCAGAAAACTTTTAAGAGCAACTGATTGCCCCCCCCCCCCGACTTACTTAATCTGTGTAAAGCACTGTGGAAATTTTAAATAATATTTATTAAGAATCTTCTTGTTTTCTTAATTCCCCTACTATTTAGTCTTGAGAATTAGCAGTTTATGCATCTCTGCTATGAATCTGTATCTGGCATATATATTTAAGAATGTAACAATAACTTACACTCTCTCTAATTAGTATATATATTTTTAGCCCATTAGTTTGTATGAGGATAGAATAGATAACTTCCTGACTGCCAGATAGGGCTTCCCAAGTTGTTAATTACCAGTGTTAATGCAGCAATGAAACAGTGAGTCCTGACAACTATTAGAATGTAACCCTCAGGAGAAAGAAATGCAATGTTTGTGCTTTAAAGGCTAAATTTTCATGTTCTGTTAAATTGTTTCTGGCCCAAAGCAGTGAGTCTGATTTTTATATTTTAGGGGCCATTCTACCTGATCTAAGAATGTTTGCTTTGTGATGTTTTATCAGGATAGTCAGTAAATCGATCAAATTTAGTTGTAATATCATGCACAAAAAGAATTACTTTGTTATACTCTCTCATTTCCAATTTTAGAAGTAAATCAAACTATTAAAAATGTGAGGCTCTGGCCGGTTGGCTCAGTGGTAAAGTGTTGACCCAGCATGTGGATGTCCTGGGTTCGATTCCTGGTCAGGGCACACAGGAAGTGCCCATCTACTTCTCCACCCCTCCCACTATTGCCCCCCCCCTCTCTTCTCTCTCTCTCTCTCTCTCTCTCTCTCTCTCTCCTCCTCCTCCTCCTCTTCCTCCTCCTCTTCCTTCTCCTCCTGCAGCCACGGCACAGTTAGAGTGAGTTGGCCCAGGCTCTGAGGATGGCTCCATGGCCTCCACCTCAGGTGCTGAAAAATGGCTCCGGTTGTAATGGAGCAAGGGCCCCAGATGGGCAGAGCATTGCCGCTAGTGAGTGGGCTTGCCAAGTGGATCCCAATTGGGGCAAATATGGGAGTCTCTCTCTGCCTCCCCTCCTCTCACTAAAATAAAAATTAAAAAAGTAAATAAAAATGTGAAAAATATTTGAAAATATAAATAAGAAAACCATTCATAGTCTTGCAACCTAAGCATTTTAAATACAAATTGGGATCTGACTTTAAGTATGTTTTTGTATTTATTTTGTTAGTTAATATTATATCATGAGTATTTTCCATGCTATCACAGATTTTTCTGTTTTCTTGCAATGACTGTATTATATGACATTGTACAGATACACATAGCATATATAACTATATATATCCCTTTTGGATGTTTACATTATATCCAAACTTGTACTATTTTAAATTAATAATTAAAAAAAATTACTGTTTGAGAGAGAGAGAGAAAAAAACATCAATTTGTTGTTCCCTTTGTTTATGCATTTATTGGTTTATTTTTGTATGTGTCCTGACTGAGGATTGAACCTGCAACCTTGATGACATTCTAACCAACTGAGCTACCTGGCCAGGGCAAATTCTTCTTTTTTAAACTTACTGATTTTTAGAGAGAGAAGAGAGAGAGAAAGGGGAGATGGGAGCAGGAAGCACCAACCTGTAGTACTTTCTTCTTGTATGTGCATTCATGGGGCAAGCCCAGGGTTTTGAACCAGTGACCTCAGTATTCCAGGTCGATGCTTTATCCATGTGCCACCACAGGTCAGGCTGTAAAATGAATTCTTTAATGAGCATCTTTGTATCTCAGTCTTTGTCTATATCTGATTATTTTCTAAAAATAATTTCTAAAGAAGTGAAATTACCAGGTCCGGAATGATGCTCTTTAAAAAAATTTTTTCCACTGATGAGAGAAGAGAAGCATCAACTCATAGTTGTGGCACTTTAGTTGTTCATTGATTGCTTCTCATATGTGCCTTGACTGAGAGGCTCCAGTTGAGCCGTGACCCCTTGCTCAGGCTAGTGACGTTGAGCTTTAAGCCAGTGACCATGGGATCATGTCCATGATCTCATTCTTAAGCTGGTGACCTCGCACTCAAGTTGGCGAGCCTGTGCTCAAGCCAGATGAGCCTGCACTCAAGCTGGCAACCTTGGGATTTGACGCTGTATCCACTGTGCCATCACCGGTCAAGCAAGAATTTTCAGGTATTGTTTGCCAATTAAACAGGGAGCTGCCATTGGAAAGCCTGATGGATTATTGTCAGAAGTGGCACAATCAGTGGCAGTTGTCCATGTGTGTATGATGCCATTGTAGCTGAGTCAAAAATTGGTGGACATATTCAAGCAGGTTTTGTTTATTTTCAAATGTCTAGAAGGTTGGTCTTCGCATTTACTATAGTTTGTAGCCTTCTGTAGGTGACTGAGACCAAATTGAATTTATCTGGGAATCTGCCATATCTATGAATGCTGCACAGAATAATAAATGGGTCATTGGCTTCCAAGAATCAGTGACAGTGCACTTTAGTTCCTAACTTAAGAGTTCATGAAAATTATCCCTTGACAAACAAGACTGTAAAAAAAAAAATCCTACTTGCTGGATTAATCTTTTGCTAAACATTTAAATATTGTATACACAAATGGTATTGAGACTAGTCAAGGTAGGTAGTGAATGAACAAGTGAATGGATACATGCACCAAGGAATGGATGGATGAATGAATGAATGAATGAATGAATACAGATGGGCATGTGTTTTTGTCTTCACAGGAAGGGAAAATGACAGAGCTAAAACATCATCGAATGCTAATCTGTCCCACCCACTAGACTTGGCTTCTCAAAGTGGGGACTAATTATAGTTCATTATTTTACATTCTTGATGTTTGGGACATGCTGGGCACAAGTTGGAAATGAGTTTGAGGAGAGACCTTAATTTGGCTCCTGATAGAGGGCTGATTCTGGGTTAGCAGACAGACAATAGAGAGGATCGTCTCAGCACAACAGTGGTTGGAATGAAAGTGGATATTTACAGCAGTGTTTGTCAGACTGGTTCACACTCTCAGGGGGTTGTGAAATTGTTTTAGTGAGTGTGATCAGCATTTTTATAAAAGGAAGACATTAGAAGAGTTCATAAGGAGTGCCATATAATAAAGATCAGTTTGCTGTGTGTGTGTGTGTGTGTGACAGAGAGAGAGAGAGGGACAGATAAGGACAGACAGCCAGGAAGGGAGAGATGAGAAGCATCATCAATTCTTCGTTGTGGCACCTTAGTTGTTCATTGATTGCTTTCTCATATGTGCCTTGACTAGGGGGCTACAGCAGAGTGAGTGACCTTAGGCTCAAGCTAGCGACCATGGGGTCATGTCTATGATTCCATGCTCAAGCCAGTGATCCCATTCTCAAGCTGGTGATCCCATGCTCAAGCCAGATGAGCCTGCTCTCAAGTTGGTGACCTTGGGGTTTTGAACCTGGGTCCTCTGTGTTCCAGTCGATGCTCTTTCCACTACACCACTGCCTGGTCAGGTGGTTTGCCTTTTTTTTTTTTTTTTGTATTTTTCTGAAGCTGGAAACGGGGAGAGACAGTCAGACAGACTCCCGCATGCGCCCGACCGGGATCCACCCGGCACGCCCACCAGGGGTGACGCTCTGCCCACCAGGGGCGATACTCTGCCCCTCCGGGGCATCGCTCTGCCGTGACCAGAGCCACTCTAGCGCCTGGGGCAGAGGCCAAGGAGCCATCCCCAGTGCCCGGGCCATCTCTGCTCCAATGGAGCCTTGGCTGCGGGAGGGGAAGAGAGAGACAGAGAGGAAGGAGGGGGGGGTGGAGAAGCAAATGGGTGCTTCTTCTGTGTGCCCTGGCCGGGAATCGAACCCGGGTCCCCCGCACGCCAGGCCGACGCTCTACCGCTGAGCCAACCGGCCAGGGCCCAGGTGGTTTGCTTTTTGTTTAATATAACTTTTGTTCAGCTACCACTCTATATTCAGATATACATGTATATGCACTGGGTTGTAATAAAAATTGCATTGTTGTAGGTCATGGTCAAAAAGTTTGAACTCAGATGGTTTAGGAGACTTTTCTCTTCTGTGTGTGCAGAGCACTGTGGTAGGGAAGGGAGCTAAGGTAACCCTGACACAGATCTCGATCCTCAGGTGTTTTCCTCTTTCTAGCCCAGTTGTAGTCAATCTGGTCCCTACCGCCCACTAGTGGGCATTCCAGGTTTCATGGTGGGCGGTAGCGGAGCAACCAAAGTATAAATAAAAAGATAGATTTAACTATAGTAAGTTGTTTTATAAAGATTTATTCTGCCAAACTTAGCAAAAATCTGATATAAAATACTTGGTAAGTAATTATTATATGCTTTAACTTGCTGTAACTCTGCTTTATAAGTTTTATAAAGTAAAGTTACTTCCCTACTTTATAAATCACCATTACTGTGGAACCGGTGGGCAGTTAGAAAATTTTACTACTAACAGAGATAAAAAAGTGGATGGTAGGTATAAAAAGGTTGATTATCCCTGTTCTAGACTATTCTGGAGCTGGAGAATCATGTGGACAGCACCTGGGAGGAATGCTTGTTCCTTCATCCTTACATCTCCATGGGCCAGGAGAAGACATCTTGCTTCTCACCAAGAGAGGTTAAAGTGTCCGACCCCATACTCTGTCTGCCCTGCTTGGTCCTCCTCATGGAAGGACAAATGGCATATTTGATGAGTGAAATAAGGAAGAGGCTGACACCTGAAGGTCTTTCTGACCAGTGGCTAGGGCCACTGCATTGAAGAAGGCAGGCCTGGAAACCAGCCCCTGGGGTCTGTTCTGGCAACAGAGATTTGGAAGTAGTTTAGAAGCTCCTTGTAATTGTTAGGTCTCTTCACTGATGAGGGTCTCTTGGTATGAATTGCTTTAGAGGGTGGCAGCAGCTATAGTAGAAAGTACTACTTGTACTTGTGGCTCAACATCCATCTCAATAGTCTACCGAGGAGTCCTGTACTTTGAGGGAACATAAAGAAGATGCTAAGTCATCATTATTTCTTCTATCTGTTCATTAATTTGTTAGCACTTCTAAGAGATGATGATGTTCCCTAACTGCTAACCAGTAGTAGTAGGAAATACTAGGGGCCACATTCTGAGGACCTTGATAGCGATTGCTGCCCCCATCAAATTTCATGTGTGAGCAGCAGAGAGCCTTTTTGCATACCCACGCAGGTATGGGTCTGACTCTGATTACGTGACAAGAAATTCTTTCATAAGGCATGATGGGTTCTGCAGAATGGGAGAGCTGAGAGGCTCGGCAGGGCTGCAGTGTTTGCAAAAGTGGAATGACAACCAGTATTGACCATAATTAAAATTTTTCCTATTCCGTGATTGGTCTGTGAGGATGTTTACTTACTACTGACATTGTTTAGACTAAGTTTGTGGAAACTAATTTTCCCTAGTTTGCCACCCTTCTGGGTTACCAAACCATTAAAGTGCTTTTTAACTCCAGATGTGACTTTCTATGTTTTAATTCCATTTCATCAACAGAAGATGGTGCTGTCATGCTGGCAACCACTCCACCTTTCCCTTTTCAAGTAAAACTTGTCATCTGTATGCTTACTAATGCTAATTCATGTGGTGTTTACAGTATTCCCCTCATGCAAAATGGGATCAAATAGGCTACAGGAAACATTTGTAGAGTTAAACTTACAAAGTGAGGGGTAGAGACACCAGGCACAGGGGCCTTGGTTAGGTGTTTGCTCAGGCCACCTTTGCACTCAGGGAAAAGTGATGCTCTTATAGGAGGCAGGATGAAGACGTTGTAAGTGCTATTTGATTTGTGTACAGTCTTCTAAGATTTGATTTGGAGAGTTATGAGTAGAAGTGAGAGAAGTTTCCATAGGAAAAAACAAACAAACAAAAACACTGTTTTTCTTTTCTCTTTTTGGAAAATATCTGAGTACCTACAGGAAAAGTCACGAATTAAGTTTATAAGAAATGCAGTATTCAACTGAATACTCAAGTAGTTGAAACATCCAAGTAATTACTTCATTTATTTTACCCACTTGAAAGAATCCCATATTGTATGATGGATTTGGAGTAAAATTGGCTGAGTAATCTTTAATGCTTGACTTCAAATCTTAGAGCTTTCTGGGTTTACAGATGAGAACCCAGTTTACAGATGAGAAACTACTTCTCAGGCCTGGGAAGAATTGATCTGAGTATTATAGGTAATGTTCTTAACACAGTGTCTGGCACTAGCTGTAAAGTAAATGTTCAGTTCTCCTAGAAATCAAGATATTAAAACAGTATCACCAAATTGACTTATAGAAATTATGCATTGCTGCATCATGGAGACCAAGTGTAAAGCTCTCAGTGTTTGCTCTACTTGTAGAATGATGTGTCCTTGAGATACGGCCAGTTTGTTGCAGTAAGTGACTTGTAGTTAAAGTCTTCTCCGGCTTGTATCTTTTGAACAAAATAAAGACCAAAACTGTTGCCACAATGATTCTTAGTTGTCTCGCCTTTTCTTTCCCATGGCTTCCTACAGCTGGTTGTCATTCTAATTAATCTTTTATCCATGCAGTGGGGTCTTCCACAGAGCCTACTCGGAGCTGGGAGCTCCCTGAGTTACTGGAGCAGCTTTCTGGTATAGAGATTAGTTTTTGAGTAGGTTCTTAAATAACATGAGGGTTCTACAGACACGGAGAAGTTTATAAGATGTCTGGCCTGACCAGGCGGTGGCGCAGTGGATAGAGCGTCAGACTGGGATGCGGAAGACCCAGGTTCGAGACCCCGAGGTTGCCAGTTTGAGCACTGGCTCATCTGGTTTGAGCAAAAAGCTCGCCAGCTTGGACCCAAGGTCGCTGGCTCGAGCAAGGGGTTATTCGGTCTACTGAAGGCCCATGGTCGAGGCACATATGAGAAAGCAATCAATGAACAACTAAGGTGTCGCAATGCGCAACAAAAAACTAATGATTGATGCTTCTCATCTCTCCGTTCCTGTCTGTCTGTCCCTGTCTATCCCTCACTCTGACTCTCTCTCTGTCTCTGTAAAAAAAAAAAAAAAAAAAAAAAAGAGAGAAAAGATGTCTGTAAGGTAGGTCTATAGATTTATTCTCAGACTCAGGGTGGGAAGCTCGTTTGGGAATACTCTCAGCAGTACAGTCAATTCTCATTATGCACAGATTCCATGTTTGTGAATTCACCTACTCATTAAAATTTTTTTGTAAACTCCAAATCAGTACTCTTGGAGAACCTGGCTTGGTAATTCAGTTGGTTAGAGTGTTATCTCATTATGCCAAGGTTGTGGGTTCAATTCCTGGTCAGGGCACATATAAGAATCATCAATGAATGCATAAATCAGTGGAACAACACATTGATGTCTCTCCTCTCCCCCGCCGCCTCCCCCTTTCTCCCTTGCTCACTTCCTCCTCTCTAAAAAGAAAAATTAAACAATTTAAATCATACTCATGAAGCTCTTGCAGTCATTCACAGACATGCACAGAATGGTGACATTTTGAGTCTCCCGATGCACAGGTTCCCTAATGAGATGGAACAAGGCAACACTGTGCTTTCTTGTTGCAGTGTTCGTACTGTAAACAAGTGTTCTTTTCACAGTCTATTTGGTACCACATTTTTCACATTTTTATGCTTTTTTGTTGGTGATTTTGCCATTAAAAATGGCCCCCAAGTATAGTGTCATAGTACTCTCTTGTGTTCCTAAGCAAAAGAAGACATGATATGTCTTATGGAGAAAATACGAGTGTTAGATAAGCTTCATTCAGGTATGCGTCATAGCGCTGTTGTTGAGTTCAGTATTAGTGAATCAACAATGTATATTAAATGAGATATCTTTAAACAGAAGCACACATAAAGCAAGAATTTGTGTTCATTTGTTTACAACACTATTGTGTCCAGAGGCTTTTAGGACCCTAACCCTGGTTTTCCTCTGGAAGCAATGGTTCAGTGTTTGTGGATACTGATAGACCATAACTACCAGTAATAATGAGATCTGAGACTTGACTCTTTGTTCCTTTCTCCTGCAAGGTATTTGAGCCAGGGCCCTTAGGGAAATGGCTTTCTGAGCTGCTTACTTTTTTTTTTCCATGGCAAGGTCCCCATCACCGCGTTCAGAAGAGTTGTGCATGATAGAAACAGTGCTATCAAAATGAGCTAGCTGCAGAGTGGCACAGCCTCTCCTGATTTAGCAGGTGGCTCAGTCACTAATGGGCCCAGGGCCCTAAGATGGCTCCAAGTGCTGGGTAATTGGGTACATAGAGACCTAGGATCTTAGTTTGGTGAGATGAAGACAATGAGACATATCCTCAGTTTATTGTGACTTTAGTCACTTTTTCTTATTGTTGTATAGCTAAAGGATTGAGATTAAATTCTGTTGTATGTTGAACATCTCTTCTGCACCTAGAATTCCTACAGCTGTTGAATTTGACTTTAATTGAAGGTGGTGATGTCTTTATTTCTTTTTCTTGATACCGTATTTCTGCTGATGTATCCTCTTACTGTGTATTTCCCCCTTTTTGTTGTGTGGTGAGAATACCAGGGATACATTCCAGCCTCTTCATTTTGGCCACGTTCTAACTAGCGCCTTTGCCCCTTTTGAAAAGAAGGTGCCTGAGATGGCAAATGGTAAAAAGCAGTGGAAGAGATTGTTTAATTCTTTTGGCAGGTACTTGGAAAAAGTAACATGTAGCATACGTAGTTGAAATCAAAGTGAAAACACTCATTGTTCCATCATGCAATCTTTCTTTCCACCTCTGTTTAACACAGTACCATCTTTTCCTAGTGGAGCCTACAATTAAGAACAGTGTTGCTTTAGGTTCGCTGAGCTAATCAAAGCCTTGGATTCATTGGCCAGCTCTGACCTGTCATTTGGCATGTGGATGACACTGAAGAGAGGCATCAGTGAGTATGGTAGCATGGCTAATGGAACTGTCATGTGCCCCAGCAGTTCCCACAGGTGACATGCCACTGCCCCTACTCATCCACTCGGAAGCTTGTTCCACAGACATGCTACACTAATTGTCATTCAAATGGGACTCTACCTCAGTCTGAGAATGATTTGGTGCCCTGCTTTGCTGTGTCTTAGTGGGGTTGTCCCTTTTGTGACTGTTGCATTGACATGACTGTATCAGTGTTAAGTACTGAAACTGACAGGTCTTGGACAACTTCAAATCAGTCTTCCTGTATTTTCCAGACACATCCTTATCTTTTAGATGGGAGGGGTCATCTGTTTTATTTCTTGGCAAAGAACAGCCTTTATCTTTTGGTGTGTTTATTTCCACTTCTGTAGAGAGTCACATTTAGTAAGAGTGGCATAGGAACTTAATCTGGAGGTTTTTCTCAGACATCTTCAAACTGAAATTCCATAATTATCTATAAATATTCTAGATAACTTCAGATAAGCAGAAACAAGGAAATACATTATTTACCCCGTGGGTTTTTTAAAAATTGTTATTAGTAGTACTATTTGTTCTGGAAAATATCTATCATAGACTGGTTTAGTATCTGTCATTGTTTAAATTCTTCTTCTCCTTTCTCATGAAATAAGATCTTCCTTCCTCCCCATTACATATACTGTGTTGAGTTACATTTAAAGGGGAGTTTTATGTTGATGTACAAATGTAGTGAGAGTTTCATTTTATATCTATATTTGTGTGTGTATAAAATACCATGATATCTGGTAATAGATTTAATGAATCTGAATGAGGAAAAATCCACATAAAAACCACAGGGCAAGATCTGAATGCTACTGATGGCTACGTTTTGTTGATGTTAACTTCTTGGAGAAATTTTTATAGGCAGTTGATACTGTTTATTATTATTATTATTATTATTATTATTATTAGTAGTAGTAGTATTTTAGTGAGAGGAGGGGAGGCAGAGAGGCTCCCACATGTGCCCCCACAGGGATCCACTAGGCAAGCCCACTAGGGGGCAATGCTCTGCCCATCTGGGGCCATTGCTTGGTTCCTCAGTGAGCACATGAGGTGGAGGCCACAAAGCCATCCTCAGTGCCCTAGGCCAGCTAGCTGGAGCCGATGGAGCCATGGCTGCGGGAGAGGGAGGAGGAGGGAGAGAGAGAGAGAAAGGGGAAGGGTAGAGAAGCAGATTGTCACTTCTCCTGTGTGCCCTGACTGTGAATCGAACCTGGGACATCCACATGCTGGGCTGACCATCTACCACTGAGCCAACTGGCTAGGGCCAATACTCAGTGTTTTTTTTTTTTTTTTTAAATTTTTATTTATTCATTTTTTTTTTTTTTTTTTTTTAGAGAGGAGAGGGAGAGACAGAGAGGGAGAGAAGGGGGGATGAGCTGGAAGCATCAACTCCCATATGTGCCTTGACCAGGCAAGCCCAGCGTTTTGAACCGGCGACCTCAGCATTTCCAGGTCAAAGCTTTATCCACTGCTCCACCACAGGTCAGGCCATCAATACTCAGTTTTAATATTGCTTCAGAGACATTTTAACTGAATAGTGTTTGGTAAATTATATATACATGAAGATCAAATGTTTTCAGTAAAGTATTTGAAGTGAATTTAAAGATTTTTCTTTAAATTTTTATTAGATTTCTAATTTGAATAAAGGGAACTTCCCCCTTCTAGTTTTTCCTGTCTTTTAAATGCTTGCAAGCATTTTGAAAAGTGATTATGTTAGAGCTTGATCCTTGTCTTTTTATCTTGATGAATCGAATACTCTTAATGCTATGATTTAGCAGTAGTGGTGAACAACAGCTGCCCTTAGGAGTAAAGATCCTTTTTCATAATTCATGTTTGGACAGGAACATATACCTGGTAATGAATCTTGATTGTCTCAACTGACAATGTTGGACCAAGGGATGATAACATACTGGGCTCTTCTTGGAGGGCTTAGTGATAAGGAAAAACGAAACAAAGAATTTATAATTACGTAGTTGCCTTGGGAAAACAGCAGCTCATGAAATGTTTTAAGTGTCTTAGGCTAAAAAAGAGAATTTTAGTAAAACAGATTATCAACCCGTGAAATCTACTTATGTTATTTCTAAACCTTCCCTCTTCCCTGAATGACTTAGTCCTTTATCTCCCTAATACTTTAATCACTACAGGGTGATACACAGGGTCAAGCAGGTTTTGTTTTCTTCATGGGATTAGTTAGCTGCTCTGTGATAATTGTCATAATCATTCAATGTTCTGTATAAATATTTAACCTTTTCTGTATCAGTTCACTCCCTACATACATACAGCATTCACTTTACGTTAGTGGAAGGATAGACTTCTCAGACTGTGATCAGAGAAATGTGGCAGAAAGTGGAGATTGTTGTAATTTGCATCCTGTCCCCACCATGGTATTTGTTGAGTTTTGCTCTATGACCTAGTTGGTTTTTATAAATATTCCAAGTGTATTTGAAAGGAAAGTATAATTTTCTAATTGTGAAGTGGTGTAGGGTTCCATATGTCCAAGTATATCAAGCTTGTTAATCTTTTATTTACTAATTATATTTGCTTGATTTATAAATTTGTAAATTGAATATATTTTTTAAAGGACTCCTACTGTGTTTTTGAAATCGTTGGTTTTTCCTTGTAGTTCTGTCAGTTTTTGTTTTAGTAGTTTAATGCTGTTGCTCTAATTAGTGGTTTGTTGCTTTGTTTTGTTTTTTGCCCTGGACTGTTTTTCCCTGATTACAGATTATACCAAGTTTCTTTGTTGTTGTTAGATTTTGTCTGAAATCTCTTTTTTTCATCCTCTTACTTTATCTTCAGATGTGTCATTGTGAACAGCATAGAGATGCCAGTTTCCTTTTCTTCAGTCTGAGAATCTGTCTTTGAAATGATGAATTTGGTCAATTTATCTTTGCTGTTTACCATGCATATTTCTTTTTTCTGAACACCCACTTGTGGAGCAAGCATGAGGTGTGAAATCTCTTACAGACTCTTCCCACCTAAGCCCTTGACAGGAACAGATGGGGTTGCCAAGTCTCAGGACCAGTTGATGAGTTCTTAATTTAGTCCTTCTGTCTGAGAGGGCAGCAGCTTTTGTATGTGCCCAGATTTATGCTCTGTTCCAGTTCCTGCTCGTCACAGGCCTGAAACCGTCTCTGGGTCTCTGTGGCTTCTGGATGTTGGGGTCCACACTCAGGTCTCACACCCCCCACCCCTTCAGCTGCCCCAGCCCTATCTTGCTCATCACCTCTGCCTTTAAGTTCTCACTTATTTCTGATACCTGAGGATTTTTTTTCTTTTAAGCTCAGCTGTACATTTAAAAAAGCAAGTTTTCTTTCTCTAGCACTTCTATACATTCTAGTGAAAGGAGACTAGAATATTTAGGCAAACCTAAATATTCCCCTTTCTTTTTCATATGAAAAGCAAAGCAAGATAGAGCAGTTGACATTTCTGCATTAGCTCAGCCCACCTCCTCACCTGCACCCCAGCTCTCTCTGTTTCTTGATGTGGTGTAAGTGCCGTCTGTGGTCAAAGATCTTTCTGTACTGTTAGTGTTGGGCTTTTCTGGTTTTTACCTGCTGGACCACTTTTACCTTTGACTTAGCTTCTTTGTAATATTTAACAAAATTTTCAAATGAAAAACATCACCATTTCCCATTTAGTGTGGACTGATATTCAGTGGTTCTGTGTGTTCATTTACTAACGTGGGACTCTGTCCAGACTTTACCACGTGTCAGACATGTGTGCCTGCCTGGAGGACTGTAGGGGACAGGATTGCAGGTCATTGAATTTTTTGGCAACCCTGGTTTGCTTTCAGAGAACAGCTGCAAAAGCTTGAGTTTGGGGATATGTTCTCTCCGTACTTGAATTCTTTATCCCTACAAGGGAGCCAAATTCCTAAGGTGATGCCTGACCTGTGGTGGCGCAGTGGATAAAGCCTCGACCTGGAATGCTGAAGTTGCCGGTTCAAAACCCTGGGCTTGCCCAGTCAAGGCACATATGGGAGTTGAAGCTTCCTGCTCCTCCCCCCTTTGCTTGCGCTCTCTCTCTCTCTCTCTCTCTCTCTCTCTCTCTCTCTCTCTCTCTCTCTCTCTCCTCTAAAATGAGTAAATAAATAAAAGTAATTAAAAAAATTCCTAAGGTGATGCTTAGGCCTTATTTTAATTATTCTGGGGGGAAAATTAGAGAAACTTAGTCTGTTGTATGTCAACTGCTCTATCTTGCTTTGCTTTTCATATGAAAAAAAAAAGGGGAATATTTAGGTTTGCCAAAGTGTGTTGTTATAGCAGCTTGATAGACTTGAAAAGGAGTGAAAGTAAAAATGAGGTTCTGACAAATCTTTCACCTTAGTTATCTGATGAATCTTTTACCTTAGCTAAGCTATTTAGGGAAGTAAACCTAAATGCCAAAGGGTAACGTATTGTGGCATAGTCACCAGAGAGGTGACTATGATGCAAGTCTTGAACCATAGGAAACTTTCTGAGGTGTGTGGGCAATGGGAAGGGAGAGGCTCTTTGGTCTGGTTGTTGGTTTGGTTGAATTTTTTATTGTGGAAAACTTTTTAAAGATAACCCCAAAAGACAGAAGAATAATTGAATCCTTTGTATATTCCTCCCTCCCCCTTCAACCACTGTCATCGGCAATCCTGTTTCATCTCTACCAACACACATACTCTCCCTTTCTGTTTGATTTTGAAGCGTGTTCTAGGTACCATATAATAATCACTGTTAAATATTTCAGTGTGTATCTCTCAAATAATTTTTTTAAAGTCTTTTCTCATTTGTTGAAGAAACAGGGTTATTTGTCCTGTAGATTTTTCTGCAGCCCGATTTTACTGGTTTTAATCCCCTTGAGTTGTTTTATATATTCTCCTGTCCTCCTGTTTAACCTAGATTCATTATTTCATTCGAGGTTGCAATATGCTGATACTGTAATTCTAGCACTTCTTTTTTCTTTTGTTTGTTGGAGTACAGCTATAAAGAAAAATTTACCTATCTGAGGTTTACAGTTGGTGTAGGAGAAACAATATAGATTTGATTCTTTTCCTTCACTTACTGCTTTTTAAAAAAATGAGTTGATTTGCTAGAATTATCCGATGGGGACCAGTCAGTTATTTTGTTTTAGGATCATTATAAAATCATGGACATAATGACATGTAAGCATCTATAGTGTAATTCAGTCAGTTGCAGTTTTGACCCTGACTAATGATCCAGTTGTCCCACCCTTTCTTGATTGGCTGAATTCTTTTGGCCTCCTCTGTGATAGCCTATCCTCCCTTGGTTGACTAAATTCTTTTGACTTCTTCTGTGACATAAAACAGGGGTCGGGAACCTTTTTGGCTGAGAGAGCCATGAACGCCACATATTTTAAAATGTAATTCCACCACACAACGACCCGTGTACATTATGCATTATCCAATAAAAATTTGGTGGTGTCCCAGAGTACAGCTGTGATTGGCTCCAGCCACCCACAACCATGAACATGAGCGGTAGGAAATGAATGGATTGTAATACCTGAGAATGTTTTATATTTTTAACATTTTTTTAATTAAAGATTTGTCTGCGAGCCAGGTGCAGCCATCAAAAGAGCCACATCTGGCTTGCGAGCCATAGGTTCCTGAACCCCTGACATAAAATGTTGGCTCATCTTGTACATGTTCTGCTCCAAACCCGAACTCTGCACTTCTCCAAGGAGCTCTGGTTACTTTTCATGAAAAATGGTATTTCAAGACCATAATCTGGTGCTAGAGTGACAGTTATACTGGGTTGGTCATTGTTTCTGAGCCTTTACAACAGACAGAGCTAAGAAAATTTCCCTCCCTTCCTTCTTTCCTTCTCTCCTTCCCTCACTCTCTTATCTCTATTTCTCTCTTTATTCTTCTCTCCCTCCTTCTTCTCCTCCTTTCCTCCCTTCTTTCTTCCTTTCAGATAAAAATATACCATCTTCAAACTGGTATTTCTGATTAAACATCAGGACTACAGGTTTCTACTTAAGCTCTTCTGTCTTACATGTACTATATCTTTTCTCTCCCATACCAAGAATCCTGGTTCTCAATGATACTGGGAATGGTAGAAATAGAATACACAATTATTCATTTGCTTTAAGCTCATGATACATATCCAGAAGTCTCAGAATAACAAAATCAATGCAGTTACCACCAATATAATTAAGAACAATTCGGCCCTGGCTGGTTGGCTCAGTGGTAGAGCGTCGGCCTGGCGTGCAGAAGTCCCGGGTTCGATTCCCGGCCAGGGCACACAGGAGAAGCGCCCATCTGCTTCTCTACCCCTCCCCCTCCCCTTCCCCTCTGTCTCTCTCTTCCCCTCCCGCAGCGAGGCTCCATTGGAGCAAAGATGGCCTGGGCGCTGGGGATGGCTCCTTGGCCTCTGCCCCAGGCGCTAGAGTGGCTCTGGTCGCAACAGAGCGACGCCCCGGAGGGGCAGAGCATCGCCCCCTGGTGGGCAGAGCAGTGTCGCCCCTGGTGGGCGTGCTGGGTGGATCCCTGTCGGGCGCATGCGGGAGTCTGTCTGACTGTCTCTCCCCGTTTCCAGCTTCAGAAAAATACAAAAAAAAAAAAAAAAAAAGAACAGTTCAAGACTTTTTGCAGTTCTTTTTGGCTTAGGGTATCCCCCTTGAGGGACTTGGAATCTGATCACTGTTTTATAAAGCCTTTTCAATTAGTTCTCTCTGTGAATCTATACCCCCAGCTGGATGTATTTTAGGTTGGTTTGTTTTCTTTAATTTTCAATTCTTAGTGATTGCTTTTAAAATTATAATTGTTTTGTACTTTTTCATGGTTCAGAGTCAAAGTTGAAAGACAAGGTGTACTATATTCAGAAAAGTCTGGGTTTTATCCCCATCTCCTCCACTCTGTTCTTTCCCTTCCCTTATAAGTTACTTTTAAAAACTTTGTGCTCTGTACTTCCATTGCTTGTTTTTCTTAATATAAATAGATAAGTGTGTCTATTATATATTTATATTTCTTAGATAAATTATCATCTACCATATTTACTTTATTCCATTTCACAAGATACCCAGATTACTTCTCAGCAGTACCACAATAGTGGCATAGCATAGTGTTGGATTTTGCTTTGCTAACCAATCTGAAGTTTTTTTTTCTTTTAATAAGTGAATTTGAGCCCATTTAAATATATTTGTATAATCAATATGTTTGGCTTCAGTTCTGTTATTGTTTTATATTACATATGTATGTACATAAGTCTTATATATGAAATCTTTTTCTGTATGGTTTGTGTTATTTATTTTTTCTTCCTATTAGTATGATTTTGCTTTTGTTGTTTTTGTGACAGAGTCAGAGAGAGGGACAGATAGGGATAGACAGACAGGAAGGGAGAGAAATGAGAAGTATCAATTCTTTGTGCGGCTCCTTAGTTTCCTTAGTTGTTCATTGGTTACTTTCTCATATGTGCCTTGACGGGGTGGTGGGGGGGTGCTCTAGTGACCGAGTGACCCCTTGCTCAAGCCAGCGACATTGGGCTTCAAGCCAGCAACCTTTGGGCTCAAGTCAGCGACCATGGGGTCATGTCTATGATCCCATGCTCAAGCCAGCAACCCTGCACTTAAGCTGGTGAGTCTGTGCTCAAGCTGGTGAGCCCTGCACTCAAGCCGGTGACCTTGGGGGGGGGGTGTTTTTGAACCTGGGTCCTCTGCATCCCAGTCTGACGTTCTGTGCCACCACCTCCTGGTCAGGCTTTTTATTGTTTTATGGGGAGTTTTAAAGAGCAACTTTTATATGATTGTTCTAAGGGCAACATAGTCTAATGTTATGAAACATCTTAGTATATCCCCCCTTTTTTCATTGTCCGTTAGTTCCCTCTGTGTGTTATAATTATTAATACACCTTTGACCAAGCAGGTCACGTGGCAGTCTTAGATTTAAGGGGAACAGTAAATGCAGTGCACCTCTTAATGGGGAGAGCAGAAAAGTCACATTGCAAAGGCTGTGCATAAATAGAAGGAAGAATTTTTGGCCATTTTACAGTCTGCCACAACATTATATCATATTTTAGTCTTACCTATTTTTAGTTATTGTCTGTTGGTCCCCTACTAAAATCAGCTAATGATGTCTTAATTCCTCTGCCTTCCTTCTCCTTTGCATCTCATTTAAAGAAATACCCTTTTGGCCCTGGCCGGTTGGCTCAGTGGTAGAGCGTTGGCCTGGCGTGCAGGAGTCCTGGGTTAGATTCCCAGCCAGGGCACACAGGAGAAGCGCCCATCTGCTTCTCCACCCCTCCCCCTCTCCTTCTTCTCTGTCTCTCTCTTCCCCTCCCACAGCCAAGGCTCCATTGGAGCAAAGTTGGCCCCGGGGCTGAGGATGGCTCCATGGCCTCTGCCTCTGGTCGCAACAGAGTGATGCCCCAGAGGGGCAGAGCATCGCCCCCTGGTGTACATGCCGGGTGGATCCCAGTGGGGCGCATGCGGGAGTCTGTCTGACTGCCTTCCCGTTTCCAACTTCAGGGAAAAAAAAAAAGAAATACCCTTTTACTCATTGTTACTAAATATAAGGAAGGCAGCATTGTTCTATTCCTCTTATATGCCCTCCCATTCTCTTTCTCTTATAAACAGACTATCTACAATCAGGGGTCCCCAAACTTTTTACACAGGGGGCCAGTTCACTGTCCCTCAGACCATTGGAGGGCTGCCACATAGAGTGCTCCTCTCACTGACCACCAATTAAAGAGGTGCCCCTTCCGGAAGTGCAGCAGGGGGCTGGATAAATGGCCTCGGGGCCCATGCGGCCCGGGGGGGGCCTTAGTTTGGGGACGCCTGATCTACATTGTCAGAGTAAACAGCCACTGTGCACCTATTCTGTCCCTCATAACCATCATTTAGTGTTAGTTTTACAGGTTAATGGTATAGAGAGTGCTCACTATCAGTACTGATGATGATGTTTGTTAAGTAGTTTGGTTTACCAAAGCTTATTCTTTCATATATTTATTAGGGAGTCATGGGAAATGCTCCTGTAATTGTTGCATATTAGTTTTCTATGCCCTTTCTCCTTGAAAGTCAGTTTAGCTAGATGTATCTTTTTATATAAAAGAACATTGGTTCAATTTATTTTCTTTCTTTTCTTCCTTCCTTCCTTCCTTCCTTCCTTCCTTCCTTCCTTCCTTCCTTCCTTCCTTCCTTTCTTTCTTTCTTTCTTTCTTTCTTTCTTTCTTTCTTTCTTTCTTTCTTTCTTTCTTTCTTTCTTCTTTCTTGAGAGAGACAGACAAGAAGGGAGAGAGATGAGGAACATCAGCTTGTACTTGTGTTACTTGTTCATTGACTGCTTCTCATATGTGTCTTGACCCGGGGGGCTCCAGCTGAGCCAGTGACTTCCTTGCTCAAATCAGTGACATTGGGCTTCAACCCAGCAATCCTTGGGCCTAACCCAGTGACCATGGGATCATGTCGATGAGCCCACCACGCTCAAGCTAGAGACCCTTGGGGTTTCAAACCTGGATCTTCAGTGTCTCAGGTTGACACTCTATCACTGCACCACATCCTGGTCATGTGTGATTCAAATATTCTTTCCTTGAGTGTAACATTGAGTAAGTATGACGTTCCATTTTCTCTGGTTTGAACTACTTCTCTCAAAATGTTATGGCAATCTGATTTTAACCCCCCCTTTCCAAGTGACTTGTTCTTTTTGACCGGAGGCCCCAAAGATTTTTTGCTTTACATGCATTCTGGGCCAAGTATTCTGTATCCACATTAAATTCATCATCTCACTAGATCATCACATTAGTCATGATTATCATCACTGTTTTATAGAGGAGCAAACTGAGACTCAGAGATTAGGATACTCACCAAAGGCCAGTCCTATGGCTGGAAATGTCACAGACAGAATTTTAGCCCAGAGCTGTTTGACTTGCCAGCAACAAGGTCGGGCTTACCATGAAAAATTTTCCTGGATTGTGTCTTCAGCTAAAGTTAAAAAAATAGCCCTGGCTGGTTGGCTCAGTGGTAGAGCGTTGGCCTGGCATGCAGGAGTCCCGGGTTCGATTCCCAGCCAGGGCACACAGGAGAGGCGCCCATCTGCTTCTCCACCTTTCCCCCTCTCCTTCCTCTCTGTCTCTCTCTTCCCCTCCCCCAGCCAAGGCTCCATTGGAGCAAAGATGGCCCAGGTGCTGAGGATAGCTCTGTGGCCTCTGCCTCAGGCGCTGGAATGGCTCTGGATGCAACAGAGTGATGCCCCAGATGGGCAGAGCATTGCCCCCTGTTGGGCATGCCGGGTGGATCCTGGTCGAGCGCATGCGGGAGTCTGTCTGACTGCCTCCCCGTTTCCAGCTTCGGAAAAAATGAAAAAAATAAAATTAAAAAAAAATATATGAGAAATGTTTGAGTGAACTGAGATTCACCACCCGAAGAAAAGAGGAACTCATATCAAATGCAGTTAGATAATCAGCGGGCTGCCAAAGAGAAGAAGTTCCAGATTTATTCTGTGTCTTCACAGAGGAAATTAGAACATTTAAGAAGACATATTTTACCCAACATTAAGAACTGTCTAACAATTATGGTTGTCCAACAATGGAATATACTGCTATTATAAGTAATATTTCCCTATAATTGGAGATACTCAAGCAAAAGTTTAATGACCACTTCTTGGGAACGTTGTAAAAGAGGCTTATGACTCAAATAAGCACAACCATTGCAATGCTACACCGAAGTTGTTTTTTCTTAGCCAATGAATAAAAGTTCAACTCTCAATAAAATAAAACCCCTATTGGTGCAACAACAATAACCAAAAATTTTTTTTTTGCTTTAAAGCCCACTAATTTTAGTAGAATATGTCTTCAGTTTGTTTTTGTAGTTTTCCCAGGTATTTTGTGATTTTTCAGTGTACATTGTCAAGGGGGGTTTTTTGGTTGCTTCAGTAAAGTTGTTTTGATTTTGAGCATTGTTCTATTCCATTGCTTTTGTTTTTGTCTGTGAGAACTGCTGTTACATCTATTTGAATTTTCTTTGTCTAATCTTCTGTGTCACTTTTTTTCAGATCATTTTTTTTAATCTCTTTCGTTTTGGTTTTAAAACTTTCCTCCTTTTCATCTTTGTCTCTTGGGGCATTTATTCATTTTTATATACTTTCTAATTCTCATTTGTAACATGGTTTCTTTTATGTCTAGTTCTTTCTTGAGTTCTACTGTTTTGGGTTTTGGTTTTTTTTTTGAGTACTGTTGCCTCATTCTGAGTTTTTCTCATTCTGATTTTGTTGTCTCATATATCATTTCCTTAAATTCTTTCAGTTTATTTCAAAATATTAGATGCTGTTTTCATCTCTTTTGTAGGTATGCCTTTTTGGCATGCTTTTACTGGCCATACAGGTAATTTTTCTGCTTCTTTTTTATAATAACTTGGGATTGGAACAAAATCCACTTCTGTTTCTCATTTTGGCTATATTTTCTTTATACTCTTAAAACGTTCGAAGAGATTAAATTGGCAATAAAATATTTTCACATACATATATTTGAGTTCTAGTGATCTGGTTGCAGTGAAACATACCTTAGAATTTGCTGCCTAAAGTGAGTTAAAGCCATTTCATGTTTATATTGGGGTCATTGTTTTAAAAAGGAATTTAGCTTTTCCAAGTACCTAGGTTCAAGTTATGTATGAAATGCTTATGGCTGAACAGTGAGAGACAGGAGCAAGGATATATATTGGCATTTGACAAGCACAATGACAAGGGCAAGTTTGGTTGGAGGGGACAGTAAGGAGTGAGGAAGTGTTGATTTGAGGTATATATAAAGGCGTTTGTTCCCTGGACCACATAGTGTGTTATTACCAACAGAATTATCTGAAGAAAATTAGCTTTACCTTGGCATCTGTGATCATTAGCAGCTTGATCTTACATAGCTTTTCTATGCCATTTTGTTTATACAAAACATCAGTATTGAGTGCCCACTGTATGGGAACTGCTTATTCCAGGCAGCCTCCCGCTGTAGGCCATTTTACTGGCTACTGCCTTCACTTGGAATGATCTTTCCCCAGATATTTGGTGAGTCACACTTTCATATCTTACCTCTGTCCAGTCATTGCTCAAAATTTTTGCCTTACCACTCCATTTAAAAATACTGTAACTCTTTTACCTGGCCCGGTAGTCCAGTTTGTTAGAGTGTCATCTGATACACCATGGTTGCAGGTTCAGTCCCCAGTCAGGGCACATACAGAAATCGGCTAATGAGTATATAAATGGGTGGAACAACAAATCGATGTTTTTCTCCCCCCCCCCCAACTTTTTCTTTCTCTAAAATCAATGAATAAATTTAACCCCCCCCCAAAAAAAAACCAAAATAACTTTTTATTTCCATCCTTCTGTTACTATTCTCAAAAGCACTGTAATTGATTTTTTTTTTTTCATTTTGTTTGTAGCCTTACCCACATGTCTGTTTCCTCTTAGTAGAATCTAAGGTCCTTGATAAATCCCTGTTGCCTCAGCAATTTATTGAATGAATGTATATGTGCTGGGCGCTGAGCTAGGTCTTGAGGATAGTGTTGAGCAACAGGTACCCACCCTTAGGGAATTTGTAGTCTAGTGGGAGAGACAGAAATTGGTCAGTTTGCATAGGGTGCTGTATGAGAGGGCATAACAGGGGAAACAGAGCTAGTTAGGGCAGTCAGGGTAGGCTTCTCTGTGAAAGAGAGTTTTGAGCTAAAAAATGAAAGAATAGTAAGTGTGAGCTTTGTGACAGTGGTAGGAGTTTTCCAGGAAGATGGAAAACCTTTTTCAAAGGTTCTGTGGCAAGAGGGAACAAGACTGACATATTCAGTTAAACAAATTGAAGAAGCCAGTGCTGTGAGGGAGTAGGAGAGAGGTGAATGGGGCCACTGGGCAGGGCCAGTCAGGCAGATCCTTTAGTCCAAGGTACAGGTCTTGCTTTTAGTGAACTATCTAAAAAGTAGTACTGGCCTGACCTGTGGTGGTGCAGTGGATAAAGCGTCGACCTGGAAATGCTGAGGTCGCCGGTTCAAAACCCTGGGCTTGCCTGGTCAAGGCACATATGGGAGTTGATGCTTCCAGCTCCAACCCCCCTTCTCTCTCTGTCTCTCTCCTTTCTCTCTCTGTCTCTCCCTGTCCTCTCTAAAAAAAAAAAAAAAAAAAAAAAAAGAATAAATAAAAAGTAGTACCAGTCACAGCCACATAGGTTGGGTCACAACTCAGAGGATATAGTAATCACAATATGTATAATAAATACAGGATTTAATGGGACATCCAAGCACAGAACTGTAATGAGTAACGATAGAATTTCTCATGGCTTATGAATGGATCCCTCAGCAATTTTTAGAGAACACAGATAAAATGAATATCATATGTGTAATAAATAGTTCATACTTGTATTATATATTAGCAAGGTTACAGTACTGTAATATTTTTCTTTTTAATAGTACACTTTATTTGCTGAAGCTCTGGAAATATTTTTTAAATACTCCTAGAAGAGATTTAGGTGTAAATTTTTTTTTAAAAAAGAAGAACCTTTGCTATGTAAAAGGCCAGTTTTATTGCTAGTTTTATTTGAAAAGATAAGTTTTGTCTAAGGCCATACCACCCTGAACGCGCCCAATCTCGTCTGAAAAGATAAGTTTTCTAGAGGTGTGTGGATTAAAAAAGTATCAGAGCAGTTATGCAGAGTGGACAGAATAAGCCTTTTTTGGAGTTCCATAGACCTCACTTTGATTTCTGGGGCCTGGTTCTTATGAGCTGTGTGATGTTCACCAGTTATGTATCCAGGCTTTCTGAGCCTAGATTTCTTCCAGTATAAAATGAAGCTGAAATAGTACTGTGCTCATCCATCTGTAGCAAGCAGTGAGCCTCTACATCATAGAGGCCCCATTTGTAGTAGCTCCTTTGTCCTAGACCTCCCAGAATCAGTAAGGATGAATGAGATGATTATTAGTACATTTAGCACAGGCCTAGCACTTAGGAATTGGTACACTACATGGTCGCTCTTATCTACAGAATGGAAGATAAAATGATTCAACTTACTGGGATTTGTATACTGCTCACAAAAATTAGGGGATATTTCAAAATGAATATGATGAAATATCCCCTAATTTTTGTGAACAGGTATATAATCAGTGGTTTTTTAACTTATGCCTTCCAGAGGGAGAAAAGAAAATCACTTCATTTTAGACCCTAAAGGCTATTCAGAATTACTTTTTAGATCAGTAGTTCTCAACCTTTCTAATGCCGTGACCCCGCAATACAGTTCCTCATGTTGCGGTGACCCCAAACAAAAAATAATTTTGGTGGCTACTTCATAACTGTAACTTTGCTACAGTTATGATTCAGAATGTAAATACCTGATATGCATTATGTATTTTCCAATGGCTTTAGGCGACCCCGCTGGGGTCGCAACCCACAGGTTAAGAACCACTGTTTTAGATACATCTAACTATTTTGGTACATGGATCTCGGTTTGAATTTGTTTATCCTAATTATTCAGGAGGCAGAAGAGAGCCAGAGATTTCTTAGTCTCATATTTTTGTCCTGATTTCAGCACATTGATTCAAGCTTATGTTATGTGTAATATATTATTAGCTACCCTCTCTGACTAGTGTTGGAATTTGTCTACTGCTGGAATATTTCCCAAGCAAATTTTTTAAATGAACCATCAAATAGAATGTAGCTTGGGGTTTTCTCAGATGTTGGAATAGATTTGTGTTAATATGCCTGCATATTCCCTCTCTTATGTGAACAACAGCATTTATTTCTGAGCAGTGTGTTAAGAGTGCCAGAGTATGGACTGTGTGTCCCCAGATCAGGCCAAGTGATCTCATCCTTGACCTTTAAAAGATAATGGAACCTTAGACTTTACCACCCTGTGTCAACTCATGGAGATAAGCTGTATGCTTTAGGGTTTGAGCTAGCAATGTTTAATTTTTTTAAGTAAGGGAAGACTAATATACTATTTAAAGGAAATGCTTGTGTAGATTAGAAATAATAGAAGAATAAGAACTTGTGATCTGATTTTTGTGTGTTACTCCTTAAAAGGGGAAATGGTTTAGAATGACCTTTTTTAAGTAACCCCATGATTGGGTGGCATTCACAACTTTTGACATTGCTGAATGTTGTTGTTTTTTTCTTTGTGGCTCTCTTTTCTGCAACCTGTTTGAATTTCTTTTCTTCTCTTGTCTTGTCTTGGTTTAGTATAATAGAAAAGCAACCTTGGCTGGATGATAAGCATTGTCTGCACAGCAAAGTTGAAACACCATGTCTCAGGATGGTGGTAGCTGGATGGTCTGCGGTTGTAGTGGAGACCTAGGCTTAAGGTGCAGTGATCTTCTCTAGTCTTCGGAAAAGCAGAATGATATAAAAAACGAAGTCCAGCTGAAAAAGACAAGTTCCTTGTCTTTTTGTCTTATTAATTAAGCAGCTTTTTTTTTTTTTATGTTTGTCTTGCTCTTTAAAGCCTTGATAACCTTCTTCCTCCTCTTTTTCAAGTCATACAGGTTAATCTTTCTTCTTTACTTGTGATTTTTTTCCTTAAATGAGAAGCAGGGAGGCAGAGAGACAGACTCCCGCATGCGACCCAACCGGATCCACTTGGCAAGTCCCCTATGGGGCAGTGCTCTTCTCATCTGGGGCTATTTCTCTGTTGCTCGGCAACTGATATATTTTAGAGCCTTAGGCAAGTCCAAGGAGGCATCCTCATTGCCTGGGGCCAACTTGCTACAACAGAATCCTGGCTGCAGGAGGGGAAGAGAGAGATAGAAAAAAGGAGAGAGGGAGGGGTGGAGAAGCAGATGGTCACTTCTCCTGTGTGCCCTGACTGGGAATCGAACCCGGAACATCCACATGCCAGGCTGACGCTCTACCTCTGAGCTAACTGGCCAGGGCCCTTTCCTTGTGATTTTAAAAAGTGACTTTCCCTCCCTCCCTCCTTCCCTCCCTCCCTCCCTCCCCTCCCCTCCCCTCCCCTCCCCTTCCCTCCCTCTCCTCCCCTTCTCTCCTTTCCTTTCTTTTTTCTTTCTTCCTTTTTTTCTTCTTTCCTTTCTCTCTTTCTCTTTCTTTCCTTTCCTCCCTCCCTTTCTTTTGTGTGTGTGTGAGTGAGAGAGAGACAGACCAACAGGAAGGGAGAGAGATGAGAAGCATCAACTCATAGTTGTGGCACCTTAGTTGTTCACTGATTGCCTCTCGTATGTGCCTTGACCAGGAGACTTTAGCAACCTTTGGGCTCAAGCCAGAGACTGTGAGGTCATGGCTATGATCCCATGTTCAAGCCAGCCACTGTGCATTCAAGCTAGTGATCCAGCGCTCAAGCTAGATGAGCCTGTGCTCAGGCTGGAGACCTTGGGGTTTCGGATCTGGGTCTTCAGTGTCCCAGGTTGATGCTCTATCTACTGTGTCACCACTGATCAGGCTAAAAAGTGAATTTTTATAAATCCCTACATGATTTGTGGTTCTATACAGGCACTTAATTATGTCTAAGTAGGTAGTTTTCTCAGCGTTTTTATTTTTCTAGAAGTTGTAAAAATAATAGAAAAATATAGTATTGGTTAAGTTGGCTATTTGGTTAAGTTGGCTATTGTATATGTAATGATTGGAAGAGTTGCCCTGGATGGCAGTTTACAGCTTTAGGACAATATTCTGTTTTGCTCTGTTTTCCTGCAGCGTTTTGTTGAAATTTATTTGGTGAAACTCATCAGCCTGTTTTGGAAATGGCCCAGACATTTCCCTTTTCCTCACAAATGAACACGCTCCTCAGCCTTCAGCTGTTGATTCTCTCCTCTGGGGAAAGAGTCTGGGGCTGCAGAGATGTCCCTGCAGCAACACTGAGCAGGTTCAACTAGAGGAGTAATCTGTGGGTGTCTGAGAAACCTTTCTGAGTGTGTTTCCTCAGTTTTTGCCATTGTTTTGTTGAGATGTTTTCTGTTTGTTTGTTGGCTCTGGGTGAGGATTTAGAACTTTTTACACTGAAAAACTGTTGAGAATATGTTAGCATGTTAAGTTGTATATCTTAACTCTGGTGAGTTGTGAAGCCCATTTCTTAAGGACCACAAAGAACAAGGACACTTTAACCATATTCCTCCTTTACTAAAGAAATTTAATGCCAAATGTTTATTGCTTCAAGAATAGAAAAATATGTACAAGCCTTCCTAGGGCTGGGCAAGCCCTTGTTCATATGAAGCAAGTTTCCACCTGCAACAGTAGCTTCTATAAGCTTTTTTTTTATTCCAGCTATTTAAAAAATCTCTAATTTGCTTTAATACATTTTGCTATTATGCTGTGTATTAAAGTTAATATTACAAATAAAAATGCTTTCAGGTGCTCTTACATATTGGTGATGATATTTGACCAAGTATTAGAGCTTCAGATTTGTGGGTTTTAAATCGTAATAATGATGAAAAAATTTTATAGTCTTGTTTCCATTTGATACCTCTTTTGTGGGATAGATGGGTTTTAGGTTTTAAAATTTTTATCCTCCATATATCCCTTTTCACTTGAAAATAGATAGGTAATTACACTGCTTTATCACTTGTGACAACATTTTTAAATAGTCTCTTTACGTAAAGCCAAAGAAAAAGTTCCTAAATAATCATGCTATAAATCACATTTATTGAATAAAGCCTTTTCTTCCCATTCTCTTCACTCTTAATTCAGTAAATTGTTCTGCAAGTGAGCATGGCCAGCTGAATGATGAGATTCTCAAAATGCAGACTAGAAGTCAGAGTGCCTATCCTTGCATGGTATCCTTATCTAAATGCCACATCAGAGGTTAATCAGTCAAGTCAGACAAACAGGTTGGCACATTGTTTACATATTTTCTCTGACAACTTGTAGCATTGTAGGAGAGGTTCCTGTCTCAGTGGAGCAGGCTTTCTGGAGAAGTCAGTCTAAGTAGGTGAAATCCTGAGTGATTTATTTTATTTCTTGGAATAATTTTACTTAATTATTTCTAAATAATTGTCTTTATTTACAGTTTAGCTAATTTTTCAGAAATTTTACCTTTTTAAAGTTTTACCTTCTGATAATTTTATTATTCTCAGAACAATTTACTTCCAAGAATAATTTTGAAATTCAGCAATGTTAGCAATTTTTGGCTTAAGATGTTAATTGCAGATATAAGAAAAGCTATAGGGATTTTCATTCAATTTGTGATACTTTTTTTTTTTAAGACCATAAATGAAACAAATTGTGGAATTTTGGTTCAGTCTAGGTTAGGATTTTTGAGGTTGAATTATAGCCAAACACCAAGATAATTAAAGAATTGAGACTGCTTCTCAGAGAAAATTTATTTGGTCCTTGCTGGCATTGACTCCGTCCTTTTGAGTATAACATTTTAGTGTAATAATAATAATAATATTGTAAATGTATTCATAACCTTGCTCTGTAATTTTCAAAAACTCTGCTACAGAGGACAGTACTGTGGGAATATGAGTCTGTGTTCCCTGCATGCAGCTTTCAGATCATCTGATTGCTTAACTGCAATAACAAAAGAATTTTCTATATTCTAAGAATGCCAGTTTTTTTGTCTTTTATTTTAAAGAAAGGGTTTTTTTGTTTTTTTTTTTTCTGAAGTGAGAAGCAGGGAGGCAGAGACAGACCTTGGATCCACTCAGCAAGCCCACCAGGGGGTGATGATGCTCTGCCCATCTGGGGCGTTGCTCCATTGCTACCCGAGCCATTTTTTAGAGCCTGAGGCAGAGGCCAGAGCCATCCTCAGTGCCCAGGTCAACTTTGCTCCAGTGGAGCCTTGGCTGCGAGAGGGGAAGAGAGAGAGAGAGGAATGAGAAAGGGAAGGGTGAAGAAGCAGATGGGTGCTTCTCCTGTGTGCCCTGACTGGGAGTTGAACCCGGAACTTCCATATGCTGGGCCGATGCTCTACCACTGAGCCAACTGACCAGAGCTTCAAAAAATATTTGAAAAAGTAAAACAAATACATGCTCATTAATTACAGAAAATTGGGGAGAAATACATACACACAACACCCAATGGAATAAAAAATAATCACCTAGAAATAATCATGGTAACATTCTGCTATGTTTTCTTCCTGTATTTTGATTCTTTATGTGGGGATATAGTATGATTACATACTATATGTAGAACTTAGGTTTTGCTTTTCTCATTAATAGTTGTGTGAGAAATTTTTTTCAAATTACTTAAATTCTATGAAAACATTTTAACTGGCTGCATTAATTAAATAAGCCATCAAGTCACTGTACCATAATTTACTCAACAATATTCTTACAGATTTTTTAGGTTATTGATGCTGTAAATAATACTCTCAAAACTGCTTGGGTACAAGAATTTTGTGTGACAGAAGGAATTCCAAGTGCAAAATTATAAGTCTCTGGAATTTTACTTGGCCTCTGTCAATTACATGATAGATTCAGAGAATTGATTTTAAAAAGTTAAAAAATAAAAATTTCTCATATTGTCAGATTGCCCTGTATAAATCTTATATCAATTTACAGTCCATTTAATGTTAAAGGTATTTATCTTTTTAAAATCATTCTTATTAGCAGTTCTTTGATTACTAAATATAAAATATATTTTTGCAATTAGATTGCATGTTTTTATTTTTGCCATTTTCCCCAACTTTTTATTTTGAAAAATTTTAAACCTATGGATAAGTGGGCAACATGTTGACATATTTACATTATCTCTTCCTTGCTCTGCTGCACAAACACATATACATACATAGATGGATATACATTCATAATACGTATATACATATATGAACAATTAGGTATGCATTTTTATTGTAGGAAATTTGTGATACTGATATGATCAGTTCAGGCTATGATCAGCTCAGGCTATTATCAAAATTTTACCAGTGTCCCAATTATGTCTCCTACAGTTTTTAATTTTTATTTCTTGATCCAAAATCCAGTCAAAATTATGCATTGCATTTCATCATTATAGTTTTTTAGTTTCTTTTACTCTAGAACAGTTCTCCAGCCTGTTTTTTGTCTTTCATAACTTGGACATTTTTTTGAAGAGTTGAGACTAGTTATTTTGCAGTGTTTTTCAACCTGGATTTGTCTGTCTCATGATAAGATTCAGATTAAGCATTTTTGGTAGGAGGTGATATATTCAGATTAAGCAAAGGTGATATCTTCTCAGTATATCACATCCAGAGGCCATGGTGTCAGTTTGTTCCATTATTACTGATGTTTTGTTTGATGACTTAGGTAACTGGTGGCCTCAGATTTCTCCATTGTAGCTTTCCCTCTTTGTAATTAATAAGTACTCTGTGGGTTGTACTTGTGCAAGGATGCCATTCAAATTTCTTTTTATGTGTTGTTAAAATGGGCACTAGAATTTTCTTGGAAAGTTTAAGTGGTTCATATTTTATGAATTGTGTGCTTCTGTTATTGATTTGTAAGTACATTCTTTTATGGTTATTCATTTTTAAACATTTAGTGAACTGTTAATTGTTAGATACAAGATGCTGTTCTGAAATCTTGATAACAACACTATGAAATGCAGGCACCATTTTCCCCCTTTATTTTATAGAAGAAACTGAAACATAGATTCATTCTAGGCTTTGTATTTTGCAAATATTTGTTCAGTTTATTTTGCACTTCTTTAATATAGTCTCTTTTGCTATATCAAAAACGTTATGTTTTTCCATAGTAACAACTATCAATTTATTCTTTTATAGCTTCTGCAACTATAGGTCACAAAAACTGTATGGAATATACTTACACTAAAAAATTTCTTACCTGAAATTCAGCTTTAAATGGGAGCCCTGTGTTTTTATTTGGTAACACTATCAGTAAGGTTCTCTTTGACTACTTTAGTTAAAATTGCCAACTCCCATTTCATCACTCCCTGCTTTTCTTTTTCTCCATAGCACTATATTTGAACATCGTATTTTACTTTAAAAAAATTTTTTTTTGAGAGAGAGAGAGAAGGACAGACAGGAAAGTAGAGAGATGAGAAGCATCAGCTCATAGTTGTGGCACCTTAGTTGTTCATTGTTGCTTTCTTATACTGGCTGCAGCCGAGCCAGTGATCCCTTGCTCAAACCAGTGATCTTGGGCTTCAAGCCAGTGTCCCAGCACTCAGGCCGAGCAGGCCATGCTCAAGCTGGCAACCTTGGGGTTTTGAACCTGGGTCCTCAACGTCCCAGACCCCTGCTCTATCCACTGTGCCACCACCTGGTCAGGCGTATTTTTTTTGTGTGTGTAGTGTCTTATTCCACTACTAGAATGTAAACTCCATGAAGTCAAGCCTTTTTTTTTTTAACTTTTAAGATTTAACATACATATAGGAAAATGCATGTGTTATAAGTGTATTGCTTGATGAATTATTTCAAAGTGAGCTTACTCATATAACCACCATCCAGGAGGACAAAGATTTTCATTCTGAATACATTTTTAATGCCTAAAATAGTACCTGGCACATAGTAGGTGATCAGCAAATATTTGTTGAATGAATCAAGTTACTTTTGTCTGAATAACCAGTCAGAGAATTTATTGATTATTTATTGTTTGGTTGTTATCCCATTGAAAAGCATAAGTTTTAATGAATATGAATAGCATAATTATTTAGCTATTTCCCTGCTGTGAACATTTAGGAGGTTTGTTTGTGGTTTTTTAAATGTGTGTATTTTTGATCTTCAAACATCTTTGTGCATTAAAAATTAATCTTCCTTCAGGCTGTTTTGATAGACTAGTTTCCTAAAAGAAATTACTAGGTCAAAGGATATGAGCAGTTCTAAGCCCCTTCTCATTTAGACAGAACATTCACTGGCAGGCAGTGGACCTGTCTGCTGAAGAAGGCACACAGAAGGAACTTACACCATGGGGCCTGTGTTTCCTGCTTTGGAGAATAGCAGCTAGCAGAGCAGGTGGCCAGTGCATGGTAGTTTCCTTGACATCACTGCCTTTGGTAGAGTGACTGAAATGCTTTGGGTTTGAATGTCAGTTACTCTCCTTATACCAGCAACAAGACTTGGGGCAAGTCATTCAACAGATTTCAGTTTCTCCTCTCTACAATGAGGGTAGCAGAGTCTGTGGCATTGGCAGTGAGTACTGCGTGGGATGTACCATATTTCTCCATGTGTAAGACATTCCCATGTTTAAGACACACCTTAATTTTGGGGCCCAAAATTTGAAAAAAAAAATTACATAAAGTTGTTGAACTCAAGTTTTATTCATTATAAAATTCATACAACTCCTCATCACTCTCAAAACTCCCATCCATTAGCTTGTCCTTATCTGTGTCTCATGACGAATCACTGTCTTCATATATTGCCTTGTCCTCAGTTCCATCTATGGCATTTGAAATGCCACACTTGTACAACCACTGTATAAGACGCACCCAGTTTTTAGACCCCAAAATTGGGGGGGGGGGGCAAAAAAGGGTGCATCTTATACATGGGAAATACAGTAATCTCAGGAACTGATAACTGCAGCTCTAGGGCTAATGGCCCTGGTGCTCAAAAGTTACCCTGGTCTAGACCGTTTTAGTAGATAAGCTGACTGATGCAAGGGGACCACTTCATCTCCCCTTGCTTATACATAATACATCCATGTCTGTTACCTTTGCTGGAAAAATAGATATTGCATTACCCCTTTCTCATACCAGTCAGCTCTTTCCAGGATTGCATTCAACCATAAAGAGCTCCTAAGCTCTGTGAGTTCTGTTTGTAATCTAGAGTACAAATTGTCTTATGTAAAATACTCTGTGTGGCTTTTACAATTCACCACTTTGCTGCCGAGAGGAAAAGTTGGCAGATTCTTGTCTCTCGGATGTTCTCTCTTGATCAGAAAGGAGACTGGTCATTCATTCAGCTAATCTTCATTACTTAAGGACCATTGAAAAGTATGATTTTTAATGAGCATGAATAGCATAATTATTTATAATTCCCTTGCTATTGAACATTTAGGTTTGTTTGTGTCTTTGGGAGGTTACTCTTAACTGTCCAGTAAGTATCCTAACACCAAAGGAGAGCAGATAGGAATGCTCCAGGGTATTAGGGGGCTTAGGGGAGAGAGAAAGGAGGGGAGTACAAGTTGGTATCTCTCTGTAGTCTTTTATTTAAACCATTCTTGCAAATTAAAACAAATCTCTATAATCCATTTTATTTTAATATTAAAATATTTTAAATTACCAGACTATTTAACCTTTCCTCTCTGATCACCAGTAAAATCTATGCTCAGGGAAGTTAAGCCATGGTTATTTAGTAGCTTGTCGTAATTGCAAGCACAGAGCTGTTCAGAAGCAGAGAAAAATAGCTGTGTTAAATATTCTGTCCTGGAGAATTAATGGACTGGTGATATAAAATTCATTAAAACATGTTATTTGTCTTCACAGAACCAGTTTGGGTGTGTGTGATCAGAGGACAGACACAAAAGCAAGGATTATATACAGGGGTTGGCAGTAGTAGGTTTATAGTTGTAATACAAACAAATAATATAAGAATGAATAAATAACAGACTTGTGTTTCATGTACTCATAATGTAAACCTACTTTTGCTTACCTCATATTCACTAGGTTCCAGCTAGAGTGCATCTCATAAAAGTTTGATTCAAAGTGTGAATTCAGATTTACTCATTTGGGGAAATTATTTTTTCAGTAGCAAGACTGGTTTTGCTTGTCACTCCAATCAATGAAAGAAAGTGTCCAAGTGAGTTGGAAATTAAAGCCAGTGATGGGAGTTGTGGAACTGCTTTTACCATGTGACTATCAGTTCTCATTCTGCGTGGACTGAGCTGAGCATCCCACCACGTGTGCTCGCATGTGTTTGTGTTCGTAACACGGTCTTCTTCCTCTGGAGTGAAAGATAAACAGCAGTGTGTTCCAACACTGGAGGGACTTGTTGGAGGCCAGTGTGGTGGCTATGAAGGGAATTTTCAAGGGTAATTTTGAAAAAACAATTTTATCCTTTAGTCTCCCCACCCCTGTCCCCCACACTGTTGCAACTCCATGCACTTGCTTTCCCTGAAATGAAAGCACCTCAGCTCAAGGATAAGAAAGTAGTTGCCCAGGGAGGTGAAGTATAGTCTGAAGATATAGTCTGAGGATAGTCTGGTGGTATAACTAACTATCTCACCCCCAAGTGCATGCTCATGCCACCTTGCCATTCTGCCCATACAAGGTTTATTACAATCATGGAGTGGTCAAAAATTTTTTTTATAATAATCTAGACATCATTTAGTCAACTCTTCTGGAGAACCAAGCACAGGGTCTGCCCGTGCTCTTTTTGGCAACAGCCATGAATTCCAGCTGCACTGGCTTGAGTTAGAAAAAGAGTTAAGTCACAGTTGGCTTGTGTTTTGCTCTTGGTTCTTGATTTTCAGGCTCCTTTCAGGTAGCTGCTTCCTCATGCAGTCAGTCCCCCAAGAGCATATTTGTGGGAAGAGACTGTGCAAGGGGAGGTGACCAGCTGTGAGCTTGGGAGAGAACACATGACACAGCATTCCAGCCAGCCCTCTGAGGATTCTCACCGCTACTGCTTTAATCAAATGTGGCATGTTGCCTGGCAACCTGAGAGTTATGGGGCTTTTTTCTACCTACTTTACCAAAAAGCCCTCTATCAGCTTTTGACTGACCACTCAGAGTGGAGTAGGAGATAAACTTGGCTCTGCCAGCCGACTTTCTTCATTTTTCATGCCTCTGCCTGCATTTTAACATTTGCTATCTCTTCTTTTCTCTTTTGTATTATATCACTTAATGATAGAGGCTGGACAGTTGGCTCTCAAATCAAGTCCAAAATCAAGATGGGAATTAGTTACTGAAAACATGTTCCTTTTTACATTAGTACAGATTATTTCATTTGTGATTCAAACCTGTGGATTACTTAATCGAGTGTTATATAACAGCAGACCTGTAGCAGGCACTTCTTTGCCACTGATACGGTTTTGACAGATTCAGTGGTAGACTTTGAAGCACACTTGGCTTGTTCTTTTCCTGTTGGTGAAGGCCTCTAACTGTTGCCTAATCTGGCTCAGAGCATGAGACTCTGTGAGCTCCCTGGAAAAACATGGTTTGTGGAGCTTTTCCTCTGGGTCTGAGGGAAATTGCTGTTACATACTCAAATTTTTCTTCATTAAAATCATAGCATAATATGCAAAGGCAGGTTGAATAAATTCATTCTTTAAACAAATATTCTTGAGTTTACATGCTCTACAGTGAGACTTGACTCATGTTAGAGGCATTAGATGTGGGACCTCAGGTTATAATTTAAAGGATGATAATATTTTTGTGAGGGAAAATAAATATAGAGAGTACTTTTTAAATCCACAAATGCTCCATTATTGAGCATTCTGTGTAACACTGTACAGATACATGACTTTTTTTTTTCCCTGAAGCAAGAAGCAGGGAGGGAGGCAGACAGATTAGATGCCTGAATGTACCAGACCAGGACCCACCTGGCATGCCCACTAGGGGGCGATGTTCTGCCCATCTGGGCTGTTGCTCTTGCAACCAGAGCCATTCTAGTGCCTGAGGTGGAAGCCACAGAGCCCACCTCAGTGCACGGGCCAGCTTAGCTCCAGAGGAGCCTTGGCTGCAGGAAGGGATGAGAGAGATAGAGAAAAAGGAGAGGGGGAAGGGTGGAGAAGCAGATGGGCGTTTCTCCTGTATACCCTGTCTGGGAATTGAACTGGGATTTCCACATGCCGGGCTGACGCTCTATCACTGAGCCAACCGGCCAGGGCCCAGATACATGACTTTTTAAAGTTGTTTTTCAGTTTCCTAGTTTGTGTTGAGTATTTTGACATTGGGGGAAACTCTTGATTGTATCAAGAATTTTAAGATATAATGTCAGAAAATATTCCAAAATTCTTTAATGTGCAACAATTTTATAGCACTGCCATTGTATCAGTTATTTTTTGTAAATGTTTTCAAATGTAAGATTTTTTTATCTAACCAGTTGATTTTGCATTGTCCAAATAGATAAAAAAAAGATTTACATTAATTTCACCTTAGAATGTAGAAAACAAGATGAATATTTACAACAACTTAGAGATATTGAGACAGGAAAACTGAGAAATGTCAATATCACTTAAAAAATCCCCCTCCCCCCATTCTCCTGCTGGCAGAGAATTTCACAGGTTCCTTAAATGTGCATGAATGGTGAAGAACTTGTTAGTGCTCTGAATTTTGGGAGTTGCCTTCTAAAAGCACTTACTCATCAAATGGGAAAAACTGCTCTCTCTCCCCCTTTCTCTCCCTGTCCTGTTCTTCTCTTTCTCTTCCTTCTTCCGCTACTCTGTGTATGTATGTGTTTGACTCCAGAGAAATGTCACTGCATTTACTTAAGCTGCTTTGGCAGCTATGTGTGGTTGTGTCAGACTTGAACACTGCCTGTAGCCGTGGCCTCCCCTGACAGAGAAACAAACTATGGGTGAAGAAAATAAAGAGGTGACATAGTTTTCCAAAAACCATGAAGTCCATAGGGATGCGATTTGGTAATTTAAAAGGAGAAAAATAGTACAAGTGAATGAATGTGTTAAATGCCAAGATGGCACTTGGAAATAAAAAATAATTCTTGTTCAGTTTCATGCTGCCCTCTTGGGACGTTTGATAATCCTTAGGGTTTTAGTGTGCAGTCTACAGATGAAACCCACCAGTGAAGTAAATCATTTGTTGGTCACATCATCTCAGCAAAGGCAAAGAGTAAAATTAATGTGGAAAATAAGACTAACTTCATCATTCTTCGTTTATTTCCCTTTGAAAAAGTGTGTGATTTTTTTCCTGTATACTTCTTTTCTGAAGTCAAACATTACCAATTATAGCAAATATATTTTATTGTCCCAAGAGGACCTGTAGTCTGAAGAGCACATTTCATTCCTTTTGTTGTTAACCTATTTACTCTCCACAAAGGGCAGGCACAGTGCAGGGAAGGCTCCCTGGAGGCACAGAGGCGGCTGGCCTAAGTGTTAAATGAGGTTGTGTTGGCATATTTTCAAACCTTTTTGGTGGTGACAGATCATATGTGGGGTGTCCTGGAGACAGTGAAAAGGCAAGTCGACATTTGATGTAGATTTCAGAATGTTCCACATCTGTAGATGGATTGCAGGGGTGGGGAGTGGGGAAGAGATGAAAGGCAGGACTAACTAGAGAGGGCTCTTGTTCACAGGGTAACACCATGGTGCCGTCAGGAGAGCACTGGCTGGTTCCAGACTGGTGGTGTGGCAAGGAATGGCTACAGGGACTAACAGGCAGAGTTGTCCCATTTACATGGAATTTATACATAATTTCTGTGACTCCTTCCTTACTAGGTTGAGAGAGGCTGGTTTTTGGTGACTGATATCCTCCTTCCCAGGGGTAATGACTCATTTTACAGGTGAGATAGCTCAGCCCTGCCTGGCTGATAAGGGCCTGTCATTCTCATTTTCTCTCCAGGTCCCCTCCTTTCCTGAGGGATTTCAGTTGGTTAATGAATAAGCTGAGTCAGGAGGTGTAAGTCAATTCTTTTATCAAATGAAAACCACATCAGAACATCCACAGAGAGACATTTAATGAAAGTGTAAATATTGCAGCATAGCATCTCCCATTTCTGGTTGGCTTATTATAAACAGACTTTAAGCTTTTCAACTGTTGAAACCTTTCAGTCTGAAAATGTGCTGCCCGGTCAGGCTTTTTGCAGGCCTGATTATGGGAAGTGGGGAAAAGAGGGTGCACTACGCTTTATTACAATAGCATTAATATTATGGCAGATTCATGCTTCAGAAACAGCTCCACAAGCTGCCAAGGTTAAGTAGTCCAGAAGTATTGTCTTGGTGTATGTAGTGCATAGTCATATCTGATGTGTATTTGTATCTGGCATCCAGAGCATTGTTAGCAAGAATTCGTCCAGATTAAAGAACTCTGTTTCATTCTGACTAGAGACCCAGCCACTATCTCCAGCCAGCAGTTCAGTTACATGTGGGCTCTGGTTGGTGAATAGGTTGTGTCCTAAAAGTTCTTTTGTTGATTAACCTTTTAGAACACAAAGTATATTGTCGCCTAGAAATGCCATTTTGAATAGTGGGTGTCATTGAGCTGTGATGTGTTTCAAACTTTGGGTCAGGGCCCATTAGTGGGTCAGGAAATCAATGCTGATTAAGACCAGCATAAAAAATTAAGGGAGAAAGAAAGAATAGAAAACATCAGAGCGGGTTGGATTGTGTGTAGTAAAGGTAGATATTGTTCGGTGATACTGTTGCAATTTAAAACCTATGCGCACTCTATGCTGCCATTAGAGGATAAAAGGCACTGATGTGAAGAGGGCGGTAAGTTGTGTCAGCAGTAGGTTAAATCTAGCCATTTACCACCACCAAACACTGTAACATCAGGCAAGTGACTTAACGTATCTGGGCTCCATTTGTTCAAATTCATATTCAAAACAGGGCTGTTTTGTATAGGTAGGATTAGAGAAGAGAGAGAATATGTTAAGATTAATAGTTAGGATATTAGAAAATACAGGATAATATATTAGGACTAGAGCCAGTGCAGCATCTGGTGCATGGTAACCTCTTTGTAATCCATTATTATTATTTATTTGTACTCCTTTGTGATATGTATATAAGCCTTAAAGATACTGTTATAAAATAGTCTTAACTAAAAACTTGTACTTACCTAGAGAAGCATTTATTCAGTGTTCCTGACTTTCAGGATCTGCCATTTCTTGCAGTCTAGGAGACCTTTGATTTTACTTTAAATTATTCCTGTGTAGTTGAGACATCAATCTTAATTTTCTCCCATGAAGTGTGAAGAATGTTGTAAATTGCTTAGGTCTTTCAGCTGTCTGTCAAGTTCTTCAAGACTGTTAAGTGTGGAATTGCTTTCCAACTCCTATTTTGAGTGTTTCGTCTTTTAAAAAGAAGAAGGTTCTCTTTCTCACCTCTCAGTTTTAAACTCTTTTGGAACTCCTTCTGCTCCTGTGAGTCCTTAAAATTCCTTCTTTCTGCACATCACTACCCTGTCTTTTAAGGTGCAATGTCAGCACTAGTGGAAACCTTTTTTGTTTGATATGGGTTCAGAGCAGCTGCTCTGTTGATAGCTTTGAGGGGTATGTTAAAATAGTCATAGTCAGGGAGATCAGGACTCAAATCTAGCTCTGCCAATTAGTTATTTGGGCTCTTGACAGGTTACTCAACCTCTCAACTGTTTTTCTTGTCTGTAAAAATAGAGCTGCCCACCTTGAGGGGTTGATTTGAGGAGTGAAAGAGCACGAGCAGATTGGTCACTCTGCAAAGAAGGCCACTGTCTCAGGCAGGGTCCTCACAGTAACTAGCTCATGGGCTTTTCTCCTTTTCTGCCCTCCTAATCTCCAGCCCTGAAGCTCAGGAAGATCTGCACCCTCCACACAGGAGACAGCCAACTTCCAGGGGCAGCTTCCTACCATCAGATTGACGAAGCTTTGCACCCACACCTTCCTTCTCTCACAAGTGGATCCCACACATCCACTCCCTGGGACCTTGCGCTGTCCCTTGCTCCTGGGCCCACCCAGTAACTTCTTTCCAAGGGCATGAAACCTGCTGGATCCATTTCCATCTTTTCAGAAGAACTCCCATGACCCCAGTTTGTCTTTGCTTCTGATAACTTCTCTCCTTTTACACATGGAATGGTCTGCATTCGTCCCCCTTGCCACCATGTCCTCTCTCAGCCTGCTGTGGTCTCCCTGCGGACACTTGGGCTTACTCTTACTCAGCTCCAGTGTCCTCTGTGCGATAGCACCACCGGACCCTCTCCTCGTACCTGCTCGCTCAGTGCACTGATGTTCTTCCTCCTTAAGCTCCCTGGCACCTTCCTCTCGGGGTTAGTCCTCCTGCTTTTCTGCCTGCAGTTTCTCGGGCTCCTGTGCCTGCTTGTCCCAATCTAAGTGATGATTAAATGTCTGTTCCCGATTCCATTAGGAATTCTTTTCTTCTTCTGTGCCTCCTTCATTACTATTTTGTTCACCCCCCACCCCCACCTCACAGTTATCTTGTAGAAGCACACGTCAGGTCACGTTCTTCTCCTGACTAAACAGGGGGGGGGCTTCTGCTACCCTGAGCGTGGCCAGAGGCCCTCTGTGCTATGTCTGTAGCTCTAAGAGCTTCACCATGGACTCCTTTCTGCTCCTCTTTAGGGTTCCACCATTAAGTCATCTTTTAGTTTCTCAGTCAAGGATGTGATTCCTCGCTCAAAGATCATTCACGTCATGTTCTTTCTCTCTAGAGCACAGGTCTCAACTCAATAATTTTAACCCTGCCTACTCTCTCAACCTGCAAGTCTCAGGAAAGACCCTAATGTCATTTGTTTGGGGGAACAGTCTCTCTGTTTGGTCAGCTCCCCCCACCCCCCTCCAGAAACCCCAGAGCGCTCCTTTTCTTACCCTCAGCACACGCGTGGAGTTCTGTACACTCTTTCTCTTCCTGCTGAACACAAGCACTGTGTCTGATTCACCCTCACAGCCCCAGTTGTCTAGTCTTAGAAGATGGTTTGTTTGTCATGGATGAATGAATAGATGAATAAGGGAACAAATGAGAATTTTATACATCGGTATCTATATTCATAAACAAATGGATGGATGAATTAATGAACAAATGAGAACTAGCTACATTTGTAAAGCAGTTAGCATAGTTCTTGGTAAATACTCAATAAATGGCAGCTTTATTTGTATTTAATTGGCTTTTCAGCTAGTAACCATGAAAAGAAAAAAAACCACACCACCAGTCTGGTTAATGGAAGCAGTGTTCCTTAGTGACATCATTTATTAAATGCTAAGGCAATTGTTGTAGGTCATGGGAATTTAGAATTTAAACAGCAGCCTCTTCTTCCCTCCATCCTCTTCATGGTAAAAATCATTATTTTTTGCCTTTATTCTTGCCTACCTGGTGTTCCCTTACTAATCGGTTCCTTTTCTTTCCTCTTCCTGTAGATATAGGCTTCTTCAGAGTAGGGAGTGTCTGTCTCTTCCCTTCTGCTACACTCCAGTACCATCACAATGCCAAGGTCCAGTGTTTGTGAATGACAGTGACTATTTAAAAAGTAGACTATTGTGTTGTCAGTAGACTTAGTGGAAATTAATTGACTGATTTTGATCTCAGTACAATTTTGAAAATTTATAGTCAGACTTTCTGATTTTATACTTGACTATGATTGATATATTGGTTTCTATACTTTCCATTTTACTTCCACATAGGAAAGATTTTGCTAGATTGCATCCAAATTCTAAATTATAGCTGTATTCCATGGGCTATTACAGACTCGGGTATGTCAGGCCTTTTCACTTCTAGCACACCAGCACGTGATGAGTTATAGCTCACTGAATCTATGTCCCTGTAGATGTAGAATGTGTTATATTGGCTTGGGCACAGTTCTTTTTGTCGGAAGTGTTTTGTGATTTAACAGCCATAGCCTCATTAATTAGCACCTACTATGTGCCAGGCCTTATGCAAGCAGCTTTGCATACCTACTCTTTGCTCTTCCTAATAGCCTTATAAAATACGTAGATATGCTCATTTTATGGATAAAGAAACAGAATCCCAGGGAGGCAGGTGACTTCCCTCAGGTTAAGATTTGGGAAGGGTTTGAACCCAGGTCTTTGTGGCCTTAGAACCTGTGGTTTTCCCACTTGACTTTGTTGCCTCCCTTTTTTATATTATAGGCTTCAAGTAAATGTCACTGTTTCTACATCTCAGCCTTTGTCCAGTTTATAAAGATTGTTTTCTTGGCTGCTTTTTTAGTCTTAATTAGAGAAGTATGAGGTGAAATGAGGTGTGGGACAGTGACCAAAATGAATGCCTGTCTTTCTTTAATTGAGGGGTATGTTGTGGAGAGAGCACAAAGTCACAGGCGTGACTTGTAGGTGGCAGAACCAGGATTTCACCTTTCCCTCCTCTGCCACTTCTCACTGGGTGCCAGTTGAGTTTTCTCAGTCTTGTCAATAACACCCACCTTCACTGCAGTAAGGAGCTAGTGAGGGCTATGTGGAATGTTTCTGTAAATGCTTAATTGCTCTTGATGTCATGCCCTGCACTTCACATCATTTGGGTTTTTTTTTAGGTGAGATGAGGGGGATAGTGAGGCAGACTCCCACATGCGCCCAACCGGGATCCACCTGGCAACCTCATCTGGGGATGATGCTTGAGTACCAAGCTATTTTTAGTGCCTGAGGCTGATGTGCTATCCTCAGTGCCCCGGGGCCTATTGGAATCAGTTGAGCTACTGGCTGCGAGAGGGAAAAAGAGAGAGAAGGTGGAGGGAGAAGCAGATGGTCACTTCTCCTGTGTGCCCTGACTGGGAATTGATACACTGGGCTGTCCATACACTGGGCCGATGTTTTATCTACTGAGCCACTGGCTAGGGCCTGTACTTCACATCTTTGAGAACATGGTCTTCTGAGCCTGTTTCCTTTTTCTTAATTCATTTCCTTTTTGGGTGCCTCCTCAAAATTCGGCACTATGGTGGAGACCCTGGGAAAGCACAGATGAGTGAGTAAGTTCCCTCTGCCTTTTACTTTATCCATCTGTCCCCTTTAAGGGGCTTGGATTTTTCTTACTGCTTAGTTTTCACTCTTTCAGGCTCAGTGCTTTAAAAAAATACCCACTGTGTGAAAGAAGGACAAGGAATCACAAGCTATGATCCTCACCTTGTACCTGAAGCAAGTTCATCGGCCTCGTCACTGTGAGGCTCAGGTATGGTAACGTGGAGGGACTATTACTGTGCAGGGAACCTGTTCTTCAGTGTCAGAGCCACCTCCTCTTGTTGCCAGTCTAGGGCTCTTCATCCACCAGATCAGGCTTCACCGTGGGATCTGTAACAGAAATTCTTGTGACTGTATATCCTGGTTTTGGCTTTTTTCTCTTGAGTGGGAACAGGCTGTCAACAGATATAAAAACTCTGTTTCTTCCTTCCTTTCCCTCCACCACTTAGACTAAGTCCCTGCCAAATTATTGAGTTGGGCCCAGGCACTACAGAGGTGAATAAGGTATGGTCCTTTCCTCAGAGGGCATCTGGCCTGGTGGGTAAATGTGGGGAAAGAGTAAGAGCTGAGATAAGATGGAGCGAGATGATTATTGAGGGCCTTTCATGGTGCACTAGCAAGTTGGGACTTTATCTTGAAGACTCTGAAGGGTCTACAGAAGAGAGGGGATGCTGTCAGTAGGGGAGGATGGACTGCAGAGGGTAAAACAGAGGGTTCTCCCTCTTTTGCCTGTTGGCATTCTGGAAAAAGCTGTATTTCAGCATGCTCCTGTTAGATCCCCCATTCCTGCTTACGACTCAGGGTCTGCCGAGACCCTTGGATGGGTTGAGAGGAAATACATCCCAGATCAGCTTTTGCACATAGGAAAATGTTCTTAGTAACCATTAGGGTTGCACGGTTTTGTTTATCTTAACTCCTTTCTGTAGAGATTTTAAAATTTGCTCCTTCGTAGAATCCAAGATAAAACCCTCCACTTCCTATCTGATAAAAGTGGAAAAAGTGGTCACTCTATTGAAAACCAAAATCTGACCAAAATTATATGGAACATGAGAAAATGTATCTCTATATTATGTTCATATTTAAATAGCAAACACTAAACATTTGGTGTCCTGCTGGCGTGGCTGAAAACCTAGACCCAGTACAGTAGTGCAGGGCCAGGCCAGAGGCTGTCAGAGGATTAAGGAAGATGCCTTAATGGGCATCTGAAGCAGGCACCTTTGAGCATGAAAGCCCACGCTGACCTAAGGGAAGTAGGGTTTGCGTCTGCAAAGCTGGCAGAGGCTGTTCTGACACAAGTACCTTCTGGTTGGTAGGTTAATATACTAGGTATCACCCGAGTGTCCTCCTATTACTGTTGTATGGAGAGATGGACAGGCTCTGATCATCTTGCAGACAGGTGTCTGTGCTTGTGTTAACTCTGAATGACATGATCTGGGACCCTTCTAGTACATGTGGAGTCATGAGAAGAGTTTACGCTTTGGTTTGCATCCCAGCCAAACACTTGTAATCTTTGGGACCTTGAACTAATCACTTTTTCTTCTGAGCCTCAGTTTCCTTATCCATAAAGCTAGGATAATGCTCATAGGATTTTCTGTGTGTGGCAGAGTAAGTATCCAGTAAATATTTCTTTCTTGTAAACATGGGATTAATAAGAATATAGGTAATTCCCTTAGAAATTGAGAACGTGATGGCTGAGGATAGCCACTGTAAAAAAATGCAGGACTAATGGTGTGTCCTGCATTTTCCTAAGTGCTCCCCCACCCCACTCCCAGCAGCTGCTACAATAAACTGATGTAGCAGTCTGATAGGCAGGCTGTACAAACCTAGGCTTGGCTTGGTTTCCTTGGCTTCCTGGGGAGGGTTTGAGAAGTTTGGCATTTCAGCAGCAGTGCTTATTTACACTACCTGGATCATCCAGGGGCACCTCCGTATCACAGAAGACATGGAAACCAAAGAAACCGAGACTGTTGTACTTGGACAATCTGTATTGGAAATGGCCCCCAAAATAACCTGTTTGGTTAAAAATGTAACGAACATCTTTGAAACCACCACTCAACCAAAGAACTAAAATATTGCTAATAAACTGCATCTACTTGTTGTTTCTCTCCTGTAGCACCCTCCTGATTCCCTTCCAGGGGAAACGACTCTCCCAAAAGTTCATCATTTTCTTGTTTGTTTTTTTTAAATTCTCTTTCTCTCCCCCATTTTCTCTCCTGCCCACTCTCCCCTCTCTTTCTTTCCCCCTCCTTTTCCCTCTACAGATCTACAAAATGTTATCTTACTGCCTGAGGTTGAGCATCTCTTTATATAATTATTGTTGTATGTGCTTTTTTTTCTTTCTGTGAAATAACTATGTATGTTTTTCATGTCTTTTGCCCATTTTTCTGTTGGGTGTTTTCTTACTGATTTTTAGGTGTTTTTACCTTTTTACACTTGGGGACCACTAAAGCAGAAATCACCCTGAGCATAAGTGAATTTGACTAAGATCACTGGGTTTGTAATCTTCTTACAACATCCGGGTGGTTAACTCTTTGGCGGACTGGCACGGAATTTCCGGTGGACCAGACTAGCAGTTGAGAAACACTGCTGGTGCTCATCCCCCATCAGTTGCATGTGACAGATATCACCTCCCAGTTTGTAGGTTGTCTCTACTCTCTAAAGTGTTTTCTGATGTACAGAGCTTTTACTATTAATGTGACCAAATTTATTGATCTTTTTTATGCTTAACACTTTATAGCTTCATAAATTCTTTCCTACTTCAAGCTCAGAAACATACTTACTTATATTTTCTATTCGAATTTTCAAAGTTTGCTTTTGACATTTAAGTTCTTCGTCCATCTGGAGTTGATTTGGCTGGTGTAAGAATTCAATTTCATTTTTTCCTATGGATAAACAATTTTTCCAACTTTTTCTTTTCCACATCCTCTGTCATGATGTCTCTGTTCAGAATCAAACTTTGACAGATGCATAAGTCTATTTCTAGGCTCCTTTATACCCTTGGTCAATTTGTCTTTGCAGCATACCACACTATCTTAATTATTTTAGCTTTACAATAAACTTATTTAGGTACCTAGGCAAGTTTGTTCTTTGTCCTCCCTCCCTCCCTCCCTCCCTCCCTCCCTCCCTCCCTCCCTCCCTCCCTCCCTCCCTCCCTCCCTCCCTCCCTCCCTCCCTCCCTCCCGAAGAGGGCTTCAGCAGAGCCAGTGACCTTGGGCTCAGTGGGCTTCAAGCCAGTGACCTCTCAGCTCCAGTGACCATTGACATGATCCCATGCTCAAGCTGGTGAGACTCTGCTTAGGCCGGTAGCCTTGGGGTTTTGAATCTGTGTCCTTAGTGTCCCAGGTCGATCCACTGCACCACCACCAGTCATGCTGCAATTAAACTTTCTAATGCCACAGAATTATTGAGGGATAATTTATATACAGTAATATTACCCTCTTTGTTGAACAGTTCTATGTTTTAACAAATGTAATCACATACTAAGCATATAGAACAGCTTCATCATCCTCAAATTCCCTCATCTCCTTTGTAGTTGATCTTCTCTCCCTATCCCTGGCTACCATTGCTCTGTTTTCTCTTCAAATTTGTTTCGCATTTCCTTTAAATCTTTTCAGTGTTCTACTAAAATGTTGGAATTTTTTTTTTTTTACTGCAGTTGCATTAAATCTATAGATCAATTTAGGAAGGAATCTAAATCTTATGTTAAATCTTCTTGTCCTTAAATGTAATGTGTCTATCAACTTAGTTGGAGAGACTTAGCTTGACAGTAATGGAAAGTTCTTAATTAAAAAAAAAATTAAACATTTTAAGGAGTTCTTTAAAACTTCTAGTAAAGGAATTACTTTATAAGATAATTATCCATCTAAATAAACACAGATACACACAAATATATGGCAGACATCTGGCAACATTACATTTAAAAATAACTACCCGTCTCGGTTCCAAACCAGCTTTGTTGTTCTTTTAAAGACCATAGGCAAGCTGCTTAACTTCCCTGATGCTCCATCTCTTTATCTGTGTGATGACTAGAACATCCCTTCTTTATGGGGTTGTTATGAAGATTGAATGCTATAATGGGTGCAGAGTGTCAAGAGACTGTGGACCCAGCAAGTGAAGCTGTGTGTGGATGAGATTATGTGGGAGGAACTGTTCTCACCTACAAGGAAACAGGGAGGACTCTCAGCATGTTTGGTTCCCCAGTGGCTTTAACCAAGTGGCATGACCAAAATATGGCCTTGAATCATTTCCCTGACAAATTTGGAAAAGGTTAGTGTTGCCAAGCAGCCGACTACATACTGCTTCTGACAGGCGAGCTGGAATCACTGGAGGACACAGCTGACAGCCAATTCATTTTGCTGATTCATCCATTAGAGGGGTGGCTTTGAGCCAGAGCTTGGCTTCTAGATTAAAGGCTGAGAGCTGCAAAGCTGCTGGGACTTGAAGGAATGCTGGTAAATTATTGCCATGTGAAGGCCAGCAGTGAAAAGTGGATTGTTATTTGTTTCCCCTTTTAAGCGATCCTAATTGCAAATGTGCTCAAATAAATTCCCCCTCTGTGGTTAAGGAGTTGTTTGTAACATTTGTCCATGGGACTGAGAGTGAAATTACTAGAAACAGTTGAACACTATTAAATCATCTTTACTCCTTTGTGATCCAATCATCACCTTTGCTTCCATGGAGACTATTGACTCATGCCTACTACTCTTTCATGTATTTGGTAGTCCAAATTAAATTCAAGAGAGGGATTATTGCAGATGTCATCCTTTATGGGCACGCGTGCAAAATGAACCTGCCAGAAGAAGGAATGAAACTGAAAGAGGGAAATCCAGAAAGTGGCCATTTACCGACAGTCAATACAAAATGATGATAAAAACTCCATGGGTTCTCATTATGTATCATGTTGGTAAGGTAACCTGTTTTAGTAAGTAGGCTCAAGCATACAGGGGAATCAGCTCTACATAAAGCTTGCATGTGATAGGGTGACTTAAGAGGGTGGAGATTGTGTCTTCTTTTACGCTGGACAGAACCATAGTAATTCCTTGATGGAAGCATAGATGGATGATGTGTGTTGATATGGAAATTGTTGGGTGGTTAAATAAATGAGGGGAAAAGTCAGAAGTGTGGCCCACTGAAAGCAGGAAAATTACTGCCATGAGGAATAAGGTTTTCAAGAAAAGATCCTATTCCTGTGGTTCTCTGATATGAGTGACTTTGGTCAATAGCATGTCTTCAAAATTTAGTGTCTGTTTATCTCCTTGAGAGTGAGTCAGAGTATGCTGTTTTGAGCTCACATTTCAGTAACTCACTCCACTTCCTTGGCGACTGTATAATATGAACGTTCCCTGATACTCTCACGGGTTTTTTTGTTTTTGTTTTTGTTTCTCTTTAACTCTAGAGTGAATGTTTGAAAAGTACAGCAAAGTTAGTAAAATGTGTGTTTCTTAAAGAATTGGGTTTTTTTTCTTCTGTGGTTGTTTTATTTTACTCTTTTAAGTAGCTAAACATTTAGGGCACAACATTCTGTAATCCATTGTTGTGCTGAGAAGTTTTAAGCAAATCTGGCCTACATGGAGTGAAGGTTAAGTGTTGTGTCAAATATGTGGGACATCTTCTCTCACACAGTTGTCTTTTCCTCTCATTTAAGGTTCCTAATGTAACAGGCATCTCTTATCCGGTTCTGGTGTTCTCAAAGACTGCATGCTTATCACCATTAGCTACATTCTACCTGTACTCATTCTCGATATTGAGAACTACTCTGTACCAGGAACTTTGCTAGAAGTGAGTCTGTAGGTTTGTGTCAAATATCAAGGTGCTTTTTGCAGCTGTCCAGGTACCAAGTCAGCATGGCCAGGCTCTTACTGTCTCACTGCCAGTGTGAGTAATGACTGTTGGCAGTGATAGTGGGTAAGGAGAGTATATGCTCACACTGCATAAGCCAGAACCAGCAAACGGGTGCCCATCCACCAACAGGCCTTTCGTGGGTCTTCTCCCACTCTGCCAGCATTTTCCATCTCACCTTCCTCTGACCATGAGGCAGCAAGGGATTGCAACAAAACTCACCTGGCCCTAGTCAGGCATTAACACCAAGGAGGGAATAAGCTCCACCGGCTTTCAAGTATTGCCAGCCAAAGGGACATTACAGAGAATTAGCAGTCTTTAAAAGTGTAAGAACCCGGCCCTGGCCGGTTGGCTCAGCGGTAGAGCATCGGCCTGGCGTGCGGGGGACCTGGGTTTGATTCCCGGCCAGGGCACATAGGAGAAGCGCCCATTTGCTTCTCCATCCCCCCCCCCTCCTTCCTCTCTGTCTCTCTCTTCCCCTCCCGCAGCCAAGGCTCCATTGGAGCAAAGATGGCCCAGGTGTTGGGGATGGCTCCTTGGCCTCTGCCCCAGGCGCTGGAGTGGCTCTGGTCGCGGCAGAGCGATGCCCCGGAGGGGCAGAGCATCGCCCCCTGGTGGGCAGAGCGTTGCCCCTGGTGGACGTGCCGGGTGGATCCCGGTCGGGCGCATGCAGGAGTCTGTCTGACTGTCTCTCCCCGTTTCCAGCTTCAGAAAAATACAAAAAAAAAAAAAAAAAAAGTGTAAGAAGAGGCATGTCTTAGGTATTGTAGGGGATCTATTGAATGTATGGAGTCCAAAGGGAGTCCGAAGCGAGAGCGAGAGAGAGGCAGAGCACCAAGAAGGCCAGAGGCCTTTGACTTAAGGTCAGTAACCTGGTTTTACATTCCATCACTGCCACTCACTCGTATCAGGGTCCACGGTAAATCTCCTGACTTCTGTGCCCCTGCTTTCTCATCAGTGAAAGTAATTTCCTTGCAGGTGTATTGTGAAGATTAGACATCATGTATGCAAAACACTGGACACAGACATATGGTAGACCTTCAGTATTTGACAGTGAATATTACTTTTATTGCCATTTTTATTTTTAACAATATAAATGAAGTTTACAGTTTTCCCTTAGTGGGTTTGTTTTGTTGTTGTTATTTTTATTTTCTTACTCTGAAAATGAATAATTTTCAAGCAGTAATGTTACTTGCAAATATTTTGAAAATTATTTTTTTACTTACAGCATGATGGTTCTTTACAAAGCACTTTCACGCTATAAGGGAGATGAGGGAGCAGTGACTCACCCTTTTTTCCAGATGAGGAAACTCAGACTTGGAGAGTCTGTGGAACATTCCTAAGGCCACCTGCCAGAGCTGTTGTTTGAGCTCAGACCTGAACCCAGGACTCCTGACTACCTCAGTGAGGCTAGGTCAGACTCTTTTTTTTGGGAGGGGGGGTGACAGATAGGGACAGACAGGAAGGGAGAGAGATGAGAAACATCAATTCTTCGTTGTGGCACCTTAGTTGTTCATTGATTGCTTTCTCATATGTGCCTTGACTGGGGCGTGGGGGGGGGGCGCTACAGCAAAATGAGTGACCGCTTGCTCAAGCCAGCAACCTTGGGCTCAAGCTGGTGAGCCTTGCTCAAACCAGATGAGCCCGCGCTCAAGCTGGCAGCCTCGGGGTCTCGAACCTGAGTCCTCCGCGTCCCAGTCCGATGCTCTGTCCACTGCGCCACCGCCTGGTCAGGCTAGGTCAGACTCTTTTATAAGGAATTTTTCTTTTCCTTGCAGCTGTCAATACCAGCAAATATGCAGAAAGCTATCGGATTCAGACCTATGCTGAATATATGAGGAAAAAACACGAGGAGAAGCAGATCAAGAGAAAGTGGCCAGAAGATAGTTGGAAGACGGTTGAGAGAAAGCGTTTGAACAATCAGTGCATGTCCTGTGCTCTGCAGAATCACTATTACCGCACCAATAGGTAAGAGTCCTTGGCTATTGATTTAAAAGGGCAGAGTTGTTCTAGCAATTTTTTTTGTTGCTTCCTATAGAATTGTAAGTAATAAATCTGACTATTGAGAAAGACTTTTCTTTAACTTTTCATGTTATATCAAAGTCACTGGAACAATACGTTCACACCTAGCAGGGAAAGCTCATCATGCAACCGCCAAACAAAGCGATTACCAGGCAAACCCCGAAGGCAGAAGAAACTTCACCTGTCAGGCACTCGGCTTCCACCTGCGTATCCCAGCTCTCCAGCAATGCCTACTGACCACAGTATATTCCAAGGAGAAGATGATGGTAAAGGAACATCATTTCTTAAGATTACTGAGCCCGAGATAATGACCAAAGAAATATCCACAGAGAAATTACCACTCAGAGTCGCCAAGACCAAGCGTAAACAGTCCAGCATATTACCTGAGAGGGAATCCAGCAGTGAAGAACACCACTTACCAAAGGAGTGTCAACAGCTTGCTATGAAAATGAAGGAATTAATAAGCAACTTAGCAAAATTGATGGAAAAACAGCTTTAGGTCATTGAAGCTAAAATCAACAAACTGATGTGTCTTTCATGCACTCAAGATTTACACAAGTAGTTCTTCATCTAGATTGTTTTATTCTAGTTTGGGTCAACACAAATCCAATCCACCAGCTGTTGCGATGGTCACAACCCAGCAAGTAACAGAACCCCAAGAAGATCTCAAAAAGGGTGGTTCTTGGGAAAGAGAATCAAAGGAAGAAAAAAAAGTTACTACTCCCTTAATTCCTTCTGCTTTATCAACCATAGCTGGTTCACTTTATATTCACAAAAACCCTGTTGAAACAGGATACATCTTACTCTCATTTTAGAGTCCAGAGGCTCCAGGACTTGCCCACCAGTTTCAGTGAGAGGGGCAGGTTCAGAGTTGAACTCTGATGTGTCTGACTGCCCTCTTCCCAGTTTGCCATGTTGCCTCTGCTTGAGCTTCTGAGTTCCTTTCAGATCCTACAAAGGGATCTGCACCACGTTCTTCCTATAGAAAGAGAATTTGACGAGTACTTCCTTTAATGGTTTTCATCATCCTGCTTTCAGAAGATAAATACTGGTAATATTTTGACATCTTTTTTTTTATGAAACTATAAAACATAGATATAGAAAATGAGGGTGGGGGAAGTTCATTATAGAAAATTGTTAAGTTCATAAAAGTGTGAATTAGCAGAAGAAAAAATTAGCTAGAACCCCACCACCCAGAAGCAATCACAGAGAGAGACGGGAGAGGGAGGGGGAAAGAAGCAGATGGTCACTTCTCCTGTGTGCCCTGACCAGGAATTGAACCTGGAACATCCCTATGTCGGGCTGATGCTCTAGCCACTGAGTCACCGGCCAGGGCCTGCAATGGTTTTCTTACCTGTTTTCTTCTAGGTTTATAGTTTTAACTTTTTAATTTAACTCATGATCCATGTCAAATTAATTTTGTGTATGGAACAATATTGGAGTCAGTGTTAAGTTTTTAAATGTGGTTATCTGGTTGTTCCAGCAGCATTTGTTCAAAAGATTGTTCTTATTGGATTAACTTGGTATTTTTGTCTAAAATAAATGTATCTAGTTCTATGTCTGAACTCCTCTGTTTCATTCATTTTTATGTCTATTCTTATGCCAGTTCCGAACTTTCTTATTTCTGTGACTTTATAGTAAGCCTTAAAATCCAGGGAGTATAAACTTTCCAACGTTTTTTTTTTTTTTTCCGTTTTTTTTTTCTTTCTTTTTTTCTTTAGTTGGAAACGGGGAGGCAGTCAGACAGACTCCCGCATGACCCCGACCAGGATCCACCCGGCATGCCCACCAGGGGGCGATGCTCTGCCCCCTGGGGCGTCACTCTGTTGCATCCAGAGTCATTCTAGCGCCTGAGGCAGAGGCCACAGAGCCATCCTCAGCGCCCGGTCAAATTTTGCTCCAATGGAGCCTCTGCTGCGGGAGGGGAAGAGAGAGACAGAGAGGAAGGAGAGGGGGAGGGTTGTAGAAGCAGATGGATGCCTCTCCTGTGTGCCCTGGCCGGGAATCAAACCCAGGACTCCTGCACACCAGGCCGACACTCTACCACTGAGCTAACCGGCCAGGGCCTTCAACATTGTTTTTTATTATTATTTTTTTCAGATTGTTTTGGCTCTTCTGGATCCTTGGTATTCCGAATAAATATTAGAATTACCTTGTCTTTTTCTTCACTACGATTGTTTTATAGGTATTGCTGTAGAGGTCTTAAATGTCTTATGTTAATATTCTTCCTAAATAGTTTATATTATTGATGCTATTATAAACAGAATTGTTTCTTAAAACAATTTACTCATTTTCAAATTGCTTGCTGCTTCTATATAGAATATGATTAATTGTTGTATATTGACCATGTATCCTGCAATCTATTTAACATTTACTTATTCTGATAGCTGGGTTTTTAAAAAATATTCCACAGGGTTTTATGTACACAGTCATGTACATACACGGTATTCTAGTAACAAGTTTTATTTTCCCAATCTTTATGTCTTTTATTTATTTTTCTTGTCTAATTGCACTGACTAGGACCTCTGGTATATTATTAATAGAAGTGATAATGCTGGAAAGCCCTGCCTTGTTTCTTGTATTAGAGAGGGGAAGTTCAGTGTTTCTCCATGAGGTATGATTTTTAAATTGTCCATACAAGTTCTTTTTCAGGCTGAGGAAGTTCTCTTCCATTTCTAGTTTGCTATGATTTTGTATTATGAATGGGTGTTGGATATTTTCAGATGTTCTTTTTGTTTCTTTTTAAATTATATGGTTTTTGTCCTTTTATTTTGTCAGTATTTTAAATTATATTGATTAGTTTTGAATACTCAATCAATTTGCATTCCTGGGAGAAGTCTACTTGGTAATGCTGGATTTGATTTACTAATATTTTATTATTAAGTATTTTTATGTCTTTATTCATGAAGTATTAGATTGTCATTTTCTTTCCTGTTATATTTTTGTCAAGTTTTTGTATCAGGATTATGCTGACATCATAAAATAGGAAGTTTCTCTTCTGCTATTTTCTGAAACAATACATATAGGAGTTCTTAAATTTTGGTAGAGTTTACCAGTGAAGACATCTGGACATAATGGTTTTTCATTATGAACTCAATTTCTTTCATAGATATGGGGTGTTAAGATTTTCTATTTCTTATTGTTTCACTTTTGGGAATTTGTGGGGTTTTTGAAAAGATTTTATTTATTGATTTTAGAGAGAGGAGAGAGAGAGAAAAGAGGAGCTGGGGAGAAGTAAGAAGCTGTTGCAGCCCTGGCCGGTTGGCTCAGCGGTAGAGCGTCGGCCTGGCGTGCAGGGGACCCGGGTTCGATTCCCGGCCAGGGCACATAGGAGAAGCGCCCATTTGCTTCTCCACCCCCCCCCCTCCTTCCTCTCTGTCTCTCTCTTCCCCTCCCGCAGCCAAGGCTCCATTGGAGCAAAGATGGCCCGGGCGCTGGGGATGGCTCCTTGGCCTCTGCCCCAGGCGCTAGAGTGGCTCTGGTCGCGGCAGAGCAACCCCCCAGAGGGGCAGAGCATCGCCCCCTGGTGGGCGTGCCGGGTGGATCCCGGTCGGGTGCATGCGGGAGTCTGTCTGACTGTCTCTCCCCGTTTCCAGCTTCAGAAAAGAAAAAAAAAAAAAAAAAAAAAGAAGCTGTTGCTTCTTGTATGCACCTTGACTGGGCAAGCCTGAGGTTTCAAACTGGCAACCTCAGCATTCCAGGTTAATACTTGATCCACTGTGCCACCACAGGTCAGGCTAGGAATTTGTGGGTTTTTTTCCAAGGAATATTTTATTTTATTTAAGTTGTCAAATTTATCAGCATAAAATTATTAGCTCAGATTATTTCTGTTATTATAATTTTAATATCTGTAAGATCCTTAATTATGTCCTTTTAAAATCTTCTGATACTGGTAATTTATGTTTTGTTTCTTTTTCCTAGCTAGATGATTATCAGTTAATTCTTTCAAAGAACCAACTTTAACTTTGTTGTTTTTTTTCTATTTTTCTGTCTTATTTTTTACATTTATTTATACTCGTTATTTCTTTTGCTTATTTTTGACTTGTTATTCTTTTTCTAGCTTTTTAAAGTGGGAACTTAACTCATTGCGCCACTGCCTGGTCAGGCTGGTCTTACTATCTTTTAAGGGCTGTGTTAATTTCAGACTGGAAAGGTAGTAGAGATCTTGTAATTTTTAAAAAGTATTTATTGATTAATTTTTAGAGAGAGGGAGAGAGGGAGAAACATTGTTTTATTGTTCCACTTATTTATGCATTCATTGGTTGATCCTTATATGTGCCCTGACCGGGGCTTGAACCCACAACCTTGGGGCACTAGGACAACACTTTCCACTCCGTCCTCCCTTCTATTCAGCTCCTTTTCACCTCCACTTCTGAACAATTGAAAGAAAGAATCAGTTTGGTCTGTAGGGATTATTGTAAGAAATTAAAATTCAACATAAAACTAGAGTCTAATTAATATAAAATGCAGGATTTTAAGGTACCAGGCAAATTGGTTTCACCATGGAATGTTTCTAAGATGTAAATCCAGGGAGCTTTTTTAAAGTAAAGACTTAAGAACAACTCTAACAAAGATCCCTTCTATATGTATATTCTCTTGTCTGGCTGGCTGGTGTCACAGAAAGCTGAACTGACCTAACTTGTCTTCTTTAACTTCTCTTAGACCAGTAGGTCAGGACATCATTGCTTTCTTTCAAAGAAGATATCTCAGCAGGATTCCTGAGAATAATATAAAAAGAAATGCAGACAACTTGTATAAACAAAACATGGTATAGAACAGCAATTTTAAACCAGTGTACAACAAGAATTTTTATTTTATGAGAGGAGGGGAGAGAGTGAGACAGGCTCCCACATGTGTCCCCACTGGGATCCACCTGGCAACCCCCATCTGAGGCTGATGCTCGAATCAAGCGAGCTCTCCTCGGCACCCGGGGCCAACACTCGGACCAGTCTAGCCACTGGTAATGGGAGGGGAAGAGGAAAGGAAGGAGGGAGGGAGGAGGAGAGAAGCAGATGGTTGCTTCTCTTGTGTGCCCTGATGGTGAATGGAACTCAGGATGCCATATGCCGGGCTGACACTCTATCCACTGAACCAACCTGCAGGGCCAAGAATTATTTTAAAATAGACTTTTAGGGAGAGAGAGAGAGAGAAACATCAATTTGCTCTTCCACCTATCTATGCATTTATTGATTGATTCTTGTATGTGCTGGGAATCAAACTCACCACCTTGGCATACTGGGATACTGCTCTAATCAACTGAGCTACCACCTAGGGCCTATACCACGAAAATATTTTTATTTATATTTATTTCTTCATTAATTTTTCTTAAATGAGAAGTGGGGAGGCAGAGAGACAAACTCTCTCATGCGCCCTGGCTAGGATCCACTCAACAAGCCCCCTGTGGGGCAATCAATGCTCTGCCCATCTGAGACTGTTGCTCCATTGCTTGGCAACCAAACTATTTTAGCACCTGAGGCAAAACCATGGAGCCATCCTCAGCGCCCCAGAGTCAGCTTGCTCCAGCCAAGCCATGGCTGTGGGAGGAGAAGGGAGAGGGGGAGGGGTAGAGAATCATATGGCCGCTTCTGTGTGCCATGACTGGAAATCGAACCCAGGACTTCCATATGCCTGGCTGATGCTCTACTACTGAGCCAGTTGTCCAGGGCCCACACAAAATTTTTGAAACATGCAACAACTGACTATTTAGTCAGGGCCACTGACTTCTTTTCTCTTAGATTGTCAAATAAAAAATAACCAATACAACAATATTCGTCTGGTGTGAATGAATCAAAATTATATCTAGTTTTTTGGTTAGATCAGTGAAAAGTATAATTTTTGGTGTGCTGCAGAATTTTAGTAATTAATTTATGTGTGCCATGAGATGAAAAAGGTTGAAAATCACTGGTATAGAATATTATTCAACTTAAAAAGGAAATTTTGACATGCTACAATATGGATGAACTTTGAAGACATGATGCTAAGTGAAATAAGGCAGTCACAAAAAGACAAATACTGTATGATTTCATTTTTATAAGGTACCTAGAGCCATCAAATTCATAGAGAGAGAAAGTTGAATGATATTTGCTGTGAACTGGGAGGAGAGAGGGATGGGAGTTAGTATTTAATAGGTATAGAGTCTGTTTTGCAAGATGAAGAGTTCTGCAGGTTGGTTACATAACACTACTGAACTTTACATTTAAAAATGGTTAAAAAGGTAAATTTTATGTTACGTGTGTGTCTCCACAATTAAAAATTTAAAAAGATGCAGGCAATCTGGAATGCAATTTTTTATGGTAGAATTTCACTTGGAGCCTTTTTTATGGTGATTGGGGATGGGGAGGGTGCTGACCTAGAATACTTTAAAAATTTCAGCAGAAAGTTATAAATTATCAAGAAAAATAGTTGGTGGATTTATAATTTTCAGTTACTACTTAATATTTTATACTTATTAAAATGCTTTTGTAGATGTAAAAATCCTCAGGATAAAACATGAAAGGTAGGTAAGTTGAGTGGAAATGCTGTGAGATCTGCTGGCCTCTGTTCTCTAGCTGCATGGGCTGCGGCATGTCTGTCAGCCAGACCGAGCGATTCTTAGATGGTCTGCCGCGAGAGATCTAGAGCAGGGAGTGTCAACTCGACAGACATGGACAAAGCACAGCTGTGAAAGCAGAACAATTGTACTTATTAAAAATCATGTATTTTTTAAAAGAGCTCAGATTTCTATAGTTCATTTTTTAAAATCTGTAATTATTTCATTAAAATTTAGAAAAATTTGGAATGACTTAGCTTTCTTTAAATTTAAAACCATAGAAGGAATTAGTCCCCATCTCCAAGAAAATTCATCATTTCCATTTAAAAGTTTCTGTATGCAGAAATTTAGAATATGGCACTGAAAAATCTGCGTTCACCCCCACTTTGAAGCTGTATGTATGTCATCTCAAGATTTTGATTTGAAATAATTGAAAGCTCAATTTAATATACTTAATCTGACTTTTGATGTTTTTGAATGCTTTCATGTTTCATAATAGCAGTAATATTTGAAAATCAGTGTTTTCTTTTCATAGTTTCATGTTATTTTATTTAAATAACCAAAATTAAAAGTAATTATCTGTTTCTAATGTTATATTTTTCATATTTATCTTTATGTGACAGCATATATATATTTTTAATAGGACTAACTATTGGAATTGCCTTCAACACACTTAGATGACAGGGAGTGAAATGCTATCTTTTCCGTATCTATTAACCAAACACAAAACAAATGGCAGTTAGTAGTTAGAATTATTCGTGTATTATTTGTAGTAGTTTTAGCTGAAATATGGTATGAAGTGTGTAAATCCTGTATTTCTATTGCCAGGATTAGAGATTTCTAATCTTTTTCTGGCAGTTCTTTTTATTTAAAAAAAAATTTTTTTTTTAAGTGCCCTGGCCGGGAATCGAACCCAGGACTCCTGCACACCAGGCCGATGCTCTACCACTGAGCCAACCGGCCAGGGGCTGGCAGTTCTTTTTTGACACTTGATGCCCTCCTAGCATATTATAAGCCAGCAGAAGCCACAGCATGCTTGTGTTTATTTGGGGGAGGTCGGGAATAAAGGTGAATGAGTACTATGGCCAAACACAAAGTTGATTATTGTGCTGATAGGTGGCTCCATGTTTAAATTCTGTCTACAGATTTTAAGTGCTTGTTTTGTCCATTCAAGAATCTCTGAAGCAAAGATTTTATTTCATTCAACTGCATTGCTGGGAGAGCAGAAGTCAAATGCTTACCACGTGGGAACGTTCTAGAACTCCTCCCTTTTATGCCCATTTTCTCTAAATGCCAGAGAACTAAAATCTGTATTTCAAATCTCTATTCCCAAAGTAAGACCAATTAATGTTTATTGTGTACAGTTATTTATACTTTTCTGTATATTTAAAGTTCTCATAATAAAATGTTGGTGAGGCCCTGGCCAGTTGGCTCAGTGGTTGAGTGTTGTTCCGGTGTGTGGAAGTCCTGGGTTCAATTCCTGGCCAGGGCACACAGGAGAAGTGCCCATCTCCTTCTCCACCCTTCCCCCTCTCTATCTGTCTCTCTTTTCCCTTCCTGCAGCCAAGGCTCCATTGGAGCAAAGTTGGCCCAGGTACTGAGGATGGCTCTGTGGCCTCCACCTCAGGCACTTGAATGGTTCCGTTTTCAGTGGAGCAATGGCCTAGATAGCTGGGCAGAGCATCGCCCCCTAGTGGGCGTGCCGAGTGGATCCCGGTCGGGCGCATGTGGGAGTCTGCCTGCCTGCCTGCCTCCTGGCTTCTCACTTCAGAAAAATAGAAAAAAAATGTTGGGGAAAAACAGAACTGTGTCTTGTAGTAACCTTGTATACATTTCCAACAGAGTTGGGCATTTGGAGTAGTTCTGGATACCCATGAGTTAATAAATAGCTGTCTAGCTGATTACTTACCTGCCCACTGGGGAGACTGCTGAAACACTTACCCTCCTAGCCATCAGGACCATGCTGTACCACCTACCTACGCATGCTTCTTGCATCTTCCTTCAACTCTTTTCTCTTTCTCTCCTTCTTTCCTGATGCTTTTTAAAGATTTGGACCACTGCTTCTGAAGACCCATCAACATCATCTCTAAAACAGTGTACATTCCCTCTTTACCAACCACAGAACAGGGAGGAAACAGAGAAGGCACTGGCATTTGTTAAGAGTTGACCACGTGTTAGGCACTGTAACCTTTGAATTGTTTTTTTATTTGATCCTTACAATAACCTGTTTTGTAACTGAGGAGACAGAAGTAAAGGAACTTGCCTGGAGTCACAATACCAGAAAATGACAAAATCCAGATTCAAGCCCTCATCTCCGTCACCCCAAATCCCATTTATGCTCTTTCCAGAGTAGCTCCCTCAGATATCCACTTGTAATCCTTCCCCACCACCAGAAATACCTTCTGAGTTGTCTTCTGTGCCACGTGGAACCCTTGGGAATTCTTTGCCATTTTTAAAAATGAAAAGATAAAGTTGGGGATTGTTGTTTGTTGCACCTAACAAATGATGCCTTGTGGTCACTCAGAAAAAGATGCAGATGGATGAGTGAACAAGAGAACACATAATACACCAGTAACATATCTTCCTTTCCAGTTACTTACTGGAGAACGCCATGCAGGCTGCTTTTTCCTTTTGAACATTGTTAGGTCATGCCAGGAATACTTTTAATCACTTTGCTAAAGGTAAGACAGAAAGGAATGGCATTCTTTTCATAATTACTCCAGTATCGGCACTATTTTATTGTCTTATCCTGCTGTTTAGACTGAAAGAATCATATGAAGGTGGGAGTAGCTCAACTGCGGATGCCTTGGACTCAGTTTGAAGACTATTCTTGTATGTCATACAGCATGCCTTACCACGTTGTTTTTTGTTTTTTTTTTGGGTGACAGAGTAAGAGAGAGAGACAGATAGAGACAGACAGGAAGGGAGAGAGAAGCATCAGTTCTTTGCTGCAGCACCTTAGTTGTTCATTGATTGCTTTCTCATATGTGCCTTGACCGTGGGGCTACAGCAGACTGAGTGACCCCTTGCTTGAACCAGCAACCTTGGGCTCAAACATGTGAGCTTTGCTCAAACCAGATGAGCCCATGTTCAAGCTGGCAACCTCGGGTTTTCGAACCTGGGTCCTCAGCATCTCAGTCTGATGCTCTAACCACTGCGCCACCGCCTGGTCAGGCTGCCTTACCACATTTTTTTAAGGGAAGATAACTTAAAAGCAAATCTCATATAATGCTATAGCAATCAGTATTCGGACCACTATTTTTTGAGTACTACATCTGTTGTACTACATTTGATATAAAGAATGTCCCCTGGCTGGTTGGCTCAGTGTTAGAGTGTCGACCCAGCGTGTGGAAGTCCCGGGTTTGATTCTAGTCAGGGCACACAAGACAAGTGACCATCTGCTTCCCCCCCCCCTCCTCTCTTTCTATTTCTTCCTCTCCCACAGTCATGGCTCGATTGATTTGAGCATGTTGGCCCTGGGTGCTCTGCCTCAGGCACTAAAAATATTTCAGTTGCAAGCAGCGTCAGATGGATAGAGCATCAGCCTCAGACAGGGTTTGCCAGGTGGATCCAGGTTGGGCGCATGTGAGAGTCTGTCTATGTTCCCTCCTCTCACTTAAAAAAAAAAAAGAATTGGGGAATTCTTGGGAGTGACCGTGAAGTACATTAGTTTATTAAGTTAATGATTTTAAATTCTTGGAAGGGGTTAGTTTCTAGTTTGCTCTAGTAGTAAATTATTGCCAGAAGGGTCTTCACAAACCAAACCAAGATGTGAGAAGCATGTAGTTCCTTGGTAAGAGAGCATCTTGTGGTTGGTGGTCCTCTGTTCTCAAGAAGCTGAAATAACAGTCTCCATTTCATGAGCAGCCCATCGGGTAGAACCTTGTTCTCTTCTGGTGAAGCCTGCATAACCCTGTTGATTCGGCTAGATTGTTAGTGCTAATGATTCAACTCATTAATTTGACTAAATGTATGCTTTAGGATGACTAAATTAATGAATATAATGAAACTATTAGAATTTAGAGTAGCAATCATGACATGGTCAGTAGCTTTCTTTTTATCCTCTACTTTCATCCGCAGTTTCTTTCTATTAGCTAAGATTACTTGACTACAGTGGGCATCATATAAAGGTGAGTCCCCAAGCAAAGAGGAAGAATTGGTATCTTCCATGAGTATGAAAACCCTACTTACTGCCTTTTGTAGACATCATTTGTGAAACAGTAGTTTACTTTTAAACTTGAGTCTGACCAGTTGACATGGTTTCTTTTCCCTTCTCAGGTTGTGTTTAGTGAGTTTATAAGAAAAATAAAAACAACTAAAAATTACAGTTTCCAAAGAGATGGGATGTCTTCAAAACATGTACGATTAAGATACTGATAACTATAAATTTTGTTGTTTAGGTAACTATGTGTCATTTCTACTTGCAAATGCTTGTAACTGTGGAATGCAGTAATATACTAATTCAGATGAATGGAAGTGAAGACTAAAGACATTTTTGAAGAAATACAGATTTTTTTTTTTAAGCAAGCACAATAAATCTCTAGATTTATTTTTTTTAAAAATAGGTGGTACCTATAATTGTATGATCAAAACTGTTACTTGATAAAGCCATATACCTTCTGGAAAGGACTTGGAGGTGATCCAGTCCACCCTTTGTGACCTTAAGAAGAATTAGAGGGTCTGCAAAGCTGTGTCATATCAAAGTCACAAAGCCAGTTAGTAACCACAGCTCAGTATATCCATTTAACATAACCAGAAAAGTAATGATCTATTGGTATAGTAGTTTTTCACATGTTAAGGGGATCTTTATGAAGTTCTTGACATTTTTTGTTTTAAAATATTTTCAGTAGAAAACATGAATAGTGTTTTTAAAAGTCAAATAATACAAAAATGTTTATAATAAAAATCAGCAGTCCCATTCTACTCTCATCTTGTCCCTCAGAGGAAATAACTTTCAACTTTTCATATTTACCTATTTTTCCAAGTGGTAATATACTTACTGCTACTTTTTGATTTTTCTCTTCATCCGTTGATTGCAAATATGGCAAGTTGCCCAGTCATTTTTATAGTCCTATAACATGTGCAAAGCAAGGACTCCCTGTAGTTTTTCAAGTTTTCCTCAGTTCCCTGCATTGTTTCTGTTTCCTCAGTTTTTTTTTGCTGATGGTGTATTGGTCTGTTTCGGATTTTGTGTTTCATGTTGAAGGCTTTCTTTGAATACTTGGCTATTTTTGTCTATTATTTAAGAGTGAACTAAAAAGGGATGAGAAGCTCTCAGTGTAGAGGCAGATCTTATTGATGGTTTATCTCTGTAGAGTGATGAGGTGAGAAGCTGGCTTTATAATTAATTACATCTTTTCTCTGAGGCTTTTGCTTTTCTTAATGGTTTGCTTTTTGTGATCTGTATAAGAAATTGTCTAAACTACTGTTGCAAAGATTCTCATTTTTTTTTCTATAAACTTTATAGTTTTTATGTTTAGGTATATGGTCTGTTTTGAATTGATTTTTATATACAGTGTGTGACATGGATACAAGTTCACTTTTTGCATATAGATGTCCATTTGTTGAGCACCATTAGTTGAAAAGACTATTTTTTCTCTACTGAATTAACCAGTTGGGTGTGTGTGTGTGTGTGTGTGTAAGTAAAATTTCTGGACTCTATTCTGTTCTGTTGATCTGTGTGTCTATCCTTTCACCAGTACCATACTGCCTAGATTATTATATTTCTAATGAATCTTGCAATTAGATAGTAAATTCTTCAACCTGTTCTTTTTTTTTTTTTCTAATGTTTATTCTAAGTTCTTCATTTTTTTCCACAAAAAGTTTATTCAGTTAGTTGATCTTTACAAAAAAGCCTTTTAGGACTTTGAGTGGGATTGTGTTAAATCTGTAGATCATTTCAGGAAGAATTAACATCTTAGGTATCTTGCATCTTCCAACCCATGAACATGGTATATCTTTTCACTTATTTAGGGTTTTTTTTAATTTCTCTCATCAGTGTATAATAATTTTCACCATACAAATTTTACATATACTTTATTAGAGTTGTCCCTAAGTATTTTAATGTTATTTTAAGTCATATATTTTTTAATTTGATTTTGGTTGTTCATTGCTAAGAAATACAATTGGTTTGTATATTTTGACCTTCTATCCTTGGACCATACTAAATTCTCTTAGCTTCTAATAACTTTTTATAGAGGATTTGGTATTTTCTGTTTAGACCATCATATCTACAAATAAAGGTAATTGTATTTCTTATTTCTTTACCTTGCCTTTGTGCATTGGGTATGGCCTCTAGAACAGTGCTGAATACAAAAGTGAGAGCTGACATCTGTGTCTTGTTCATGATTTTAGGGAAAAAGCATTCAGTATTAAGTATGATATTAGCTATAAGGATTCAGGTTTTTTAGAGATTGATTTTCTGACTTGCAGCTTGGGGGGAGATAAGCCTGCCTGTTGGTAGTGCTTTGGGTGCTGATTGGTAGAAGGAAACTGGAGGCCTTACTTCTCAGTATATGGGGGATGCTGCTTTCACCACTAGTTCTCATTGCCCCCCTCCTACTCACTCCCAGTCTCCGCTACTGGACCTAGTGCTTCTGTGAAAGGATCGTTTTCTCCAAACCAAACTTCCTGCCCAACTCCTGCTGGCCTGGAGGAATGCCATTGCCCTGGTTTCCCCGAGAATGGGATGGGGATCATATTCCAGTCCTTCTTGCTGTTGACATAGCGCCAGTCGCTACTATCTGCTTATTTCAGGAATCTGGTGCTTGTTATTTGCTGAGACTTTGCAGGGCTCTCTTGGTGAATCAGCCTTTTGCACAGCTTCCTCCTCTTTGCATATTTCTTTGGCGCTCTTCTCCCTACTTGTCATCTCCAAAGGGAGCTAACATCCCTTTTTCTGATGCTGCCTCTCCGGTTCTGTGTGCTTTTGTGAAGATGTTTAGCTCTCTCTACAGATAAATACGTGTTTAATTGGCTATGTTTAATTTCCTGGAAAAAATTTTAAAGCAGTTTACTTTTCTGAAATGGTTAGACTTTGATGTAGGAGGAGTTGGTATCTTTTCCTTTTATAACTTTGATCACATTATTGGTTTCATTAGCAAATTTTTGTTTTATCAGAATGAAGGGTAAATTTTGGTACAAAGTTAAACTTATCCTTGTTTCTGAAAATTTCAGATGTTCTGTATTCAGCTCTAATTAATTGTATGTTGGCTGTAAATACTTCATTTAGGAATTAGTGTATTCAAACCAAGTTCTTGTAAAAAGTATTTCTAAATGAATTACCATTGATTCTTTGTAACCCAAAACCAGTTTTTTTTCTTATTAGGCCAATTTTATATTTGCAAATCAACTTTATACCTAGGACTGAGCACATGCTCATATATATAAAATTCTTCCCCCACCCCCGGCCCCACATATTCATTACATAAAAGATGGCCTTTATTACTGAGTAGCTGTCAGGCAGACATAGCTTATTTAATGTTTATTTTGTTCTTCAAAATCAGTTTTTTTTATTAGAAATAAGAATCAATCATCAGCAATCTCCAAGGCATAGGCTATTCAATACCCTTGCTCATTCACCCAGATCAGTCCCAGAAACACCGAAACTTTAGTCATGCTCGTGGAATTTGAATTCAGCAAGAGAGTTTGTGAAAACATTGAAAATGCATTTTCTAGCTCCCACTTCCCCAGATTTTTCCAGTTTATTTTGCTGTGTTAGTTTGCACAGTGGGACATTCCCTCCTTCCCTCAATTACCTCTAGTAGGGAATATGGTATTATCCAGACAGACTGGGGAAGGTGACCATATACTAACCTGTAAATCATATTAATATTAATATTATGTATAATTCAGGACAAAATAAGCAATTTGGTGTTTGTCACTTGCCCTGTTGTTTTGTGGGCCAGCATTCACTTATATTTCAACCATTCAACAAACCTTGATTGCAGAGAACTTAAGGTTCTGAGAACCCTGTGGTCAATAAGGAGTGTGAGATCCTGCTCTCTCAGAACGTATGTTCTAGTGGCAGAGAGAGAATAAAGAAATAAAAAGAAGCACAGGCAGAGGTGAGTAATAGCAGGGCCACCAAAGACAGAAGATGAATGCTACGGGGAGAGGTGCTGCTTGTGCTCCTCAGGGGTCAGGGAAAGCCTGTCTGAGGGGGTCCCTTTCTGGGAAGATGGAGGTAATGCAAAGAGCACTGGACTTGAAGGACAATCTCAGGTCGACTTAACCAGCTGCATGACCTAAGGAAAGGCATACTCTGAGGATGAGCTTTCTTGTCTGTAAAATGGGAATGAAAACACACGTGCAGCTTCAGATGGTCATGTGCAAGTCTCAGAGGAGAGAATTGGGCAGCTCTTTAAAACGAAAGGTGGCTAGTATTTTAACTAAAAGGATTTCACTCTACTTTTGAGACTTACTAGAAAGCTATAGGAATAAAGACAATGTGGTGCTGCCATAAAGAAAGACAAATAGATAACAAAACAGAATTGTCCAAAAATAAAACCACGCATGTGGTCAGTTGATTTCCAATTGTATTTTCATGTAGGAATTCCTTACTGGAATTTTCAGGGACATTTGTATGTTACTCCAAATTGTGCAAATAATCAATTGAGAAATCAGGGTAAAGGAAAAGTATCTGTGAGAATTGAAGTTTAACCATCAATATAGGCATTATTAGTTCAAAGGAATCCACTGACATGAAGTTGAAAACAAGCAGAATCCATGTCAAAGGTTAAGGTCAACATTTCTGAAACTAGGACAAGAACATGTAGAAGAGAAGGGGCCATGATCAAATTAATCATTCTTGCTTATCACTGTTGTTGTGCTACAAGTGTGTGCCTGTGGCCCTGTCTGCTAACAATGAGTCATTCTTATCAATAAAAATATATTAATGTTTATACACATTAGTACACTCGATAAAAATCCTGAAAGTCTTGTTCAAAGAAATAGTGAGTTTTGGAAGCTATCCTTAAATTGGTGGTTTTGAAACATGTTTCTGTGTAGTAATGCTATGTTAGCCTTGCTAGGATATCAGAATGTTACATTATCTTAACAGTAGAATCCAGTGGTGTTTCAGTGTTTAAATATTTGCTGTAAGCTGCTGTTCTTTGCAAGTATGTTTGCAGAAGAAATGCAAAGACATTGTAAATATCATTGTGGAATACTCTAGTGTGTAATCAGCTGATCTAAAATCTGAATTAGGATAAGCAATATCAATTTTAACAGCAAAACTAAAATCAAGGCAAGCAGACAAAATATTTTGATTTCTAAAAAAAAGGAAATGAGCTTATGTGAAGCAGTGTGTAGTCTACTGCTCAATTCGTATTAGCTTTGGACACACTCAGAACAATTTGACCAACATCAGCACAACATAAAAGAAACTTCTACATCTGGAATATTTGTCACAGAACAAATATTAGCAGTGAACGCTTATGTGTTTTAACATCTCATTTAAGAATAACATTTAAATATTAAGTATTTGGGACATCTTTCAATGCTTATATATTATATTTGTTGGGCATCCCCTTGGTGCTGTTTTATTCTTTAATTTTTCTATTACCAAGTGTCTATAACACGTAAAGATTACTTATTAAAATATGCAATTTTATCACAATGTATTGATTCATAATAATAACCCATGCACTTATTATTATATTTTCACCAAACTACTCCTTGAAACTTTTAGTATAACCCTAAAAGTTATACTTTTATAACAGTGAAAATTGATTCACTGTTTTATAACTCGTTATTTTAAAAGACAAAGTCTATTAAAGTATACAGAATAATTTGTTATTTGATAATTTTTATTTCCTGTTCTCAAATCCTGAAGATTAATATCTTCTGGGAATTTGGAAAATTAAAATTTTCTGACAGAGGTACTGGTGATCCAGTAGGCAAAGGTTAGTTTGTTAACATATAATGCTAAAATAATTGGGTAATGGTATGCAAATATGCAAAATAGTGAACTTCCATTCTTTAATCACACCATAAGTTCATATCACGAACCTACAATGACTTAAAGACTTAAATATGAGAATTAAAACTGTAACACTTGTAGAAGAAAGAAAGGGAGGGGACCTTTGTGATCTTGTGTTGTGGACTGAATTGTGTTTCTCTCCCTCATTTCAGAGTTATACGTTGAAGTCTTAACCCCCAATGGGATATTAGGAGATGAGGTCATAATGATGGGGGCCTCATGGTGGGATTTGGGCTCTTGTAAGAAGACAAAAAGAGAGATGGCTCTCCTGCCATCTATAAAGCATTGCTGAAAGAAATGAAAGAAGATTTAAATAAATGAAAAGATATTCCATGTTCATGAATTTGAAAATTTAATATTAAGTTGTTAATACTAGCCAAAGTGATCTGCAGATTCAATGTAATTTCTGTCAAAATCCCAATGACATTTTTTGCAGAAATACAAAAATCCATCCAAAAATTCATATGCAGTTTCAGGGACCCCATATAGATAATTTTGAAAAAGAATAAAGTTGGAGAACTAACATTGTCTGATTTCAGAACTTACTACAAAGCTATGGACCAATGGAAAGAATCAAGAGCCCAGAAATAAATCTTTCCATATTTGGTCAAATGTTTTTTCTCAAGGGTTCCAAGACCATTAGATGGAGAAAAGACAATCTTTTCACTAAATTGGATAAACTGGGTATCCATCTGCAAAAGAATGAAGTTGGATCCTTACCTAACACCGTATATAAAAACTAACTTGGCCCTCGAGGTGGCTCGTTGGGTAAAGCATCATCCCAGTGTGCCAAGGTTGCAGATTCAGTCCCCAGGCAGGGTATGTACAAGAGGCAATCACTTAATATACAACTAAATTGAACAACTAAGTGGAACGGTGAGTTGATGCTTCTCTCCTGTACTGCCCACCCCCATCACTTTCAAATCAGTGGAAAATTTTTTTTAATTAAATTGGATCATAAACCTAAATATAAAAGCTAAAATTATAAAACTCTTAGAAGACAGCATAAGAGAAAATTTTACAACATTGCATTTGCCATTGATATCTTGCATATGACACCAAAGGCAAAGGCAATGAAAGAAAAATAAACCATGAAAATTTAAGTTTTCTGCATCAAAAGACACTGTCGACAATGAAAAGGCAACTTACAGAATGGGAGACAATATCTTCAAATCGTACATCGGGTAAGGGTTAATATCTATAATATATTGAGAAGTTCTAAACCAAAAATAAAAAAACAACCTGGTTAAATGGGCAAAGAACTCACATAGATGTTTATCTAAAGAAGTTATACAAATAGCCAATGAGCACATGAAAAGATTCTCAATATCACTAATCATTAGGGAAATGCAAATCAAAACTACTATCACCTCACACCCATTAGGATGGCTACTATTAAAAAAAAAAGTATCGCCTGACCTGTGGTGGCGCAGTGGATAAAGCGTCGACCTGGAAATGCTGAGGTCGCCGGTTCGAAACCCTGGGCTTACCTGGTCAAGGCACATATGGGAGTTGATGCTTCCAGCTCCTACCCCCCCTTCTCTCTCTCTATCTTTCCTCTCTCTCTCTCTCTCTCTCTCTGTTTCTCCCTCTCCTCTCTAAAATGAATAAATAAAATATTTTTTTAAAAAAGTATCAAGGCCCTGGCCGTTTGGCTCAGTGGTAGAGCGTTGGCCTGGTGTGCAGGAGTCCTGGGTTCGATTCCCCGCCAGGGCACACAGGAGAAGCGCCCATCTGCTTCTCCACCCGTCCCCCTCTCCTTCCTCTCTGTCTCTCTCTTCCCCTCCCGCAGCCAAGGCTCCATTGGAGCAAAGTTGGCCTGGGCGCTGAGGATGGCTCCATGGCCTCTGCCTCAGGCCCTGGTTGCAACAGAGCAACGCCCCAGATGGGCAGAGCATTGCCCCCTGGTTGGCATGCCGGGTGGATCCCGGTCGGGCGCATGCAGGAGTCTGTCTGACTGCCTCCCCGTTTCCAACTTCAGAAAAAAAAAAAAAAATGTCAAGGATATGGAGAAATTGGAACTTTGTGCACTGTTGATGGGAATGTAAAATGGTACAGGTGCTATGGAAAACAGTATCAAAAAACTAAATGTAGATTTATCATATGATCCAGCAATTCGCCTAGGTCAATACCCAAAAGAATTGAAAGTAGAGTGTTGACATACAAAAGGTTTCAGAACAGGCCTCTCCAAGATGTGCTGTATTGGCATGTGGGTTATTTTGAGCTGAGGGCAATTGAGACCTTGCAGAGAAAACACTTGACCTCCCCACTGAAGATTTTAAATTGGGGCTTTGCCCATAATTTGTTATCACCAGAAATCAGTTTTTTGACCTATCTATAGGGAAGAGCAAACTTCTAATTATTGAACATTAGCTCTCACTACCCTGTGAATTGCCGTCCTCCCCTCTGAAGCCCCAGGTGCCTTACCTCATTCCTTGGTTCAAGATGCCATCGATACCTCCTGAGAGGTCTGTGAACTTCATATATAGGATGTGAGGTCTCTGACTCTCTTGTGTGTGCAGGGTTCCCATAAGTACATTTGGTTAGTTTTTCTTGTTAATCTGCCTTTTTTTTTTAAGTGAGAAGATGGGAGATAACAGATTTCCACCTGGCAACCTTGTCTGGGCTGATGCTCTGTCCATCTGGGGCCATGCTCGCAATCGAGCTATTTTTAGCACCTGAGGCGGAGGCTCCATGGAGCCATCATCAGCGCTTGGGTCCAATGTGCTTGAACCAATCGAGCCATGGCTGTGGGTGCCATGAGAAAGAGAAAGGGGAGAAGGAGGGGAAAAGTAGATGGTCACCTCTCCTGTGTGCCCTGGCTGGAAATCAAACCTGGGACATCCACATGCTGGGTTGAAGCTCTACCACTGAGCAAACCAGCCAGGACCGTTTATCTTATCAACTCATTATTAGACCAGCCAGAAGAACCCAGAAATGTGGAAAATTTCTTCCTCCTTCCATGTTCGTAGTGGCATTATTCACAGTAGCTAATGTAGAAGCAGCCTCGGTGTCCATTGACCAGTAAATGGATGAGTAAAATGTTGTCTATCCATACAATGAAATATTTAGCCTTTAAAAGGAAGGAAATTCTGGCCCTGGCCATTTGGCTCAGTGGTAGAGTGTCAGCCTAGTGTGTGGAAGTCCCGGGTTTGATTCCCGGTCAGGGCACACAAGAGAAGTGCCCATCTGCTTCTCCACCCTTCCCCCTCTCCTTCCTCTCTGCCTCTCTCTTCCCTTCCTGCAGCCAAGGCTCCATTGGAGCTAACTTGGCCCAGGAGCTGAGGATGGCTCTGTGGCCTCCTCCTCAGGTGCGAGAATGGCTCCGGTTGCAGTGGAGCAACGGCCCAAATGGGCCGAACATCCGCTCCTGGTGGACATGCCGGGTGGATCCTGGTCAGGTGCATGAAGAAGTCTGTCTGCCGTCCCCCCTTCTCTCTTTGGAAAAATAAAAAAAGGAAGGAAATTCCGAAACATGCAACAACATGGATGAACCTTGCTTGACATTATGCTAAAGAAATAAGGGAGTCAGAAAAGATACTGTACGATTCCACTTATATGAGGTACCTGAAGTAGTCAGAATTATAGAGACATAAAGTAGAATGGTGGTTGCCAGAGGCTGGGGGCAGGGGAAATGGAGTTTTGTGTTTTTCAGTTTTGCAAGATTAAAAGAGTTTTTGAGATAGATAGTAGTGATAGTTGCACAACAGTATACATTTACTTACTAGCACAGAACTGTACACTTCAAAATGGTTAAGATAGTAAATTTTATGTTATGTGTGTCTTACCATGGTTAAAAAAATTCAGAAGCCTGACCAGGCAGTAGCTCAGTGGATAGAGCGTTGGACTGGGATACAGAGGACCCAAGTTCGAGACCCCAAGGTCGCCAACTTGAGTGCGGGCTCTTCTGGTTTGAGCAAAGCTCACCAGCTTTAACCCAAGGTCGCTGGCTTGAGCAAGGGGTAACTCGATCTGCTGTAGCCCCACAGTCAAGGCACATGTGAGAAAGCAATCAATGAACAACTGAGATGTCGCAACGAAAAACTAATGATTGATGCTTCTCATCTCTCCCTGTTCCTGTCTGTCCCTGTCTATCCCTCTCTCTGACTCTCTCTGATTCTCTCTGTCTCTGTAGAAAAAAAAAGCTCTACACAAATTAGTGTTCCTACTTTTATTTTTCTGAAGTTGGAAACGGGGAGGCAGTCAGACAGACTCCTGCATGCGCCCTACTGGGATCCACCCGGCACGCCCACCAGGGGGCGGTGCTCTGCCCATCCAGGGCGTTGCTCTGTTGCGACTAGAGCCATTGTAGCACCTGAGGCAGAGGCCATGGAGCCATCCTCAGCGCCCGGGCCAACTTTGCTCCAATGGAGCCTCGGCTGCAGGAGGGGAAGAGAGAGGAAGGAGAGGGGGAGGGATGGAGAAGCAGGTGGGCGCCTCTCCTGTGTACCCTGATCAGGAATCGAACCCGGGACTCCTGCATGCCAGACCGACGCTCTACCACTGAGTCAACCAGCCAGGGCCACTGTTCCTACTTTTAATTGCAAAAAATTGGAAGCACCCTAAATGTCCATCGGCTGGTAAATGAATAAATGAATTATGATATAGCTATACAATAAAAATAATACTTCTCAGTAATATAAGAAATAAAATACCAACACTTCTAGTTATGTGGCTAGTTCTCAGAGTATTATAGTGAGAGTCAGACACAAAAGGCTAAATCTGTATTTCATTCATATGAACCTTTAGAAAAGCAAAACTGTGGTGACTCCAAGCAAGTCCATGGTTTCTGAGATGGGGATTGAGGGCGAAGTGGTATAAGGGATCTTTTTAAAGAAAGGGAACTGTTTTGTACCTTAATTATTGTATTGTATACATGGTTAAATATAATTCCCAGGCCCTGGCCGGTTGGCTCAGCGGTGGAGCGTCGGCCTGGCGTGCGGGGGACCCAGGTTCCGTTCCTGGCCAGGGCACACAGGAGAGGCGCCCATTTGCTTCTCCACCCCCCCCTTCCTTCCTCTCTGTCTCTTCCCCTCCTGCAGCTGAGGCTCCATTGGAGCAAGGATGGCCGGGGCGCTGGGGATGGCTCCTTGGCCTCTGCCCCAGGCACTGGAGTGGCTCTGGCCGCCGAGGAGTGACTCCCCGGAGGGGCAGAGCATTGCCCCCTGGTGGGCGGAGCATCGCCCCTGGTGGGCGTGCCGGGTGGATCCCAGTCGGGCGCATGCGCGAGTCTGTCTGACTGTCTCTCCCCGTTTCCAGCTTCAGAAAAATACAAAAAAAAAAAAAATACAATTCTCATATTAAACCAAGTGTACATTTAAAATGTGTGAGTTTCACTGCATATAAATAATGTCCTAATTTAAAATAAAGAGAATTTCACGGGACAGCTAGATTTTTGTGGTTTTATAGAAGGAGCTTGTGAATGTGACCTTTCTATTAGCAGTTTTTCTAAAAAGGAAGAAGCTAATGGAGACTCTTGCAGAATTTGTATTTAGTTGCTGAATTGTTAATATATTACATCAAAATTCTGAGTTTGACCTAATAGTTATTGTAACCAGGATGGCTTATTATTTGCATCCCCAATATAAATACTAATCAAGGTTTAATATTCTATTTTGACATACCAAGTTGTGTCTGAAACATTTTATTTTTTAATTAGTCACCACTTTTTCAGTGGATTTAAATGTGTTCTTAATATTCGTTATAAAATGGCTCACTTCATACATTATAATTTTGCATGCAAAATGAGCTCAGATTAATGGGAGATTTGTTTTGCCTGATATTATTTTGACTTGACCTTTGAAATTAGTCCATACAGAAATATCAACATTCATGTATTGAGAATGTCTATACATACCACACACACACACACACACACAAACTGAATCTTTAATTAAAATTTAAAGGTAGTATTTCATATATCTGATTTTTAATGTATGATAAAAACTGTTTTTGATCCAAACCGCTTTAGTTAACCTATATGGGTTGTAATCATAGCATTTATTTTTATTAGAGAATGATAGTTGAGAAAATTTTATGTTGGCGTGGATGTTACATATAGTCAGCCCTGGCCGGTTGGCTCAGTGGTAGAGTGTCAGCCCGGTGTGTGGAAGTTCCAGGTTCGATTACTGGTCAGGGCACACAGGAGAAGCGCCCATCTGCTTCTCCACCCTTCCCCCTCTCTTTTCTCTCTATATCTCTTCCCCTCCCATAGCCAAGGCTCCATTGGAGCAAAATTGGCTCCAGGCGCTGAGGATGGGCTCCACTTCAGGTGCTAGAATGGCTCTGGCTGCAGTGGAGCAACGGCCCAGATGGGCAGAGCATCACCCCCTGGAAGGCATGCCAAGTGGATCCTGGTCAGGTACATGGGGGAGTCTGACTGCCTCCCCTCTTCTAACCAGAAAAATACAAAAATAAATAAATACATATTGTCAACCAGTGGCCTTTAGTACCAATTCAGCTCCAGCAGAAATCTCCAGTTTGGGGTGCAGCGAAGAAGGAAACTTGATTCAGTGCAAAATTGCTCAATTATGATATGGCATGGCTGAGGCAGACCTGGGGTCAAGTGGCCCCAGAGCCGGGGTCCTTTCCTGCGAGATAGCGCAGCTCTGGCCTGGGAAAAATAGTCTTTAGTCTTAAGGGGAAAGGGCAAGTGTGCTCTCAGAGCCAGAGGGGAGCTGGCTTATAGAGACAGAAGTCCTGCCCTTGGTCCCTGATTGGTCTGTCCTTATGCAAATGAGGACTTCAGTTCCTTGCAGTTTGATTGGTTCAAAAGGCACTTTCCTGATTGGTCAGAATGGAGTTGCTCTGATTGGTTGGTAATGATGGGGAACAGCTGTACAGCTTGGATTGGATGGGGAAAGCTTCAGTCCTATTGGTTGGCATAGGATTCCAGGAACTCCCTTTTAAGAGCTGGATCAAATGGCAGGAAGTTCAGTGCAGGCTTCTCCCTGAAGTGCAGTTTGTGTGAGAGACCCCTATGTAGAAGTAGCTGCTAGGCTCTTTTTTTTTTTTTAAATTTGAGCCCAGTTAGCCACCAGGAACCCTTTTTTTGTCTGTATCTTTCTCAGGGTCCACAAAATGCAAACATATGAAATATATTCATGTTAGAGATATGTAAGGGCTTTGCCAAGCATGATGTACCATAAACAATAGCCCTTCCTAGGAAGCAGAGGATTCTTATTTGAGAGCAAAAACTTCAAATTAGAAACTAAGAAATATGTTTCAAATTGAGAAAATGTTTATGAAAATGTTTTGTAAATGTGAAAGTTACATAAAAACAAGAACCTTCTAAGGGCAAGATTCTAGCATAGTTTCTGAGGCACAGTAGACTTGAGATGCTCAGATGCATGTGGAGAGGAGCTTTACAGTTTCATGGGCCTTGTTGGGCAAAAATACCACAGTAACCTATGGTTAGGGTAAAAGCAATGTATTCCAGCAAATGCCTACAAAACCATTATTTGCCAATTAATGCTAAAATTAAAGCAATCCATGCATGTTTAGAGAAGATGCACCTAATGTTTGACAGAAGCATACTCCGGCCTGACCTGTGGTGGCGCAGTGGGATAAAGCGTCGACCTGGAACACTGAGGTTGCCGGTTCGAAACCTTGGGCTTGCCTGGTCAAGGCACATATGGGAGTTGATGCTTCCTGCTCCTCCCCCTTCTCTCTCTCTCTCTCTCTCTCTCTCTCTCCCCTCTCTCTAAAAATCAATAAATAAAATATTTAAAAAAAAAAAAAAAAAAAGAGGCATACTCCTATAAAGAAATAGCATTACCACCACCCCAGAATGTTTCCTCACGTTCCCCTAGTTTAAGCCTTGTCTGCCCTTCCCCACCGTGCCATTCTTCTGAATTTTTCCCCATTGATTAGTTTAGCCTTTTCTGGAATTTCATATATAAATAAGTTATGAAATATCCACTCTTTTTCACCTAGAATGTTTTTGAGTTTTATCCGTGCTTTTACAAACATCAGTAGTTCCTTTCTATTAACATGCTGAATTGTATTTCATTGGATGCGTGTAGCACAGTTTTTCCATTCATTCTGAACTGTCCCCAATTTTTGTTTGTTATAAATAATGGATGACTTAAAGGCCTCTTAAGACAGACAAACTGAGTGTTCAGGGGAACATGGAAGTAGAGGAATGCTAGGCAGTGGAATTGGGAAACATTCTCGGGGCTAGTGGTTGAGCAGGAAGAGAGGCAGAAGGGTCTTGGCATAAACAGCAGAACTGAAATAGGGAATATAGGTTATATTGGGACTGATAAACTCTCTAAAGGGATGGTGGATGTATGGGAAAGGGCACGTAATGGAATTCATTAAGGTCACTGTATATTGTCTTTGCAGCTTGACTGCTTAGTGGAAGATAAGGCTAGGAAAGCAGATTGGGACTCAGATGACAGCAATTCCTGGATGGCATGTCAGGCAGTTTAAATTTAGGATTGTAGTGGAGAGCCATGCAAGTTTTTAAGCTGGGAGCATCTTGATCAAAATTCTGCTTTGGAAGAAGTTTGAACATTGGGAGGAATGGCTTTGAAGGGGAAGGGAAACTGGGAAGACGAGGAGAGGGAGGCCTGGGCCAGGTAGGATCCTGTTTTGAGTCTGGGGCAGGAGAGGGAGGTACCACAGTGGCACTGGGTGAGGACAGAGATGGACTGGTGGTAGATAGGAATAAAAAGGGTAGGACTGGAGGCTGTTTGGGGTGGCCCAAGGGAGGCACTTATTAAGTTGGGGGAATACTGGTTAATGAGAGGACGAGCTTCTCTGAAGGAGAAGGGCCCAGGCAATGAGGAATGAAAAGGGACAGATGCCAACTATGAGGGTGTGAGCCAGGTGGCTGGAGAGACATTCAGTTGTACCCGATGAGACATTTTGTTAATGGTCAGGACATCCTCTTTCTGGTATTAATAGGTTGACAATATATTTCTTAGTCATGTATAAACACACACTTCTGTCCTAGATTGTGTCTCAGCAGGTATTAGAAAATACGCAATGAAATTTACTGTTTTTTATTTGTTACACATCATGCTTTGATAACATTTTTGCTTTTAATTGAAAAATAACATCAGACTTTAAAAGAGCTGCACAAATATTATCACTGAATTTAAGGGGTTCACAACTTGGGGTGTTCTATTCAAGAATGAGATGTAGTTGTCACAAAGTAGTCTTATTTATTTGCAGCAAGTAAAGGAGAAAAGATTCATATTCAAAGCTCTGTATTTTTGAAGGGAGGCTTAGTTATTGTTTATATACACTATTTGGTCAATTACACACTGATCTTGTACTATCTAAAAATATTACAAAGATAACCTGTATCTATACTTTCTAACCAAATTTATCTAATATTAACATTGTGTTACTAATGTTAACATTTGTTGTGGGGGTTTTTTTGTTTAGTTTTTTTTTTGTATTTTTCTGAAGCTGGAAACAGGGAGAGACAGACAGACTCCCGCATGCGCCCGACCGGGATCCACCCTGCACGCCCACCAGGGGCGACGCTCTGCCCACCAGGGGGCGATGCTCTGCCCCTCTGGGGGGTCACTCTGCCGTGACCAGAGCCACTCTAGCACCTGGGGCAGAGGCCAAGGAGCCATCCCCAGTGCCCGGGCCATCTTTGCTCCAATGGAGCCTTGGCTGCGGGAGGGGAAGAGAGAGACAGAGAGGAAGGAGGCGGGGGGTGGAGAAGCAAATGGGCGCTTCTCCTATGTGCCCTGGCCGGGAATCGAACCCGGGTCCCCCGCACGCCAGGCCAACGCTCTACCACTGAGCCAACCGGCCAGGGCTGTTGTGGGGTGTTTTTTTTTTGCTTTGTGTACATAGGTTCTCTTTCTCCCTTCCCCCTTCCTTTATCTGTATATAGCAGGTCCTCATCATTTTGTTTGTTTCATTATAACATTGATGAGCCCTGGCCGGTTGGCTCAGCGGTAGAGCGTCGGCCTAGCGTGCAGAGGACCCGGGTTCGATTCCTGGCCAGGGCACACAGGAGAAGCGCCCATTTGCTTCTCCACCCCTCCGCCGCACTTTCCTCTCTGTCTCTCTCTTCCCCTCCCGCAGCCAAGGCTCCATTGGAGCAAAGATGGCCCGGGTGCTGGGGATGGCTCTGCGGCCTCTGCCTCGGGCACTAGAGTGGCTCTGGTTGCAACATGGCGACGCCCAGGATGGGCAGAGCATCGCCCCCTGGTGGGCAGAGTGTCGCCCCTGGTGGGCGTGCCGGGTGGATCCCGGTCGGGCGCATGCGGGAGTCTGTCTGACTGTCTCTCCCTGTTTCCAGCTTCAGAAAAATGAAAAAAGAAAAAAAAAAATAACATTGATGAGATACCATTGGAACTTAACTCCTGTTTACATCAAATAGCCTGTGGTAAAATTGGTTTCATTATATAGTGTGTTGGTTGGCTTAAAGTCCCAGACATTGCTAAGTGAGGGCTTATTTTACACACACACACTGTACTGTGTTTTCTCTCTCAGTCCCTTTCTCCTTTCTCTCTTTCTCCTGCCAACGCCTCCCCCTCCGCCCCAACAGTTATTTTTTCTTGAACCATTTGAAAGAAAGGTAGACACATCGTGGTCCTTAATCCCCAAATACTCTGAATAAGGGTATTATTCTCTGACATAAATAGAGTACAGTTACCAACCTTGATAATTTAACATTGATCTGATATTTAACCTACTGTTCATTTCTGTATTATTATTTGATCCAGTAATGTCTATATAGCTTCCCCCTTCCAGTGTAAGATTCAGTCGATGGTCCAGTCTAAACCCTAGTTTGTATATGTTCCATCTAGCTTTCATGTCTCTTTAGTCTTTTTATGACATTTTTAAAGAACATCATCCCCTCCCTCCCATACACTTTTTTCAGTAAGATATTTTTCATCAGGGTTTGTGTGATGTTTCTTCATGATTACATTGAGGTTTTACAGTCCTGACCAGAGTACTACGTAATTGGGTAGCCAGAGGTTTTTTGTTTATTTGTTCGTTTGTTTTTAATGTAGCATTTGAAGCACTCACTTCCCAGGAGGGCTTAAGTAGGAGGGTGTTCAAAGTGGAATGACTTGATTTTTTTATGCGCTTCATAACTTGAGGGCTATAATAAGTCTATAGGACCCATTTAGAAGAGACGGGACTCACACTGGCCATGTGGTCTCTGTTTTTATCAAGTTATATTTCAGGGAACATATTTTCTTAAGGAAAAATTGGGACATATAATTGATTTAATTTAACATGTCAAATCCTATAAAGCTTTAAAAATGAAGCCAGGGTTAATTATAAATTTGGCACTTTTTGGAATAGCAGAGAATTACAGGAAGATGGGATATGCCCTCTAAGTATATTCAAATGCATGGGTAGTGTGATAACTGACTCAGATTTCTTCTGTTCTGTTGTGTATCCATTAGGTAGTCAAGAAGGTAACAATGCTAGTTTCTGATATAATGTATTTAAGGCTGTTTTGTTAAAGTAGCTGAACCAAAATAGAGACCAGGGATGTTCCTTAAAAATGTATTGTTTAAACACTAAGAATAGCTTAGATTTGTATATATCTCTATACAAGCACAATGTAGAACTTTCTACTGCATAAACTTGTCATGGGTAAACTTCTAGACTTCAGGTCATAATGAGATCTTAACTTACACGTACAGGCAGCAGCTGCCCATGTTGTTGATTGCTAGTTAAGTGTTAATAAAATTAAGAATATCAAAATATTTTTATAAGTTAATCTTGTTGTTGCTCTTAACACTTTACATATTGTCCCCCGGTTTGCATTTCAGCCTTACAGCTGCCGGCACAGTACGAAAAAGAAGTCTGAGTCCCAGCGAAGCAGAGACCGGAGTATCAGGAGAGGCTTCTGACCTTGACCTTGAGCTCGAACAGACAGATTCCTGTGCAGAATCCTTCTCAGAGGGAAGGAAAAAGACCAAGAAATTTAAAAGAATGAAGAAGGACCTTTCTCCAGCAGGTTTGTATTGACTCTTTCTAAAGTTCTAGAGTTGTGTACTCTTAAGTGCTCTAGAAACTTGTATTTTGTGGGAGAAATTACAGAAAGGCTTCAGTTGGTGGCAGGCCCAAATAGTCTTCCACAGGACCAGATGTGCATCTGTGTGTGTGTGTGTGTGTGTGTGTGTGTGTGTGTGTGTGTGTGTGAAGCAGGGGGAAGGCAGTCAGACAGACTCCTCCATGCACCCGACTGGGATCCATCTGGCATGCCCACCAGGGGGCGATGCTCAGCCCCTCTGGGCTGTTGCTCTGCTGCAACCGGTATCATTCTAGCGCCTGAGGCGGAGGCCCCAGAGCCATCCTCAGGGCCCAGGGCCAACTTTGCTCCAATGGAGCCTTGGCTGCCGGAGGGGAAGAGAGAGACAGAGAGGAAGGAGAGGGGGAAGGGTGGAGAAGAAGATGGGCGCTTCTCCTGTGTGCCCTGGCCGGGAATCGAACCCTGGACTTCCACACTCTGGGCTGACGCTCTACTGCTGAGCCAACCGGCCAGGGCTGGGACCAGATGATTTTAGGACCTGTTTAATTTAATTTGCAGAATCCCTTAAAAGAGCTGGCTCTTTATAGAGAAGGCTTTTTGTGGGGCTCCTGGTTAAAGATGGTTAGTCTATTTTGGTATCTTCTTTCTCTTCGTCTATGGTTTAGAGGTTTTGTCGATATGTTTAAAGTAGCCTTCGTATTTTAAATGTACATTTAAATTTACACAGAGGTCTACTCCTACACATGTTATTTTTAGTAGCAGAATTTTCACTGTTCCCACAAAACCCAAGCAGGCTGGATTTCTCTCATAAGCAGAATTATGTAAGGAGCAAAGGAAAGAGGAAATTAGCATACAATGAGAGCTTACTGTGTGCTAGATGCTGTAGTAGGAGTCTTTCTCTCTTCTTATTTAATTTCATTCTCACAACAGCCCAGACGTCGGGAGCTACAGTCCTTGTTTTAGTGATGAGAGGGAATCTGGGCTCAGGGAGGTGGAGAGCATATGTAGGTCCACGTAGCTACCAGTAAGAAGTTGATCCAGAAGGTGAGCCTCAGCCTGCCTGAAACTAGAGCACTTGTCCTCTCTGTCACCCAGACATGCTATGAAGAGTCTGGCTTAACCCAGCCCTTGGTGCCCAGACCCTGTGCAGGGCCGGAGTAAGAGGGAGGAAGGGGCTTGCTTGTTAGGTCCGGGCATAACCTGGTGAGACATCAGTCAAGTAACAGTCATTAGATCTGCTGACTGAGTGCTTGCCAGCAATCCAGCAGGATACCTAATGCTTAACAGAAACTCTTTTATTTGAACAAGTAAGGTAGTCAGGTAGTTGTCATGGCCAGCTTTGCAATTAAGAAAACCCAGCCCTGCCTGGCCTGTGGTGGCGCAGTGGATAAAGCATTGACCTGGAACACTGAGGTTTCCCGTTTGAAACCCTGGTCTTGCCTGGTCAAGGCACATATGGGAGTTGATGCTTCCTGCTCCTCCCCCTTTCTTTTTTTCCTCTTTAAAATGAATAAATAAAATCTTTAAAAAAAGAAAAAGAAAACCCAGCCCTGGCTGGTTTGCTCAGTGGTAGAGCGTTGGCCTGGCGTGTGGAAGTCCTGGGTTCAATTCCCAGTCAGGGCACACAGGAGAAGCACTCATCTGCTTCTCTACCCCTCCCCTCTCCTCTCTTTCTGTCTCTCTCTTCCCTTCCCACAGCCAAGGCTTCATTGGAGCAAAGTTAGCCTGGGCGCTGAGGATGGCTCCATGGCCTCTGTCTCAGGCACTAGAATGGCTCCAGTTGTAACGGAGCAATGGTCCAGATGGGCAGAGCATTGCCCCCTGGTGGGCATGCCAGAGTTTGTCTTTCCGCCTCCCCTCTTCTCACTTCAGAAAAATAAAAATAAGAAAGAAAAAGAAAAAAAACAGGCCTAGCCTGACCAGGTGGTGGCGCAGTGGATAGAGCGTCACACTGTGACACGGAGGTTCCAGGTTCAAAACCCCGAGGTCACTGGCTTGAGTGAGGGGTCACCGGCTTAAGCGTGGGATCATAGACATGACCCCATGGTTGCTGGATCGAGCCCAAAGGTCGCTGGCTTGAGCAAGGGGTCACTCACTCTGCTGTAACCCCCCTGGGTCAAGGCACATATGAAAAAGCAATCAGTGAACAACTAAGATGCTGCAGTGAAGAATTGATGCTTCTCATCTCTCTCCCTTCCTGTCAGTCTGCCCCCAACTATCCCTCTCTCTGACTTCTCTCGGTCAAAAACAAAACAAAACAAAACAAAAAAACAAAGAAAACAGGCCTAAAGGGTTACCTGCTTTGCCCAAGGACAGACCCCTTAATTCTGTCCTATCAGAAAGCCCAGGCTTTCTGTATTGTCTGTGTGGGATAAGAGGGCCACCTGCCTCCAGCCATTGTTCCTCTTCTTTACCTCTTACATTGGACAGTCAGAACCAATAACCAAATCAAAGGAAGGTAGTAAAGCAATGGAACTTGATTCATACCCAGGCTAGGGACTTGTGTTTCAGTTAATTCCTTTATTTGCATGTAGCCCAATCTAACTGTAGGGAATTTTCTGCATCTCATTGATATTAATGAAATCAAAGAAGCAGCAAAATGTCACATAAGCTCTTTGTACAGTGTGCTGTGCCTAATTTAACTGAAAACTTTAAACTCTTATTTGAGCTGCCTCCTTGAATCAGGGTGTCTCCCTTTACTCGTTTCCCTTTCTTTCCATAAAATAAGCACTGGAGAAGTTTTTAATCTGGAACATACTCAGTCTTCTTCTTGTTACTGATACCTTGTTACTGCTGCCGATTGCACCTGTTCAACATGTTAAATATTAAATGTCAGCATGACTTTTAGAGTTCACACTGAGCATGATGGGGTCCCCTCTTGTGGTTCTTTCCTTCATTTCTCGTTCTCTTTTGAATTTTTTCAGCTGATATGTTATTTCTCAGGGACAAGATTTCAGTTTTTTCCCTTCTATATCAGCATAATCTTAAAGGTTTTAAAATTAAAATACCTAATAATAGACTGCATTAATAGATTAGCTCCTTTTATAACTTTCATCCTTTCAAGTAAAAACTTTATATGAGTTATTTGAGGTTTTGAATTTATAATACCATCATTAAAATAGTTTTTTTTCCTTCCCCATTGACAGTAAAGCTGTCACTGCCGCAAGATAGGAGCTTATAAAATGATCGATTTTGTACTTCTTTGTCAGGCCCGCTAAGAAAGGAAGAGAGGGAGAAATATCTTGACAACTTTTAATTGAGCCAGAGAACTTGAGAGGGTTGAGCTTTCTTCTAGAGCAGGGGTCCCCAAACTTTTTACACAGGGGGCCAGTTCACTGTCCCTCAGACTGTTGGAGGGCCGAACTATAAAAAAAACTATGAACAAATCCCTATGCACACTGCACATATCTTATTTTAAAGTAAAAAAACAAAATGGGAACAAATACAATATTTAAAATCAAAAACAAGAAAATTTAAATCAACAAACTGACCAGTATTTCAATGGGAACTATTGCTCCTCTCAATGACCACCAATGAAAGAGGTGCCCCTTCCAAAAGTGCGGCGGGGGCCGGATAAATGGCCTCAGGGGGCTGCATGTGGCCCGCGGGCCGTAGTTTGGGGACCCCTGTTCTAGAGCACCACTCACCGAGTAAGACCTCCCAGCAGTGCCAGGGCAGCAGTTTAATATGTAGGTGTTCAGTCCCAGTGGTATTAGCGGCTGTAGGTCAAACAATCAAGTGCTGAAGCTGTTGACTCAACCAACTTTGATTGCTTGGTTACTTGAATAAGGTCCTGTAATAGTGAGAGTACAAAGATCAGCCCCTGTGAAGGGTCTGTGTTCAACTCTCATGTCCCAGGAGCAGTAAGGGCCCAGTCTGGGTGCTGGCTGGAGCTGTATACAGTGTGTGGTACAGTGTGGGAGAGTCTGTCCTTTGGAAGCAGGGCACACGCCCGGCCTGAGCTCTTCTCTTGGGGAGAGTGTCGTGACAGGGACTCAGGGGATTCACAGAGGTGTGTCAGGTGCTCAGCACTGTCAGTGAGGGCGTGAAAAACAAGACAGTGCCTCACCTATAGGGAATTTTCTCTTTTCCAAGGAGGAAGGAGCAAAAAGTCAGACCTAGGATGTCATGTACCATGGCAGTCCTGGGACAGGAGGCTCAGTAAACCTCATACAAAACAGTGCCCGTTTTCTTAGTTATACTTTTTAATACTTAAGGTCCACAAAGAGTTAAGTATTAGGCCCCTTTCTAGCTAACCAAATGACCCAAATGACCTTTTATGTTTAAATACTATACCAGGAATTATACTGGGAATGTCCTTTGTTACCTTGTTTAGTCCTTATAAAAACATGATAAGGTATATACATTTAATTTCTGTAGGAAACCAAGGCTCAAAGAGTTGTAACTGGCAACGTCAATTATAGCGGGGGGTGGGGGGCTACCGTCTGATCGGAAGCACACATTGCGCCACTCTGCAGTGTGAAATTAGAGGAAGCAAAGGGTTCTTGATGTACAAAGGTGAGTATTTCTGGCAGCTGTCTGGATCAGAAACAGTTACCAACCTGGAGTTTCAAATGATGAAGTCATAAAAATCCAAGCACCCACTCCTCTTTGGAGTTTCTATTTCATGTCCATATTATGTGCTTAGTAAGTATTTTTCTCTTAGGCTTTGTTGTTTCTATTCTATTTTTGGGAAGCGAATGTATAATGGTAAGTCTCCTTCTTTTATATTTATTGTTAGGAATGTAGATTGGTAGTGCCATCTCCTTTCCTCTGAGGAATTCTCAGTCAGTACATAGAGGAAAACAGTTCTGTATTGCCATTTACGCTGGAATGAGCTATCTGTGGGAAATGTCCCCCAGGCAGTGTTTAGTGGGTGGGCTTCCACAGCACACTCGTTCTTGCTGACTAAGTGAATTGTGTACCCAGGGCCTGGAGAAACCCCAGCCTGGCCTGCCGGGCCAACAGGAGTGGCCTGACACTGAGCAGACTGGCCACTCTCAGAATACTGATGGGCAGGCAGTAGCCGGAGCTTCCGTCAGCTCCCTGTCAGACAGCTGCCACGGAGGAATGCCAGGAGACATTGTTCCTATTGACTGTTTTGTCATATAATAAAGACGGTGCTCCAAGTCTTTCTGCCCCTTGCATTTAAAACACATTAGACCTTTAAATGTTTGCCAAGACCCGTGAAGTTTATTGGAGTCTTGACCAATCTGCTGAACTTTTCAAGCTCAAACCCTTAGGGTCACCATATAAAAATTCAGAATCTACTGAGAGCAGCTGTCTCCTCCTGTTATTACAGGTTTCCTTAGTCAAAACCAAGATCTGCATTTGCTGGTGTTGGTCTCCTTAGCAATCAGACTAGGAAAGTCCAGCGACCTCCCAAGGAGCTGTTTAATTACTCAATTAAACTGGTTTCCAGCCTAGATGTGGGAAATGAGGTGTGTGCAGCACGATGCCGTGGGGCAGTTTGCTCAGTGCATTTCTGTGACCTCCCTGTTCCCCCTGGCAACCCTCGGGGGCCCTGTACACCGTCCAGGGGCAGATGCCTGCCCGTTGGGTGTGGGAAGCCACCCCGTTACCAGGCCCTTTGGAGCATTTTCTAGTTTAAAACTTTCTATGGCACCCCACAGGATCTTTCTGAATACACAATTGCACTCCATAGAAAAGTCTACGGTGGCCTATTTCCAGTGTCTTCTGTAGTTTTTAGATTGTGTTTTGGATTCACCTGAGGCAAGAGATGTCTTGCCTCCCAGAGTCCCTCCATCTTGCCTCTTCAGAGTCCCTAGTTAGTTGAAAGGTAAATAAGCAGAAAAAATCACTTATTGTAGTGACCGCTTTTTGGTTTTTTGTTTTTGGTTAATAAAAATAATGTGCTCACTATAAAAATCTGTCAAGTGAAGAAAAATAGGAAGTCACCTGACACCCAGTTTATGCATTTTATTCCTCCTGTCACTTCTGTGCATTGTTAGCACATACTCTGTGCAGTTTAGTGTCCTATTTTGTTTTGTTTTCCATTAAAAAATAAACTCTTGACCAAATAATTTTAATTATCAGCATATTTTATATTAAAATTTTATTGGATTTTTTTACACAACATTTCTAATATCTTTTGCAGGACAGCTTTGTTAAGATATAATTTATGTACAATAGAAATCATCACTTTTATGTGTACAGTTTGATGAGTTTTGACAAATGTGTACATTCATTTAACAATCACTGTAATCAAGATACAGACCAGTTCTATCATTCCAGAAGATTTCTTCATGCCCCTTTGTAGTCAGTCCCTACCCCTAGATCCTGGCCAGCACTGATATGCTTTCTATAACTCTAATATGGCCCTTTTCAGAATATCATGAATGAAATCATACAGTAGGTCAACTTTAAGTCTTTCATTTAGCATAATGCAACTGAGATTCATTCATGTGGTTGTGTGTGTTCACGGTCCCTTCCTTCCTGATGCTGAATGGTATTCTGCTCTATGGAAATACTGCTGTTTATTTACCCATACTTCCAGTTGGCATATAGATTGCTACCAGTTTCTGTAGCTACTAAGAACCAAGCTGCTGTGAACATTTAGGTACATGTTTTTGAAGGAACTACGTTTCCATTTCTTCTGGGTGCATACCAGAGAGTGGAGTTGCTGGGTCAGACGGTCCTGTGTATGCAGTGCTGTGCCACATACTCACACATGTTCCCATCCAGCTCATGGCAGAATCCGTCTAAATGCCAGCTGGAAAGATGGATGAATAAACAGCAATATGTCCGAGTAATGGCAGGTGCTATTAAAAGTATGACAGTGCAGTTTCTTTAGCCATTTCTCTTTTCTCCCCTCTTGGCTAGTTTTAATTTATTTTAGTTCCCTACATTTGGCATTGTGGCCTTTACCTTTATAATAGCTAATTGGCTGCTATTTCTTTGATATGGGAATTATAAAAATGCCCTTATTGATGTTTCTCTTCCTCCCTTCCAATAGGTCCTCTTTGAGTGTGTCAGCAGGAAGGCCAGGCGAGTGAGTTAGGTCTTGTCATGGGCCATCTGCACTATTTAATTGTTCTGTGGAGGGGAGTGTGTTTATTTTCTTTTGTTTTTTAGTCTTTATTCCTTTTATAACAGGATCGTGTGAATCTTTTTCACGTGGATCATCTCCAGCCCATCTTCACTTCTCAGGGGAAGTCTTGCAGTCTTTATTGAGTCCCAGGACTTGCATGTTCAACACAGTGGTGCAGACTGCAGAGTACCCCTCTCCTGGTCTGCTCATCCAGTCTCCCTGGATTCTGGCTCCCTCGTGATCAGAAGTGGGACTCCTCGTTTTAGCTGAAAGTCCCATATTTAGATCTCGTTACCCTTAGGCATTCCTGTCAGTGACAGTAGCCAGTCTCAGCTGAGTGATTTCCTACTTTGTGGGACCCTGAACACCATCTCTTTTTAAGAGTTACTCTCCATTTTAGGCATCATCAGAGACCTCCTCCCTTTTGAAATCTTGGAGTGTTAGCAGCTGGCGTTGGCCTGCCCATTTTCCCTGCCAGCCCTTCAGTTATGGCTAAAAAAGGCATGACTCCAGTGAGGCCGGAGTGTCTGCGTTGCTCACTTTCCGTGGTGAACACGCCTTTTCCTGACGGCGTTCCCCTTCGCTCAGCTCTGGACATTGGTGCTCCGAGCCCTGACATGTTCGTGCTGTTGCAGAAAGTGGCGTGGATGGAAAAGAAGGGCTTCTAACTTGGGGTGAAGCTGTTTGTAATGGAAGGGGTCCCTTCAGTCCAAGAAGACCTTAGCCAATGTTGCCGAGATTGGAAAAAGCAACAAGCTTCTTTTGCCCTTTTTGGGATCTCTGCATCCTCATTGGTTGGCTTCCCTTCACTCTGTAGCCACCAGAGCCTGAGGTCTCTCATCTTAAGGCCCATACCCCACAGATCACGGAAAACCAGCCTTCTGGGACTGTGGGGGGCTCTTGGTGCTGGGGAAGGAGCCAAACTCCATCTTAGCCACCCACCTAGCCTCTCTGAACCTCTTTTTGCATCTGTGAAGTGGGGATATTTATACCATTGTGTGGGGCTTTTCTGAAGAGGAGATGAACTAAGTGCCCACCATGGTGGCTAGCAAAGAATACAAGAATACGGTGTGAATGCTACCAGGAGGTGTTGTAAGCGTCTGTGTGTGAACTGTAAAATAAACAGAGGGAGCCGAGTGGGGAGGGAGGCCCCTCATTCACCCTAAAGTGATATGTCCGTGGTGTCCCTTGGTTTGCTGGCCACTGCTCTCCATAGACCTGTGGCCTTTTACCCATAGTGGCTGTGCAGCTGCCTTGCCCTGGGCTAGGCGTTCTGTGCTCCTGTGGCGCTGCCCTCTCCTTGTTCATCTTGTCTTGTCCTTTCCCATCAGGGAGCATCTCGGAAGGCCCTGCCAAGCTCTTCGAAGTTCCTGACACGTGGTAACCAAGACGCAAGTGAAGCAAATCGTGGGTGCTGTTGCTGAGGAAGAGCCAGCCTGCACGTTCGGAAGCCATACTGTGTTTACTAAATGTGGTATGGGGGAGGGGTTGAAAACCAGTGTATCTCCTGAAAAAAACTCGGCTTTTATTTTTGTTGCTGTGTTTTTTTCCTTTTTAATATAAACTGTCTGCTGACACTCAGCACGGTTGTAGGCTATCGTGAGGTGTACATTGTTAAGCAGTTGTTTGTTGCTCACGTGAAACCTTTCCTGTCATGAATTAGTGTGTTTAAGAGTCCGCCTGATGAGGGATGCGGGCTGTGAAATATGCAGAAAGAGCTGACGTTCTTGGGTGTTGGGATCGTGAGCGTGGGGTCGAACTCCTTTCTGCCGCAAGAGGGTTTGTCATCTCGTCTCAGATGATGGGGCGGCTGTAGCATGTGGTTACTGTCTCCTAGTGGAGAAAGCGGTTCTGTCTGTCTGCTTCCCACCTTAGCTGCCTGAAAATATGAAGCTTTCAAGCTTACTTTTCCAGTAGGAAAATCTCTACTGGTAAAGGAGCTTACCATATGCCTTGGCCTTGGGGCATATTTATTTAGTTATTTTTCCTAAGATGTGAGTTTCTTGTGCTGGGACAAGTAAAAATGTTAATTTCTGTTTTCATGTGTAGTGCTGTGTTCACTCGTCAGTGTCAGCGTGCTTGTTGCCCCTGGGTGGCTGTCTGGGAGTAAGGTGGCATGTGTGTGTACACGTGTGAGCGTGTGTGATATAACAGAGCTCAGTGTGCCAGCCCTCTCTGTTGAAGCAGATCACGACAGCGACAGAATTTCGTGGATCTACTTCAGTGGAGTTGCTTCATATAGATCCTTGTTAGAGATATAACATTTTTGTATCATGGAAATAAAAATGAAAAAATGTATTTACAAAAGGTGAAAATTAAAGACATTTTCATAGGATTCTGGTTTTTCCCTTTTTTTTAAAGAAGTGAATGACATATTCAATCTTGACATAGGTATCATTTCTCTCTAAAGATCCCCCTAAAAAGCTCTCGTAAGTAACCAGAGCTTGTTTGATCTCTCGCACCTGGCCTGCCTCAGTGAGCAGATCCGGGGCTGGTGGGGGGCTGTGTGGGAGAGTCTGCATCCTCTCATGGTGGGGGAGCCTGAGCCCTCCCAGCTCTGCCGGGACTCTGGAAACTGGTGTTCTGCAGACTCAGATTTGTAAGACACTTTCCCCAGTTAAGAACCTCTTTCCTCTTTGTATTTCCCGTTTCCATTCCAAGTCTACTCCCTTCCGCAGAAGTTCGGTTGCCGCAAGGTTACAGACCCAAATGTGGCTCCCCTTCTAAGCCGCCGCTGCTCACAGCTCAGTGGGAAGTGGGAAGGGTCAGTGGAGTAAAGGGAGCTATCAAGGCAGGGGACTTCGAGGGCACTGCTGGACCCTGCTACGTCATTGAAACTTGCAGGGAAAGCAGGTAGTGCAGACACTTTTTAACTAGTGAAGAAGAGGAAAACCTACTAAAGACTGATTGACGTACACGATGAGAAAGAAGTACAGTGGCCTAATAAGGCGGCTTGCCAGGAAACGTGGATCGAATGGTGGTCAGACAGCCCCGGTCTCAGTGGGGGAGACATCGGCCTGTTGCTCTCGTACTGAAATTCTTCATTGTCCCCTGGAGCCGAGCGCTTCCTGCTCAGCAGCCTTGCGAACACACTTGTACCTGTTCAGTCCTAGTCCAGAGAGGGGCTTGGTGAGGAGTGCCTTCTACAGAGGACCTCCTGAGAGTCAGTGTCAGCACCAGCTCTGTGTTTCTGGTCACATAATTTATCCCCTCTGAGCCTCAGTTTGCTCAATCACAAAAGTAGGATGAGAAACCCACCTCAGGGTGGCTGCGGGAATTAAATGAGATGCTGTAAAATGCCCATCATAGTGCACGGTACATTGTGGGAATGTTTGAAGATTACACTTCTGATCTGGAACCTTGATCGTGTCTGTTTCTGTCGACTGGAGCCAACAGACGCGTAGTCACACGGAGTTTGGCTTAGAATTAAATACCCAGTGGAGCCCTCACACACGCCCTGGCCTCTGCGTTCCCAAATATACCAAATGACTTAAGCAGGTGAACTGAGTTGGCCCTTGACTCCCTCCCTACACACCTGCTAGGCTTTCTCCATGTCTCTTTTGGACATAAAACCCCAGGGTCATATTATTACGATGGGGCCGTGGTGCGGGGGTTTCTGGAAGACTGGCCGAATCTGGAGGCAGTCCTGGGAGTGGGGCCCCAGGATTTCCCTGCAAAGAGTTTCCTAGTTCTTTGATTTTGGGTGTGTGGTGGAGACAGCACTGCGGCTCTGTCCATTTTTACAGCTTTGTGTTTGTCTATTTTCTCCCCGACACTTTATTATGAAAATTTTCAAACATACAGAGAAGTTAAAAGAATTGTTTATTGAACACTCATTTACTCGCTACTTGGAATGCTGTTTTTGTTTTATTACATAACCATCTGGCCATCCCTCTATCCACCCAGGAATTTATCATTTCTTAGTTGCAAACAACACTGTACTCCCCCTCCCAAATACTTCGGCATGCTTGTCGTCAGTCAGAGTTTAATATTTGTTTCTATTTGGGGGCCAGTGGGGATAAAATCTGTAGTGAAACACTCAAATCTTCATGTGTGCCATTAGCCTTAAAAATTCAACAACAAAGGTTATCGAGCAGGAAATGAGTTTATTCGGGAATAGCGGAGGAATTGCAATTCGGGACAAGTGAATTATATCGAATTCTGGAGAACAAAGGAGTATTCTTTTATAAAGGAAAGGGGGAATTTGGGAGGGGTTGTTCTGAGCAAAGTTTATTGGAGGAAAGTGAGACGTGGAAGTGATGACGGCCTCTCACTGGCCGCAGGCAAGAGCAGCTCGCTGTTTCCAGGCGGAGAGGACATCTTCTGTTGAACTGTACAGGCTGCAACGAGTGGTGGTGGTGAGAGCTCTCCCTTCACGGCTCTGCCTCCATTTTGAATGAAGCTTCCATTATTCGTTTTCATACTGTCAAGATAGAGAACGTTACCGTCACCCCAGAATATTCCCAAAGACTTTTACCCGGTCAACCCCTAGTCCCCACCCACCCCCAGAGGCAACCACCAGTCGGAATGTTTTTTTTATATCATTGATTAGTTTAATCTTTCTAAGACTTTATGAAAATAAAATCACTCTGGTGTGAGGTTTCCTGCACTCAACATGATGTTTTTGAGGTTCGTGTATGTCGTCGTATGTATCGGTAGTTTCTTTTTATTGCCAAGTGTGAACCTGCCATCATTTGTTTATTCATTCTCCAATGGATGGGCACCTGGGCTCTTTCCAGTTTGGGACTATTATGAACAAAACTGCTGTGAACATTCTAGTGTAAGTCTTTTGAGAACAAAAGCTTTCATTGCGGAGAGTAACTACCAAGGAGTGGAATTGCTGGATGATAGGATAGATATATGTTTAGTTTTATAAGAAACTTCCAGAGCTTTTTCTAAAGTGGTTGTATCATTTTATACTCCTGTCAGCAATGTATGAGAGTTCCAGTAGTTCCCAGCCTTGGCAACGTTCGGTGTGGTCCGGCTCTCCCGGTGGGTGTCGAGTGTATCTCATTGCAGTTTCCCTTCGCAGTTCTCTGATGACTAATGATGTACTCATTGGCCATTTGTATGTAATCCTCTGTGAAGAATCTGTTCGGTTCACTTGTCTATATTTTATTGGGTTGTGTCTCTGTTACTAAGTTGTTGGCATTGATTATATATGCTGGGCATCAGTCCTTTGTCATAGTTTTGAAAATTTTAGTCCCGGTCTGTAGCTGGCATGTTTCCTTTCCTTTTCTTTTTCTTTTTCTTTTTCTTTTTCTTTTTCTTTTTTTTTTTTCTTTTCTTTTCTTTTCTTTTCTTTTCTTTTCTTTTCTTTTCTTTCTTTTCTTTTCTTTCTTCCTTCCTCCCTTCCTTTCCTTTCTTTTCTTTTCCTTTCCTTTCCTTTCCTTTCCTTTCCTTTCCTTTCCTTTCCTTTCCTTTCCTTTCCTTTCCTTTCCTTCTCTTCTCTCTTCTCTCTTCTCTTCTCTTCTCTTCTTTTTGCTTCTCTTCTCTTTTTTTCCTTCTAGCCTTACTGAGATACAACTGACATACAACATTGCGTAAGTTTAAGGAGGACAACATGATGACTTGATATGCCTGTGCATCACTGAAGGGTCACCACCCCAGCGCGAGTCAACACCACCATCACGTCACATATCACCATTGCCTTTTTGTGGTGAGAATATTCATGATCCACTCTCCCAGCAACTTGTTTATTTTCTTAACAGGATCTTCTGGGCAGAAGTTTTTAATTTTAATGAAGTCATTGTGGTCAATTTTTTCTTCTGTCCTTTCTAAGAAACCCCCCAAGTTGTAAACATACTCTTTTATGTTTTTCTGGAAGCTTCATAGTTCTGGCACTTATATTTAAGTCTACGGTCCATCTTGAATTAATTTGTGTGTGTGATGTGAGAACAGGAGTTGAGATCCCTTCATTCCATGTGAATAACCAGTTATTCCAACAGCATTTGTGGGGAACACCTTTCCTATTGGATTGCTTTGGTGTCTAGTGCAATCATCTGTTGACCCAATAACAAGTGTGGGTCTTTACTGTGTGTGTATATTTGTTTGTTTATAAGATTGTATTTATTGATTTTACAGAGAGAAGAGAGGAAGGCATGGGAACAAGAAGTATCAACTCATAGTTGCTTCATTTTAGTTGTTCATCGATTGCTTGTCATATGTGCCTTGACGGGGCAAGCCCAGGTTTTCAAACCGGCAACCTTAGCATTCCAGGTCAACACTCTATCCACTGCACCACCTCAGGCCAGGCAAGCATGTGTGTTTTTTGTTTTTGTTTTTTTACAGAGACAGAGAGAGGGATAGACAGGGACAGACAGGAATGGAGAGATGAGAAACATCAATCATTAGTTTTTCGTTGAGCATTACGACACCTTAGTTGTTCATTGATTGCTTTCTCATATGTGCCTTGACTGTGGGGCCACAGCAAACCGAGTAACCCCTTGCTCGAGCCAGCGACCTTGGGTCCAAGCTGTTGAGCTTTTTTTTTTTTCTCAAGCCAGATGAGCCTGCGCTCTAGCTGGCGACCTCTGGATCTCGAACCTGGGTCCTCAGCATCCCAGTCCGACGCTCTATCCACTGCTCACCACCTGGTCAGGCAAGCATGTGTGTTTTTTAAAATGTGCCATTACTATTGCGGAACAGTTGCACAGAGAAGGTCTCATCATTTTTATGTGCGCGGCTCCCACTTGGACGAGTTTGCAACCCTTCTCATCGTGTGAAGAAAAGAAAATGTCGTGACCCTGTTTACTGCTGAGGCCAGGTCACTCTCCTGACCTGGGAAATGAGCGAGGGTTAAAAATAGAGTAATCTTTTGGGATCCTTTTTTTTTTTTTTTTTTAATCTCATGACTTAAGTTTCATGACTTCAGTTGAAATATTTTATTCCCCAAATGATTCATGGAGTAAATCTACGCATCCAATTTTGTCGAAGAGGGGAAATAGAATACCTGAAGGCAGTTCGTGTTCCTCCTGGTTGTCAGCCACCCGCGCCCCCGTGTTGTCTGGTCCCTGCTTAAAGCAGTTCAGTTTGTCTGAAGCCACTTGCTGTTTCTGTCCCGGCCTTCTACTTTTTCTAGTCAGGCCGTGAACCTGGACTTCAGAAAGTGTTTTTGTGCAGTTGGCCTGGTCAAAATGTCACCAACTGAGAGCGTCTTTTAAAATGGAAATGTTTGAGATAAGATAACTCCATCAAAAAAGAAAGGACAATGCCTGACCAGGCGGTGGCGCAGTGGATAGAGCATTGGACTGGGATGTGGAGGACCCAGATTCGAGACCCTGAGGTCGCCAGCTTGAACGCGGGCTCATCTGGTTTGAGCAAGGCTCACAGCTTGAGCCCATGGTCCCTGGCTCTAGCAAGGGGTCACTCAGTCTGCTGTCGCCCCGCTCCCCGCCCCGTCAAAGCACACTTGAGAAATCAACCAACGAACAGCTAAGGAGCCACAACAAAGCATTGATGTTTCTCATCTCTCTCCCTTCCTGCCTTCCTGTCTGTCTGTCCCTTTCTCTGGGGGACAGACAATAGGAATTGTCCCTCTCTCTGACTCTCTCTCTGTCTCTACCACCAAAAAAAAAAAAAAAAAAGAGCCTTTTTATTGGGACGAGGGGAGGCAGACAATGTTTCTTCATAAGGGAAGTTGAATCTTCATGGATATTTTTTTTAAGGGAACTATTAGATCATGAATTTCGAAGCCAAAGGACCTTGCCTGGGTCTGCAGATTGCAGACTTGCTGCTGATCCACACTCAGCTCAGGCACCTTGTGTATGGAAATGTGTTGCCAAGTTTCTGAGACCAGCCGGAAGCCTGGCTCCCAGCCTGTCGACGCTTGCCTGGGCTAGCACAGGGACAGGCGGGAATCAGCGCTCCTCGGTCCAGTTGCCCTCACAGCTGCTCTGAGCCTAGATGTTCCCGTCGGGATGAGGAACATAGAATCTCTTTCCACATCTCCCCTCTGTGCGCTGCAGTCCAGTTGACCCAGAGTCTTATTTTCAATACCTGAAATCTGGGAATTCAGAGTCCTTCATTTTACTCAGGAAGGCTAACCTTCCCCAACAGGTTGTTATTCATTGGTTGAACGGGATACAAATGAAATAGTGTCTCAGAACGCTGTGTCTACAGGTTACTTTGACAAATGACTGTGACTCAGAAGCTCAGGCTTTGCCTACTTTTGGAGGCTGGCTCCACGTGGGAAAAATATAGAGGGCCCTTTGGGTGTTCTGTGGATTTTACGACACCCCGTGATTCTCCATTGTCTAGTTGACTTCATCTTCCGCAGAGTGTGTGTGAATCAGCAGGTCCTTAGCTTGCCGATGGGCGCTGTGATGGGAGCACCCACCTCACGCACGCAGGCTCAGAGCCCTCATTGTCTCCCTTTTCCATTTGCTCATCTCCACGTAGACTCTGGAAAGAGTTTCCGTTAAGCACAGGAACTGGGGAAACCCCACAGCAGAGGCAGCGTGCGGCGGCGCACACAGCGCCTGGACTTGGTGATCGCCCGGGTCTGAGCTTGGCTGCCACCCTCCTCTCGGGTCACTGGGAGCTGGGAGAGGGAACAGGAGGCACCCACAGGCAGGGAGCGCTCACAGAGGTCATTCCCCAGCTCACTGCCGTGTCCCTAGTCCACTTACATGGGGAGAAAGCAAGAGTCTCCTGGTAAACACGAAACACCCGCTCTCTAGAACTTTCCATTTTTAGGTAAACTTGCCCTCCAGTATTTAATCCTTACTTTTTGAAAGTAGGTTTTCTTCTTTACTGTGTTTATTCTGGAATAGTAACAGGAAAGGTATCGTTGGAGCATACTCTAAGTACTTCATGATTTTTTTGAAGTATAGGCGCTCTTAATTCACACTTGAAGCTAACACTGAGACCCCAGGTGGGTTCAGCCGCCAGCCCTGGAGATCAGTGGCAGAGCTGCAGTTCAAACCTCAGGACGTCTGACTACAGTGGCATGTGCCTAACCAAGACTTGATACCGTTACATGTCCATAAGACGGGGAGACAAATGACAGTGGGAGGTGTGCCCAGGGCCTCAGGGTGGCGGGGTCCCTCTGCGTCCCTCGTCTGTGCATGTCGTCATCCGTGCATATCCCGAGGATGTCAGGAGTGGAGCACTGGTTCGGGCCCACGTTCCCCTCTTTGCACTCTGCCCATCGGCAGCTCTAGGATTAGAGGGCTCTACCCGGACTTGCAACCTCAGTACCACAGGCAACTGTAAGGCTGTGTCCATATCTTTCGTAAGGGACAGCTTCTCAGAAGAGCAGATCACAGCACCAGGGAGCTGAAACATTTTAAAGGTTCTCGGTCTGTGTTGCCAGATTACTTTCCAATGTATTCTCCTTCCAAAGGACTACAAATTGTTGAGTAGTGGTGTCCACAGAGAGCTTCTAACCCACTTACTCAGGAGGCCGGGGATGCCCAGAGCCTGGGCGAGCCACCCGGGCCTCTGAAACTCCTGTTCCCAGCAGCGGCAGCATCACCTGAGAACTTGTTAGAAGTGTAAATTCTTGGGCCTCACCCCAGTCCTACTGAGTCAGAAACTCCAGGGGTGGGGCCAGCAGTCTGGAAACAAGTCCTGCAGGTGCTCTGGTGCCCTCTCAGGTCTGGGAGCCACTGGTCCTGGGAAAGCTGTCTCTGCAAGAGAAATAAATGCACACACTTGTTTTTACACCATAGCTGGGCGGCTGGGAGCAAATCCAAGGGCAAGGCCACATCGGTCTCTAGTCCGTGTTAGGAGTCGGCACCTCTCAGCTTGTTCGTATCTTTAGTTTGGATAGTTGGAACCATGTGGGAAATGTCACTCTCTCTAATGTTAAGGGTCTAGCTCTCACAGACACTTGTTATGCAGACTTAGAGGTTTATTATGTGCAGTGCTGCGTATTATTATCCCTTCTGTTCCCTTGGGAGGGAAAGGAGCGCTTAGAGCAGTTTAGAAACATCTTCAGCTCACCCAGCCAGTATGTGGCAGACCTGAAATTTGAGCTCTTGAAGGCCACACTGCCCTAGAGAAGGAGTTGCAATGTGTAATATGGGAGTCTTTCGAATACTTGGGCTTGTTACTGTTCTGGAATCTTCTGAAGCTGTCTTAAGTGCCTTGAAAAAGTCGCTTTCCCTTGCTTCTTCTAACCGCAGACTCTGACAAACCGAAGCCGGTCTTAGGTGCAGGTAGCTCTGCCTGGTTGACAGGTTAGTGGGGTGATCTTATTTTCCCCCACCTGTTGTCAGTTCAACTCACAGGCAGGAATTGCTTCTAGAGGGTTCTGACTCCAAGCGTTCCCTAGCAGGTTAAGTGTCTCAGTTGATATCATTTGCCCATTGACCCTTCATATAATGAGTTCACAGACCCTGTGTCAAATGACAGGTGAGGGCCAAAGGCACTTCTTGGAAGGGATGTGGGTCTGAGGGGACAAGGACACCAGGTGTGGGCAGCGATGGTTTGTCTATTTTAGCATCTCATTCAGAGCTGAGCCTACATTTGGGATGGACAAATGTACCCCGGGCTTCCCAGCTCAGCTTCCTGGGAGCGACTATAGGGTGCGCCAGAAGCCAGAGCCAGAGAGTCCGGCCAGGCTCAGCGCCGCCCTGTGGGGTCCCCCGGGGAGCCTCAGAGGTGCCTGTAGTCGCAGCAAAACAGGAGGGGCCCCAAATATTCCCTTTTGAGGCCGAGGAAGGGAAGCCAAATGAAATGTGAAGAGGTGTCTGAAAGCCCGGAGGAAACCAGTAGGCCCTTCCAGAAGTTCTATTTGTGGTAAGGAACCTTGGCACGGGGCAGCCAGCTCCACTGCAAAAATAGACCGATGTGCCGAGAAACGGCTCCATTCTGGACGCAGCTATCCCTCCGCACAGGGAGAGCGCGAGCTAGGACCTTGAAGGCCTTGCCCCTCGCTCTGCTCCCCTCCGGACCCCAGGGCCAAAAGGAGAGAAGAAAAAAGATAAACATTCTAGTTTTTTAAGACTTTTACATTGATTTGGGAGAGAGAGGGAGAGAGAGGGAGAAAGAGAGAAGCATCATTTCACTGAGTTGTTCCATTTAGTTGTGTGCTCACTGATCGCTTCTGCACGTGCCCTGGCTGCTGTGGGGGTGTTGAACCCATGACCTCTAGCATACTGGGAGGATGCTTTAGTCATTGAGCCACCCGGCCAGGGCCGAAAGCTAAGCATTTTATTTATTTATTTATTTTTATTTTTATTTTTTTGTATTTTTCTGAAGCTGGAAATGGGGAGAGACAGACAGACTCCCGCATGCGCCCGACCGGGATCCACCCGGCACGCCCACCAGGGGCGACGCTCTGCCCACCAGGGGGCGATGCTCTGCCCCTCCGGGGGGTCACTCTGCCGCGACCAGAGCCACTCTAGCGCCTGGGGCAGAGGCCAAGGAGCCATCCCCACCGCCCGGGCCATCTTTGCTCCAATGGAGCCTTGGCTGCGGGAGGGGAAGAGAGAGACAGAGAGGAAGGAGGGGGGGGGGGTGGAGAAGCAAATGGGCGCTTCTCCTATGTGCCCTGGCCGGGAATCGAACCCAGGTCCCCCACACGCCAGGCCGACGCTCTACCACTGAGCCAACCCAACAGGGCCAAGCTAAGCATTTTAAATGGACTCCGGGATAGCCATGGCTGTGCTGCCATAAATGGAGCCGGTGGAAACACGGGGCAAGAGGAAGGTTCCCAGTAAATGCCTGGAGACCAGGTGAGCCTCCCGTCCATCCCTGCGCCTGCCGGGACCAGCTCTGCTGCGTGGCGCTCACTGCCTCCTAAGGGGCAAATGACTGAAGAAAATGGGGTGCCACGTGTAGCAGAACCGGAAATTTAGACCTTGAGACTCAGTGATCAAAGACAGGACTCTGAAAAAAGGGGGTCCGAGACCCTCCTTCCAGGGGCCCGTCTGGGCACGAGCCCTGGCTCTGCGGCAGCGGCAGAACAGCGACCAGTAGCCGTAGGTGTCGACCAACTCCCTCAGCGTCAATGGAGCCAAGCCTCAAAGTTCTCCGGGTGGTCGGTAACCCCGCCACATCTTCCTGCCCTGGATTCTTGGCTACACTAAGGTTGCTGTGACCAGATACAAATGTGCAGGGTCACCGATAGAGAGTTGTGCTCCTTGGAAAGGGGCACTTTATGGCCTAAGAGGTTTTGGGGGGAAATGTAAATGAGCTTATACCCAGCATCTCCTTAGCTAGAACTGGGGTACATCAAGCAAATGAGATCCACTTTCCCCTTCTGGTCTCAGAAGGTGAGTGGGGTCTGCACCTCCCTCCCCTTTTCTCTTTGAGCCCAAGAACTGTTAACATCCAGCCATGGCTTTGCACTCACTCGCCACTCAGCTGTTGAAGTTGAAAGGTCAAATATCACCTGGAACTGGCAGCCCGGCTTACCAGCAGCCCTTCTGTCTTCAGGGGCTGCGAGGGCCGCTGTCCAGGGCTTCCGCACGGACTGCAGAGGGAACTCCCTCTCTGCCAGTGGAGAAAGCTCGATCTTGGTTGGAGGGAGAGGGGCAGATTCTGTCCCAGGAACTTGATAGCAGGTAGGAAAACAGGAGCTTGTTGGGCACAGAAAGCAGGGGGTAGATGGTGAGGTGGAAGGAGCCCCATGCAACTCAGGAGTGGCACTGCATTGGGAATCGGTAGGCACTTGGCTTTGCAAATGTGCAGAAAAGACCATCCACATATTTGCAATGTTGGGCCTCAGTGGAAACACGTTGCTTTTTTTTTTCTTCTGGAAGCACCCGTTTCTTTGAGCCCAACTTCTCCAGTCATGTAATTCTGGTAGGGCTTGCCAATTAGAGCACCCCACCCTTCTAGCCGCAGGAGGTGGGCACATGATTCCCTGGGCTGGGCCAGTCACTTCCTGGGCAGGTGAGTGACTGTCTGTGCTGGAAGAACCTGATCCGGTGTTGCTGGCAGCTGGTTTGTAGTGCACACAGAGAACCCACTGGCAGCGGGAGAGAAGGACAACCCAACCGGAGAGAGCGTATGGATGGCAAGATTTGGGGCCTGGACCCATTTGTGTCCAGTGCTAGATCCACCCCTTCCTTTCCATTTATGTCAATCAATAAACCTCTCTCCTTTTGCTTATCTCTGTTTGAGTTACATTTCTGTCACTTGCTACCGTAAAAGCCTTGACGATTACAGGAAATATTTGGATACAGGAAGAGCCCTGCAGTTTGTGAAGGGACTCGCGAGTGCCGAGTATTTGTAGACTAATACAAACAGTAACATAGAAATGTTTAGCTTAACTTGAGAAAATGACGTCTTTTCACATCCTTAAGAAGCACTCATTGACCTATGGCTCATGGATAGGCTGATAACAAGTCCTTCAGAAAGGGGGTTAAAGTTTCCTCTGTAGGTACTGCGGTAGGTCAGGGGGAGTAAATGGAAAAAAAAAAGTTCTTCTGCATGAAAGACTACACAGACATTGAGCTGATGAGCATCACTCCACTACCAGCTGAAGGCTGGCTCCTCTGGCAGGCCCTGGGGTTTGAAATGGAACTCCCTGGTTAGGAAACGGCCCATCTCAGCCAGAGCCTTCTTCCACCTCTAGTGGGGGTCCGATTAAGCTCTTCTCCAGAGGGAGGTGACTTTGTGCCTTAAAGCATTTCTATTTTGTCTCTGCTTCGAGAAGGCATTACTAAACACTGCCCATAGCCCGGGACAGCCTGCCTTCAAACACATACCATGTGGTATACAGACCTTTTGCTCTTTTCGTCCATCCTTCCCTACCACTTATTCTGAAATTGGGAACGTTTCCCAAACCAACAATGGCCCAGGCCACAGTGTTCCTTGCTGAATGTCCCCAGGAACGGCAGGGAACACGATGAATCAAACAGCAACCTTTGCTCCCTGGCCTGGTCAAGGGACCGCTTTGCCAGGCTGCCATCGCATACCACCCGTCTCCTGTTTGACTTCACGTGGTGAAGATTGCCTAGAAGACTTGGAAGAACTCCAGATGATTCTACCCAACAGATCTCTCTCTAGAAGCCTTGGAAGAAGGATATGTTTTGTAATGAAACAAATTGTAAATCAAGACCAGGCTCACCGCTTACCACTTATTTGCTTTTGACCTGGGTAAGTTCTATGTACCCATAAGTCTCGGTTTTCTGCCCTGTACAGTGGGGATGATAATACTGCAGCGTTTAAGACCAGGTTCAACTGTGAGTGACAGAGCTCTGAATACGGTGGCTGAAACACTTATATAAAAGACTCCTGAGGTAGGCAGTCAAGGCTGGTAGTGTGGGCCAGGGAAATCATCACAGACCCCGCCTCCAGTCTTCCCAGGTTAGTGTCCATTTCTAAGGTCACATCATGGTCCAAGGTGGCTGCTGGAGCTCCAGCCATTGTTCTAGACTTCAAGAAAGAGGAAGTACATTCTGACTCACCTTTTTTAAGAGTCTTCCCAGAAGTCCACCCTAAAACTCCTGCCTATATTTCATTGGTTAGGATTTAGTGACATGGCCCTGTCTAGCTGCAAGGGAGTTTATAGTAGATAGTCTCTAATCCCTTCCTCCTGATATTCACTCCCTTGTGTAATTCCCTCCCCTCAAGTGTGGGCTCAGTTTAGTAACTTTCTTCTAAGCAACAGAATACAGCAAAAGTGATAGAGTGACACTTCTGAGATTAGGTTACAAAGAAATGGTGGCTTCTATCTTGGGCACCTTCTTTTGCTCTCTTGCTCTGAGGAAAGCCAGCTGTCATGTTGTGAGCTTCCCCATGAGAGGCCCATGTGGCAGGGAACTGATGTCTCTGGCAAATAGCTAGCAAGGACCTGAGGCCCTCAGTTCAATGGCCTCATGAGTGAACTTGGAAGAACATTCTCCCCCAGCCAAATCTTCAGATGACTACAGCTCTGGTGAACACTTTGACTGCAATTTCCCCAGGAACACGATCCTGAGGACCCACAAAACTGGCCCACAGAAACTGTGAGATAATAACATTTGCTGTTTTTAGCTGCTAATTTGTTTAGGCTTATTTGTTATACAGCAATAACTAACTAATACAGTCACTTTCCAGATGGACACATTCCCAGAGTTCTGTTAGTAAGAAGGAGGGGGAAGGTGGAGATTGGGAAGCAACCAACAGTTGCTACCATCTTGCACCTGCCTCTCAGGACTGTTGTGATGATGACATGAGGTGAGTCAATTTAGTGCCCACCTACAATCTGCCAAGCACCCAGAAAGTGCCCAAAGAGAGGTGGTTAGTGAAGTGCCACCATCCACAGTCTACTTCCCAGGCTTCTTACCAAGCTCTTCTAGGACACACAGCTGTGTTGTGTCTAATATGTGGTTTTACCTGGCTCCCTTTCCCCTTTGATAATTCAGATCCCTGCCTCCCAAATCAAAGAATGACACTCCTGCAAAACTAAAGGTCCCCAAGCCAGGTAGTAGGCTCACAGAATGGTAAGGTTTCGTCTAGAGCCCCTCTGTTCCAGTCCCCCCATTTATGATGTGAACCAGATGCTTGCTCAGGGTCCCCCAGCCTCGAGGCAGAGCCAGGAGCTGTACCCACTCTACAGAGATATGGTAGCTCTCTGCTCTGTCTCCCCACCCCCCACTCCCCGCTGTTGCTGAGGCAGAACCCAGGATTTGGAGCATTTGTAGAGTTCCTTATTTTAAACAATTGCACTAGTTCAACCCAGTTTTCTCTCTGCAAGAGGAGACAAGGTCAGGTTTATGGGACACGAGGTGCGTTGTGAGTGAACAAGCATTATATATATTTTCCTTCTGGCTTTTCCTGAGGCTATTGGGACCATCCCTGTTGTCTGTTTCCTCTTGTCTGTTTAAAGAAACTGAAGTCCTGCAGTCTCCCGAGAGCCTGTCCCTCATGGGTGTATCTGGGACAAAAATGTAGAGTGTCCCCTTGGGTTCTGTGGCAATGCGTGCACCTAGTGTGGCGAGAACTGAGTCCCTCCTTGTGTTACCACCCTCCCCCCGGGATGGGGGGGGGACCTTGTCCTCCTGGCAGAATCTAGACTCCCAAATCATTTCACAGATAATGAAATCCCAGTTCTTTAGAATGGGTTGAAACCAAGACATTTCAGTGAAAACAGATGTTCTGGGGAGAAAAAAGTGGCGATAAGTCCAGAGATTTATTTTTTTCCCCTTTAATCTCCTTCAGTAATGATGAAGATAAAAAGTGGCAGTATTCTTGCTGTTTATTTTTATTAGCAAACTAGGATATACGAGAATAACACATATTCAGAGAAGGCTCCAGTGCATTATTTAAAATCTTTATCAGTTATTTGAATTTTATAAAACAGCAATTTCATTAAAATCAGTGAACTTAAGGGGGAATGGGTGCATACGTTCTTATTTCATGCTGTGTTAGCATGCTTTTATAGATTTAAAAAAAAAAATGACCTTACTAAGTTTTTAGCATGAAATTGCAGAAGCTTCTCAGGGTCCTGCTTGTAAAATGCAGAGAAACCCTTCCAATGTGAAAGCCCTATGCGCAGCGACTGGCCGCCGACGTCCCTGTGAGCTCTTAACTTGGAAAGTCCAGCGTGGACGGGAGGGAGAAAGTGTGGAGAGGCTGAGCGCGCCGAGTTTAGAAAGTTGTCACAACAGAATGACGCACGGAGAGTTTGATCACCCGCTCTTTCTGGAAGGGAGCACAGACTGAGTGGAAAGCGCTCTGTGCACGCGTGGGTGCGTGCACAGCGTACACGCATGCGCAGAGACACACGTAGGGGAACTTGCACGGGAGAAGAGTGTTAAGGAGAAGATTAATACATTTTTTTTTTCGGTTAGGAGCAGGACCATTTATTAAGCAGTCTGGAGCAGGGGGTGTGTCCTGCTTGAGTCTTCAAGATGACTAATTGATAGCCAGTTAGCTTAGCGACAGTTACAGACCCGTGCTTGGGTGACTGTTTTTCTTGACACCACCCTCTGCCGTTTTTTTATATGCTCAAAAGATCCAGTGAGTTTGCTCTTTGTTACCAGCCGTCCTCTTTCAGAAAGTGTCATCCACAGGAAGCATTTCTGGGGGTGGTGTGTGTGTGTGACCCTAGCATGTGTTTAGCTTGTGGCAACTCCTTGGCACTCACCTTTTCTGACCTCCGGGGTGGCCATGTCCTCCCAGAGCTAAAGCTGCATGCACAAAGGCCATTGGTCAAAGGGTATCAGCGTGGGGACCCAGGATGCACCAGGATTCATTCGGGATGGTCTCCCCGTTCAGCCCCGTTCCCTCGCCACACTGCTCTGTGTGCGCCCATCTCCCAGCCTTGCTGATGACCGTGTGTCTGCAGTGGACTAGAACTGTTCTCTTTTCTGTGTTTTCAGAATATGACAGGCAACCTCAGCTGGAAGGTAGCCAGGGTCTGGGTGGGTGGCTGTCTCCAACAGGACAGGGGAATCCAGGAGGGGAGAGAACATGGTGGACTCACCCTTGTTCTTTAGTGGGAGAGGGGATCTCAGGATTCACTGTGGAAGCTGCAGGAAAAACCTGGACCCTAAAGAGGTTCTAAGGAAAGGCACCAGCTTGGGAATGACAGGGTTAACGAGTACTGTAATGCCGATGGTCGAGGTCAGGCAGGTCCACACCCGGATTCCAGCAGACGTTAGAGGAACTGCAAAGCCGGTTGAGGCAGAGGGTAGAGGAACTGCAAAGCCGGAAAGCGTAGGGTCATTCCCGTTTAATAAATTCTCACAACGGTGAATGACCAGACAGGCAGTGGAAAACCGCTTCTCATGGCAGCAAATGAACAGCAAAGCGGCCCCTCACGGTGGCGGGCAAGCGATCGATCCACAGTCCGCCCTGAGTGAAAGCACCTGTAGCCTTATACAGACTATACACACTTAACACTGCCGTGCTTACACACTAGTCATGTGAAGTGCAAGCGAGCGAGCATAATACAGCAGTTTTCTCACCAGGTAGCCCCTGGACATGGTTACTAAGGGCCATGGCATGCAGAAAGTGAGTAATGACAAGAGGAGACTGCTTGATCATCAAGTCAGTGGCCCAAGGAAGGAGGTTAGCGATAGCGCATCTCTAAGACTCACCAATACATCTTTATACATTTTTCTTCTTAAACATTTGAAAGGAAATTTGATTTTCTTTTCTGTCATATGCCTCAGTACTCTAAGAGATTTGATTTATTTATTTTTTTTTGTCTTAGGCGGAGATGCTGGTATTTTACCAAACTAGGACTTTCCATCTGAAATCTGTGTGGTACTAGGTGAAATCATAACAGTGATAACAAGGGCAGGCGCTTATACAGCTGTGCTGTGATCAAGGGCTGGTTCTAAGACCTCTGCATGTGTTTAGTGGCCGACTCCTGGCTGAGAACTGACAGCTGGGAGAGTTCAGAGGCTGGATGGGAGTAGCCAGCAGCCTTCCTGGTGGGACCCACCAGCATTAGATGAATGAATTTCACTCCACAAACGTGAGTTTTTAAAATGTCACAATCTTGGGCCCTGACCAAGCTTAGTTAGTTAAAGTATCATTGTGATGGGTCAAGATTATAGGTTTGATGCCCGGTCAGGGCACAAACAAGAACCAGCCAATGAATGCGTGAATAAGTGGACCAACAAATTTATGTTTCTCTCTCTCCTTTTCTCTCTCTCCCTTTCTCTCTCTCTCTCACTCTCTCAAAAATTAATTAATAAAATTCTTTTTAAAATGTCACAATCTTATGCTTGACCAGGCGGTGGCACAGTAGATAAAGCATTGACATGGGACGCTGAGGGCCCAAGTTCAAAACTCTGAGGTCGCCAGCTTGAGCACAGGGTTGCCGGCTTGTGTGTGGGGTTATAGACATGAACCATGGTCACTGGCCTGAGCCCAAGGTCGCTGGCTTGAGCAAGGGGTCAGTGGCTCAGCTGGAGCTCCACGGTCAAGGCACATATGAGAAAGCAATCAGTGAACAACTGAAGTGCCACAACTATGAGTTGATGCTTCTCATCTCTCTCTCTTCCTGTCTGTCTTGTTCCTGTCAGTCCTTCTCTCATGTGCGCGCACACACACACACAAAAGTCACAATCTTTAAAAAATTTCTTTTAATTTTCCAACTTTATGAAAATATAATTGACATATAATATTGAGTGATCTTTAAGTGTGCAATGTGTTCATTTAATACAATTACATATTGCAAAATGATTACCACCATAGCGTTAGTAAGTACCTGCGCCATGTCATATAATTACCATTTCTTTTTTGTGGTAAGGACATTTAAGATCTCTCTTGGCCACTTTCAACTACTGTGCAGTAGTCCCCCATTATCCACGGTTTGGCTTTTCTCGGTTTCGGTTCCACAGTCAAGTTCCATCCAGAATTATTAAACGGAAAATTCCAGAAATAACAATTCACAGGCTTTAAATTGCGCACTGTTCTGAGTAGTATGATAAAATCTCTTGCCGTCTCGCTCCATCCCTCCCAAGGTGTGAATCATCCCTTTGTAGAGTATCCACGATATAGACACTCCCGTTAGTCACTTTGTAGCCGTCTTAGGTATCAGGTCCACTGTCTGTGTCACAGTGCTCACGTTCAGGGAGCCCTTATTTTACTTAATGCTGGACCCAACGCACACGAGTAGTGAGGCTGGCAATTCAACTATGCCAAAGAGAACCTTTCTTTAAGTGAAAGGGTATGTGTGTGGTACTATCGGTGGTTTCAGGAATCTGTTGGGTTTCTTGGAGTGTATCCCCCCTGGAGAAGAGGGGACTACGATACATAATATATAATCCAGTATTGTTAACCACAGTCACCAGGCTGTACTTTAGATCCCAGAATTCACTCATCTTATAACTGGAAGTTTGTGCCTTTTGACCAGCATCTCCCCATTCCCCCCACTGCTCATCCCCCAGTTACCACCCATCTACTTTCTGTTTCTATGAGTTTAGCATTTTTTAAAAAATTTTTTTTTATTTATTCATTTTTAGAGAGGAGAGAGAAAGAGAGACAGAGAGGGAGAGAGAGGAGAGAGAGACAGAGAGAAGGAGCTGGAAGCATCAACTCCCATATGTGCCTTGACCAGGCAAGCCCAGGGTTTCGAACCGGCGACCTCAGCATTTCCAGGTCGACGCTTTATCCACTGCGCCACCACAGGTCAGGCGAGTTTAGCATTTTAATATTGCACATGGAAGTGACAGGTTGCAGGATCTTTCTCTGACTTCTCGCTTTACATAATAATGCCTTCAAGGTTTATTATCCATGTTGTTGCTAATGACAGGATTTCTTTCTTTCCCATGGCTGAGTAATATTCCATTATGTATAATATACATATACTCACATATACCAAATTTTCTTTATCACTTCATCTATCAGTGAACACTTAGGTTGTCCATATCTTGGCTGTTGAGAGTAATGTTGCAATGAACATGACAGTGAAGTCATCTCTTCGAGATCGTGTTTTCTAACCAGATCTTGTGAACTGAGGTTGGGGGAAGGGTGAGTCTTCAAAGGAAAATTCAGGCCCTGTTGCCTTGAAGAGGAAGGACAGAGGCCAGTCACACAGTGGCATCAAGTGTCACTGAAGCGTCCCTCACTGTCAGCTGCTGCCCTGGCCACCAGTGTGCCTTGACCAGTTGCGCCTTGACCAGTTGCGCCTTGACCAGTTGCTCCTCTTTCTTCTGCCCGGGTTCAGCCTTATTCAGCCGAGCACAGGCCAGGGCGATGGGACAGGTGGAGAGTGGGTGAAGGTGTTTCAGCACTTGGGGCCCAGACCCTGTGCCAGCTTCCAGGCATGGTGCTGATGGGTCCCCTTCCATGGGGGGCTCTACTGCAGGGGTCGGGAACCTTTTTGGCTGAGAGAGCCATGAACGTCACATATTTTAAAATGTAATTCCATGAGAGTCATAGAATATGTTTAACACTAAATACAAGTGAATGTGAGCATTTTATGTAAGACCAACACTTTTAAAGTACATAGTGTCTGAATTCTTTTTAATAATGTTGTTATGCTGTTGCTAACCAATGATGAATAAAGTACTTCTTACCATTAATGCGACTTCTGGTGCTGCATGGTTTTGCTGATGGCTTTGTAGTCTGGTTGATATGTGGTGAGGTTAAGCTTCATGCAGGCGTTGAGACTTCCATCCGTTAAACGTGATCGTAGGTTGGTCTTAACGTTCTTTAGATGTGAGAAAGACTGCTCACATGCATACGTAGAGCCAAACATCGTCAGTACAGCAATACTCACATGCTACAGTGTGTGGTATGTGACCGGAAGTGCGTTCCAAGTTTTGACAATCAGCTGGTCCACAGGTTGAAGTTTTTTCATTTCTCCCCACTTGTGTTTGCTCGCCAACTCTGCTTGCTGTCGTGCAAGTCTTTCCAAATCTTCATTCAGTGACTTGAACTTATTCACCCACATGTCTGAGGCCTTCAGGTCAGCAGGTTGTAGCTCAAAATCTCTGACAGAGACACCGGGGATGTAACTCAGGTCGGCGCTGTCCACTGCACATTCGTGTGGATGGGTGATGAACTTAAAAAAATAAGTGCTCTCACAAAATTCTTCAAAGCACGCTTTGAATGACTGCAGGAGATTAAATGTGAAGCCCGCTAGCTGCTGAAGATGAAGATGTTGAGCAGGGTCACTTGCTGTGCATGCATCTTTAAACTCTCCCAATTTTTCAAAATGTAGTAAATGACCTGTTTCAATGTTGGCGATGAAGAGTTCCAGCTTGTTTTCAAATGCAAACACTGCTTGTTGAAGGGATAAGACTGTATTTCCAATGCCTTTTCACATTGAGCTGGTTCAGATGTTCAGTCATGTCCACGAGATAGTAGTACTTCAAGAGCCACTCAGTGTTAGCTAACTCAGGATGCTCAATGTTCTTCATTTCATGAAAAGTCCAGATTTCGCTCAGACAAGCCGCGAAATGGCTGAGCACCTTCCCTCTTGACAACCAACGCACATTGCTGTGCAAAAGCAGACCAGGATAATTATTCCCAACTTCATCCAGCAGTGTTTTAAACTGGTGATCATTTAAAGCTCGGGCAACAATAAAGTTGACCACCTGAATGACCAGCGACTTCACCTCACCAAGCTGCTCGCCACACACCTGAGCACAAAGCACCTCCTGATGTAGAATGCAGTGAAAACTTAGGATGGGTCTCTTCATGTTCACGAAGAAGTGCTACGAATCCTGTTTTTCCCCACCATGCACGGAGCACCATCAGTACACACCAAAATAAGTTTATCCATAGGTAGATTTTTTTCTTTAGCGAACTCAGTGAAAGACTTGAATAAATCCTTCCCTCTTGTTGTCTCTTTCATAGGCAAAACAGCAAGACTTTCCTCACATAGTGTGTCACTGACAGCATACCTTGCAATCACGCTGAACTGGGATAAATGGCTTATGTATGTTGACTCATCCAAAGTGAGAGAAAAGAATGGTGCTGCATTTATGTCCTTCACTTGTGTTGCCTCAATTTGATTTGCCATCATGATGGTACGATCGTGAACAGTTCTTGCTGACAGAGGCATGTCTTTTATTCATTTGATTATCTTGTCTTAATCCGAAAAGTCGTCAAAAAGTTCATTGGCAACATCAAGCATGAATGTTTTGGCATACTCCCCATCTGTGAATGGCTTTCCGTTTCTCACAATTGCTAAAGCACCAGCAAAGCTAGCTGAATTCCAGTCACCTTGTTGGGTCCAAACACAAAGTTGTTGCTGACTGGCTTCCACTCTGCACATTAGCTCTTTTTTTTAATTTATTTTTTATTTTTTTATTTTATATTTTTACAGGGACAGAGAGAGAGAGAGAGAGTCAGAGAGAGGGACAGACAGACAGGAACAGAGAGAGATGAAAAGCATCAATCATCAGTCTTTTGTTGCGAGACTTTAGTTGTTCATTGATTGCTTTCTCATATGTGCCTTGACCACAGGCCTTCAGCAGACCAAGTAACACCTTGCTAGAGCCAGTGACTTTGGGTCCAAGCCGGTGAGCTTTTGCTCAAACCAGATGAGCCCTCGCTCAAGCTGGCGACCTCGGGGTCTCGAACCTGGGTCCTCTGCATCCCAGTCTGATGCTCTATCCACTGCGCCACCACCTGGTCAGGCTGCACAGTAGCTCTTGACACGCTTTCTTCCTGCTGTTTCCCGCTGGATATTTCAATGCAAATGTAGTGTGGCGTGTGTTGAAGCGTCGCTTTATATTTGACTGTTTCATTGATGCAATTTTATCATTGCATATTAGACACACTGCAGAACCTGCTCTCTCCACAAAGGCAAATTTCTCTGTCCATTCCTGCTGAAAGGTACGATACTCCTCATCTTTTTTTCTTTTAGCCATCTTCTTCATCAAAAGGGTTTCTAAAATTAGCTAGCTGACTACTTGATTAAAAGGAGGGAAGTTTACTTCCTGACCTCACAACGACCCGTGTACGTTAGGCATTATCCAATAAAAATTTGGTGTTGTCCCAGAGGACAGCTGTGATTGGCTCCAGCCACCCGCAACCATGAACATGATTGGTAGGAAATGAATGGATTGTAATACATGAGAATGTTTTATATTTTTAACGTTATTATTTTTTTTATTAAAGATTTGTCTGCGAGCCAGATGCAGCCATCAAAAGAGCCACATCTGGCTTGCAAGCCATAGGTTCCCGACCCCTGTGTTAAATGAAAGAAGTCAGGCCTTGGTCAGTTGGCTCAGCAGTAGAGTATTGACCTAGTGTGTAGAAGTTCACACCGGAGAAGCAACCATCTGCTTCTCCACCTATTCCCTTTCCCCTTCGCTCTCTCTCTTTCTACCTCTCTCTCTCTTCTTCTCCCACAGCCATGGCTCAATTGATTAGAGCAGTGGTCCCCAACCTTTTTTGGGCCATGGACCAGTTTAATGTCAGAAAATATTTTCACGGACCGGCCCTTAGGGTGGGATGGATAAATGTATCACGTGACTGAGACAAGAGTCAAGAGTGAGTCTTAGATGGATGTACCAGGGAATCTGGTCATTTTTAAAAAATAAAACATCGTTCAGACTTAAATATAAATAAAACGGAAATAATGTAAGTTATTTATTCTTTCTCTGCGAACCGGTACCAAATGGCCCATGGACTGGTACTGGACCGTGGCCTGGGTGTTGGGGACCACTGGATTAGAGCACATCGGCCTGGGCATAGCTCCAGATAGGCAGAGCATGGGCCCCAGATGGGGGTTGCTGGGTGGATCCTGGTCGAGGCACATGCAGGACTCTGTCTCTGTATCTTTCCTACTGGAAAGAAAGAAAGGAAAGAAAGAAAGAAAGAAAGAAAGAAAGAAAGAAAGAAAGAAAGAAAGAAAGAAAGAAAGAGAGAGAGAGAGAGAGAGAGAAAGAAAGAAAGAAAGAAAGAAAGAAAGAAAGAAAGAAAGAAAGAAAGAAAGAAAAAGAAAGAAAGAAAGAAGAGCCTGACCAGGCGGTGGCGCAGTGGATAGTGCATCGGACTGGGATGCGGAGGACCCAGGTTCGAGACCCCGAGGTTGCCAGCTTGAGTGCGGGCTCATCTGGTTTGAGCAAGGCTCACCAGCTTGGACCCAAGGTCACTGGCTCCAGCAAGGGGTTGCTCGGTCTGCTGAAGGCCCGTGGTCAAGGCACATGTGAGAAAGCAATCAATGAACAACTAAGGTGTCACAATGCACAATGAAAAACTAATGATTGATGCTTCTCATCTCTCTCTGTCCCTGTCTATCCCTCTCTCTGACTCACTCTGTCTCTATAAAAAATAAATAAATAAAATTTAAAAAAAAAAAAAAAAGAAAGAAAGGCCAGACACAAAGGGTCACATATTCCATGACTTCGTTTGTATGAAGATTCCAATAGGGAAATGTATAAGACAGGAAGCAGATTACTGGTTGTCTAGAGCAGTGGTTCTCAACCAAAACACAGGGGTCGCCTAAAGCCATCGGACAATACATATTTTATTTAAAAATGTATTGTATAATAAATATGTATTTTCCGATGGCTTTAGGCGACCCCTGTGTTTTGGTCGTTCGACCCCCACCGGGGTCGTGACCCACAGGTTGAGAACCGCTGGTCTAGAGCTAAGAGGAGGGCAAGGAGGAGTAGGAGGGTGATTGCTAACAGGTACCAGGTTTCTTTCTGAGATGTTAAAAATGTTCTAAAATTGATTGTGAATATACTAAAAGCCATTGAATTATACTTTAGTTTTAATGGCTGAAATAGTATATGGTACATGAATTATATCTAAATAGAACTGTTTTTTTGTTTTGTTTTGTTTTTGTTTTTTTCTTTTCTGAAGCTGGAAACGGGGAGAGACAGTCAGACAGACTCCCGCATGCGCCCGACCGGGATCCACCCGGCACGCCCACCAGGGGCGATGCTCTGCCCACCAGGGGCCGTCGCTCTGCCGCGACCAGAGCCACTCTAGCGCCTGGGGCAGAGGCCAAGGAGCCATCCCCAGCGCCCGGGCCATCTTTGCTCCAATGGAGTCTTGGCTGCCGGAGGGGAAGAGAGAGACAGAGAGGAAAGTGCGGCGGAGGGGTGGAGAAGCAAATGGGCGCTTCTCCTATGTGCCCTGGCTGGGAATTGAACCCGGGTCCCCCGCACTCCAGGCCGACGCTCTACCACTGAGCCAACCGGCCAGGGCCATAGAACTGTTTTATTATTATTATTATTTTAATCCTGGAATTTGGACACTGAAGGACCTTCAGAGCCACTGGGTCCAACTCTGTCCCTAGAAATGAGCAAACTGAGGCTGGGAGGGGGAGAGATTCGCCCAAGGTCACTGGGGTCTTTCAGGCCCCACTTGGATATCTTGTCGCCTGCTGGCCCAAAGGGAGGGTATGGGGGTGCGTGAAATGTGCTTACCCTGGACCGGAGGATGCTGGGGAGACAGGAATGGTGTGTGTCTCTTGGTTGAATATCTGGTGAGCTCTTTGCAGACTCCCTGACCCCCACCCTGATCCTTCAAGCAGCTCAGGGTCCGTCATCTCTGCCAAGAAGAAGGGGCAGGAAGAAACCTTCAGACAGCCTGGTGACTGGACAGAAGTGGGCTGTGTCCTGGGCATGTCCAGTATATCTCACTTCACAGAGGATGAAAGAGACTCAGTAGGGCGAAGGCGCTTACCTGGCCAAGGTCACGGAGCAGGCAGGACACAGCCCCAAGTGAGCTGGGTTTATGTGACCCCTAGACCCCACAGATGGAAGGGGTGCCCTGCTCCCAGGCTGTGTGAAGGGAAACGCTGACTCAGCCTCCCCATCAGAAACAGCAACTCCTCCAGGCTGCTGGGGAGGGGGCGGGGGGCGGGGGAATTTCTCTGCTGAGCTGTCAGGTTGACTAACCAGTGGTGGGTCCGTGAGTCACGGGGCCCTGAATCCGGGCGGAGACTGGCAGCCCTCCTGGCCCTGCTCCAGGCTCACTCTGGTCCCTCCCAACGGATGTAACCACCTCTCCTGTCCACTCCCACTCACAGGCTTGAGGCCAGTCTTGTTCTGCACCCACTATCCCTGAGTGTCTGGGCAAGTCCCCGGGCTAAATTCCCAGCCCTGCCCACGGAGCCTCCTGGGAAGGTGCCCGGGGCTTGGACAGCTCCTCCCACTCCTCCCCAGTGCCTTCCTGGCCTGAAGGCATGCCCTACACCACGGGGTGACCCTGTGAACCCAACTTAGCCAGGACACGTGTCAAGGCTGCCACCAAGGAGTGAAAAGGAGGCGTGAGCTTGAAGACAAAGGCTCACAATGGGGTTTGGCTCTTTCTCGGGGTTCAGGGAGGCCCTGGGGTGGAGGATGCGGGAAAGGACCTCAAGCCACAGGGTGGAGATGCTGCCTAACCCATCCCAGAGGCCAGGGAGGTGCAGGAGGTGAGGGAGAGGCCCCAGGACACAACAGCCCACAGGGACTTTGAGAAAACAGGGGCACATCTCCACACGCCCTTTCTGCCCCTATAAGAAGCTGATTTCTAGCCCTGGGTTCCTCTTACCAAACCAGAACCACCAGGCCACTCTGCTGCTATAAAACCTTTAGTGGCTCCCTTGCACCCAGCACCGGGGACACCCCCCTCACCCCCACCATCTCAGCCTCAGGGACTTGGTCCTGAACCCCATCCTTAAATGCCTTCTTGTTTTGCCACATGTTGTTTGTTCCCAACTGCTCTTTCTTTCCCCTTCACCATCCAGAAAATTCTATTGAACTTTCAAAACTCGGCTCCAATCCTGTAGCAGTCACCTTGATGGCCTTGGGGAACTTGCTTTCCTCATCTTTGTTGCTTTGGCCAGAAAATAGTGTCCGGACAGAAGGTGTTGCCGGAATCCACCATCTGAAAGGCTTGACCGTGTGATTTAATTTGAACTAGACCAGTTTGGGTCCCCAAACTTTTTAGACAGGGGGCCAGTTCACTGTCCCTCAGACCATTGGAGGGCCAGACTATAAAAAAAAAACTATGAACAAATCTCTATGCACACTGCACAGATCTTATTTTAAAGTAAGAAAAACAAAAAGGGAACAAATACAATATTTAAAATAAAGAACAAGTAAATTTAAATCAACAAACTGACCAGTATTTCAATGGGAACTATGCTCCTCTCACTGACCACCAATGAAAGAGGTGCCCCTTCCGGAAGTGCAGCGGGGGCTGGATAAATGGCCTCAAGGGGCCGCATGTGGCCCACGGGCCATAGTTTGGGGACCCCTGAACTAGACCCTTACTCAGTGGGACCAGCATCCTAGTTCTATACTTCAGGGAGGAATTTAGAGATGACATAACAGAGGTGAGCAAGAACTGTAAACCGCGTGAACCAACAGATTGATGGACTGGAATAGGGTCCAGAAAGAGACCCAAGTCTTTGCAAGAATTCAGTCTGCAGTAAAGGCGGCATCTTGAAGCAGCCAGCAAAGCATGGATCGTTCGCAATGGTGACCAGTTTGGAAAGTGGACAACGTGAGATTCCTTCTTCAAGTAGAAACAATCGACGGGGGTCAATTAAATACATAAATATAAAGAGACACATCATAACAGCTAAAAGGAGGCCTGACCTGTAGTGGCTCAGTGGATAAAGCATCGACCTGGAAATGCTGAGGTCGTCAGTTCGAAACCCTGGGCTTGCCTGGTCAAGGCACATATGGGAGTTGATGCTTCCAGCTCCTCCCCCCTTCTCTCTTTCTGTCTCTCTCTCTCCCTCTCTCTCTCCTCTCTAAAAATGAATAAATAAAATTTAAAAAAAATTAAAAAAAAAAACAAAACAGCTAAAAGGAAATGGACACACCAGGGTCAAGGAGCCATTCAAGGGAATGAATAAAATGGGTCACATACAGAAATGAAAGGCAAAGACCAGACTCTGAAAAAAAAAGTTTACATTTGAGTATTAATCTTATCATTTTAAGTGCAGAAAAATACAGCATAGGACAGTGTATACAGTACATTTTTTTGTGTTAGACAAGAAGAAATAAGAATATATTTACCTATTTATTTTTGTAAAACAAAATAAAGGAAAATGAACAGAAGTAAAGAAACCAGTCACACAAAGGGAGTTGGTTGGGACTGGGGTAGAGGGGAAAGGGGTAGAGTGAGCATTTTAATTTAATTTTATTCATGTATTGTTTTATAATCAACAAGTAAAATGAAAAATGGAAAGAAATCAAACCCCAAAAGTGAATACAAAAGAGAAACAAGCAAAACCTAACTGTGTATCAAAGTAATAACATAACCACACTGAACAAAGTATTTCCCATAACTCACCTGCATCTCCTCAGGGTGATACATTTAAAGACAAATGAGATGCAAAGAAATCTTAAAGAGCACCTAGCAGGGATTTTTTTTATTGAGATAAAATGCATAAAACATAAACTTAACCATTTTAAAGTTTACAATTCAGTGGCATTTAGTACATTCACAATTTTGTATAGCCATCACCACTATCTAGTCCTAAAACTTTGTCATCACCCCCAAATAAAACCCCGTAACCAGGAAGCAGTCACTCCCTGCCCCTGGCAACTACCAATCTGCTTTCTGTCTCCTGCATATGCCCAGAAGACATTGCTATTATGGTTTTGGAACTATCTTATGCATGTTGTAGGATAAAGCAAAGAGTAAATACTAATGTTATCAGGAAACTAGAACTTCAGTGTACGAGAAAAGAAATACAAATATCCTAGTTAAGCTGACAGATATGTGTACACCCATGTTCAGAGAAGCATTATTCACAACAGCCAAAAGGTGCAAACAACCCTACCTTTATCAGTGAATGAATGGATAAACAAAATGTGGTATCAACATACAATGGAATATAATTCTGCTTTAAAAAGAAAGAAAATTCTGACACATGCTGCAACATGGATGACTCTTGAAAATATGCTAATCATAAGAAACCAGTTATAAAAGAACAGAGATTATATGATTTCACTGACATGAGAGGTACCGAGAGTAGTCAAATTCAGAGAGTGTAGAATGGGAGTTACTAGGGCCTGGGCAGAAAAGGTAATGGAGAGTTTCAGTTTGAGATGATTAAAAAAAAACCAAAAACAAAAACCTCTGGAGATGGAAGATGCTATGATTGCAAAACAATGTAAAAATATTTATTGCCAATGCATTGTATGCTTAAAAATGGTTAAAATGATCAATTTTTATAATCAACAAGTAAAATTTCATTTTACTTGTTGATTATAAAAATTGATCATCTTAACCATTTAAAAATTCCCGGTCGATTCCAAACCCGGGAATCGACCCGGGTTCGATTCCCGGCCAGGGCACACAGGAGAAGCGCCCATTTGCTTCTCCACCCCTCCGCCGCGCTTTCCTCTCTGTCTCTCTCTTCCCCTCCCGCAGCCAAGGCTCCATTGGAGTATCAATATAGATACATGATTTTTACAAGTACATGCCCTATCTCTGTCTACTGCCATGGCCAAGGAGCAACAACACCAGCAATGAGCACACCTACTGCTCAGGTCTTGGTTTCTAAATACCATTTCCTCTTAACTGAGATCCTTCTAAGAACTGGTTGATTCCAGGTAAGCTTAGGCTATCTTTTTTTCTTTTAAGAAAGAGAGGAAGGGGGGAGGAGGGAGGGAAGGAAAGAGAGAGAGAAGGAGAGAGGGAGAGAGAGGGGGGAAAAAGAGAAGCATCAACTTGTTGTTCCACGTAGTTGTGGACCCATTGATTGATTCACATATGTGCCCTGACCAGGACTTGAACCAGTGACCCCAGGATCAAGCCGGTGACCTTGGCACTCCAGTATGACACTCTAACTCAGTGGTAGTCAACCTGGTCCCTACTGCCCACTAGTGGGCATTCCAGCTTTCATGGTGGACAGTAGCAGAGCAACCAAATTATAAATAAAAAAGATAGATTTAACCATAGTAAGTTGTTTTATAAAGATTTATTCTGCCAAACTTAGCGAAAATCCAACATAAAGTACTTGGTAAGTAATTATTATTATATGCTTTCACTTGCTGTAACTCTGCTTTATAAATTTTATAAAGTAAAGTTACTTCCCTACTTTATAAATCACCATTACTGTGGAACTGGTGGGCGGTTAGAAAATTTTACTACTAACAGAGATACAAAAGTGGGCAGTAGGTATAAAAAGGTTGACTCCCTGCTCTAGCCATTGTGTCTCTGGACAGGGCTAGCTTAGATATCTGTATCAAAAAGTGAGAAAGTTATCAAAAAGACAAAAAGAATCACCTCAAAAGGATACAGAAGCCAGCTTGAAGGGGCTTCCTTTGACCATATCTTTTTTTTTTTTTTTTTTTTTTTCATTTTTCTGAAGCTGGAAACAGGGAGAGACAGTCAGACAGACTCCCGCATGCACCCGACCGGGATCCACCCGGCACACCCACCAGGGGCGGTGCTCTGCCCCCCAGGGGGCGATGCTCTGCCCATCCTGGGCGCCGCCATATTGCGACCAGAGCCACCCCAGCGCCTGAGGCAGAGGCCACAGAGCCATGCCCAGCGCCCGGGCCATCTTTGCTCCAATGGAGCCTTGGCTGCGGGAGGGGAAGAGAGAGACAGAGAGGAAAGCGCGGCGGAGGGGTGGAGAAGCAAATGGGCGCCTCTCCTATGTGCCCTGGCCGGTAATCGAACCCGGGTCCTCCGCACGCTAGGCCGACGCTCTACCGCTGAGCCAACCGGCCAGGGCTATGACCATATCTTTTGAACATATAAAAGAATAGTGACTACAGTAAACTGTAATATAATCAATAAATAAAACCCTATGTGTTCATACTGATACAGTTGATCCTCTTTATTTTCAGATTCAGCATTTGCAACTTTGCCTACTTGCTAAAATTTGTTTGTAACCTCAGAATCAATATTTTCAGTCATTCTCAGAAATGCACAGAGTGGTAAAAAAAAAAAAAATCTGAGTCACTGAACAAGGCAGTGTTCTGCTTCTAGTTTTAGCTCTTACACAGAAAGCCGAAAGCAAAAGTCTTTCCTTTGGTCTGTTTACTGCCATGATTTTTTGTGTGGGTTTTGTTGGTGATTTTGCTGCTTAATATGGCCCTCAAGCACAATGCTGAAGTGCTACGTGTATTTCAAGAGCAAGAAGTCTGTGATGTGCCTTGTAGAGACCACACGTGTTAGAGAAGCTCCGTGCAGACACACGTTATAGTGCTGGTGGTCACGAGTTCAATGTTAATGAATCAACAGCACACAGTAAATGTCGTTAAACAGAAACACACATAAAACAAGGTTATGTATTAATGGGTTGATGAAAACGTTGTGACCAGAGGCTCACAGGAACTTAACCTGGTATTTTCTTTAGGAGCAATAGTTCACTGATTACGGTGGCTCTAACAGAACATAACTAATGAGAACTGACTGTACTTAAAAAATAAATGTGGTGGAAGAGCTTTTTTCTATAGAAGAATACTAGTTGTGAATGTAGAAGAAACGAGAGCAAAGTCAGAGTTTTGCAAATGCCGATGCAATGACTGACTCAGGCAAGGGTCACTACGGCTGTGGAAGCACTGGGGGAAAGGCCACTTGAGGGCAGGGTATTCACCCGGTGCCAAAACATCACTTCACGGGTCTCTTATTACACAGGGCACAGACAATAGAGTCCACAAGTGGAGAAGCCCAGCAGGCAACACCTAAATGAAGTAAGAAACTCAGCATCACTGCAGTGTGAGTTCCCTAATAGGATGTAACATACTGTTACCCAGGGGTGTATTCTTGCTAAAAACATGCCAGAGTCCAGATAAGCCCTCTAGGTCTAACTTCCGGGTTATAGGACATACAGGGGACAGAGGAATATTAAATGGCCTCATGAGAAAATCATTAGACAAATATAGAATTTGAGATTATCTACAAGATAAAAGACCTAGAGTCTTCTAAAGCAGTGGTCCCCAACCCCCGGGGCCACGGACTGGTAGCGGTCCGTGGGCCATTTGGTACCGGTCTGCAGAGAAAGAATAAATAACTTACATTATTTCCCTTTTATTTATATTTAAGTCTGAATGATGTTTTATTTTTAAAAAATGACCAGATTCCCTCTGTTACATCCATCTAAGACTCACTCTTGACGCTTGTCTCGGTCACGTGATACATTTATCCGTCCCACCCTAAAGGCCGGTCCGTGAAAATATTTTCTGACATTAAACTGGTCCGTGACCCAAAAAAAGGTTGGGGACCACTGTTCTAAAGGTCAATGTCATGGAAGGAAAAGAAGGGAAAATAGTCTAAAATGTTGAAAAGACGTAATCAAATATAGGGTGTGAACTATGTGTGACAGGAGCCTGGGTAAAAGGCAGCTATGAAATATAATTTTTTACAGAGTAGGACGACTGGAAACAACTGGATGTGGATTGGATAGTAGATGATAAAAAAAAATGGTCTAAGTTTTTTTCAAATGAGTTTATTTATGGATTTTTAGAGAGGTGAGAGAGAAAGGCATGAGGCAGGGGAGGAGCGGGAAGCAACAACTCACAGATGTTTTTCGTAGGTGCCTTGGCCAGGCAAGCCCAGGGCTCCAAACCAGCGACCTCACCGTTCTGGGTCGATGCGTTATACACTGTGCCACCACAGGTCAGGCTTAACCGTCTGAGGAGTACGAACATTCATACACGTCCTCGTGCCTCCTGACCATCCAGAGTACGATCATACATGTGTAAGGCAACATCAAAAAAAGGCAAATGTAGGCCCTGGCCGTTTGGCTCAGTGGTAGAGCGTTGGCCTGGCGTGCGGAAGTCCCGGGTTTGATTCCCGGCCAGGGCACACAGGAGAAGCGCCCATCTGCTTCTCCACCCCTCCCCTCTCCTTCCTCTCTGTCTCTCTCTTCCCCTCCCGCAGCCAAGGCTCCATTGGAGCAAAGATGGCCCGGGCGCTGAGGATGGCTCTGTGGCCTCTGCCTCAGGCGCTAGAATGGCTCTGGTCGCAACAGAGCGATGCCCGGATGGGCAGAGCATTGCCCCCTGGTGGGCATGCCTGGTGGATCCTGGTCGGGCGTATGCAGGAGTCTGTGACTGCCTCCCTGTTTCCAGCTTCAGAAAAATACCAAAAAAAAAAAAAAAAAAAAAGGCAAATGTATGTTCTTCTTGTTTCCATAAATTGGTTATCAAACAAACATGATTTTAAGTTAACAAAACTGGAACAGGAACTAATTTCATTTTTTGGAAAAAAAAAACAACTCACTCCCAGGGGTCAGCGAGCATGGAAAAAAAAAAATCACTACTCAAAGGGCTAATGGTGTTAATTTTCTTATGGAGAATACATATCCATCCATGTCCCATAGTATAGTACATTTGCATCCAGACAGGTCTGGGCCCAGCTCCTGGTCAAAGCACACCAGCTGTTGTTATGACCACTCACTGCCTGACCTCGTGTGAGGAGTATTGTGTACATGGTCTCCAATTGTCCAGGTTTGCATCCTTCTTGCTGGCTGTGTGACCACAGGGAAGTTACTTAACCTTTCTGGGTCTTATCTGTAACGTGCTCATAATAATAGTAGTACTAAACTCACAGGACTGTTTGAGGATTAAATGAGAGGAGGCTTGTGAAGGGCTTGGCTTGGCACAAAGCAAGTTCTCAATTACATTACAGAGTTTTAGATGCAGAAAGAGCAGGTCACCTTTTTGTGGGCTGCTTCTGACCACTGAGCTCATGCAGCAGGGCTACAAGGGCCTCTTCCTAAGAGGGATGGATGCTATATACAGTTATGTATAGCCCACATGTATATATCTCCTATATTTATGCACATATATGTATACACAAATGATCAATCTTCATTGTTTAATAGCAAATTCTGTATTTCTAAAATTGCCTACTCATTAGAATTTACTTACAATCCCAGAATTAATACTCATGGTGCTTTTATGCAAATGGCAAAAGATTTGAGTCACTCCACATGCACGTTCCCAGCTGAGGCTGACCAAAGCCAGTCTGCCTTGTTTCAGCTCTCAGACTATAAACAAAAATCCTCTTAATCCTCTGTTTAGTACCATGTTTTACATATTTTTTTGTGTATGTTTTTTGTTAGTGATTTCAGTATTTAGAATGGCCCCAAACAGGCCCTGGTCTGACGGCTCAGTGGATGAAGCATCATCCCGGCGTACTGAGGTCACAGGTTCAACCCCTGGCCAGGGCACGTAGGCAAAGCAGTCAATGAGCTCACAACTGATTGGAACAACTAAGTGGAATGGCAAATTGATGCTTCTCTCCTTTCCCCTCCCTTCCCTTTCTCTCTCTCTCTCTCTTCCCTCTTTCTCTCCTTTTTCTCTCTCTCAAATCAATGGAAAAAATAAAATAAAATGGCCCAAATGCAGTGCAGAGGCGCTGTCTAGTGTTCCTAAGTGCCAGGAGGCTGGGACGTGTCAGATAAACTTTGTTCAGGTACGAGTCACAGTGCTGTTGGCTGTGAGTTAAATGCCAATAAATCGATGTATAGTGAATAAAGTGAACAAGGTGTCTTTAAACAGAAACACACATAAAACCAGGTTCTATATTGATCAGTTGACTAAAATGTGACCAGAGGCTCTCAGGAACCTAGCCCTGTATTTCCCCTAAGAGCAGTGGCTCAGGATTTGCTAATTCAGTGTTTCCAGTAACTTTATAGAGTAAAATGAATGGGAATAACAAGAACCAGCTGTGTGTGTGTGTGTGTGTGTTTCCTCACGCGTGAGTGCACGCGTGCGTGTTTTACCATTCCTATTATTACGTAGAGAGAAAACAGGCTTGACAAAGTTCAGTCCCTTTCCAAGGTCATGAGGCTTGTTGTCCTCAGACATGGCATTTGAACCCAGGTCTGTCGATGCCGATTCTGTGGCCCCCGCCCCCGGAGTGCAGGCACCTGGAACCTTTGGGGGCGGGCTTCCTCTTGACTGCTCAACCATGCTGGTGTCTCTTTTGGAAACACCCACAGCGTGGTGAGGAGCCTTGTTCCAGGCCGGGCTGCTGAATGGCGGGGACTGGGGTGGAGGGGCCAGAGGGGGTAAGAGTAAAAGCTGTCTGTTGCCTGGAGAAGCCGGGGCCAACAAAGGGAGGCCATTCACACGTCACTAACACACAGACGTGGCCCAGGGTCAAGGGCAGCCCAAAGAGGCCAGGTCTGAACCTCTCCTCACACCGGCTGGCTGTGACCTCAAGCCCGCCTCTCGATTCAGTCCCTCAGTGCCCCAAATCCCTGTTGCCTGGTCTGTCAGAGTGGAGCTAACGACGCCACCTCTCTGAAGAGCCGGGGCGGGGGAGGGCACACTTTGGACAGCAGACCTTGACTTTTAGAGGCCAAACTGCCACAGGGATTCGTGTGCACCTCTGAGCGAGCTCAGGGAGGGGTGTGGGCCTGACCCCATGTATCCCCCCGATGAGGCAGCGGAGGCTCAGCGCGGCGTGCCTCTGTGCACCCGGCCAGGGTCCTTCCCGCCGCCTGCTTCCCGGCTGCACTCTGGTCCTGCGCCCACAGGGTGGGGGAGGAGCCCTGAGCGAGGAGGAAAGATGCCCTAGAGGCAGAGAGGACCAAACCTAGTCTGTTACAAAATGCCCCTCCCACCTTTTATGTTTGCAGGTTTCTAGCTAAAGCGAAGAAAATAGAGAGGGCTGGGTACAGCCTTGGGAGTGTCCACTCTGCAAATGTTCGGTTACCCCCGCTAGGTCCCAAGCATTAGGCTGGACACAGAGTAATATGTGGCTGTTGCTGCCTCAGGAGGCCACAGTCCAAAGTGGCCCATAAATCCTTATGTATAGGGGACTTGTGAGGCCAACAAAAACCGTTTTGCATTGAAAGTAGAGTGTTGTAGTAGTTTTCACCTGCAGAACTAGCAAGCCCCCTGGAAGGTGAAAGTTTCAGGAGGGTCATGGTGGGGAGGGTGTGTATTTGTCACAGGGTAGAGGGCAAATGAGGGGAACCAGGGGGTAGGTGAAGGCATCTTCAAGAAGAGGGATCTGCCCTGGCCGGTTGGCTCAGCAGTAGAGCTTTGGCCTGGTGTGTGGATGTCCTGGGTTCGATTCCCACTCAGGGCACACAGGAGAAGCGCCCATCTGCTTCTCTACCCTTCCCCCTCTCCTTCCTCTCTATCTCTCTCTTCCCCTCTGCAGCCAAGGCTCCATTGGAGCAAAGTTGGCCCAGGCGCTGAGGATGGCTCAATGGCCTCCACCTCAGGTGCTAGAATGACTCCGATTGCAGCGGAGCAACGGCCCAGATGGGCAGAGCATTGCCCTCTGGTGGGCGTGACAGGTGGATTACAGTCAGGCACATGCAGGAGTCTGTCTGCCCCCCACCTTCTCACTTCAGAAAAAAAAAAAAGAGGGATCGCCTGACCAGGAGGTGGTGCAGTAGAGTGTAGGAGCCTGGGATGCTGAGGACCCAGATTTGAAGCCCCAAGGTTGCCAGCGAACTTATCCGGCTTGAGCATGGGGTTGCTGGCTTGAGCATGGGATCATAGATGCAACCCCATGGTTACTGGCTTGAGCCCAAAGGCCACTGGCTTGAACAAGGGGTCACTGGCTCAGCTGGAGCCCCCTGGTCAAGGCACATATGAGAAAGCAATCAATGAACAGCTAAGGTGCTGCAACTACAAGTTGATGCTTCTCATCTCTTTCCCTTTCTGTTTATTTCTCTCTCTATCTCTGAAGAATAAGAAGAAAGAAGAAAAAGAAGAAGGAGGAGGAGGAGGAGAGGAGGAGGAGTGGGAGGAGGAGGAAGACGAAGAAGAAGATGAAGAAGGAGAAGGAGAAGAAGAAGAAGGAGAAGGAGAAGAAGAAGAAGAGGAGGAGGAGGAGGAATCAGCAAACTAGGGCTCCCGGTACAAATCTGGCCCACTTTCTGTTTTTATAAATAAAGTTTTATTGAAATACAGCCACACTCATTCATTTACGTAATGCCTATGGCTGCTTTTTTCTAAAACAGCAGAGCTGGATGGTTGTGATAGTGACTGTATGACCCGCAGAGCTTGGGATATTGACTACTATCTGGCCCTTTATAGGGAAAGCATGCCCATACTTGCTTTAGAAGTCGCAGGAAGTTTCAGCTTTGTTAGTTTTGTCCTCTGACATCTTGCCATCATCTAGCCTCGTGTCCAGGCCGGTGTAGATGATTATAAAGTAATGGTAAACTGATTATAACTTCATATTCTAGTTCTGTTAATGTGATCTATTTTCAAGAACTTACTGAAAAAGGCAAGTCAGTGAGTATGCAACCCTGGACAGAATGAAGGAGAACAAGGGGACTCCACCTGGTGTGGCCATCACCCCCGTCCTGGCCTTCCTGTCCTCTGGTGTGGCTGATCCCATGCCCTGTCCTTGGTGGCCTGAGGCTGCCCTGCCAGCCCAGCCAGGCCTGTGACTCATCAAGGACTGACTCATTCTCTGTCTAAAAATACATATTGTCTCATGTTGGCGGGTGCTGCTTTGATCACTGTTAGCACTCAATCTGGTCTTTTTCTGAGCGCTTTGTGGACAAGGGCTGTGCTTTTGTCCCCAGGGACTTCGGGTCCCAAGGGTCCAGTTTTGTCTGCCTTTCCAGCCGGGAGCTGGAAAGGCAGCTGGAAGGAAGAACTTGGGTGTTGGGTGCAAATTCTGCCCCGCCACTTATTTGCTGTGTGACACTGGGCAAATCACCCAACCTCTCTGAACACCTGCTGCCAGGATGAAATGAGAAAAGAAGGCACTGCAATACATTGTGCTCCTTCCATACCTGAGTAAGACTGCCCACTGACCCCCAGCCGGATCTTTCTCTGCCAGTGAAATCATTTGACATCATCTCAACATCCAAGAAAATCAGGAACCTGAGCCAAAGCCAAGATCTGGATCTCAGCGCCAAACTCTGGGGCAGCTCTGGTTACAGAAAACAAGTGGAAACCACAGGCCCTGGGCTGAACATGGAACTAATTTGGGAGGCAGTGAGGGACAGAACCCAGAGCCTGGAGTGGAACTACTCTGAGCCAAGCCACTGTCCAGGGGGACACTGGGCCCCTCAGAACTCTCCAGCTCCTGCTGTGCCGAGGGCAGGGGCCGCAGTGGGGACCCACCTCAGGATGGCTGGGTAGGGATGCAGAGCATGGGCCCCAGGGTTGGAGCAACTTCAGTCGGATCCCACTTTCCTGCCCCAGGCTGTGTGACCTGGGGCTAGTCACCTCACTTCTCTGAGTCTCAGTTGTCATATCTGTGAAGTGTGGAAACTCAGGGTACCTCCCTCATAGGGTTGCTACATAAAAGACTTAGAACAGCGCCTGGCACAAAAGAAGTCCTCAGTCAGTCAGAAATGTTGAAACATGACGGGGACAGGAGATGGGCAGGAAAGCAAAGACCAGTGAGTCCTTCTCGTTCGTGTATTCACTCAACAAATATTTATTCAACATCTACTCTGTGTCAGACTTGGGGATCAACAGGGAACAAGACAGATCCAGCCCTGACCCATGGAGAAGATGGGTAAGTAATATTGTGAGATAATAGAAAATACATATACTGGTCTCTGCCCCTGGTCCCTGGCTCAGAGCTCCTGAAATCCTTGTAATTTCCTAAGTGATAAGAACACTAGGAGCATCTTTTGTTCTGAGGAGGCAACTGTCGGTGGGCTCCTGGGGTGCGTGCGCCTGGATGGGGGTTGCTCACCAGAAAGAGCACCGGAAAGTCCTGATTGGACACTTGGAATCTCTCTTCCCCCAACTCCCCATTTTCTTGAGAAAGGAGAAAGGCTGGAAATGAAGTTAATGATTGATCACACCTACATGATAAAGCCTCTGTAAATCCCAACAGTATGGGCCTCAGGGACCTTCCAGGTGGGTGAACACATCCAGGTCCCAGAGGGTGACTCACCCCAACACCACGGGACCGAAAGGCCTGCGCTCAGGACCCTCCCAGATCCATCCTGTGTATCTCTTCATCTCTATCCTTTATCATGTGCCTTCCTAAACTAGTCATCGTTAAGTGTTTCTGCGTTCTGTGAGTTGTCCCAGCAAATTAATCAAACCCAAGGCAGGGGTTGTGGAAAACTCTGATTAGTAGCCAGGTTGGACAGTAGGTGTAGGGACCTACTACTTGTCATTGGTGTCTGAAGTTGGGTGGGGAGCAGTGAGGACTGAGCCCTTGAACTGTGGGGTCTGCATTACCTCTAATCAGGGTCAGAACTGAATGGAATGACAGGACACCCAGCTGGTGTCCCAGAGAGTTGCTTGGTGGGGGAAAACCCCACACACATTTGGGGGCCAGAGGGTCAGAAGTGAAGTGCTGTGTGTGAGAGTAAGAGAGTCACAGGTGGCAATGTGAGGCTTTAATGTAGGCATGATTGAAATAATCCTATGAAGGGGGAAAATAAACCCTGGAGAGACATGGGAGGGATGTCACCTTCGGGTCGAGGAAAGAGACAGTGGCAGGAAGAAGGGAGGACTGGAAATTCCAGGTAGAGGGTACAGCAATGAGAGGCCCAAAGACAAGAGAGAGTTTCCGAATGAGGGTGGGGACAGGCAGGCTGTTGGCGTTTGGCCAGGGTCACGGTCGTCCAGGTCAGGATTGTGGATTTCAACCCTAAATGTCCTAGAGAACGGACGGACGGAGGTTTTAAGCTGGGTCTGACACCATCTGCAAACTGTCTGTCTCAGGGAAGGCTCTCTCTCTGGAGTGCAGGGCTGGCCCCGCTGCCCGACACAGGCAGCCCCCCCCCCCAAGGGAAGCTCCCCACAAGGCCAGTTGTAGGAGATGCCCGGCTTCCCCTAAATGACAAGGCTATATCCACAGGCCACTTCAGGGCCTCCCATGGCCCCGGACCGAAAATGGGCTGAGGCCGGAGGGTTCCACTCAGGATGGCAGCCTTGAGAAGTGTTAGGGACCCCCGGGTCCATCCTACAGAGGGGGAAGCAGACGCAGAGGGCACGGTGACTTGCCCACCGCCCCACTCTGAGTTAGAACCGTGTTTATCTCCATCCATTCGCTTGCTGAGCACCCACAGTGGGCCACGACCTGTGATAACCATGAGAGGTAGGGTGGTGAATAACAGGACAGGGTCCTGGTCCTAAAGTTGCGCTCCAGAGATGGGGCACGGACACTGACACCTGTGGCCAAGCCCCAAGCCGCCTGCTCCCCAAATCCTCCGCCTCCCAGCTCAGTCCCGGCCCACCACGTGCCCCTCCCCCAGGCCTGACGCGGGGGCTTGGGTTTGAGGGCGGACAGTGCACATCTCCCCTCTCTCCCAGACGTGCAGACACAGCCCAGACCTCCTGCCTTATCTCCAGGAGCCCGCTTGGGCAGTGGAGTGGACGAAATGATGCCTGCGGGACCAGGGGACCCCACTCACTCTACTTCCCTAGTGGGGGTCTCACCTAGGAGGCCCCCCCAGCAGGAACCTGGCCCACCCCGATTCTCGAGTCACAGCCCAGCCCCAAACTCAAACAGCTCAGCAGCTGCCCACCACCGCAGTGTCGGTGTCAACTCTGCCCAGAGAGAGGGGACCCAGCGGGAGGGGACCCAGAGGGAGGGGACCCAGAGGGAGGGGACCCAGAGGGAGAGGACCCAGAGGGAGGGGACCCCGAGGGAGGGGATCCAGAGGGAGGGGACCCAGAGGGAGGGGACCCAGAGAGAGGGGACCCAGCGGGAGGGGACCCAGAGAGAGGGGACCCAGCGGGAGGGGACCCAGAGGGAGGGGACCCAGAGGGAGAGGACCCAGAGGGAGGGGACTCAGAGGGAGGAGATCCAGAGGGATGGGACCCAGAGGGAGGGGACCCGGAGGGAGGAGATCCAGAGGGATGGGACCCAGAGGGAGGGGACCCGGAGGGAGGGGACCCAGAGAGAGGGGACTTAGAGGGAGGGGACCCCGAGGGAGGGGACTTAGAGGGAGGGGACCCCGAGGGAGGGGATCCAGAGGGAGGGGACCCCGAGGGAGGGGACTTAGAGGGAGGGGACCCCGAGGGAGGGGATCCAGAGGGAGGGGACCCAGAGGGAGGGGACCCAGAGGGAGGGGACTCAGAGGGAGGGGACCCCGAGGGAGGGGACCCAGAGGGAGGGGACTCAGAGGGAGGGGACCCAGAGGGAGGGGACCCCGAGGGAGGGGACTTAGAGGGAGGGGACCCAGCGGGAGGGGACTTAGAGGGAGGGGATCCCGAGGGAGGGGACCCCAAGGGAGGGGACCCCGAGGGAGGGGACTTAGAGGGAGGGGACCCAGAGGGAGGGTACCCAGAGGGAGGGGACTCAGAGGGAGGGGACCCAGAGGGAGGGGACCCAGAGGGAGGGGATCCCGAGGGAGGGGACCCCAAGGGAGGGGACTTAGAGGGAGGGGACCCAGCGGGAGGGGACTTAGAGGGAGGGGATCCCGAGGGAGGGGACCCCAAGGGAGGGGACCCCGAGGGAGGGGATCCCGAGGGAGGGGACCCCAAGGGAGGGGACTTAGAGGGAGGGGACCCAGAGGGAGGGGACCCAGAGGGAGGGGACTCAGAGGGAGGGGACCCAGAGGGAGGGGATCCCAAGGGAGGGGACCCAGAGGGAGGGGACCCAGAGGGAGGGGACTCAGAGGGAGGGGACCCAGAGGGAGCGAATCCCGAGGGAGGGGACCCAGAGGGAGGGGACCCAGAGGGAGGGGACTCAGAGGGAGGGGACCCAGAGGGAGGGGATCCCGAGGGAGGGGACCCAGAGGGAGGGGACCCAGAGGGAGGGGATCCCGAGGGAGGGGACCCAGAGGGAGGGGACCCAGAGGGAGGGGACTCAGAGGGAGGGGACCCAGAGGGAGGGGATCCCGAGGGAGGGGACCCAGAGGGAGGGGACCCAGAGGGAGGGGACTCAGAGGGAGGGGACCCGGAGGGAGGGGACCCCGAGGGAGGGGACCCAGAGGTAGGGGACCCAGAGGGAGAGGACTCAGAGGGAGGGGACCCGGAGGGAGGGGACCCAGAGGGAGGGGATCCAGAGGGAGGGGACCCGGAAAGAGGGGACCCGGAGGGAGGGGACTTAGAGGGAGGGGACCCCGAGGGAGGGGACCCAGAGGGAGGAGCCTGCACACAGTGAGGAGTCGAGGGAGGCACCCAAATGGGTGCAGGGCAGGTAGCAAGAGGCCAGGCGGCCTGCCTCCAGAAAGCTCCATGAGCTGGACGGACAGTGGCAGGCCCGCTGGGCGGGTGGTGGGAATCCCTGTTCCCAGACGTCTGTCTCAGCTGCCAGTCCCCTTAGGTAGGGTCAGGATAAGCTGGCCCTGGGTGCAAACCCCACTAGAAGGTCCCAGCATGGGCAGCACACACCTGTGCCGTCACTGTGCACCCCCACCTCGCAGCTCTTCATCCCTCCTTTAGCAGAAAGAGAGCTCCCTGGCTCCCCTCACTGCCACTGTGTCCCTCCCTCAGCGCCATGGTCCAAGCTCAGGGACAGCATCCATCCCTGTTGGCCGGGGACTAAAAGATTTCCTGGGCCGTGGGAATTGCAGTGCTGAACCAGGCAGGCCGGGATGTTTGGCCACCCTGGCAGTTTGCCCACTCAGTGGGAATCTGAGGGTGTCCAGAAGGTTCCCGGTTCCCAGATTCTCTCACCTCCCTTGGTACTCTGGCATAAGCACCTGGAGTCCCACTATTAGAGTAAAACTTCCTAACGCTTCTTCACCATGCTGGTAATCAGGAAAAGGCAAATTAAAATAGTGAGATGCTATTTTTCACTCCTAAGAAGGGACCAAATACTAACAACAAATGCTGACCTCGAGTGTTGGAAACTGTGATAAAACGATACAGACATCCGGGAGGGCAGGTGGGGTAAGACAATCTGTACCCCAGCCCCCCTAATTCTGGGGGGTCCCCTCGAAGATGTGCACAAGGAGACAGGCTACCACGTGGGTGGACCTTGAAAACAGGATGCTCAAGGGAAGAAGGCAGATGCAGAGGTCGCATAGCACAGAGTTCCATTTCTTAGTGAACAGCGGCAGAAGTAAATGCATAGAGACAGAGGGCGGGCCAGTGGTTGCCAGGGGCTGGGCAGGAATGGGGAGTGACAGCTCAGCGGGTGCAGGGTCTCCAGATGATGTTTTGTAACTACCGGATTTCCCCATGTATAAGATGCTCTCATGGATAAGACGCACCTTAATTTGGGAGCCTGAAATTTGGAAAAAACTGTATTACATAAAGTTATTGAACTCAAGTTTTATTCATCATAAAATTCATACAACTGCAAAAAAGTGAGAAATGCAAGTAAAAAAAAAATCTACGACCACTGTATAAGACGCACCCAGTTTTTAGACCCCAAATTTTTTGAAAAAGGTGCGTCTCATACATGGGGAAATATGGTAGAAAGACATGCCACTGACTTGTTCACTTTCAAATGGTTAATGTTATGTTACATGAATTTAAAAAAAAGCAGGGAGGGAGGGGGATATCTTGTTAATAATACTGAGACCTGGAAGGTACCCAAATGTCCTTCGGGAGGTGTCCCCGGCACAGTGGCTGCGCAGAAGGAAAGTGAAAAGACCCCCAGTTTAACCTGAACTGTGGCCCTGTCTCCACACGTAGGGATCCAAGGGTCAGGCTTGCAGGACAGGTGCAAAAGTAGCCTCTCAGGGGTGGGTGGTCACAGCCTGACCCACAGGATGTCTCAGGCCAGTCTGCTCAGCCCAGGCCACCAGGCTGCTGGGCTCCTGGCCCCCAGCCTCTGACAGTCCCCAGGAGCCCAGTGATATGGAGCATACCAAAGAGGATTCTATATCAAGATTTTTCATTAAAAATGTACAAGTAAAAGAATATAGTGTGTAGGCCCTGGCCGGTTGGCTCAGTGGTAGAGTGTCGGCCTGGCGTGCAGGAGTCCCGGGTTCGATTCCCGGCCAGGGCACACAGGAGAGGCACCCATCTGCTTCTCCACCCTTCCCCCTCTCCTTCCTCTCTGTCTCTCTCTTCCCTCCCGCAGCCGAGGCAAAGATGGCCAGGGTGCTGGGGATGGCTCCTTGGCCTCTGCCCCAGGTGCTAGAGTGGCTCTGGTCGCAACAGAGCGACGCCCCGGAGGGGCAGAGCATCGCCCCCTGGTGGGCAGAGCGTCACCCCCTGGTGGGCGCGCCGGTGGATCCCGGTTGGGCGCATGCGGGAGTCTGTCTGACTGTCTCTCCCCGTTTCCAGCTTCAGAAAAATACAAAAAAAAAAAAAAAAAAAAAGAATATAGTGTGTAGAATGTGCTTAAAATCCTCCAGAAAAAATAAATAAATAAATAAATATATATATATATATATATATATATATATGGACCAAGAAGATAGAGGAAACAAAAAAGACAAAATGTCGATGTGTTTGAAGCTGGGCATGTCAGAATTTATCGCATTGGTATACACTGAAAACGTCCCCAATAAAAGTAAAAACAGTGCAACCAAAATAGGATGGACTGATAGGTGTACAGAGGAATGAAAACGCGATAAGTCAAGTTTAATAAAATGTTAACAAATCAGCATGGCTGTCTACTGAAAAATTTCCATAATAAAATGTTGGAAGGAAGCTAGCAACCCCTTCCCGCTCCCTCCCTCCGAAAATAAGCCTTCAGGGGCCCTCATTTCCTGGTACCTGAAGAAGGTGGTGAATGCTGCTGAGTCGGTCAGTGTTGAACCTGTCCAGGTACTTAGCTGGGCATCCACCCAGCACCTGCCTCAGACCCCTGGGTGCAAGCCTCCCGTCCCTGACACTTAGGGAACTGAGAGTGCCCTCGGGGCAGTGGAGGGGCCAGGGTGACATCGCAGGCAGCATCACACCCGCGCATGGTGGAGGCCCAGTCAGTGCTGCCTCCAGTCCTTGGAGCACCAAAGCCACTGCAGTGAATCCCAGATTCTGGGCCCCGCCCGTCCTGGGGGCTGGCACCGGTTCCACTAACAAGAGCTCCCTTTTGTTAGCGCCAGGGCCTCTCCGTGCCTTGGTCATTCATTCGCTGGCCCGGGAAATATTTTCTGTGAGCCAGAGCCTGTGCCGGGTGCTGGGAGCACCCCCATTAGATCTAGCAGGTCCTTGCCTCAAAGGAAACCGCTCCAGAGAAAGACAGTTCCAACCCAGAGGAACCAATACCCCGAGGGAACCAAGCCCAGGACCTGGAGCAGCAAAGTGTGACAACACCAGCCAAGCCAGGCCTCGGAATGCTGACTCCCCCACCCCCACTCCCACCCCCACCCCCACCCCCACCCCCACCTCGGGCCCAGAGGAACTGGGCATCAGCACAGGGAGACCCTGAACTCCCGGAGCCCTAAGCCTCTCCCTGGCTCAGCAGCCCCACCCGCTCCTCAGCCAGCCAGCCTGAACCCCCAGCCCTGGGGGGACAGGAGCCTCACAGGGTCTGAGGCAGCTGCAGCAAAAGGCGACAGATCCTCACTCAGGGGAGGAGCAAGGTCAACCGAGGGAGTACATACAGTCATCTTCTCCACATTCGCCGGCTGTGGCCTGAATCCAGACACCTTTATCGGAGCACCTCCGAGCGGACCCCCAGTTTAGAGATCTGATTCCCCTTTCCCCAATTTAGCCACAGACACAGCTGCATTCTCCTTAAGCAAGGCCTGGGCCTGCGGTCATGCTCAGGGCCGTTCAGCTCCACAGCTGCTGCCCGCAGAGATAGAGACAGGGCCACAGTGTAGGTGTGGAAACCGAAGTTCGGAGACTTTGAATAACTTGCCTGAAGTCACACAGAGCCAGCCCTTGCCGCTACCTCTACTCAAACCAGGTCCACAACAATATAGCAACTGACATTTTGAGTCACTGCACACACCTTATCTAGTTGAAGCCCACAGTGACCCGAGGAAGGAAAAGTTACCTCCATTCGGCAGAGAGAGCCAACAAGGCCAGAAACAACTTAAATGGGCGGAGGGCAGAGCCAGCACTCAACATTTAACAACAATGAAGACGGTAATAACAGTAGTGGCAGCTACCGTGTCTCCCCATGTATAAGAAGCTCCTATGTATAAGACGCACCTTAATTTTGGGGCCCAAAATTTGAAGAAAAAAAAATGTACTACATAAAGTTATTGAATTCAAGTTTTATTCATCATGAAATTCATACAATTCATCATCCGCGCGAAGAGGCGGGAAATGCAAGTAAAAAAATCTACAACCACAGTATAAGACGCACCCAGTTTTTAGACCCCAAAGTTTTCGAAAAAGGGTATGTCTTATATACATGGGGAAATACGGTATATTATTCTCCTATGGCAGCTGTGACAACCATTCCTCCCTTAGTGACTTAAAATAAGACAAAGGTATTCCCTTACAGTTCTGGAGGTCAGCAGTCTAAAAGCCAGGTGTCGAGGGCCGCTCTCCTCTTGGGAGCTCCAAAGGCTAGTCTATTCCCCTGCCTTGACCCGCACAGCGTGGCTTCCAGCACCTTCCTTCGCCTTCAGAGCACATTCCTGGAGCCTCTTCAGCCACTTCACGTGTCCTTCTTCTCCTTTGATGTCCTGGCTCCTTGCAGAAGGACCCTCATGATTCATTACATCATGGGGCCCACCTGGGAAATCAAGGTGTCTATCCTTATCTCAAGATCCTTTCTCATGTCTGCAAGGACTCTTTGACCGTGTAAACAAAAATATTCACAGGTTCTGGGAACTAGACAAGGGCATCTTGGGGCTGATCACCCAGCCTGCCGCAGCAGATACTATGTATCATGTATCGGGACACGCCAGGCCCTGTGTTTAGCAGGCTGTGTGCATCATTTTAGAGCAGTGTTATTTCACACTTGAATGTGCACACAGATCCCCAGGAGATCTTGTTAAAGATGCAGATTCTGAGGCCTGGCCAGTTAGCTCAGTTGGTTAGAGTGTTGCCCTGATATGCCAATGTTGAAGGTTCAATCCCCAGTCACGACACGTACAAGAATCAACTGATGAATGCATGAATAAGTGGAACAACAAATCAGTGTTTCTCTGTCTCTCTCTCTTTCTCTCTCTCCCTCCCCCTCTCTCCTGCTCTTTGTCTAAAATCAATCAATAAAAAAATTTAATGAAGCTGCTGGTTCGGGATTTCTAATAAGCTGCTGGATTTCTTTATTTTTAGATTTTATTTATTAATTTTAGAGGAGAGAGAGAGAGAGAGAGAGAGAGAGAGAGAGAGAGAAGGGAGGGAGGAGCAGAAAGCATCAACTCCCATATGTGCCTTGACCAGGGAAGCCCGGGGTTTTGAACCGGCAACCTCAGTGTTCCAAGTTGATGCTTTTACCCATTGAGCCACCACAGGTCAGGCAAGCTGCTGGATTTCTAATAAGCACCCAGGTGATACTGATGCTGGCCCAGGGAACACACGGTGAACAGCAAAAATCTAGATGCGGGCAGATAATCTTTTCCTGTAAAGGACCTGAGAGTGACCACTTTCAGCTTCGCAGGCCCTAGAATCTCTGTTGCAATGACTCCCCCCCTGCCGTTATTGCCCCAAAGCAGCCACAAACAATAGGAGAACAAATGAGCATAGCTGTGTGCCAATAAAACTTTATTTACACATACTGAAATTTGAATTCCATACAGTTTCAGGAAATGTTATTGTTTTAAAAAAGAATTTTTATTTATTTATTTTTAAACAGAGAGGAAGGGAGAGAGACAGGGAGAGAGAGAGAGACATCGATTTATTGTTCCACTTATTCATGCCATCACTGGTTGATTCTTGTATGTGCCCTGACTGGGGACCAAACCCACAACCTCAGCATGTTAGGACAATGCTACTATAACCAATTGAGCTACCTAGCCAGAGCCAGAAAATGTTCTTCTTCTTTTGATTATTTTCAACTATTAGAAAATGCAGCCATGGTCTGCTGGCTCAGTAGATAGAGCATCAGCCCTGCATATGGACATCCCGGGTTTGATTCCCAGGTAGGGCACACAGGAGAAGCAACCATCTGCTTCTCTTCCCCTCTCTTTCCCCCTCCTCTCTCTCTTCCTCTCCCACAGCCAGTGGCTTGATTGGTTCGAGCATCAGCCCCTAGGCACTGAGGATAGCTCATTGATCCAACTTATCAGACTTAGGCACTAAAAACAGCTCAGTTGATTTGAGCATCGACTCCAGACAGGGGTTACCTCAGATGGGGGTTGCTGGATGTATCCTGGTTGGGGCACAAGTGAAAGTCTATCTCCCCTCCTCTTGCTGAAAGAAAGAGAAAGAGAAAGAGGAAGAAAGAAAGAAAGAAAGAAAGAAAGAAAGAAAGAAAGAAAGAAAGAAAGAAAGAGAAAGAAAGAAAGAAAGAAAGAAAGAAAGAAAGAAAGAAAGAAAGAAAAGATGCAAAAACTATTCTTAGTATATAGTCTGTGCCAACACAAATGCTGGCCCAGACCTGGCCCATGGGCCATAGTTTGCAGACCCCCAAGCTGGAATGTCAGTTCCAGGACAGCATGTATTTCTGTCTTATCTTGTTTGCCATAGTATGTATCCCTTGCGTATGGAATAATGCCTAGCCCTTCGTAGCTACTCAAAAAATATGTGCTAAATGACAGAGCAAATAATTTCATTTAATTCTGACAAGTACTTTACCCGGGAGGTATAGTTATACACGCTGTATTGCAAATGAGGAGCTGATGAGAGTCATTTCTCTAGATTTACTGATAGAGCAAAGGCCCCAAGACGGTGTGCAGGAGGCTGTGCAGCTGGCCTCCTGGAGGAACCCAAATCACTCCGACTCCATCTGCGTCCTCCCCTGCAGCCGGGAGGCCCGTGCCTGCAGCCAGAACCTCAGAACTGCTCGCATCACGGCTCAGGCAAGAAGGTCCTGCTCCCCACACAACAGCAGGTCCAGGCCCTCCACACAGCCACGTCTTGAGCCAGGCCTGGTGGAGCTCTCACGGGGCAATGAAAGGCAACACAGAACTCTCTTTTCTCGGTTGGGAACAGCAAACACCCCAGCCCTTCCAGTCTGGGCAACAGGGTACAAGCTCCAGCAGGTCAGAGTCTGGCAAATGCTTTTCCTTCGGGAGCCAATCTGGTAACATACGTGTATAACCAATAGGGTTGAAACCACAGGCGCCACATTGCTGCTACTGCCACAGTCAGTGACACCCGTCCAGCCCTCTGTGGCCAAGGCAACGCGTCAGAGAGATCCACGTGTCTTGAAAGTTGCTGAGTGTGTCTCCTGCCCCAGCACCTTTGCCGTGCCGTTCCCTCAATGTGGAATGTCCTTTCTGCCCCACTAGTTAACTCATCAGATTTCAAGTCCCAGAGAACCCTTCCCCGGCACGGGTCCCCACAGCTCCCTTGTCTCACTTGTTTTTGTGATGAGTTCTTCAATGTCTGTCTACTCTTCTATTCATTTTCTAGGGCTGCTATAAGAAATTACCGCAATCTTAGTGGCCTGAAACAACAGAAATTGATTCTCTCCCAGTTCTGGGGGCCAGAAGTCTGAAATCAATGTGTCGGCAGGGCTGGTTCCTCCTGGAGGCTCTCGGGGAGGATCTGTCCCGTGACTCTCTCCAGCGTCAGGGGGCTGCTGGTAGTCCTCGGCGTCCCCCAGCTTGTAGACACATCACTCCCATCCCTGCTTCTGGCTCCACATGGTCTTTCCCTCTGCGTCTGGGTCTCAAATCTCCTTCTCTTTTCTCTTATGAGGACAGCAGTCATTGGGTTTAGAGCCCACCTTAAATCCAGAGTGACCTCATCTTAACATCTTTAACTTAATAACATCTGAAAAGACCTATTTCTGAATAAGGTCACATTCACAACCGCCAGGGCTTAGGACTTGGTTATATCTTTCGGGGGAGCTCCCTGCTCAGCCCACTATAGTAACCCTTTTAGACTTTAAACGCCATGAAAGGCAGAGACAGCGTCAACCATTTTTCACCAGGGTACCCTGCTGCCTGCCACACGGCCTCACGCTCCCTCAACACGCAGTAAATATTTGTTGAAGACAGGACTGTCCAGGTGGAGGCCAGTGAAAAATGAGAATGCAGTCTTCCTTCTTCAAAATTAAGAATTTCACGGTGGCAATGGCGGAGCATTCAGCCAAGTGCAGGCCCTTCAGGGAGGGGCCCCTGACCGCACAGGTGCGCATGTGAAGCTGGCCCTAGTGGAGGGAATGAGGAATCCTTAAAACTACTGACCTCGAGAGTCACCCTGTAGCGTGACTGGCGAAATCACCTCCAGCCCAAGCCCCAGGCGTGGAATTTGGAGTTGTCTCCATTTTACAGACGGGGAATCTTACAGACCAAGACCTGAGCGGTCAAGGGCACGTGAGATCAGACAGGGCGGAGCCGGAGCCCACGTCTCCTGCGCCCTGACCCCTTCCTCACTCCTTTTCTCTGCAACGTTGGCAAGAGCAACGCTCTCAACTCCACCCGACGCTGGTTTGTCTCACAAGCTCGCAGACACTTCCAAACACGTGCAGTGGGGCCACCGAGGGACCAGAAGAAAAACAGTGTGGGAACTTTGTCCACGATTTAAATGAATCAGACTTGGCCCAAGCATCTGTGATACATTTGCTGGGCGCAGACCCTGGAGCTGGCTGGGGTAGTCTGTGACAGCAAGTCCCTTATCATCTATGAGGAAAGTGCTGCCTTGACCTGACCTGTGGTGGCCCAGTGGATAGAGTGTTGACCTGGAACGCTGACGTCGCCTGTTCGAAACCCTGGGTTTGCCTGGTCAAGACACATAGAGGAGTTGATGCTTCCTGCTCCTCCCCCTTCTCTCTCTCTCTCTCTCTCTCTCTCTCTCTCTCTCTTCTCTCTAAAATTAATAAATAAAATCTTTTTAAAAAATTAGAAAGTGTGACTTATCCCCATTCTACACATGAGGGGGAAGGTCAAGTTCAGCATAAAGTGCCCAGACTCACTGCCATTTGCACCTGACTCCATCTGACTCCAAGATTTGAGGTCCCCACCTCTCAGCTTCTAACCTCTCAACAGTAATGCCAGCATCTGTGTGATAACCCACACAGCCCTTCGAGGAGGATACTGTCCTTACCGCATCTTTCAGACAAGAACACTGAGGCACAGAGTGATGACTTGCCCAAGGTCACAGGGCCAGCAAGAAGCCAATTTGGAATTCAAACCCAAGCAATGAGGTGCCTGAGTCCTTGCTGCTGTGATGCCACTTGGGTGCCTCAGGTGGGGTCATAAGCAGGTCAGGGCCGGGGAGATGTCAGAGGGAGGTGCTGCTCCATCCACACGAGACACGATCCGGTAGGTGTGGAGAGAAGCCAGGGGTCAGCATGTCCCCGAGTGAGTCGGCGCAGTGAGGAGGGCACAGAATGAGGAAGCCGCCGGCCCCACGAATGCAGCTGGCCCAGGACCTGCTGTCCACAGCCCACCCCAGGGCTTCCCCTCTTCTGGAGCCCGGCTCGTACAATGGGGACGATTACAACACATCCTCAGGTGTGTGACAAGGCCTGGAGAGTTCACAGAGCACTGGGCACAAGTTGGCACATCATCATAAAGGCTCAAAAAATGCCTATGGTCATATAGGGCAGGACACACACAGTATTTGAGCCTGTCCTCCTGCTCCCAAGGTAATGAAACCAAGCCCATCCCGAGCAAGGGGAGCAGGCCCTTCTGGGAGCAGGCCTGCTCACAACCAAGGGCTCTTGGGGTGCAGGGCTCTCAGGGTTAGAGTAGGGCAGTCCCCGGCGCACGGGGACCAGTTGTCTTCCTAGCTCTCGTTGCCCAAAGCCACTGTCTCAGCAGAGCCCTGGGGAGGGCTCAGCAGGGGGGACGAGGACCGCGCTGGCACTGCTGTCCCCGGGAGATGAGAAGTGGCCTTCCCTTTGAAGTGGCCCCGGCTGCGAACATACTGTGGCCTTTTCTGCTTAAACCTTTCATCAACTGAGAATTTCTTCTCCCCCTGGAAGGGCCGGTTTACCATTCAAAGTCCTTGAGGGTGAAACAAGAACTGTGCGCACCCTGTCTTAGAGTCCTGGGGCTGCTGTAACAAAGTATCACAACAGGGAGGCTTAAAACAACAGGACTTGATTCTCTCACAGTGCTGGAGGCTGGAAGTCCCAAATCAAGGTGCCAGCAGGGCCATGTTCCCCCTGAGGCTCTAGGGGTGCATCCTTCCTCGCCTCCTCCAGCTTCTGGGGTCCGCCAGCAGTCTTCGGCACTCTTTGGTTTGTGGCAGCACCACTGCCATCTCTGCCTCTGTCATCATACGGCATTTCTCCCTGTACGTATCTATATCCAAATTTCCCTTTTCTTATAGACACCAATCATTGTGTTTGGAGCCTACCTCAATCCAGCATGACCTCATCTTCACTTCATTACATCTGCAAAATAAAGTCACAGTCACAGATGGATATGAGTTTGAGGGAGACACTATTCAGCTCAGTAGAGCAGGGGTCGGGAACCTATGGCTCGCGAGCCAGATATGGCTTTATTTATTTATTTATTTATTTATTTATTTTTTACAGAGACAGAGAGTGAGTCAGAGAGAGGGATAGACAGGGACAGACAGACAGGAACAGAGAGAGATGAGAAGCATCAATCATTAGTTTTTCATTGCGCATTGCAACACCTTAGTTGTTCATTGATTGCTTTCTCATATGTGCCTTGACTGCGGGCCTTCAGCAGACCAAGTAACCCCTTGCTGGAGCCAGCGACCTTGGGTTAAAGCTGGTGGGCTTTTGCTCAAACCAGATGAGCCCGCGCTCAAGCTGGCGACCTCGGGATCTCGAACCTGGGTCCTCTGCATCCCAGTCCAACGCTCTATCCACTGCGCTACCGCCTGGTCAGGCCAGATGTGGCTCTTTTGATGGCTGCATCTGGCTCGCAGACAAATCTTTAATTAAAAAATAATAATAACGTTAAAAATATAAAACATTCTTGTGTATTACAATCCATTAATTTCCTATTGCTCATGTTCATGGTTGCCGGTGGCTGGAGCCAATCACAGCTGTCCTCCAGGACAACACCAAATTTTTATTGCATAATACCTAACATATACGGGTTGTTGTGAGATCAGGAAGTAAACATCCCTCCTTTAAATCAAGTAGTCAGCTAGCTAATTGCAGAAATCCTTTTGACGAAGAAGATGGCTAAAGACAAAAAGATGAGGACTATCGTACTTTTCAGCAGGAATGGACAGAGAAATTCACCTTTGTGGAGAGAGCAGGTTCTGCAGTGTGTCAAATATGCAATGATAAAATTGCATCATTGAAACAGTCAAATATAAAGCAGCACTTCGACACACACCACACTATATTTGCATCGAAATATCCAGCGGGGAACAGCAGGAAGAAAGCATGTCAAGAGCTACTGTGCAGAGTGCAAGCTAGTCAGCAGCAACTCCGTGTTTGGACCCAACAAGGTGACTGGAATTCGGCTAGCTTTGCTGGTGTTTTAGCAATTGTGAGAAACGGAAAGCCATTCACAGATGGGGAGTATGCCAAAACATTCATGCTTAATGTTGCCAATGAACTTTTTGACGACTTTTCAGATAAAGACAAGATAATCAAACAAATAAAAGACATGCCTCTGTTGGCAAGAACTGTTCACAATCATACCATCATGATGGCAAATCAAATTGAGGCAACACAAATGAAGGACATAAATGCAGCACCATTCTTTTCTCTTGCTTTGGATAAGTCAAGAGACATAAGCCACTTATCTCAGTTCAGCGTGATTGCAAGGTATGCTGTGGGTGACACACTACGTGAGGAAAGTCCTGCTGTTTTGCCTATGAAAGAGACAACAAGAGGGGAGGATTTATTTAAGTCCTTCACTGAGTTTGCTAAAGAAAAAAAATCTACCAATGCATAAACTTATTTTGGTGTGTACTTATGGTGCTCCGTGCATGATGGGGAAAAACAGAGGATTCGTAGCACTTCTTCATGAACAAGAAAAGAGACCCATCCTAAGTTTTCACTGCATCCTACATCAGGAGGCGCTTTGTGCTCAGATGTGTGGCGAGCAGCGTGGTGAGGTGATGTCGCTGGTCATTCAGGTGGTCAACTTTATTGTTGCCCGAGCTTTAAATGATCGCCAGTTTAAAACACTGCTGGATGAAGTTGGGAATAATTATCCTGGTCTGCTTCTGCACAGCAATGTGCGTTGGTTGTCAAGAGGGAAGGTGCTCAGCTGTTTCGCGGTTTGTCTGAGCGAAATCTGGACTTTTCTTGAAATGAAAATTGTCGAGCGTCCTGAGTTAGCTAACACTGAGTGGCTCCTGAAGTTCTACTATCTCGTGGACATGACTGAACATCTGAACCAGCTCAATGTGAAAATGCAAGGCGTTGGAAATACAGTCTTATCTATCCCTTCAACAAGCAGTGTTTGCATTTGAAAACAAGCTGGAACTCTTCATCACCGACATTGAAACAGGTTGTTTACTACACTTTGAAAAACTGAGAGAGTTTAAAGATGCATGCACAGCAAGTGACCCTGCTCAACATCTTGATCTCCAGTAGGCTAGCAGGCTTCACATCTAATCTCCTGCAGTCATTCAAAGCACGCTTTGGAGAATTTCGTGAGTGCACTTGTCTTTTTAAGTTCATCACCCATCCACACGAGTGTGCAGTGGACAGCGCCGATCTGAGTTACATCCCCGGTGTCTCCGTCAGAGATTTTGAGCTACAAGCTGCTGACCTGAAGGCCTCAGACATGTGAGTGAATAAGTTCAAGTCACTGAATGAAGATTTGGAAAGACTTGCACGACAGCAAGCAGAGTTGGCGAGCAAACACAAGTGGGAAAAAATGAAAAAACTTCAACCCACGGACCAGCTGATTGTCAAAACTTGGAACGCACTTCCTGTCACATACCATACACTGCAGCATGTGAGTATTTCTGTACTGGCAATGTTTGGCTCTATGTATGCTTGTGAGCAGTCTTTCTCACATCTAAAGAACGTTAAGACCAACCTACGATCATGTTTAACGGATGGAAGTCTCAATGCCTGCATGAAGCTTAACCTCACCACATATCAACCAGACTACAAAGCCATCAGCAAAGCCATGCAGCACCAGAGGTCGCATTAATGGTAAGAAGTACTTTATTCATCATTGGTTAGCAACAGCATAACAACGTTATTAAAAAGAATTCAGAGACTTATTGTACTTTAAAAGTGTTGGTCTTACATAAAATGCACACATTTACTTGTTTTTAGTGTTAAACATATTGTATGGCTCTCACGGAATTACATTTTAAAATATGTGACGTTCATGGCTCTCTCAGCCAAAAAGGTTCCTGATCCCTGATTTAACATAATGTTTCCAAGGTTTTCAAGGTTCGGCTATGTCATAGTATGTGTTGATACTTAATTCTTTTTATATGACTGAATAGTATTCCATTCATTTGTTGATGAACATTAAGATTATTTATACTTTTCGACTGTTATGAATAATGCTGCATTGAACATTCGTGTACAAGTTTCGTGTGGATGTATGTTTTTGTTTCTCTTGGGTCTATATCTAGGCCTAGAATTTTTGGGTTGTATGACCAAACTCTGTTGAACTTTTTGAAGAACTGCCAAACTGTCTTTTAGAGTGGCTGCTCTATTATTTTATATGAGAGCTCCAGTTCTAGATCTTCACCAACATCTGTGTTTGCATTTTTAATTCTAGCATCCTAGTGGGTTTGGAGGGGCATATCTTCATGGATTCGGTTTGCCTTTGCCTGCCTGATGGTGGATAATAGTGTCTTTCTGTGTGCTTGTTTGGTCCTTGTATATATATATTTTTTGAGAAATGTCTATTATATTGCAAATTTTTTATTGGGTTATTCTTTTTCTTATTGAATTATAAGAGCTCTTTATATAGTCTGGATACACATCTCAGGAGGGCATCGAATGTCTCTGTCTAGTGTAGGCCCAAGCTGGAGGGTAGTAAGACCCCCCAGTGGCCTCTGCCTGGACCACAGAGCCAGCTCTGTGCTGGCTTAGCTGGAGGGGGTCGGAGGAAAACCTCAGGGCTCCTGGGTGCGTCTGGGCCCCAGCTGACTAGGGATCACTGTTAGAGTGGAGTGGGGTGGGTCTGTCCTCTGACACCTACCTGGAAGGGGGAGATCCTTACCTCTGTTCCCTGACCCCCTCACCTTTGTCTCTTCCAGAAATGGGGTCTCCAGACCCCTGACCTTGTCCACCTTACAGCCTCCAAACCTGACCTTGACCCGGACTCTCATCAGAAGGCCTCATGCCCCAGAGAGAGCCCCAGGTGGGGAGCCACCAGCTCACCAAGGCCTCCTTTCCTCCATCCTCCTGCTACCCGGCTCCCCAGCCATTAACAGCTGCCGCTTTAAAGATTTCAGGGCGAGCCCAGCGGCAACCAAACCCATTCTGTTCACCCAGAAACAGACTTGGGAAGAAGGGACTGCACCTGTCCTCCGAGGGCAGCAGGCCACCCTTCCCACCTTGGGGCTGGGTCCGGTGAGCGTGTGACCCTTTGCAGGAGAAAAGCCCCCACCCGAGGGCCTTTCTAGGGCCTGAGCAGAAGGCCTGGCTTTGGCACTGGGCCTGACGTGGGCTGGCTGAGAGCAGCAGACACGAACACGGTCCTTTCCCAAAGTGACGGAGCCAGAGCCCCAGCTTCAGATGTGATCCTTGTCCCCCCTGGTGGGTGAAACTAACTCTCTGCACGTTGTTTTCCTCCTCTGCATAATGGGATGTGACCCATCTCCCAGCACTGGCCATAGTCAAAGAATTAGGGAGTCCGGCTGGCTAAGAGATAACCGACAGGTGGTTCTGGTGTGTCCCTTCATCACCTAAAACTCACCCTCTTTAGACCCACCTGGCATCAGCTCTGTCACCTCTTCCAGGATGGGCAAGGGAGCTCCCCTCTGAATGTCTGCGGCCCCACGTGTGGCCCAGGCCACGCAGCCCTGGTCACATAGTCTGCCCTGAAGTGTCTGTCTCCCCCAGCTGACCCAGGGCTCCTGGGGGCGGGGGGTGGTGGTGTCACATCCACCTCTCTGTCCCCAGTTCCTTGTTGGGCCTGTCCTGGAGCAGATGAGCCAACAACCCCTCCTCCCGTGGTGGTCTGGGTTCGAGGATTCAGAACACTAGACACAGTCTCAGCTTGGGTAGGTTTCACCCTTATTTTAGGTAGTCGGGGACTGTCCCAGCCTGGGCTCAGGGCCAGCAGGGGAGGCCTGGCATGTTGGCTCCTTGCTCCACTGTCCCTGTTGGTGCGTGGCGGTGGCACCTGTGTGTGTTAGATTAGAACAAGGCCCGGGGGTGGCTGCGGAGGCCCACTGTGGCTCTGGGGCCTGGGCCCTCCCCATCATGACTTGTCAGTGACGAGGTGTCTCACCCACCTCCGCCCTGGGTGGCTCCCAACCCTCCTTATCAGACTAGAGTCCCAGTGGGGATGCACAGCCCACTGTGGGGCCTGCTGTCACGACTCTTCCATGCCTCAAAGGAAGAGGATCTGTTGGGAAAGGGACCAGGACAGGGTGCATGCCTCTTAGGCCTGGCTCTCCCTCTCCGGGACTGCAGATGCGTCGCCCAGAGTCCCTGTGCCCATCCCAAACTCAACAGATGTCACGGGTCCCCTTATGGTCTGGGTGTTTCCTGAGCCGTAAAGGTTTGGTCAAACGTGTGAATCACCAGCGGTCAACACCCCTGCCCCGTGTACTCACTCATATAAGATAAGGGACCTGCAAACATGTGAAAAGGGTAGTGAAGTGGCTAAGACTATCCCCCCAGGAGCAGAATTGTCTGGGTTCGAATCCAGCCTCAGACAGTTACCGAGTGACTCTCTGAGCCTCAGTTCCTTGCCTGTCGTGCCTTTCCGAGGACATAATGTACTTAGAGCGTGCTCGGTGCAGCCCCTGTCCGCGCGTGCTCCATAACTAAGTGAACGCGCCGCCAGGCAATGGCGGAGGGGACGCGGCCGAGCCCTGGCTCCCTGAGCCTTCCTCTGCTTCCTGGCTGCTGCCTGGCCCCGTGGATGGGAGGGCTCAGCCAGGGGCATGGGGCCACCTGCTTCTCGCTCACTGTCCTGGGGTGTGTGTGTGGGGGGATTTCTCCCCACATTGGCTAGGAAGAGTGCTAAGTAGGTTGCCAAATGAAATACAAGGCACTCAGTTTTTCAGATAAGCAATGAATAAAATTTTAGTATAAGTATGTCCCCAATATTAACAGAACATACTTTTACTAAAAAAAATTATTTGTTGTTGATCTGAAATTCAAATTTACCTGGGCATCCTGTATTTTTATTTGCTAAATCTAGTCCTGATTTCCCTCTACTCCCAGCCTGGGTTTGGGGCCATCCCATGCCTGAGTGATTTAGGACACTATAGGTCCAGAGAAAATTTTAATCTCAGTCTCTCCTTGTCTCTAATTAAATAGGAGTCTTGTCCATTTCACAGGTGGAGATACTGAGGCAGGAGCCCGGGTAAGGGGGCAGCCAGTTGAGTGGGTACAGTGGTGTCCCATCTGACATCTGTTAGTGTCAGATTCTAACTGTTCACGTGCATCAACTATGAGAGTATAGACAACCACCACTTTTGTCTAGAAATGGGGAGTTATCGTTGTGCCTTCTTGGGGGCCCAAGATGGGCCGGCAGCCATCCTGGGAGCTTTAGGGAAGCAATCCCCTTTGGGAAGGCTGTTCCTGCTTGTGATGGTAGACCAGACTAGCAAAATGACCAGCTCAGGTCACATGGAGACTTAGTCACAGTGTGGGGCTTGAACCCGAGACTCCTGGCTTCTAAGCTAAGTGGGGTTCTTTCTGCTCAACAGCCCATGCCAGCTGGACTTGTGTTTGTTTGTTTTTTTGTGAGAAGAGGGGAGATAGTGAGACAGACTCCCAAATGCACCCCAACCGGGATCCACCTGACAACCCCGTTCTGGGGCCAATGCTTGTATCAACTGAGTTATCCTCAGCACCTGGGGCCAATGCTCGGATCAGCTGAGCTATCCTCAGCACCTGGGGCCAACACTCAGACCAAGCAAGCCATTGGCTTCAGGAGGAGAACAGGGAGAGAAGGGCGAGAGGGAGGGGAAGAGAAGCAGATGGTCACTTCTCATGTGTGCCCTGACTGGGAATCAAACTGGCATGTCTGCATGCCAGGCTGACACTCTGTCCACTGAGCCAAGCAGCTAGGGCCAGACTTAGTTTTAAAGTCTCTTCCTTAGGAAGGACATGGATCATTCAGCATTGTAACCTGACATGTTATGCCTGCTGCACCGGGGTCAAAGGATGTGCTGAGCTGCCCCCTCCCCCCATTTTGAAAGCCTGGAAAAGGGGATTCCCAGGTCTGGGGTTGAGAAAGGAGCAACTGACACCCTCTTCTTAGAACTCGGACAGAGGAGCATTTGTACTTGCAGTGAAATGTATGATGATTTTGTGGTAACCAGTGATGGTTTCATTGGTAAGCCATGTTTTATTTTTTTTCAAGATTTTATTTATTGATTTGAGAGAGAGAGAGAGAGAGAAAGGGGATTGGAGGGGAGGAATGGGAAGCATCAACTTGTAGTAGTTGCTTCTCATATGTGCCTTGACCAGGCAAGCCTGGGTTGGAACCATTGACCTCAGCATTCCAGGTCAGCGCTCCATTCACTATGCTACCACAGATCAGGCCCATGTTTTATTTTTATAGTTTTTTTATTTACCATAATGCTGTAGTGGGTGAAAGGAAATATAAGTAGTCCTTTGGACTATAATTTCACCAAGTAGTGATAGAATATTTCCATTTTAAATGAATAATGAATATTTTTTAAGTGGCCCTATTATGAAAGGTATTAGGTAAATGATGGTGGAGATACTGCATGAGGATACGGCATGTCAAGGGACCAGGGAGCCTGTGATGCAGTTTGGCAGATGTGGCCTTGGAGGAAGCAGCTGGAAGCCAAGGCCCACAGTCTTCTCCACCCTGCACCTCCCACTGCACTGCAGCCAAGCTCTGCTGATGGGTTGGAAAGAGTGACTCCCAGCTGGCCTGCCTCAGAGGTCAGGGTGACCGTGAATGACCGCAAGCCAGGCTCCACGCCCGCCACTCAGACACACCCACCCAGCCTGGCCAGCAGCTCCCATAACTCCTGGGCTTGATCCCCATGGCCCTCATGTGGGCTAGGGGCATGGGTGGCCCCATCCCTGGCCCGATCCCCATGGAACAGACTTCCCTGTTCACACCCCTCTGGGTGCCCCCACAGCTTGTCACTGGACCCACATGCACTGGGCCCACATGCACAGTGTCATCCTCTGGGAAGAACTCCAGGGATTGGGGGAGGGTGTGAGCTGTCACCCATTTTACCCATGGCCCTGGCCCTACTGGTACGTCTAAGGTAGAGTCCCAGTTCTGCCACCTCCTCACCAAGTCTCTCTGAGGCCTTGTGCAGGCTAAACAAGATGAAAGAGGCACTTCCAGCAGGGCCGGGCCTACAGGAAGTGCCGGATGACTGTATATGTTGGGTGTTGCTATTGCTCAGTGTCTGGACACTCAACCTGGGGTCTTCTTTCATTCTTCAGTCTTCCTTCATTTTTGGCGTGTGTCTCAATAACAGGCCTCAGGCTTTGGATGCGTGCAGACAGCCAGGTGCTGTCCTCGAAGAGATAGGCAGGTGACAGGGTGGCATTTCTGCCCATCCTCAGCCTCTTCCTTGCTCTGTCCTGTGCCAAGCCTGGGTGACAGGATACGGTGTCACGGAGACCAAGATATTAGACAGAGACCCTTGGGTTCAAACACTGTCTTTAAGGAGGGTCAGCTGGCCAGAGAGAGGGGCTACCCTTGTCAGAGCTTTGCGCTGAGGGTCAGAGGTGCCTCTGCTGAGAACAGGTCCCCAGGTACAGACTGGGAAGAAAGAAAAGGGTCCCTTGGGCCTATCCTGTGGGTCCGGGGTAGGCTGAGGACCTCTCTCTGGGGTGAGTGAAGACCCGGTGTGCCATCCCCTGGGCACTACACAATATACCATCCTTCCATTGTGGGAGTGCCTTCTTGAAAACAGTCATGGCCTTGACTCCTTCCAAGTGTCAGGAGCACGGCCAAGGGCAGCAGACGTATGCACTGCTGAATGGGGTGCCTTGGTAGGCTCAACCCTGGGAGCATAGGGGCTAATTCTACCAAGGGGGATGGTGAGAAAGGAGTCGGGAAAGTTTCAGGGGGAAATGTCTGCAAAGTTAGTCTTGGAACAAAGAAGAGAGATGTTCCAGGAGAGGGAGAAGCCTGTGCAAAGGCCCTGGGGTAGAGAAGAGCATATGATTTCAGCCCAATCAGGTGGATTGTAGCCCCTTAAGCTCTTGTTACTTTACAGATGGGGTGAGGCTGGTGTTAACTTGGAGATGGGGCTGTGTATCTCTCTACCCTTAACTCAAATTAGAAGATTGTTGGTTCTGCAGAAAATGTCCCAGTTCCCTTTCTTTATCTCTGAGGAATGTCATCATCTGGGCTCTAAAGAAAAGCTGAGTCTTTCTTAAAGCTTCCTGCATTTAAAGACCAGCCAGAAGGGCAGTCCGTTTCCAAGAGTGGGGGCAAAAGGTCATGTCCCTTAGTGGCTGCTGTCCCCCTGCCAGGCCCTGCTGACCCACTGCCTGTGCGTGGGGATTACGGCATCGCTCCTGCAGCCTCTGGGGCCAGCCCGGCAGGGCTACATGGGAGCTGCTCCCTGGCCTGGGCTAGAGCTGCAGTGTGAGGGCTCCTGGCTTCCAGCTTGTCCCCTTCTTCTCCCCTCCCCATCCCCTGGGAGCTGGGTCCTGAGCCTTTTCTGCTGTTGAAGGGTCCCAGCTCTGCTCTCAGAAGTTGCATGACTTTGGGTGTGAGACCTTTGGCCTAATGAGCCTCAGGTTCCTGGCGCTGCCTGCCCCCTGAGGCCGTTACACATGTTAAAGGAGGCAGTGTTTGCCCGGAACCCACAGGGCTGAACGAGGACACAGGCAGCTGGCTCCCGGGTAGCTGCCTCAGCCTCTGCGGAGAGACTGGCCTGGAACCTGGGGTCACAGTGTGGAGCCACTGCGATGCCTCCTGGCCAGGCCTGGCGCCGGGCACCCAGAGGAAAACAGCACCTGTGTGTCCTCGCCGGGTGCAGGGGCGCCAAGGAGGTGCACATTTCAGACCCAGGATTGTGTTGTATTTTTTTCTCAGACATGAACAATTTCCAAAATCCGGATGCCTGCCGAATAGCGCACCGATTTAATGGGTATTGGCACAATGTGCGTTTGGTGGCGCTCACTGATGGCCAGGTGCTCGTTGTCTGGGGACGGGGTAGGAGGGACGCAACAGGGGGACAGATGAAGCCCCTGCTATGTGGAACCCACATCCATTGGTGGGGGGAGATGGAGTGAAAGCAATATGTTAACAAGACGTCAGAGAGTCATAAATTCCAGAAGAAAATAAAATAACGCGAAGTGTTGGAGAGGAACTGGGGAGGGGTCTTGGGACGACCTGTCCCTGGAGAGCTTGGGGGGAAGGCTTCTCTAAGGAGGCGGCTTTGAGCTGAGCCCTGAAGGGGGAGAACGGACACGGGATCCACAGGGGTTAATGTTACTGGAGGTGGGAACGGATAAGCCTGCGAGGGAGTTGGTCTTGAGACAAAGTAGAAACAGGCATCCCCAGCTGAGGGCACTTCCTGGGCAAAGGCCCTGAGTTATGAAATGGCTTGTGACATTGGCCTGATTGGGTGGCTTGAGATCAATGACAGTGTCACTTTTCACAGCAGTAAGGTTGGGGTCTGCTGAGCGATGTGTGCTCCCCCCACACATACCCCCACATGCCAGACCTGGTAAGACCTGCTGGGAAAGCATTTCAGGCAGAGGGAATGGTCTGAACAAAGGTCCTGAGGCCGGAGGAAATTTGGCATATTTGGGAGCTGAGAGAAGGTCAGTGGGGTTGTTGTAGAGTGAAATGCACTCTGGGGGTAAAATTCAGAGGCAAGGGTCACATCACACTGGCCCTGCAGGACTTAGGGATGAATTAAGACTATATGTGGCCCTGGTCGGTTGGCTCAGCGGTAGAGCATCGGCCTGGTGTGCAGGAGTCCCGGGTTCGATTCCCGGCCAGGGCACACAGGAGAAGTGCCCATCTGCTTTTCCACCCTTCCCCCTCTCCTTTCTCTCTGTCTCTCTCTTCCCTTCCTGCAGCCAAGGCTCCATTGGAACAAAGTTGGCCTGGCTGCTGAGGATGGCTCCATGGCCTCTGCCTCAGGCGCTATAATTGGCCCAGCTGCAACAGAGCGATGCCCCAGATGGGCAGAGCATCGCCCCCTGGTGGGCATGCTGGGTGGATCTCGGTCGGGTGCATGTGAGAGTCTATCTAACTGCCTCCCCACTTTTAACTTCTGAAAAATACAAAGAAAAAAAAAAGACTATATGTGTACACTGCTCACAAAAATTAGGGGATATTTCAAAATAAATATGAAGCAATAAAAGAAAAGTGCATTTTTTTTTAATTAAGAACATCAGAAAAGCAAACAAGTCAAAGAAAGTTGTTCAATTATGCCAATGAGATGCAAAACCGACTTTTATTTCATTGTGAAAATGCAGTATACAAAAGGCTGAAAGTATTGGAGTCTCTGCACGTTCCCTGATTCCCTCATTTTTGTGAGCAGATAGTAGTAGTTTCCCTAGATGCTGTAATCCAATCAACGGTGGCATAGGGTGGAGAAAGAGTGAATTCAGTCTACATGCTTTTATTAGAGATCCTCTAGGGCAGTGGTCCCCAACCCCCGGGCCGCGGACCAGTACCGATCTGTGGGCCATTTGGTACCGGTCCGCAGAGAAAGAATAAATAACACATTATTTCCGTTTTATTTATATTTAAGTCTGAATGATGTTTTATTTTTAAAAAATGACCAGATTCCCTCTGTTACATCTAAGACTCACTCTTGACGCTTGTCTCGGTCACGTGATACATTTATCCGTCCTGCCCTAAAGGCCGGTCCGTGAAAATATTTTCTGACATTAAACTGGTCTGTGGCCCAAAAAAGGTTGGGGACCACTGCTCTAGGGGGTCCCGGGGAACTGAGTCCCCTCACCCTGGGGTGCATTTCTATGGGGCGGAAAGGAAAGCTGGAAATCACTGAGTGTGCCATGTGTCCAGGAAGACGCTGCCACTTCGGGATTCCTTGAGGGCAGGAGGAAGAGGAGAGGGACCCAGGAAGGTGACCAGAGGTCGGGCCACCAGGGCTCTACGAGTCCAAAGGGCAGACCTGGCCACAGATGAGCTTTGTGTGGCTTGTATAGCACCTAGATTTCTATTTGGGGAGAATTGCCATGTTTAGAAATCAGGACTAAAAGACAATCCATATTTCTGACTGGCTGGAAGAATCCCCGGCAGTCCTGGACCCACATTCCTACATGACAGGCATGAGCTGGAGCTGAGTGACAGCTCCCTGGTATTGGGGGCTTGTGGTCTGTTATCCATAGTCTCAACTGCTCCCTATTGTCTCCTGCCAGCCTCCATCACTCCTTGGTCCCCAGCCTGGCTGCGGAGGGCATGTGAGTTTATGGTTCCTGCTGGGGGCACTACGTTAAGATGGATCATTGGGGCTAAAGTGGGGGCTCAGTGGGGACAAGATCAGTCAGTGGTGGGGTTCAGCCGGTTCACACCGGTTTGGCAAAACTGATACCTAATATATATTTTGTTGAGTTCAACAAACTGGTTGTTAAAATGGCACTTGTAATTAGGGTTCTTTCTAAGGTGGGTGTCTGAGCAGCTGCCCAATGTGGAAATCACAGATTTACAGTCCTGATTCTTTGTTAACGTTCATCTGTGCAACAGTGTATTCTAAGCGCCCGTACTAATGTTCATTCTGTTTGTAGGTGAAAAAAATTGTGAGGATACCAATCAAGAAGAAATATGGAAATATCTTCAATGATAGTTTTATTGTATTTTTGTCAGGTATTATTTAATACATTTTCATTAAAAATTTAAAACTCTTTCTTATAATCTAGTTTTGTGTATCTCTTATTGTTCTTATTTAAGTATTAAATGCATGAAATAATAAACTGCCTTTCGGTATATCGTTTCCTTTATACTTAAAATGTTACATTATTTTAATCCCCCCCACCCCCCACACAGGACAAGGAGTACCAGGAGCCCAGGGTGTTGTGGTCACCCCACCTCAGGTGCCAACAATCCTGGACCCCAGGCAGTGGGCGCGGATAAAAGGATGGCTCACGCAGCCTCTGGCCTAGGCTGGTCTTGTGGGTTTCTCATGATGACACTCCCTCCCGAGGCTTCTCTGCTTTTCCCAGTCTGTCTCCATCCCCTGCCCCATCACGCCCTTCCGGCTGACCTTTTATCCCACAAGGAGCCTCTTCATGTCTGGATCAGACCCTCCATAAATTAAGCCGGCTGAAAGGTTGTCATCAGCAGTAATTGAAGGCTTTCCACCCGACTCCGGGGCTCCCCTGGTGTGGGAGCCTTCATTCTAGGACACGTGGGTGGCAGGGAGGCCTCTGTATGGTCCCAAGGGCATTGCTATCCTTGTGTTTGCTCCACGCCTGCATGCAACCCACTTCCCTTAGTCATAAACCACCGACTGAGGTTCTCAGTGACTCAGCGCTCCATACTGACAGTGCCCGTGGAAACCAAGCCCACCGTCCCCAACCCCGAGCCGTGTGGAAGGAGGCTGTGGAGTCTGAGGTGTGACTTCCAGACCAGTGACCGCCCAGCACCGCTGTGAAGGGGGCACAGGAGGGAGCTAAGTGGAGGTCAGCACCCTGTATGGGCCTCACCCTGAGCACGGTTTTGTCCCCGGCTGGCCTCGGGGTTGGAGTTCTTGTACCTGCCCGCTTGGGGGCTGGAGGCGGTACTTCCAGTTGCTCCTAGCTGCTCATCAACCTGCACACAGGCCCTTTTGTTCTTGTGGAGTGTGGCCTTCTTTTCCTTGTGAGGAAGAAAGGCTTCAGGGACATTGTGGGCACTGAACAAATCTCAAAGCCTCCTGTGTGGTAAGCCTGGCTGGCCCATGGTGCAGAGGGGGAAACTGAGGCTCAGTCACACAGTGATGAGCGAAGGGGCATTACTTTTGAGCTTAGCAGCCAGGAGTCCACTCCTCCTGCAGTCCCCTTGCTCCTCTCTGACCTGTGACATTGAGGGCCAGGCACAGTCCTCCCCCCACACACACACTCCAGCTTGCCAGAACTGACTAGCCCTTCCTGGTGGGCGAGCTGGCCTTCGGCCCAGGCTGGGGGCTTGGGGCTCAGGACTGGACTTAGCTGGCCTTCTAGTCCCCAGTCTTCCCAGGCAGGGCCAAGCTAGTGCCTGGTCTTTAAGTGGGAACAGAGAGACATCTGTGACAACTATGAACATGCTTTACAACTTGAAATCATCATCATCATAACATTTGCTCAGGGCCTTGAACTCAGTGCTGTCCCTGCAGGTTTGAATCACAGCTCCTCAACCTCAGACAATTTTCTTGCCTTCCCTGTGCCTCAGTTTCTCTTCTGGCAAATGGGGTTGGTGACAGTGCCACATATTTATTGAGTTGAAGGATTTAATAGGCACAGAGCCCAGAGTGCAGGGCCAGACACTGAGCCAGCTCTGCGCACGGCTCTGGTCATCTCACTTGACCTTCACAGCAAACCTATGAGATTTGTGTTGTCATTGGGCCTGTTTTCTAGGTGAGGAAACTGAGGTTCAGAACAAGAAGTGACTTCCCTCAAGGTCAAGTCATCGTTTTAAAAATCTCTTGAAGTAATGATGCTGTAGAGGGGATCAGGTGAAGCGGACTGGCGCTGGCTGCCCCCCCAGGCATGGCACACTGACAACCCCCCCCCCAACAGTGGCGTCCCGCCCCCACCAAACCTCCCCCCTCCTAGGAGCCAGCTCCTCCCCAGCTCCCGGAGGGACGCTGGGGCCACCTGGGGAAAGTGCTGTGCATCACAGCACTTCTGGAAAGTCTTCCCCTCCCAATACCCTCTCCCATTAGAAGTCATCTCAGTCATCCCCACCCACCCCCCAATTTCCAGAAAGTTCTCTCTGAGGGTTCAAGCAACTCCCGGGGCCTCTTTCGACCCCACCCTCCAGCTGGCTTGACAAACGTGTGACCTGGCGCGGCTGAATTCCGCAACGGTGCTTAAGCGTCACCTGTTCCCTTCACTGCCCACAGACACACGTCCCGGCGTCCAGCTCTCGGGGAGGATTCCTGGGCTGATAGTGAACTGTGAGTCAGCGCTCTGGGCGCACGCCGGCTCGCGGTGTCTGGGCGGACGTGAACCTACCCTTGCAGATCAGCGTTTTTGATTTAACATCTTCGTTACGGAAAAATTTCAAGAATGAACAGAAGTCGAGAGCACCAGACAGAGATTCCGCCCCCCACCCCCCTCCGCCTGGTTATCTGCAGCGTTTTGCAATCTTGTTTTGTAACCTCCCTGTGAGCTCCTTCTCCTGGTTTCTTCCCCGTTTAGCTGGAGGGTCTGAAAGCCAATTACAGACATCATACCATGCGTGTCATATTTTACAACTTTTAATTTTGAAGGTACAAGAGGTAGAACCTTCCAGTTATAAAATGAGTCCTGGGGCTGTCATGTACAGCATGGCGACTGCAGTTAATAATAGTGTATTGTGTATTTGAAAGCTATTCAGAGAGTAGGTCTTAAAAGTTCATATCACAAGAATAACCCTGGGGGAAGGGGCTCCCACCCAGGCCTGTCCGCACCTGGAACCTCCAATCCTGCCCTGTCAGCCCGAGAAGCCATGGGGATCATATGGAAAACCCCGTCTTCACTATTCATCTTCCCTGCAGGAAGGAGCTCAGGGTCGCTACCTTCCTGGCTGTGCTTTGGTGTCATGATGCTGCTGCTGCTGGTGAGGATGGTAAAACCTACATTTATTGGGTATGGTGGCTGGTGCTTGAATGTGTGCTGCCATGTGATTGGCTTGACCACCTTGCAGGCAGGTCTATTATCATGGCTTCAGAGAGACGCATTCAAAGGCTCACCTAGCCCACAAGTGGCAGAGCTGGGATTTGAAACTGCTCCTTTGACCAAAAACCTGGGTGTCTCCACGATGAGCCCAGGAGGAGGGTCTGTCACTCACTCTGCTGAAGGCTTGTCTTTCATGCCCAGGATGGGGCACGCTGGGACCTGAGAGACCTAGGCTTGGCCCTGCAGCCCGTCTGTGGGCCACTGGTGGTCCAGATGTCACGGGGAGGGGGGGTCTGGGATGAAGTCTTTGCCTCACCCAGGGCTCCAGGTTACCTGTCTCTCCAAACGGTCTCCCCTCCCCTCACAACTTATCTTCTAGCTGTGTGAGGCCAGGTAGGTGGCTTGGGCTCTCTGAGCCTCCTTGTCTCCTCTATGTGGGAAAATCTGTTGCGAGGTCAGACCGGTCAACAGATTCTTAGCCTGAAAGGCACCCAGTGATCAGAGGGGAGAACAACCAGACTGGCAGGTGAGGTCCCTGCCCCGGGATCCCGGCCCTGGCCCTGCTCCCAACACCCCCTGGGACCTGGGACAAGTTGCTTTAGCTCAGGGCCTCTGTTCCCACTTAGCGAAGGTGGCTATTAAGATAGGATTTGTTGAGCTGACTCATGTGACAGCTCTTCGTCAACTATGAGACACTACATAAACGTGGGGCTTTTCTGTTCCTTCAAACCCAAGCTTGGACCTCTGCATTTTCATTCCTGAGTCTGCTTCTCTTACATGGCTCTGATTTTGTTTCTTAAAGTTGAGTTGGGTCAGTGTATTTCTGATCAACGCCCGTTATCCGTACAGCGAGGGAGTGGGGAGCAGGATTCGTTCCTACTGTGCTCGGCGTGGTTCAGCGGCATTTCCTGAGCACCGCTGGGTGCCAGGCTCAGTGCTGGGGGCAGAGAGGGGACCTAGGCAAGGTCTCTGCCCTCCAGGGGCCACTGCCCACTGAGACTCAGGAGTGACCAGCCCATCCTGATGCAGGGTGCTGGGGGGAGGAGGTGCTGTCAGAGAACTTCCTGGGGACACAAAACCCCAAGATGAGGCCTAAAAGACTGAACGGGAGCTGGGCAGGCAAAGAAATAGAGATGGTATTCCAGACAGAAGGGACAGCACAGGCCAAGGCCTGGAGCGATGTGAATGCAGTCACATGCCCCTTGCCCTCTCCGTGTGTCCCAGGTGTATGATTGCCCAAATCACCCCCACTGCATCCTCTATGCTGGATGCTGGGCTTTACCTTAAGACTGGGCCGCTTCTATCATGCTCAGTTTGTGCTTTGGACCTGTGAAGTGTCCTTCTCTGTCCTTAAAGATTTACTACTCCATCCATCCATTTATTCATCCATCTCTCTGCCCATACAGGTATCTATCTATGCATCTACCTGTCTAGTCTGTTTGCCCATTCATCCGTCCGTCCATCCATCCGTCCATCTGTCTGTTTGTCCATTCATCCATCCATTTTCTTTTTAATTTTATTTATTTATTTATTTATTTATTTATTTATTTATTTATTTATTTTACAGAGACAGAGAGTGAGTCAGAGAGAGGGATAGACAGGGACAGACAGACAGGAACGGAGAGAGATAAGAAGCATCAATCATTAGTTTTTCATTGCGCGTTGCAACACCTTAGTTGTTCATTGATTGCTCTCTCATATGTGCCTTGACCTCGGGCCTTCAGCAGACCGAGTAACCCCTTGCTGGAGCCAGCGACCTTGGTTTCAAGCTGGTGGTATTTTGCTCAAACCAGATGAGCCCGCGCTCAAGCTGGCGACCTCGGGATCTTGAACCTAGGTCTTCTGCATCCCAGTCTGACGCTCTATCCACTGCACCACCGCCTGGTCAGTGCCTCCTTCTGCTCATCCATCCATCCATTCATCCACCCATCCATCCATTCAGCCAGCCAGCCAACCAGTCATTGCTTCAAGTATTTATTGAGTGCTGACGATGGCCAGGCCCTGCTGGGCGGAGTCTCCTCTGGGAGGTGCTGGGCAGGTGATGAGCAGACGTGGGCTGAGGTTCGCTTCACTCTCTGTTGGGGCCCTGCCCACGATGGGCACAGACTTGCCCTGGAGTTCCTCCCCCTCCTGGGCTGCCTGGTCTTGTTGGGAGGGAGGAGGCCCTCACCTCTCAGGTTGGGAAACGGTCCCTGACAATCAGTCTGCTCTTGAGAGTGTTACCTCCCCAGACAGAGGGTGAGAGAATCAACCTAGACCACAGGCTCTCTGGGATGCGGGCCTCTTGCCCCCCGTGCTGAGAACCCCACCCAGGCATCCTTAGTCACAGCTTTGTCTCCCCACTCCAGGCTTGTGGGTTTCCAGACAAAATTCCAAATGTTCCTGCTGCCCAAAGAGCATCTCCGCAACTCATTCCCGCTGGTCCCAGAGCCTCAGGGCGCCTGTTCAGTTATGTGATTTAGAGCGAGTTCCCACGGGTGGTGCCTGGGAAAGCAAAAGCTATCACTAATCTCACAGTGGACCCTGCTAGTGTCCTGGTGGTCCATGACCTGGGATCCTTTCTGACCACTCAGAGATTTGAAAAAATTGAGTTTAATTCTAAAGTAAGGCCATTTTGCGCAGAAGTGTGGACACTTGCCCTCTCCTCAAAATGGGGGGATCGGCCAACACTGTGTCCACACGCCTACCTGTTAGGGGCAGATGGGGCCCTGCAGGGATGCTTGTTCAGATGAAGTGTGGACTCCCTGGTGTCCGTCTTCATGATGGAGAAAAGTGCAGAGGTGGGCCTGAGCTGGTCAAGGTCACGCGAGATGGACAATTGTTGCTTCCCACAGGTTCTCGAGTTATTGCGGTGACCAAGGTTGTGATGATGTTGCAGCCTTGGGACCCAGGGTGATGGGCTTTACTTTAGCTGGAGGGCCCAACCATTCCCCTTGCAGGGGGTGGGCTTTCTGTCTCTCAGCCAAGAATAAATCCACCCTGGGCCAGGGATGTGGCCTGGGGGCAGGCGAGACGTGACATCTAGAGGTTCCACGGCATTGTGGGACTGGCTTTTGGAGGGGCGGGACCACCATACCTCCTTTGGGATGGAGGTAGGTTCAGAGTAAGGCAGGTGGGCTTCAGAGGTACTCTGAAGATGGGCCTGGGGCTTGGACAGAGTGCTGGCTGTGACTGGGAAAGATCCCCTTCTCTGGGCATAAGGGGAAAACACAGCTCGGGGCTTCAGAAGTTTGGATGCCGGTGAGATCCTGGCAAAGCCAATATGATTTGGATATAATATAATAAAAATCCGACCTTTGTTACCACAGGCCTTGTCTTTGGGATATAATCTATCTGGTAAATTCTCACTGTGTTCCCACTTTGGGGGTTCCACAGATAACTCAAACCACCAATCTTGCCTCATGGAAAACACAGCCTAGGACATAGGGAGGACTTCCTGGAGGAGGTGGCATGCCTCCATGGGAGTTGTGAAGGATAAAGTAAACTTTTAGCCAGGTAATGCTGAAAGGAGAAAGGGGCCAGGCAAAGGGAACAGTAGGTACAAAAGGAAAAGGCACTGAGGCAAGATGGTTCCCAGTCAGCTGGGCAGAGGGGGACAGAGGTGATTTGGCATTGGGGACTGAAGCTGGAGGAAGGTGAGACCAGTGCAGCAAGCAAGTGCTCACCAGGGGCTTGGATCAAAACGGCCTTGTGGGGGAGGCTCAGGAAGCAGGAGTCAGACATTTTCCCTGATGGCGCTGGGGGGTGGAGAAAGGGTTTTTAGTAAGAAAGTGGGTGTGTCTTATAGAGCCTTCTGCCGAGTGTGGAGAAGAGAGGAGTGGGGGACACTATTGCAATGCCAAGCGGTGGCCATGGCAGTGAGGAGGATCGAGATGTAGGCGACATTTAGAGGGAGCCCTGAGGACTGGTGGCCAGTGGTGGACGGAGGAGGAGGTGTCTTCTCCAGGAGCTGGGGAAGCAGAACTGGGACCTCGGGTGGTGGTGTGCTTGGAGGCCCCCCCACTAAACACTGTCAGCAGTGGCTGCTGGATCGCCGGTGTTCCAGGGGTACACGAGGCCAGGGGCAGGGAAGAAGTTAGATCTGAAGGATGAAGATGAGCTAGACACACATGGGGGGGGGGGTGTATTTGTGGCAAATGGCACAGCATGTACTAAGGCCCTGTGACAGAGAGACAGAGAGGAAGGGGCCAAAATGTGGCCACTGGGAGAACCACTGAAGTCCTTTTGGTGGTAACATCATCCGATGTATCTATAATAGTCATCAGGCTACAGGAGGTGACATTCCTGGATTAGTCCAGGAGTTGGAGCATGTGTCCTGGTGAGAGGTGAACTCATATGACTTTCACAATCAGAAAAAACATTAAACTGCATACACAATGCGTATTCATTTCTTCAGGCTGCTGTGACCAAACACAGGCGGCTCAAAACAACAGAAATTAGTTCTCTTGGAGCTCTGGAGACTAGAAGTCTAAAATCAAGGTGTCAGCAGGACCACGCTCCTTCTTGAAGGCTCTAGGGAAGAATCGCTCCTTGCCTCATCTAGCTTCTGGAAGATGCCAGCAACCCTTGGTGTTCCTAGCGCTGTAGCTGCTTCACTCTGATCTCTGCCTCCATCATCACATGTCCTTCTTCCCTGTCTGGTTCTGTGTCTCTTCTTCTAAGGACCCAGTCACTGCCTGAGGGCCCATCCTACCCTAAGGTGACCTCATCTTGACTGATTACATCAGTAAGGACCCTATTTCTGAATAAGGCCACGTTCGCAGAAGCCTGGCGTTAGGGCTTCAACATATCTTTGTGGAGGACGTAATTCAATCCACAACACCGTAGAATCCTCATTACGCGTGAAACACACGTGCACGGTCATGTCCTGTTTCTTAATCTGGGTGCTTGTTATGTGAGAGATTTCGTGCTAAAAATTCATCAAGCTATATAGTTATGATCCATGTACTCTTCTGTACACGTTATACTTCAATTAACATAGATCCACACGCTGAAAACAGAATAGAGGTTTCCCCTGGGCGGTGGGTGTATGGATTAATTTCATTTTCCAATGTTCCAAATTTCCTGCCCTAAGACTGTGTTACCTTTCTCAAATAATAAATCCATGCGTATCGTAGGAGAAGAGCTGGGCTGGAACCCTACTCACCAGTCCTTCCCTGTCCCAAAGCTATTGTAACAGAAGGCTTTGAGGGATCTGAATGGGAATTTGACCTGCCCTGAGAATCCTTCCCAAATGAATTATTTTTAACCACATTACCCATCCCCTTCAAATGTCCTGCTCATGATTTGTGGCCCTGATGATTGTGTGGAGCGTGGGCTTGGCAGTTACCTCACCTGTGTCCTCGTCGGGAGGATGGAGGACAAAGGTATAATAATAGAACTGACCTCATGGGTGGCTGGGAGACTTAACTGGGATAATGCACGTGAAACCTTTTGCACAGGGCCCTGGCACAGGGACGGGCATGCCACAAATACCCTCCTGATTAGAAAAGGCCCAGAGTCCGCGGCAGGCATCTCAGTGTCTCAGCTAGTGGGGGAGTAAATGATACCTCGCCCTGTTGCATGTGGTCATCCCTGGGGGTGGGCAGCGGGGGCGGGGGCTGCCCTTCCCTGCATGTTTGCTAGTTTTGCTCCCTTTTAACACATCTTGGTGCTGTCCCCCACAGTCCCCCTCACCTGTCATCTATGTGTGCTGTTCATCGTGAGCATGTTTCAGGCAATGTCCTGCCGGGACCAATGAGCCATCACTGGAAGGTTCAGAGGGAGCAGGTGGGGAGGGGCAAGATGACAAGATGGTATCTGGACTGGAGGAGACTGTCAGGAGTGCCTGTTCTTTAAATTCTCAGGCCCCGCCCCCTGACTCGGCCCCTCCTCGGACCACGCCCCTTGGAGGGGGTACTTCAGGGGGTCTCCACGCCCACCTCCAGCCCCAGGGCTCTGGGATTTGGGCTTCATTGGCAGTGTTTGGAACTTGGCCTCCTTTGGCAGTATCTGTCCAAATTACAAATGCAGGAATCCTCTGTCCCAGCTGGGCTGCTGCCCAACAACAGTCCTAACAGATAATCTGGGACTTGTGGGACATTATTTAAGTACAAGGTTATCTTTTGCAACACTGTTTGTAAAAGCAAAAGATTGAAAATAACCTACACTCCCATCAGCAGGGGGCCGATTAGAGAGACTGGCACAACCCACATAACGGACTACTGTATGTGCCGTCGTAATGGCCAGTAAAGGACCATCTCGAAGCTTGACTAGGTGAGAAGAAGCAAGGTTCAAACAGTATGTATCTCTACATAGAAAGGGCAGGATAAGAGTATCCTGTGTTAGCTTATATTTGCAATTAGAACTGTGGCTCCCCACTGAATGACTAAATATTACCTGAGGAAGTGGGGGTGGAACAGCGCTTGGGGGTGCGGAAAGGGGAGGAAACACAGATTTGTTCAATGCCTTTTTTTCTTTATTTGGTTCCATGTGAACTTATTACTTTTCAAAATCCCAAATTTAAAAAGAAGGTAGACAAAACTCAACAACAAACATGCAAACAATCCAATAAAAAAAATGGGAAGAGGACGTGAACAGACATTTCTCCCGGGAAGAAATACAAATGGCCAACAGATATATGAAAAGATGCTCATCTTCATTAGCTATTAGAGAAATGCAAATCAAAACTACAATGAGATACCACCTCACACCTGTTAGATTAGCTATTATCAACAAGACAGGTAATAGCAAGTGTTGGAGAGGCTGTGTAGAAAAAGCAACCCTCATCTACTGTTGGTGGGAATGTAAAGTAGTCCAACCATTATGGAAGAAAGTATGGTGGTTCCTCAAAAAATTAAGAACAGAACTGCCATATGACCCAGCAATCCCTCTACTGGGTATACACCCCCAAAACTCAAAAACACTGGTACAGAAAGACACATGCAGCCCCATGTTCATTGCAGCATTGTTCACAGTGGCCAAGACATGGAAACAACCAAAAAGCCCTTCAATAGATGACTGGATAAAGAAGATGTGGTACATATATACTATGGAATACTACTCAGCCATAAGAAATGATGACATCGGATCATTTACAACAACATGGATGGACCTTGATAGCATTATGCTGAGTGAAATAAGTAAATCAGAGAAAACTAAGAACTGTATGATTCCATACATAGGTGGGACACAAAGTTGAGATGCATGGACATGGATAAGAGTGTGGTGGTTACCAGGGGGAGGGGAAGGGAGGAGAGTGAGGGGATGGGGGGAGGGGAGGGACATAAAGAAAACCAAATGAAAGGTGAGGGAGGACAATTTGACTTTGGGTGATGGGTATACAACATAATCAAATGTCAAAATGATCTGGAGATGTTTTCTCTGAATCTGTGTGCTCTGGTTGATCAATGTCACCCCACTAAAATTGATTGTCTAAATAAAATTAAGAGAAAAAAAAGAATGTAGTATTTTTTAAACAAAGCATGTTTTAAAGCAGCAGCTTGGGCTCAAGTGTCCCACTGAGTCTTGCTTCGGCCTCTCATAGCTGTGTGACATTGGGCAAGTTACTCAATCTCTCTGTTTCAGTTCCTCAATTGATGAAAGGGGAGATAAGAATAGTTCCAACCGTGGGCAGTGGGAGGATTGAATGAGATCGCCTGTGCTCAGTGCCTGGCATGCAGTTGGCAGGGAACAGGAGTGAGCTGGGCGCGGTGGTGGGCTTCCTGACAGCACGGGTCTCAGGCAGCAGGATGTGGTCCCTAGAGCCTCTCTGAGTCCTCTCTGCCTGGTGTCTGTGTCTTTCCTCTGCCACAGGGGCCCGGGTCTGAAAGGAGCCCCTTGCTAAAGGACAGTGGGATCTCCTCCTCTTCCCTTGCTCAGTGAAGGCAGCGTGGGGAACACTCCCAGGCATGACTCTTATGCATGCAGCTGGGAGCTGGGGCGAAGGGGTGGAGTTAAAGTCACGTGAATGTCAGGTTGCTGACGCTCCCTGTATGGGCCAGGGCCCAGTTTCTATGAGGACACAGACTGGTGGGTCCCCCTTGGAGCCAGCCCTGGCCTCCTGCCCTGCCTGGTCTTTTAGCTCCGCTGCCTGGAAACCCCCTGAGTGCGGAACCCAGGGTGCAGTTCGTGGCATCACACATCAGACTGTCCCCAGCCCTCACGCTGCACCAGTGACACCAGCAGAGAGGGGCACCACCTGCCCAAAGTCGAGCAGTGAATAAACATCATGCCAGACCATGTCACTCAGCTCAGAGGCCATCTCACTTCCTGCCCAGGGAGGGCCTTTCGGGAAGGTTCTAACCATCATGGCTTTGGGGCCTGGTTTTACTGAATAAACAGCCTCTGTGTACATCACGTTTACGGTTTACCTGCGAAACAGGTGTGATAACAATCCTGCCTTTCCCCCTCCCCCCTCCACGAGGACAGGATGAGGAGGAAACAGGGACCACGGGACGTACAGTCTTATTTGTGTCTCTGCCTTTTTCCCAGCGGGGATGTTCCTGAAATAGGAGCCAACGGGACTGTGTCACTGGACTGTTCATTAAAATAAGGTGGACTTGGGCAGGTGTGTGAGACACAGCTCCAGACTTGGGTCTGCTGGAATTCGAGTTTGTATGAATTCATTTAATTTCTGTTAAAGCCTCCATCCTGCCAGACTAGTGGGAAAGTTTTGGCCTGTGTATTTCAGGGCTAACTTACCTCTCAGAGTTCACCCTGTGGTCCACTGGCTGGCCCTGACCAGGGCAGGTGACATGGAGGGTCAGGGGGAACGGGGGCTTGAGATCTGGAAGCTTGGGAACGCTTAGGACAGGACACTATTGTCATGGTCATCTCTTTTCCTTCCTAAGGTCTCTGTCGCCTAAGAATCAGAATGACTGTCCCCTCGCTCCCATTCTTCCCCTGCTCAATGTAATCTTTACCCTTTTGCTTCCAGCATGTTCCTGGCCCAAAGACGGCGCCCTGGCCTCGATTCCCTGAAGCCCCCGAGGGCCTGGACAAGGATTGGCAAATTTTCTGTAAAGTGCCAGATAGTTAATATTTCAATCTTTGCTGGCTCTATAGTCTCTGTAGCAATGACTCAACTCTGCAATTATAGGTCAAAAGCAGCCCCAGGAAATATGTAGATAATTGGGCATGGCTGTATTCCAATAAAACTTTATTTACAAAAGTAGCTCAGCAAAATAAACACGTTGGAAAACATTATGGAGGTTCCTCAAAAAATTAACAATAGAACTACCATGTAGTCCAGCAATTCCTCTTCTGGGTATATATCCGGAAAAAAAATGAAAACAGTAATTTGAAAAGACACAATATCTTTTGTGTCTTCATTGCAGCATTATTCACACAATAACCAAGACATGGAGACAACCTAAGTGTCCAAAGATGGATGAACAGACAAAGGAAATGTAGTGTGTGTGTGTGTGTGTGTGTGTGTGTGTGTGTGTGTGTGTAAAATGGAATGTTATTCAGCCTTAAAAAAGAAAGAAATCCTGCTGTTTGTGACAACATGAATGAAGAACCTGGGGGACATTATGCTGAGTGAAATAAGCCAGACACAGAAGGAGAAATCCTGCGTGATTATTCCACTTCTATAAGGAATCTAAAATAGTCAAGCTCATAGAAACAGAGTAGAGTGGTGGCTGGCAGGGGCTGGCAGAGAGATGGGAGGTGCTGTTCAGAGGGCACAGAGTTTTGGTTGAGCAAGGTGAAGAAGCTCCAGAGGTCTCCTGGACAGCACCGAGCCTGTAATGCCCAGCATTGTATTGTGCACTTAAAATCTTGTTTAAGAGGGTAGATCTCATGTTGTGTTCTCACCACAATAATAATAATAATAATAATAATAATAATAGTCTGACCAGGTGGTGGAGCAGTGGATAGAGCGTCAGACTGGGATGTGGAGGACCCAGGTTCGAAACCCCAAGGACGCCAGTTTGAGCACAGGCTCATCTGGTTTGAGCAAAGCTCACCAGCTTGAACCCAAGGTCGGTGGCTCGAGCAAGGGGTGACTCGATCTGCTGTAGGCCCCACCCCCCCTCAAGGCACATATGAGAAAGCAATCAATGAACAACTAAGGTGCTGCAATGAAGAATTGATGCTTCTCATCTCTCTCCCTTCCTGTCTGTTTGTCCCTATCTGTCCCTTTCTCTGTCTCTTTCGGTCTCTGTCACAAAAATAAATAAATAAATAAATAATAAAGGAGTTTGGCCCCGGGTGTAGCTGGCTACCCGTGGCCTAGGCCTTTGGAAGCCAAAGCCACAAAGGCCCAGAGTTTTCTCATCTTCCTTCTGTTGCAACTTTCCTGGAGGCAGTGAGCAGGGACAGGCTGTTTAGTAAGAAGGATAAAGGAGAAATGGCCCAGAGGATTGAAAAGAGAATCAGATAGCCATCCTTGAACACTGCTCATTGGTGAAGGCTTTTGTAAGTCAAATTTCACTGCCTTATTTACCTTTAGGGGGAAGATACATTTCCGGAGAGGAATTTGCCTGAAGCTCCACCCACCGGCCACTGCCTGGGTCGTCAGAGTCTCCACAGCTCGTTTGTGAACAGCTGAGCCTTCTTCGCACGTTCCAAGCACTCAGACATGTGGCTGAGGTCTCTTGTCTGGAGGTCCAGCTGGAGTCCTGGTCCAGCCACTTTTTGCCTGTGTGACCTTGAGCAAGAGATTCCTTATCTCTGAGCCTAGGTTGCCTAATCTGTCATGTGGGGGAAACCTCACACCACCAGGGCTCAGGGTTGTCACAGGCTCACATGGCACGAGGTTTTTCAGATGTCCAGCTCTGGGCCTGGCGGAGGTGGGTGTCTAACAAATGGGAACTGACGACCCAGTGTCACACTCCAGTTATCACAGGGAGAGACTTGAGGTAACCCACTCGAGAGACGGTTAGAAGACAGAAAGGGCAGGTGGAATCGTTCCAGTGCCACTTCGTTCTGTGTTCACAGGCTAGCAGTGTGACTCTCTCTGAGCCTCGGTCTCCTCCCCTGTGAAGCGGGGGTGATCAGTAGGACCCTCATCAACTTGTGAAACTTCAGTGAGAAACTGCGCAGTGCATCCTCAGTGCCTGGGGCTGACGCTCGAACCAATGGAGCCACTGGCTGCGAGAGGGGAAGAGGGAGAGAAGGGGGAGAGGGAGGGCAAGAGAAGCAGATGGTCGCTTCTTCTGTGTGCCCTGGCTGGGGATCCAACCCAAAACATCCACACGCTGGGCCGATTCTCTCTCCACTGAGCCAATGGGCCAGGGCCACCACATGCCCTTAATCTGGTCCAAGGCAAAGAGCTCTCGGCTCTTGTTCACTGTCACACACTCTCAGGGCCCCCTGTCCTTTCCCTTCTTTTTTTTTTTTTGCATTTTTCTGAAGCTGGAAACAGGGAGAGACAGTCAGACAGACTCCCGCATGCGCCCGACCGGGATCCACCCGGCACGCCCACCATGGGGCAACGCTCTGCCCACCAGGGGGCGATGCTCTGCCCATCCTGGGCGTTGCCATGTTGCGACCAGAGCCACTCTAGCGCCTGGGGCAGAGGCCACAGAGCCATCCCCAGCGCCCGGGCCATCTTTGCTCCAATGGAGCCTTGGCTGCGGGAGGGGAAGAGAGAGACAGAGAGGAAGGCGCGGCGGAGGGGTGGAGAAGCAAATGGGCGCTTCTCCTGTGTGCCCTGGCCGGGAATCGAACCCGGGTCCTCCACACGCTAGGCCAGGGCTCCTTTCCCTTCTTGGCCTGAAGTCACCGTTGTAGTGAACTAGCTCTATATGAGATTCAGGGCCGGCTTTGTGGGTGCAAGCCCCGTGCAGCACACACGGCCCCCAACTTCACTGAATCTTCTACTATCACTATTTCAAAATTCTTAATACTTTTGAACTAGGAGCCCTGCATTTTCATTTTGTCCTGGGCCCCCATAAATTATGCAGCCAGTCCTGGTGGGATTTGGGGCTGAGTCTGTCCCCCGTCAGACCATCCCGTTTGTCTCCTGTGGCTGCTCTCACAAATTTCCTCAAAGTCAGGCGCATAAAACCACACAGGTGTCAGTGTCCACAGTTCCGGAGGTCTGCAGTCTCACAGGAGGCTGCAGGACCAGCTCCTTCTAGAAGTCTGGGGTGCAGGGAGGTTCATCTGTTTTCCTGCCTCTTCTAGCCTCTCGAGGAGCCTGTGTTCCTCGGCCTGTGGCCTCTTCCTCCACCTTCACAGCTGGCACCGTAGCGTCCTCTCTTCTCTCTGACCCTGACCACCTGCCTCCCTCCATTAAGGGCTTGTGATTAATTAGGCTGCGCCCACCCAGATAACCCAGGATAACGGTCCCATCTCAAAATCTCTAATTTAGTCTCATCTGCAAAGTTCCTTTCAGGTAACATATGCACAGGGCCCCGGGGATTAGGAGGGGGACATCTTTGGGAGGCTATGATTCAGTCTGTCACAATTGTGATGGCTGGGAGGGCAGGGCTTGGCTGCTCACCACTGTCTTTTCCTGACCTAGGATACCACCGGCTTGTCGTAGATGAACGAATGAATGAGGCACTGTGTGTGATTAGAGCACCCCGTGTGAGGACTGGGAGGGCAGGAGACCGGCTCAAGCAGGGCCTAAGCAGTCACTTTGCTGGGCTGGAGCTCTACGTGGTATGAGCAGGGGCCACAAAGAAGCTGGCCTCAGGTGACAGAGCCCTCCTGTTGTGGGCCAGAGGCGGTGGTCCTTGGCCTTCCCTAATCAGCGCAATGTTCCCAATGCTCTTGCATGGCTTCGGCTGCTTGGGGAAAGGGCACACGATTGTCGCTTTCCTCCCTGGACTCTGTCACCTCCTCCTCTCTGGGGTCAACCCTCTTCTGCCTTCTGTGGGGTAGGGAGGGGCAGGAACAGTGAGGCAGCCAAGATTTGGCAACTCCCTGATCTGAGAGGTACTGCCAAGGGAGTTGTGTCATCGCAGTGGAGACACAGCGACCCAGTGACTCAGAGGTCATGCCCTAAGCCCCTGGCCCTCGCCTCAAACCAGCTTGGGGGAGGGGGGTTCTGTTGGTTACATTAATTGCTGAGCGCCAACCCTGTGCTCAGCGCCCTGCCGGGTCTGGGAACAGCACAGTGACAAGGCCAGGCAGGTCCTTGCACTCCTTATTGCTCAGAATCTCCTGGGGGACCCTCGGCATGGTCCTCATTGCGGATTAGAGGAATAGGCAAGGACACACGTCAAGGTCATTCAGAGAGAGCAAAGTGCTGTGAAAAAGTGACCACCAGGTGAAGGGTGAGGTCTCAGCCAGGCCTCTCGCTCAGCCAGGCCTCTCGGAGCAGGTCCCGTGTGGTGTGAGCCGAGCCCTGCAGGCAGAAGCGCCAGCCACACAGGAGCACAGAAACCGCTTCCGGCAGAGGGAGTGCAGGAGGCAAAGGCCAGAGCCAGCAGGAATGGGCAGGAGCTGGGAGAGGAGGCCCGGGCTCTGCACACGGACAGATGGACAGAGGAGCTGGGCTCTGAGAAGGGGGCAGTGGAGAGGGGACACAGGCAGCCCGGGCGGTGGCACAGGGGATGCTGCCCGGAGGCCCGGAGGCCTGGAGAAGTGGCTTGTTCAGAGCGCACCCTGGAAGGCAGCTCACCAGGACTATTAAATGGGAGCCTGGTCCCCGGGAGCCACTGCCTCCGGTCCTCCAGCCAGGCCCCCGTCCCAGTGCCAGGCCTGCGGGGTGACACAGAGCCTGTCCCTCGCCAGCCTCGGACAAGTGCTGGCACCAGGGAAATGTCAGCCGTTCGTTCTGAAGTGGGGCCACTGTCCCAGGCCAGGGTGGAGGACTGGGTCTCCTTCCCCCTTCCCCTCCTCCTTCCCGAAACCATTTGTCCTTTAAATGGATGATTTGGGGACATTGATCGCCATGGGTTTCAGAGAAGGCTCCTTCCCACCTCACCCTGACTAGACAGAGAGTCCTGGGGACCCCTCTGAGCACCTGGGGACTGCAGAGTAACCTCCCCTTTGGAGGGTCTTAGCGACCCCCAGTATCAGTTGTTCTTGCCTGTCACCCCAAAATAAACCTCCCGGGGGGCACAGCAGACCCCACCAGGGTGCTGCCAGGGAGCACGCTCAGCACCCCATTCTGCAGGGAGGAGCACCTGGGCGCAGTGGCCCACAGGACCTGCTGGCCAGCTAGCTAGAGGCCTCTGGCATAAAGCCTTTGCCCAAGGCAGCCCCTCCTCCTGGCCCTGTCTTGCCACACTGCTGACTTGGGTCACTCTTGTTAAAATATTGAAACACATCCAGATCGTTGACCAAGAGCTGCAACCCAATGACCTCCTGGAGTGTCCCGACCACCCCAGCCACCCTGGCTTTTACCCTGGATCGCCCATGACCCGGCACTGAAAGATTAGAGCTCGGACTGGCCGGGGACCCCAGGGTGGTGGTGATGCTCTGATCATCCTTACTGTCAAGGTCAAATGCATCCAGCGTCACCCCTGCTGCCGTCCCTTCCCTGCCTCCCTGGAGGAGTGGGAGTCCTTCCCACTCCTCCAATGGCTCGTTTTCTTCTCTTCTCTGGGCAAGTCCCTGGGTTCATTTTGCTCACCAGCACGTCATACGTTTTGAATGAATTATAGAATGAATTGTGCAGGCCTTTCAATGACTACTCTGTGCCAGGGGCTTCCCTGCCTCACCTTGACTGGACTCTCCAGGAAGCCTTGGCGGACGCCCTCTAATTACCCTCTTCCGCAACTTCCTACAGGAAAGTGTATCTAGTCCTGTAACCCAATTCTTGTTTATTAGTTGTGGCTGCCAAACCTTTAATCGTTTGTTCATTTAGTCATCCATCCAACACGTATTGACTGTGGGCCTACTACGTGTCAGCTGCTGGTCTGGAGGTGGAGCTTCTTGCAGTGAGGGGAAGGGTGTGGCAGTTAGGGAGGGTGAGTTAGAGAGGGCAGAGGTGGAGTGATTGGTGAGGGGGTAGAACTTCCAGTTGGTGGTCCTGGAAGGACTGAGGTATAAACCCAGGGGTGGGTGGCATGCTGGGACCAAGGAGGTAAAATACCCTAGAGGTTCATGGGTGGTCAACAAGGAAGATGGCAGGAGTGGAGGTGGGGAGAGAGTGGGTGGGAGCTGCAACCCACCACCTCTTGCTGAATCCTCACGGCAAAGCTTGGAGGGTAGGGCACAGGACTACTATCCCCATTTCACAGATGTGGAGACTGAGATACGGCTGCATCTGGCAACTTGCCTGAGGTCTTAGTCTCTCACTTTGTAAAATTCTGATGAGTTCTCTTCCATGCTATGAATGCTCAGCCGGGACCAGACCTTCTGACAGTTGGGTCAAAGCATCTTGTTCAGAGGCTGCTCTGACCACATGGCTCCCCAGGGCCAGTGGCCTCCTGCTGTCTCCATATGATCTCCTCGTCTTACTTGTATTTCTGTTAGTGCCACCGCCTGTCCTTCAAAGCACTGGCAAGGGAGGAGGGTGACATTTATCTTCATGGGCGTCCAGCTTGGAGACAGCCACGAGACCAGCCTTGTGTCGGGAAGTGGTGGCTGTGAAAACCCAGCAGTGGGGTCACTTCCAGCGCCCAGCATGCCCCCAGTTCTCCCTGCTTCTCCAGGTCTTTCTCAAGCCCCCAAAGCAGAGTACAAGGCTCTCCCCCCTCGATGGGTGACACTGTGTCCCCTTTTTGGGCTGGGGTAGGTGTCTGCCTAATGCTGAGACTCTTATTAGGCTTCTGGAGACAGCAGAATGAAGGCTGGGCCGCCCCGGATCAGTCAGTCACTCAACACACTCACTTGGCAGCACTTTTAAAATGAAAAACACAAAGCCACACTGTGTCCATGGATCTCCTGAGCACACTTAGGGGAACCATACTACGGAAGTGAGGGGACAGGTCCCAGGGTGTCAGTACAGTAAGGTTGGTTGAGCGGAGGACTGGAAACAGCCTAAATAGCCACCCGCAAGGGGCAGGCTGATACCTTGAGGTGTCCCGAGTTCATTGCTGGGGGGAATATTGCGAGGCTGCTATAGAGAATGAGGTTGGCTTCTGTCGTAGTGACCTTGGAAAATATGGATGCAATTAGCTCATTTCTGTCACAAGGACACACGCATACCCCATATATGCAAATGCAGGACTGTGTAAGGAGATCTGTTTGGAGGGAAAATGCCCACTACGCCCCCCTCCAGGGCCCCGTGGGGGTATGGAAGGGGTTTGAGTGCAGGGGAAGGAGATTTGGCTTTTTTTTTCTTCTGTTCACCTCTGCTGTTTGGCTTGTTTCAAGGAGCATATATTGCTCTGTAGCTCAGAAGGAAAATCCAATAAAACATATTTTTAGAAATTTACCGAGCTCGGCTCTGTGCTAACAGCAGTCGCGGCGGCATTTGTCCTGCCTGTCCCGGAGCCCGGTGCTGCACTCAGCACTCATGGACCGCTCTGAACACTGGGCACATGCTGTCACCGCCCGGCTTCTCAGCCGAGGAAAGTGAGGATCAGGGAGGTTGAGTGACTTGCCCAAGGCGACACAGCTGACAAGCGTCAGAGCTGATGTCTGGGGACAGAGAGCGGTCTCACATCACATTATCCAGTTACCATGTTTGTGGGGGCCACTGTGGGTTGAGATGTGCGAACTGCCTTAGCTATCTCGCTGTTGGTTGGAGCAGCTACATCTGTGATTTCTGCTGAGCGGCTTGGCTGTCCCACACATGGTGGGAGGGGAATGGCAAGTCATATTTGATTGAGGCTTAAATGTCCGTGCCTTCCCACTCAACTTGGTGTCTTAGCTTAAGTCAGTGTCCACATGGCTGGAAGGAGTAAAATCACAGCGTCCAATCCCCTCTTTTCCTCGACACTGCTCCAGGGACTTGGTCAGAAGCCATGTGGGTCTGGGAGGCGGAGCTCCCCTCCCCCCTCTCCTCCCACCCCACACAGCCACGGGTCTCTGTGCCCAGAGTCTATTCAGGGACGGCCATGCCAACAGGTGGGTAGCTCCAGGCAGGGCAGTGATGTAGACTCGGCTTCGGTGGCGGATGTCGAGTTCAACTTCTCTCTAGAGGAGGGGTCCCCAAACTACGGCCCGGCCCGCGGGCTGCATGCGGCCCCCTGAGGCCATTTATCCGGCCCCTGCCGCACTTCTGGAAGGGGCACCTCTTTCATTGGTGGTCAATGAAAGGAGCACATTGACCATCTCATTAGCCAAAAGAAGGCCCATAGTTCCCATTGAAATACTGGTCAGTTTGTTGATTTAAATTTACCTGTTCTTTATTTTAAATATTGTATTTGTTCCCGTTTTTTTTTTTTTTTTTTTACTTTAAAATAAGATATGTGCAGTGTGCATAGGGATTTGTTCATAGTTTTTTTATAGTCCGGCCCTCCAATGGTCTGAGGGACAGTGAACTGGCCCCCTGTGTAAAAAGTTTGGGGCCCCCTGCTCTAGAGCCTCAGCAAATGCTGTTGGACGTTTCTGGCACTAAGGGGGCTGGGTCACGTTTAAGAACCGTGCCAACATGCTCACTTCCAGATGGAGCAAAATTAGAGCTTGGCTATCATTGAGAATGGCTGGAAATATCCAGCCTTAGTTAGGGAAATAAGGTCTTTTGCCTCTACTGTAGTAATTTACTTGCTCTCTTGAGTGTCTACTACACTTCAGGCCTGTTGCAGACACAGCCTATGGTCTCCAGAGGTGAAGCTGAACAGTCTCTGCCTCAGGGAGCTTACATCCCCCCGTGGGGAGGCAGGAAGCACCACGCGGCCCTCTGAGGAAGTTGACATTTGAGTTGAGATATAAATGATGAGAAGGAATTAATTCTGTAGGAAGCTGGGAGAAATGGTGTTCCAGGCAGGAAGAGTAGCACATGCAAAGGCCCAGGGGCAGGAGTGAGCTCGATGCATTTGAGGAACGGCTGGGCACCAGGAAGGGAGCAGAGTGAGCTAGAGGAGAATGGTGCGGTTGGGGTTGGAGATTTGGGGAGGGCTTGGTGAACTCATGGGCCAAGGTAAAAACTTAGGTTTTATTATCACAGTATGGGGCCACTGAAGGTAGTAAGTGGTAGTGGCATGGTCTGACTCACCATAAATGATTACCCTAGCTGCTCTGCAGAAAGTGGATTAAGGAGACTGAGAATGGAAGCAGGGAGGGGAATTGTGCGATTGCTCCAGGCAGAAGGTGGAAGTGGCTTAGGTCAGTGGTCCCCAATCTTTTTTTGGGCCATGGACCGGTTTAATGTCAGAAAATATTTTCATGGACCGGCCTTTAGGGTGGGACGGATAAATGCACAAAATAAAATTATGTGACCGGCGTAAAAACTGTGGTATTTTAAAATATAATTGTCGAACTTACAAGACAAGCATCAAGAGTGAGTCTTAGACGAATGTAACAGAAGGAATCTGGTCATTTTTTAAAAATAAAACATCGTTCAGACTTAAATATAAATAAAACGGAAATAATGTAATTTATTTATTCTTTCTCTGCGGACTGGTACCAAATGGCCCACAGACCGGTACTGGTCCACGGCCCAGGGATTGGGGACCACTGGCTTAGGTGATGGTGGTGGCAATAAAGGCAGAGAAACTTGGTTGAATTCAGGATATTTTGACTCAACAGGATTGGATGTTGGGATATGGGAAAGAGAAGGATTTTGTGAATGACTCCTGAGTTTTTGGTCTGAATGGTAATGTTGATTGGACAGTGGGGCCATTGACTGGGGGAAGGGCAGGTTTGGCGGCTGGGGGTCAGCAATAATGCACTCTAAGAGTCTGGTGGTGCAGGGTTGTAATGGGATGAGAGTGCCTGAGATGGGGAAAGGATGTCAATGAACCATGTCTGATAGCAACTGAGGTCTACATGAACCTAGAACTCACTTCCACTTGTTCAGACCAGAACCACACAAATCACTACTGATCGTGGCAGACAGACACTCTTGGTGACTCACCTTCATCCAATCAGCCTGTCCTACTTCCAGGGGCCCTGGCCCGGCTTCCAACTATAGCACCTGCATTTCTTTGCCTGAGGACATCCTCTGCTTCCTGGAGCCTGCTCTGCCCTCTCACATGGCAGGAAGTGCGGGGAATTAACATGCTCGGGAACAGCCCTCACCCAGTGACTGAGCGACCTGATGTATAAATACCCCAGCTCCCTCACCTATCAGATGGGTCCATCTGAGGAGTGTGTTCAATCCCGTATCCTCAGGTGGCTCAGTGGTCCAGGTCCTGGTTGCCCGCAGATGTAGCGTGCTTCATGGCGGGCCCTTACTTGTTCCCTTCCTGTCTCACTTCTCCCTCCCCACCCAAACGTTCTTCCATTCCTCAGATGCATCCAGCTCATTCCTGCCTCTGGGCCTTTGCATGGATGATTCCACCCTTCGAATCCTTGTCTCAGGATTGCTTCTGGGGGAGCTTGGGCTAATATCTGATATGTCTTTTACCCCCATCCAATCCCTAAATCCTATCAATTCTTCTCCCAACACACATCTCAAATCCCTTTCTCAACCTCACAGCCACCACCCTGGTTCAAGCCACCAACACCTCTGCCTGGACGAGTGCAGTGACATCTTGATTAATATCCCCCCTTCCGTGGCCTCCCTTCACTCTGTTGTCCACACAGCAGAGGTAGAGATTAAAATCTCCTTAAAATCATGTTCCTCTTCTGCTTAAAACTTCCCATTGCTTTCCCAGCAAATGGGGAGAAAATTTCCAGTTCTTTCCCACACCCTCTGCTATAGACGGAATGTCTGTGCCCCTGAAGATTCATATGTTGAAATCAAATCCTTAATGTAACGAATGGTATTAGGAGGTGGGGCCTTCAGCAGGTACTTAGGTCATAATAGTGGAGCCCTCAAAATGGGATCAGTGCCCTTATAAGAGAGACCGCAGGGCCAGTTGTCTCAGTGGTAGAGTGTCCGCCCAGCGTACGGATGTCTTGGGTTCGATTCCCAGTCAGGGAACACAAGAGAAGTGACCGTCTGCTTCTCCACCCCTCCTGTCCCCCCCTTCTCTCTCTCACACACACTTTCTCTCTTTCCCTCCCGCAGTTTTGATTCGACTGGTTCAAGCCCATCAGTCCTGGGTACTGAGGATGGCTCCATGGAGCCTCTGCCTCAGGTGCTAAAAATACCTTAGTTGCGAGCATGGCCCAAGATGGGGTTGCCAGGTAGATCCCGGTAGGGGCGCATGCAAGAGTCTGTCTCCCTTCCTCTCATTTGGAGGAAAAAAAAAAAAAAGAGAGACCTCAGGGAGTTCTCTTCCCTTTCCACCAGGTGAGCACAGTGAGGACATGGCTGTCTATGAACTAAGAAGTGGGTTATCACCGGATACCAAATTGGCCGGCACCTTGACTTTGGAATTTCCAGCCTCCAGCTCTGTGAGAAATAAATTCAGTTGTTCATAAGCCACCCAGTCTGTGATATTTGGTTACAGCAGCCCACACAGGCTAAGATAGCCTCCATGGCCGCACGATCCGGCCTGGCCCAGCCTTTCATCTGTCTTCATCCCCTCTCCTCCTGACTGACCCGCTCTGCTCCTGCCTTCCTAAAGGTTCCATCTCTTCTTCCTCAGGACCTTTGCCCACATGGTTCCTTCCGCTTGGCGCTTGGATTATTTTTCCTGTAACTCTCTGCATGTCTCTCTGTCCTTCTGGTGGATCTTTCCCGATCACCTTGCCTACAGCTACTCCACCCCATCGTTTTCTTTCCCCAGGACCTTTGGGGGTCTTTCACAACACTCCACAGTTTGTACTTGCTTTGTGACTGGCTTACTTCTGTCTTCGTCCTTAAGTTTTAAGCTCCTGGAGATCAGAGACCATGTCTGTTGCTTGCTGCCACACACCCAACACTGACTATAGTGACTGTCACTTGGTAGGTGTGCAGCAATCAGTTGCTGTATAAATAAAACATACAGATCAAAGTCCCAGGAACCCACCCACTGGGACATGCTTCCCTGCTGATGGATGGCCCAGCAAAGTCTTTTTTTTTTTTTTTTGGAGAGTCTGTTCCCTGGAGTTCCCCACACTCAGGGGCTGTATCCTCTTAAACTCTGTGGTCAAATCTCTGCCTCTGAGAGGCAGGCCCTGATCCTAGAGTTGGGAGACCTGGGTTGGCCTTTTACAATGTGTCTCAGTTAGTCTTGGCTGTGTGACAAACAATCTCCAAAACATAGCAGCTTAAAACAATTTATTATTTTTCATCATGATTCTGGGGGTTCGCTGGGTGGTTCCACGGCTGGTTATGCCTGGGCTCACGCAGCTAGAGAGTCAGCTGGGCTGGAAGGTCTAGATGGCTTCCTTCACATGTGTGGCAGCTGGTGCTGGTTGTTGGCTTGGTGGCCTCAGTTGGCCTCTCGTCTTCTAGTAAGTGAGAACTGCTTCCTTTTGTGGAGGACTCAGGTCAGCATTCCAGGTCAACAGAGAATATCTGGCTATATTTGATTTATCATAGTAGGCTTTGAAGTCTTTTTTTTTTTTTTTTTTTTTTTAAAAGAGACAGTGAGAGAATCAGAGAGCGGGACAGACAGGGACAGACAGATAGGAAGGGAGAAAGATGAGAAGCATCTTTGTTGCGGGACCTTAGTTGTTCATTGATTGCTTTCTCATATGTGCCTTCACTAGGGGGCTACGGCAGACCAAGTGACACCTTGCTCAAGCCAATGACCTTGGACTTTAGCCAGAGACCTTGGGCTTCAAGCCAGTGACCTTTGGGCTCAAGCCAGTGACCATGGGGTCATGTCTGCGATCCCAGGCTCAAGCCCGCGACCCCACATTCAAGCTGGTGAGCCCATGCTCAAGCTGGATGAGCTCACGCTCAAGCCAGCGACCTTGAGGTTTTGAACCTAGGTCCTCTGCATCCCAGCCCAATGCTCTATCTACTGCGCCACCGTCTGGTCAGGCTAGGCTGTGAAGTCTTAGACCAGAGATCTAAACATTGTGCCTCACTTTTCCCCTCTGTGAATTGGGTCTATGGGCATCAATTTTATAGAATTGTTTGTGAGAATTAAACAGATGATGCATGTGAACTGTTTAGCACACAGCCTGTCTCTTGAAAGTGCCCACTGAATAGGAACCATTGTTATTATTGATGTTGTTAATATTATTACAGTAATTATAGTGGGAACTTAGCAAATATTGGTTGGATGGATGGATGGATAGATGGATGGATAGGTAGTTGAGTTGGTGGATGGATGGATGAACAGACAGATGGATTTTGGCATTCAAATAGTATATAGCCCTGATTACTTATCTGATGATGAAAAGTCATCACATTTCACGGAGTTTAGAATAAACAGCAGTTCTTTGCTGTTAAGTTCAAATACTCTGATTTCTAAAGAGACCTGACCTGTTGGCCATCTGTATTTGGGAAGGGGGTGTGGTCAGGTAATTCTGCTGTAGGCTTTGTGCACAACAGATGATATACAACTCTCTCTCTCTCTCTCTCTCTCTCTCTCTCTCTCTCTCACACACACACACACACACACACACACACACACACACACCCCACATCAACTCCACAGCCTTGGTTACATATAACCAAACACTAATAATTGTGACAAACATAAGCTTGCCTCTGGAAAGCTAACCCCGTGTGGTTGGAGCACAGAGAGCTTGTTGACAGGCATTCCTCCAGGTGCCTGCTGCTGGCTGGGTGTGGCTGGGGCGGGCAGCCGTGAGCAGCTCCCCAGCCAGCCCCTCGGAGCGGGGCCCTCTCTTCTCTGTCCTGTTTCAGGGACCAGGCAGACAGGCCCGGAGCCAGAGCTGGCTGCTGTGGGTAAGTGCGGAGGTGATCTTGGAAAATATGGCCTATAAGAGCATTTTGGCTTTTGGGTTGGCCAGGTGAATTGTGAGGTGGTGGGCAATGTTGCCACCTGCTAGTGACAATTTTTCCTGCAGCAGCCTGACATGGGTTGTGGGCGTGGCAGGGAGAGGGGGGGCGAGGAGGGAGCAGGAGGTGCATTCATTTGCTAGGGCTGCCATAGCAGACCACCACAAACAAGAGACTTGCCCTCTCTCAAGTAGGCAGAGTGGAACTCCCAAATCAAGGTGTCAGCAGGGACTTATTCCCTCCAAAGGAATCGATCCTGGTTAGCTCCTAGCTTCTGGTGGCTTCCTGTAATCCTTAGTGTGTCCCTTGGCTTAGAGATTCGTCACTCCAATCTCTGCATCTGTCGTCTCATGGCCATCTCCCGGTATGTGTCTGTGTGTCCTCTCCTCTTCATAGAAGGACACTAGTCATTGGATTTTGAGCCCGCCCTAACCTAGTATGAGCTCATCATACCTTCATTGTGATCTGTTGGACTGAAGGCAGACTGACTTCCCGGTGTGTGCACCCCTAAACCTGAAGGGGGTTTGGGCAGCCGTGTGTGGGGCTCAGGACAGGAGCTGCACTTTCAGGCTAGAGTGCCTCTGTGTGTGTGAAGGCTCGTCCAGATGCAGGATGGAGGAGGCTGAGGGGAGAAGAGGGTGGTCTGTGGAGGTCCCAGGGATCTGGGGGAATTCTGCAGTCAGACCTGGCCTTCCAGGTTGTAGTGGAGGCATGTTTGCCAGGGGGGGAAGTTAGAACATCTTTTATTTACCTGGTTTCTTAGTTTGGCTTGTAACTTTTAAACCTGTGGTTATATAGTCTATGGGCCTCCATTGTAGCTCTTGCCCTGGGCCCTGCACATGTTGCAGGCTGAGTTGGGAGGGGGACATCTAGAACCCTCAGGATTCAGAGTCTGAGAATCACCCTGGGTTCCATCATTCTCTGAATAATGTGTGTGTGTGTGTGTTTAACTTGTTTTTGTCACCCTTTCTTACTAGCATATAAACTTCATGAAAACAGGGACCTTCGTCTTCCATCTGTAAAATGGGATTAATAACAGTCAAGGCTTCACGGGGCTGCTAGAGGGGTAAGTGAATTAGTGGGCGTCAAGCACAGAGTGCAGGGCCTGGTCTGTAGCGAGTGCGCTGAGCGATCCACGCGGGATGCCGCAGGTCATCTCTGGAGCCCCGCCCGTCGAACCATGCCTGGGACTGCCAGCAGCTGTTTGAGGAATAAATGCTGGCATGCTAGATGGATGCAGGGAGCTGTGTACTGCCTGCTCTTGTGCTTTAAGACTTTGTACTTGAAAGTCGGGTAGAACCAAAGGGTTGCATGATTCTCAAAACATCCCTGGAGGCCAATGTGTACCATCAGATCATCAGACCCAGCCTCTCCCATCAAGAATGATCAGACTGGCATTTTGAAAAAATTCCTCTGGATGCCCGGGGGAGCCATATTAAAGGAGGAGGAGAGAATGGATACGGAAGAACCAAGCAGCAGGAAACTCTTAAAGGCGCAGGTTTGGGGAAATGAGGGCGGCTGGGGCAGGGGTGGAGAAGTGAACAGGGGGAGTCATAAACTGCGTTCAGGGCTGCCGAGGAGGTCAGTGCCCGGGACTTCCTGACTCTTGAGTGTGTCAGAGAAGGATCAGGAATGACATCTAGTTCCTAGTAAGCACCACCAGACTGGAGGGGTGCTGTCCCTGAGTTGGGGGGGACCTGGGAGGGAGATCATGTTGGCGGGGAGGCTCTTGGATTCAATTTTAGACAGTTAATTTGAAGGAGCACCAAGACATCAAGGAATTAGCCCAGGTATGAATGCCTGAGCACATCTGGCAGTATTATCTGGGCAAGACTCCCTTACCCCTCTGAGCCTCAGTTTCCCCACTTGCAAAATGGAATACCTCACCAGGTGATTGTGAAGACCCTACGTGGGGATGTATGCAATTTCCCCAACCCAAAACCAGGTACCGTGAGGAGGAAGTGCCTGTCTGTACTACACTCGGCCTGTTACACAGAGGGACACAAGCCAGACTGGCTTTAGCAGACAAAGAATTTCCTGTCCCTGTAACTAAAACGTAGGGAGTAGATCTGACTTCCCTTGGCTGCATCTGCGGCTCAAGCATTGTCACAGGGGCTTCATTTGTCCCTCAGGCACCTTCCTTCCTCCACGTATATTCCCAGTGGTCACCAGCTCAGCAAATCCATTGGCAGGCAGGGGATGGGAGATGTGTTTTTTTTTTATCCTTCTGGCAGTAAAGACTGTTCAAGGAAGATTCTGATTGGCCCAGCTTGGTCATGAGTCCACCTCAGAGCCAATCACTGTAGCCTGGGTCATATGACTTCCCCTTTGGCATGGCTCCCATTAGTGACTCAGGTGGAAGCAGTACAATCCAAACCAGCAGACGTCCATCACATTCCATCCAATGGGAGTTTCAGGATGGCAAGAGATGTAGATCAAGTTTCTGGCACATTAGCCAAGACATGGTAGTAACCTAAATATCCAATGACAGACGAACGGACAAAGAAAATGTGCTATGTACATACAATGGAGTATTATGCAGCCATAAAAAGACGGAAAGCCTGTCATAGGTGAGCACATGGATGAACCTGGAAGTCATTATGCTGAGTAAAATAAGCCAGACACAGAAGGACAGTCTATGCATGATTGCAGTTATTATGAGGCACCTAAAATAGTCCCTTTCGAAGAACCATAGAGTTAAATGGGGAATTGCCAGGGACTGAGCAGAGGGAGAAATGGTGGGGGTGGGGGGGTATTGGTCAAAGGGTACAAAGTTTCAGCTATGCAAGGTAAGTTCTGGAGATCTATATTTAAAATTTTGCTAAGAGGGTAGATCTTATGTTAAACGTTCTCACCTCAAAATATAAGACTAATAAAGAAAGCAGGAGGAAACGTTTGGAGGTGATAGATACATTTATGGCATACATTTTGGTAACGGTTTCACGGGTGTATACTTATCTCCAAACCTATCAAATTGTACACATTGAATATATACAATTTGGGAAGTATAAAAATTATGATCTAAAAAATAAAAAGTAAGTTTCTGGTGCACAGTAGGAACTCAGTTCCAGGTGGTTGGTTGCGTTAGGATTCTGGAGGTGGAACACCAGAATGGTCCTCCACCCTTATCTTTTACAGTCCTTTATCCTCCCCAATAGCCTCCCATTCCTTGGCCTCCACTTTCCTCAGCCTCCTCCAGTCTTTCACCAAGCTTATAGCTCCAGGGGCTCGAGGCATCCCCAAGCCCAGGGCAAGGCAGCCTGCCATAGGGTATGGCCCACCATGAATGGGTCCAGGGCATCTCTGTCCCTGATCCCAACCAGGCAACCCAGACTCGCGCTATTAGCCCAGGGAACAGTCCAGAGCCTTTGGCATTTCCCTGCAATCCAGAGAGGGAGGCAGGCAAGATCAAGAAAACAGGTTCTTCAGAGTTAGACAAAGATCTTTGCGGTTTATAACGTCAGCGAGAAAATTCCAGAACCCCTTGGGGCGAGCTGCGATGTGGATGCTCCTCTCAGCAATCTGCCTGTGATTGAACTGCTGGGAGCCCCCTGCCAGTTGGCATGGGCACTGTGGAACCTGGAACTTCAGAGCTTAGCAACGAGAAATCTGGAGGAATTCTGGAATTAATTTAAGCAAAGGGGATAGAAAACCAAGAAGGTAATTAGTAGCCAAACAATCAGCGGCTGTGCGGTTTTATTATTACCTTTGCCGCCAAAGCGAATCATGGATATTTTCAGCGTTAATTACAAGCAGAAAGGGAACCAGCCAGCTAGCTATCTTGTCTCAAACGCTGGGGCTGTTTTGTTTTGTTGTTTCCTGTGCTGGTGCTGGGATAAGAATGTGAACAGAGCCCAGGAAGGGTGTACAGACAGGTATGATAATGAAAGAGAAAACACACCCACTCCTGGCTGCCACAGGTCCTACCTCTTAGCCAGTCTTTTTCTGGGATCATCTTCTGTCATGTGACATCGTGGATACTAGCCTGTCTGAAATGTAACTGGAGGTCAGGATGGCAAGAACGGCCTTCTGCAATTTCAGATGGAGGCCCCGTTGAAGGTGACAGTGGCATCAGTTGGTCTGTTCTATGACTATTTATTGAGTACCATTCATGTGTCACCACTGAGTCAGGGTCGACAAAACAGAAGTGAGCATCACATATCCATTTCTGTGGGCTGACAGTCTAGCCAGAGGCAGGGGGAGACTGGATATTCATAATCAATTAATTATACAAATAGCTCTGTCATTATAATGGCACTGATTCTGTGGAGGAAAAGGGTGGGGTGTTTGACCTGAAGAGTTTGTTGGTCTCCGAGCTTCTCTTATTTCCTGGCCTTGAGGGTTGCATTGCAAAGCTTAATGAACGCAGAGGGCCAATCGTGGAAGGCAGGGCCATGTACCCACGGTACAGCCTTGGGCAAGGTCTCTCTCCACTTCATGCTTACTTTCCTCCTCCACAGAATGGGAATAACAGTTCTTCCTGCAGGGGAATGTAAGGTCTAAGTTCAGTGAAATTATTCTGTGTTTGTATAGCTCAATACTCAGTAGTGGGAAAGTGTGAATATTCTGGTTAATAAAAAGTATGATTCAAAGGTATGATATTTCCTAAGTAGTGACTGCTAGTTTTCCAAAAATTAAGATATGATTAAGCACTTTTACATCTGAAATTTTATAACCCGTGCTTTATCATGGCTCTTATACTCTATTAAGATCACCTTTCACCTCTGAGTGTCTAGTTCCAAGTAGTGGAAACTAGGTCCTTTTGCCACTGTCCTTTTCCCCTCATAATATTTATTGAGTTAGTTGAGGTCACATTATGCCCATTTTACAGATGAGAAAAATGAGGTTCGGATGGTTAAATATCCTGCTTTCAAGTGGAGAAGTCAGAATTTGAAGCTAAATCTGATCCAGGGTCCTGTTCTCTATACTAAGGAGCCTCTATTTCTTCAGGGGATGCAAAGGTGTTTGGGGGGTACAAGGAGGTAGATCTGTTGGGGGTGCCCCCTGTGAAGATCTGACTAGGACTAAAGGGACAAACTGTGATGGATCTGATGTGACAATGGCAGGCTGGCCTGATCCTTTTGGATGCTGCTGTAACCCCTCACTGGTTGTCTTGGAGACAGGGTATGTGTGTGTGTGTGTGTGTGTGTGTGTGTGTGTGTGTGTGTGTGCGCGCGCGCGCGCATGTCTGCTACCCAGGTTTGCCCCGGAGATGCCAGCAGTGGGGAGGCAGACCAACCAAATACCCTTGAGAGAAGGGAAGGAAAAGACTGGCCTTCACTTTTTAACTTATTTTTATTATGAAAAACTTGAAGCATACAGAAGAATAGAGTATATGGTACAAGAAACCCCACCTACCCATCACCCCGCTTCAACAATCACCAACTCTCAGCCAATCTTGTGCCATCTACAACCCCTCCCTTCCTCCTGCATCTCAGATATTTAGAAGCAAAACCCACACAGCAGTCATTTCTTTTGCAAATATCAATATTTTAGTATTGACTCCAAAAAAACGGAGTGGGGTTTATACCACCTTCACCCCTACTAAAACTAATACTTTAATATCAGCAAATATCTAGTCAGTGTTCAAATTTCTTTAGTGGTCTCATAACTGTTTTCTTTACAGTTGGTTAAAATTGGGATCCATACAAGGCTCATCCATTGTGATTGGTTGATATGTTTTTTACATCTCTCAGTCTTTTTCTTCCCTTGCAATGTCTTTGTTGAGAAACGGGGGTGGTTGTTCTGCAGAATCTGGATTTTGCTTATTGCATCACCATATTGGTATTATACACGTTCCTCTCGCCCTATATTTCTTATTAATCAGTAGTTAGATCTAGAAGTTACTTAGATTAACGCTTGTTTGTGTGTGTGTGTGTGTGTGTGTGTGTGTGTTTATGATTTCCCAGTAGCTGTTCTGTATTTTCCTTTCGAAGGCACATAATGTCTGGTGATGTTAGCAGCATTCATGATTACTGGATCCATTAGAGGTTGCAAAATGGTGGCAAATAAATTCTATCCTTCTGTCTTTGTTAGCTGGAATACTGTACTTCTATAAAAAGAAGCTTCCTTTAGCAACTATTTGGTTACTGTAAGGTATGGTTCATACCAGAAAGGAGATATGCTTGATTCTCTCCTTTTATTTAACAGTTTTCTTTTTCTTTTTTTAGATTTTATTTATTCTTTTTTTTATATATATATTTTTCTGAAGTGAGAAGCAGGGAGGCAGAGAGACAGACTCCTGCATGCGCCTGACTGGGATCCACCCGGCATGCCCACTAGGGGGTAATGCCCATCTGGGGCATTGCTCCATTGCAATCGGAGCCATTCTAGTGCCTGAGGCGGAAGCCATGAAGCCATCCTCCGTGCCCAGGTCAACTTTGCTCCAATGGAGCTTTGGCTGTGGGAAGGGAAGAGAGAGAGAGAGAGAGAGAGAGAGAGAGAGAGAAAGGAGACGGGGAAGGGTGGAGAAGCAGATGGGCACTTCTGGGTGCCCTGGCCAGGAATCAAACCCAGGACTTCCACACACCAGGCCAATGCTCTACTGCTGAGCCAACCGGCTAGGGCTTATTTATTCATTTTTAGAGAGAGAGAGAAGAGGGGAGGAGCAGGAAGCATCAACTCCCATATGTGCCTTGACCAGGCAAGCCCAAGGTTTCTAATTGGCAACCTCAGTGTTCCAGGTTGATGCCTTATCCACTCTGCCACCACAGGCAACAGTTTTCAAGATAATGAGTTGGATTCTTAACATCCTCCAAAGATGACAAATGAGTTTATGCTTTTTTTCTAATTATCATAGTGAACTCAGATTTGGATGTATAGAATACATTTCAGTCTAGTGCAGTTATTATTCTTACTGATGCTCCAACTGTCCCACCTTGGTTCAGCTGTCCTATCACATTGTCCCCTTCATCTTTTCTGAAATGACCCCAGAAGTCTTTGAGAGCTTCCATGCTACCTGGGTGACAGAATGTTCCAGGTCCATCTTGCACCTGTCCTGCCTCAGACCTGGAATCAGCCGTATGTGCACAGAACCCTGATTTCTCATTAGAAGTGGTGTTTAGAGACCCTGCTCTGAGTCCTGGAGGTGCTCACTGCTACTGAATCGGTCATTCTTCCCCACCTTTTCAGTGGGCAGAGCTAGGAAACACATGCTTTATTCTGTAAGGAAAATTATAGCATGGGTTCATCCTGATGCTTCTGATTCAAATTCAGGACTGCAGATTCCACTTTGTCTCTGTGATTTTACATCCTCATCTTCTTTCTTCCGTGACAGTGTGACAAGGCCTGCTTCTGAAAGCAGAGCTCCTCACATGCTCCCTCCATCAAGCAGGAAGCATGTGAGAAAGCACTTAAGTCTTTCCTTCAGAAAGGACTCCGAGCTGTCTGAGAAAGGCTTAGATGTGGCCCCAGGGGAAGCCCACATCTGGGTCCACAAGGGACCACATCCTCAGGGCAGATGAGCCAGTTCTTTCCATCACACAGGGTGCACCTGCTCATTTAGCTGCTCTCTATCCTGGCTGTGCACCTGAGAAATGATAAAAACCCCTCAGGCCTGCCCTTCCCCCCATCACACTTAGGTCAGACTCTCTGGGGCCAGGACCCTATCATCAATATTTTTTAAAGCAGTCCAGGTAATCTGAATGTGCAGCCAGGGTTTAAAAAAAAATCACAGCTCTAGTTCTTACTTCTCAGACAAAGAAAGAGAAGAAAGAAGCAAGGAGTAATGATAAAACAGTGCTACCTTCGAAGCCCACTGGCTCTGGTTTGAATTCTAGCCCTGCCAGTTTCTAGCACTGAAATCTCTGGAATAGCACCGATTGCTAGAACTTTCCACAATCATCAACATGGTCTGTAGCTGCGCTGTCCAATGTGGTACCCACTAACCACACATGGTGAGTGGTGGGCACTTGAACTAGTCACTAGTGACACCTAGGAAGTGAATTTTTAAATTTTTAACTAATTTAGACATAAATAGCCACAAGTGGCTAGTAGCTAACGATTTGGACAATGTCACTCTGAAAAATCACTTAACACCTAGGAACTTCATATCTGTAAAATAGGGACCAATAAGAGTTATTGGGTTGTCAGGATTAGAGATAATGCATATTAAGTGCCTGGTGCACACAAGGCATTCAATAAAGTGTCAGTTATTTCCTTATTGACATCAGCCTTTCATTCTTTAAAACAAAAACAAAAAAAGCTTGCCTGGAAAAATGAGGGCTCAGAAGCATCCCACCACAGATACAAGAAATTCTAAGCTGTTCCAGAAAAATCCTTGGAAAATATTCCTTAATTGTCAAGTTCAATTGCAGCAGGAGGTTATTAGTTCCGAGGGCTGTATTTCATTACAGATCTTGCCGCAGCTCAATAAATTAAGCACTCACAATAACATGTTGCTTTAATCCCCTCTCGGAACAGGTTCAAGTTGTTTGGTTTTTATATTAGCACAGCCCTTGCAAGGCCACTCACACTGGGCCTGTTTCTTTTCCCACAATTCATCAGCAACTCGGGATATATCTTTGCATCTCCTGACCAGCAGGAGGGAGAATTCGGTGCAAAGCAGACCTCCTTTTATCAAAACTGGAGTGTTTCCCCGTCCTCTGGCCTTTACAAGGTCCGTGTTTCGTTCGCTGAAATTACTGGCAGCTGTATCTGCAACTAAGACAGAAAGCAACACCTCTCAGCAGCCCAGCTCTGGATGCATAAAAGCAACTCACCATGGCTTTTCCATTCTCATCTTCTCTCTAAGTGGCTGATAATCTCACAGTAGAATTTCATTTCCCCTAGAAACTTGGCACCGGAGGTGTCAGCCTGGGAACATATTTGTTTGTGTAAATTAAAAGAAAAGTATGTTTTGACCATATTTAAGTTCTCACTGTACTAGAGAAATAAATACTGGGTTTCACAACGCTTCTCGCTGCACGGTCCTGGCTCACCTCCCCAAACTCCGCCTTTGTTTATAAAGCTCAGGCTCATGAGAACTCTGAACAGCTTATTGCCTCAGAAAGCTACCGGGCTGACCTCGGAGGAACATGTCCACCCGCCCACCCAGGCCCACAAGAAACATCTACTTACCTCATTTGGGATTTGCTTTCCCTGACACACTGTGTCCTTGCCAGGGTGTGCGCGGGGGGCTGGAAACAGGCACCCTCACACGTGCATTGTTGGTGGGTGTGGGGATGATATCAACTTTTTGAAGGACACTGGGCAATAGCTGTAGAAATGAAAAGTGCACATATCCTCCAATTGAGAAATTCCACTTCTTGGAGTGTATCCTATAAGTATACTTGGACACAGGCCAAAGAGCATATATGTTATAACAGCAAAATCCTGGAGTTAGCTGAAATGTTGGCCAGTGCGGACAGGTTAAATAGGTGCAAGTATAGAACTCACTAGAAAGAATGAGGTGGGTGGGAGGGGTGTCTTGTCTTCAGGATATATTCTCACACCCCTGGTTTTCTTAATGTTATGAGGAAAAAAGTGTATGTGCCTGAATATGCTTAGAAAATTTATGGGGATCATGCAAACTGCCTATAGCGGTTACTTTTAGAAAGTGCAACAGGAGTTAAAGAAAAATGACAAAGGGGTTCCTCTATTGCCCACATTATACTCTTCTGTACTATTTTTCTTATCATAAGCGTGTTATTATTTTTTAAAGTTGGAATAATTAAAAAGCATAAAATGGTGTTTCAAAAATCATTTACACACTCTGATTGGAGCAACATAATACAACAATAATACTCTTGTCATTACGTATCTGTGGGGCCAGTGGAGTGGTGGTCAGAATCTTTGCTTTTCTGGTCTTTGTGGAAATAACCTGTAATGGGCTGAGTGGCGGTCCCCAGAGAGATAAGACATACCCATTTCCCAATCCCTGGAACCTGTGCATATTACTTTATATGGCAAGAGATGTGACTAAGTTAAGGGTTGAGATGAGTTGTTTATCCTGGACTATCCAGATAGACACTAAATGTAATCTCACATGCATCCTTTAAAGACAGAAGCAGAGACAGACAGAAAAACGTATGAAGACACAGGCCGAGATTGGAGTGGTGTGGCCACAAGTCAGAAAATATCAGAACCACCAGAAGCGACAAGAGGCAATGAACGGATTTTCCCCTGGAGTAGCTGGGGCCACGTGGCCCTGCCAGACTTTGGACTTCTAGCATCCAGAACGGTGAAATGACTAAGTTTTGTTGTTTTAAGCCACTTAGTTTGTAGTACAGTTGATGCTTGAACAACACACGGGTTAGGGCTATGACCTCCTGCATAGTAAAATAAAATCTGTGTATAACTTTTGACTCCCTCAAAACTGAGTTGTCACTCTGTATCCATGGGGCATTGGTTCTAAGACTCCTGGGATACCAAAATCTGCTGGTGTTCAAGTTTCTGATATAAAATGGCACAAATCCATGCACACAGTTGGTCCTCTGCTTCCGTGGATGCCCAACCGTGGACTGAAAACAGTTAAGGTATTTACTGGAGAAAAAAAAAGTGTATGAGTGGACCCGTGCAGTTCAAATCCACGTTGTTCAAGTGTCAACTGTCATTTGTTATGGCAACCCTAGTAAACGAATACTTCACTGACTTGGTCTTTTAAGAAAAAAACTTCACAGAACTGTGGTTTTGGTGAACAAAAAGCATTCACTCATTCTAAAGATATTTATTGAGCATCTGCAACAGGGATCAGGAACCTATGGCTCGCGAGCCAGATGTGGCTCTTTTGATGGCTGCACCTGGCTCGCAGACAAATCTTTAATAAAAAAATAATGTTAAAAATATAAAACATTCTCATGTATTACAATCCATTCATTTCCTACCGCTCATGTTCATGGTTGCAGGTGGCTGGAGCCAATCACAGCTGTCCTCCGGGACAACACCAAATTTTTACTGGATAATGCGTAACATACACAGGCCATTGTATGGCTCTCACAGAATTACATTTTAAAATCTGTGGCATACATGGCTCTCTCAGCCAAAAAGTTTCCCGACCCCTGATCTACAAGGTGGCAGGCAAAATTCTAGGTGCTGAAGATATAGCAGAGGACAAATCAAAGATGCCTGCCCACCCAGAGGGGACATTTCAGTGAGAGATAGTAAGTAAAATAAATGGAACATAGGGAAGAACTGATGGTAGTGGAAGGAGCTTAGGAGAGTAAGAAAGCATAGAAAATGGAAGGAGGCAGGAAGGGGACCGGGAGAATGCAGTGCACCAGGAAGGTGATATTGGAGCAGAAAAAACCAATACAAAACTTGACCTTCCAAGTGACCACTAGTTGGACCAGAATAATAGGAATGAGTTCCCCTTTCTCCCCTTTTTCTTCCTCCCCGCCTCCGCCTTCCCATGCTCGCTGCCAACCTGCTGTGTGTCAGCAGCTGGGGGTGCAAAGATGAGTGAGACCTGGGTCCCCACTCATGGGAGGAACAGTCATAAACAAATCACTACAAATTGAACATGGGCATTGGCGCAGCGGCCAGGACCAGCTTCATGCTCTGTCCACGCTGGAGAGCAGGGCGGGAGAAGTGGGTGTGTGTTGGGTCCGGGAGAGAGAGACAAGAGGGAACAGGGTGGGAATGTTTAGCTCTGATTTCAGTGGGAAATTAATTGGGAATGGGCACAAGGAGGTGTGTCTAGGCAGTGGTGGGACTCAAATAATATAACAACCAGTTCTCTGCCTTAACCATTTTAAGTATAAAAAAAAGATATACTAAAAGGTCATTTATTATCTCATGCATTTAATACTTAAATAAGGACAATAAAAGAGGTACACAAAACTAGATTGTTATGAGTTTTAAAATATTAATGAAAAAATATTAAATAATATCTGAAAAAAAACAATAAAACTATTAAGATATTTCCATGTTGCTTCTTGACTGGCATCCTCACTTTCAATTTTTTTTCACCTATGGACGGAATGAACATTAATTACTACGGACACTTAGAATACACTGTTGCACAGATGAATGTTCAAAAAGAGTAAGGAATGGAAATTTGTGATTTCCACATTGGGCGGCTGCCCAAGGGCCCACCTTAGAGAGAACCCTGATTACAAGTGTCATTTTAACAATTGGTTCACGAAACTCAACAAAAAATTGGGTATCGGTTCTGCTGAACCCATGCGAACCAGCTGAATCCCACCACTGTTTCTAGGGATTCCCTTATCTCTTACCTTATCTTAAAGCAGGCACACCTGAGGGAGAATAACCTGCCCCTTTTATTTTCACATAATCCACGAAGATGGACACAGTCCCCAAGTGTGGAATTGGGATGCTTTGGGCAACACAGAAACCAGAGTTGATCTTATTGGGGTAAAATGGGGCATCTATCCCTTCCAGCAGCTATTACAGAGAAAGGGAGAGGTTGAGCTGCTCTTGGATCTAGGGACTGGAAGGCTCCAGAGTCAGACACAGCACTATTTTCTCTCCTATCCCCCACCTACATTCCATCCCTCATTTCTCTTTCTCTCTGCTTACTGGCCTCAATATCTGGGACCACTGGTAGCTTTGGGTACTGGAAAGGGCAAAAAAATCAACCTTCCCACCAGCTTCAGTTAGGACAATCCTGAATTGGCCATTTGGGTCACATGACCACACCTGGACCAATCACTGTAGCTGGGCTTAGACGTGGGCTGCTGTGATTGGTGGTGCTGGGTCACGGGTGCACACCTGGACCAATTATTGTAGCTGAGTGATGGGTCTTACGAGCAGCCATCTTAAGCCATATTCCCACTGGGTGTCAGGTCTGTTACCGGAAGTGGGAGAGAAAGTGCTGGCAGGAAAAAACAAAAACAAAAACAGAGCCACCTACCTCTGGAGCCTTCTCCTGGTGATGCTACTTCTGCATTCACTCTGTTGAGCTGGGCTTTGTTTTAACATGTACTCTAGCTTTCTATAAACCCCAAAGCTGCCAGGGCTTACTTAGACCTTACTGTTGTAATTTTTTTTTGTAATTGTTATTACATTACTTTGATCACATTTAAAATGTTTTGTTCATCTCTGGCTAATGATTGCCTCTCCTACTTCTATGGGGAGGAACTGTGTCTGTCTTGTTGGCTACTATATTGATCACATCCAGTACACAGCCTCTTATGTATAGTAGGAACTCAAATAATTGAATGAATGAGTAAGTGAACATTCACTCATTCACTGAATATCCTACAGAGGACAGGAGGAGCTGCAATATCCTTATTTGTTCTCTCCTCAATGAGTCCCTCTCCTCCCTCTTCCCAGTCGTGTTGCATACATATGACAAGGTCGTTAGTCTAAGTGCCTCCTTGGGTGGCATCCTGACACACTGAAGGATCCAAGTCTCTGGATGAATTCTTGGGTTGAAAGTCTAGATAAATGCAAAAAAATAAGGTTCAATTGGTTGGGAGAGGCTCCTCTTAGAGAAGGATAATGGAGCTCTGTCTAAGCTGGGAGGGATCGGGTGCCATGACTGGTTGCCAATGCCTGCCATGGCCACCTGCCTCTAATGGGCATTTCTGGTCCTCCCGCTGCTCTGGGTTGTTTGCTAACCAGTGGGCCTCTGTTCTGAAGACTGCAGCCCTGTCATTTGCTGTGATATCAGAGTACACTCAGAGTCCAGGACAGAACAGTGTAGCCAAGTAAAACAACTGTAAGCTCTTAGGGAAGAAGGCTTAAGACAAATGGCTATTTTTTCTTAAAGTATACTTATAACCTGCATGTCAGCTGGGGTTATCTTATTTTTGGAGAGTCAAATGCAATGGGTTTTAACCCTATCCCACATGGGAGACCCAACATTCCTTGGAACCTGTCCAGGGATTGGGGGTAAGGGCTGCTATATCTCTCCTAGGCACCAAAGACTCCAAATCCCTGTGTCCAATGACTCAATTCTGCTTGGGCAGCCTTCTGCTGGCCCCACGGGCACATGACCCTTGCAGTTACATAGGGTCAATGTTTACTTTGATGCTCTGCTGTTGTCATCTTGAACTTATTTTAATAATTCTTGAACGAAGGGTTCCAGACTCTCATTTTGAACATCATGTAGCCAGTCCTGCTTCACTCAGGGGCTACTCCTTTTCCACCGCATAATGACCCACCCTAGATCCTGCCCCAATCCCTCCATCCTCCCCAAATTCCATTCACACAAGGATGTGGTTGTAGGAGATTTGAACTGAAGGTTTGGGGCAAAAGAAAATGTTGACCTCTCAGCCAAGTCAACAACATAAACTGCAGTGTTTAAACTAGCTTCCAACTACTTAGTGGGGAATAAAGTAGAGGAGAAAAGGCTGAAGAATCAAAACGGACAACAGTTGATACCTGTTGAAACCAGATGATGAGTATGGGGTGCTTGTTATAGTGTTTTCTCTGCTTTCAGTGGTAGGAAATTTCCAGAATACAAAATTGGACAAGGCAATATAAGACATGTCTCAGGCAGTTCCTCAGAAAGTTAAATATGGAGTTACCCTACGACCCAGGATTTCCACTCCTAGGTATAGACCCAAGAGTTGAAAACTTATGTCCGCACAAAAACTTACACACCAATGTTCATAAAAGCCAAAAAGTGTAAATAAAATGTCTACCAACACACAAATGGAGAAACAGAAATGTGGATATTATTCAGCCATTAAAAGGAATGCACTACAGCGTGGATGGACCTTGAGAGCATTGCGCTAATTGAAACAAGCCAGTCACAAGGGGTGACATACTTCATGATTTCCGTTTACATGAAATAGCCAGAATGGACTAATCTATAGACAGAAAGTAGATTAGTGCTTGCTTAGGGTGGGAGACGGGGTGTGTTGGAGAATTAGGGGTGAGGGCAATGCCAAAGGGTATGGAGTTTCTTTTCTGAGGTGACAAAAATCTAAAATTGACTGTCATGATGGTCACCTAAGTCTGAATATACTCAAAGCCACTGAATTATATACTGCAAATGGGTGAACTGTATTTTAAGTAAATTATATCTCAATAAAACTATTTTAAAAAAATTATGCCCTCCTGACAGGAATCCTTAAGCTTTAGCCTCCTGCCTCCTGGGAAATCCCCCTGCCCCAATCTCCTCCACCCTCTCCCCACACCCAACTGCCACCCCTACTTCTGGCTACCTTTTTTTTTGTGTGTGCCTTAAGATTTTTTTTTTTTTGTATTTTTCTGAAGCTGGAAATGGGGAGGCAGTCAGACAGACTCCCGCATGCGCCTGACAGGGATCCACCTGGCATGCCCACCAAGGGGCGATGCTCTGCCCATCCGGGGCGTCGATCTGTTGCGACCAGAGCCACTTTAGCGCCTGGGGCAGAGGCCAAGGAGTCATCCCCAGCGCCCGGGCCAACTTTGCTCCAATGGAGCCTCGGCTGCGGGAGGGGAAGAGAGAGACAGAGAGGAAGGAGAGGGGGAGGAGTGGAGAAGCAGATGGGCACCTCTCCTGTGTGCCCTGACCGGGAATCGAACCCAGGACTTCTGCACGCCAGGCTGACGTTCTACCACTGAGCCAACCGGCCAGGGGAGATATTTTTAATTCTCTGAGAAGATGACCTTTCCAAAGCCAAAGTACCCCACTGAGGTACAGTGATCCCTCGTCTATTGCAGGGGCTAGGTTCCAGAACCCTCTGTGACAAGCAAAAATCCGTGAAGTAGCAGCCTTATATTTAATTATTTATATATTTTTAAGGCTTTATTTCGATTTAATATTCTTTTAATATGTTTTAATTAATATTTTTATATTGTTTTCAATTTTTTAGGCTAGAAAATGCTTATTCTGTTGCAAAAATAATTAAAATAATAAATATATAAAAAAATACCTATATACCGCAAAATTCCACAATATGGCAAAAAGTTTGCGATACGAAATTAGATATATACAATTAAAAAATCCGTAGTACACTGAGTCCACGAAAAGTACACCATGCTATGGTGAGGTACAACTGTATTCTCCTAAATTATAGCACTTCTACAACTTTAAAAGCTACTCAGTTGACAGCTATTGAAGTTACCACTTAAAAATCCCCATGGTGTGCCATTGTGGCAGTCACTAGTAAGTCCTTACAGCTGTAAATACCAAGAGCATCGTAATTCTTTCAAGGAAAGAGAGGCCTACTCAACTTCTCCAGAGCCAGTTGTCTTTGTTCTGAAACATAACTCTTAGTCACCTCCCAGGTAGGGAGAGAAGGTGGCAAAGAACATCGCCAGGGCCACGTTTTTCTTAACTGAAAGGCAGGTATTGGGGTCTGGAACAGGGGTGGGCAAAGTCTAGTGTGTGGGCCAAATTCAGCCACTTCCTATTTTTGTAAATAAAGTTTTATTGGAATACACAGACATATCTATTCATTTGTATGTTTATCTACAGCTGTTTTGTTACAATGGCAGAGTGGAACAGCTGTGGCAGAGACCATGTGGCCCGCGACATCTAAAATACTGAATTACTGGCCCTGGGGATGGGAGATCTGGACTTGAAGCCCAGCTGATCAAAGGCTGGATGTGTGACCTTGGGCAAGTCAGTTCCTCTCTCTAAGTATTTCCTCATCAGTAAGCCAGAGATGGTAACAGTGCCTCTTTTATATAAATATGTTGCGTGTGCAACTAAAATGATTTCATACATGTCAAGTGCCTGGTATCCAACATGTGTTGGCGATTATGATGTTATCTAGAAAATGAGGATGGTAACCCCTACTTCACAGGGTTATCAGAAGCAAGGGAGATAACACCTTTGCAAACAGTTGGCAAAAATCGTCTAAATGTTTATTATTGTTATAAATCCCTGAAAGGCTTTTGAGATTATTCTTTGCTTCTTAGTAATATTTATAATTTGGAGCTTTGAGAATATTGAAAAACTCTAATTTCAGAGGAAAAAAGGACATTTAATCCAAAAACCCAAACTTTCACTTATCGGTTCAGGAAATTGTGCCCCCTGACGATGACACGAAACCTGCCCAGAACTAAAACCCGAGCATTCTTTCTGCTGAACGCTACATTTCCCCCAATGCAGGAGCACAGGAATCCAGGCCCCCGTGCTTTTCAATACTCATGTTGTCTCTGAGCTCCCCACCAGAACCTGTGAAAGAGGAATTTGCTCTAGCTTTTGGCAAACAGGTTTGGGGCAAGGAGAAGAGACTTGTGTCTCCACACCCTTTGGGGGCTGTGCAGAGAGCCTGCTGAGGTGGCCAGGACTGCCACTGTACCATCAACAACCTGCTTTCCTGGAAGGTGTCTTTTCAATAGGTTTGGTTCTGGAGATAGAGCAGCCTCCCATTTACTAACTGTATCACAACTATTAACTGAGCAGCTAGTACATGCTAGGCCCTGGGGATATAGTAATGAGTGGGTTGGGGCCTCTGACCCTGGCAACTGCCCCGCCTGCTTTCTAATAGGGGCAACAGACAAACAAGTACATACTTGGACAATTCAGCTCCCAAATAAATCTTCATATTCTCCCCAGAATTTCAGTCCCACACTAAACACTGTACGAGGGGGTCCTCGGGTAACGACGCAGTTCTGTCCCTACGACAGTGATGTAACCTGAATTTTGGTGTAAGTAGAAACACACCCTAGCCCAGTGGTAGTCAACCTGGTCCCTACCGCCCACCATAGCGAAGCAACCAAAGTATAAATAAAAAGATAGATTTAACTATATTAAGGTGTTTTATAAAGATTTATTCTGCCAAACTTAGTGAAAATCCAACATAAAGTACTTGGTAAGTAATTATTATTGTATGCTTTCACTTGCTGTAACTCTGCTTTATAAATTTTGTAAAGTAAAATTACTTCCCTACTTTATAAATCACCATTACTGTGGAACTGGTGGCAGTTAGAAAATTTTACTAACAGAGATGCAAAAGTGGGTGGTAGGTATAAAAAGGTTGACTACACCTGCCCTAGCCTAACACAAATGGAACACTTGCACTTTTAACAGTCCAAATGGCGCAAGTGTACTGGGGGATGCCAACTCCCTCACTCATATGGCCGCGTTACTGCGTATTCTTCTGCTGCACACAACCGAACTAGTTCACCCAAGTAGTCCGTAAGTATGGCGCTAACGCGTAAGCTGAGACACTCACGTCTCAATATTTTTAAGTTTTTATTGGAGTGAGCATTGTAAACTCAAAACGTCGTATGTCGAGACTGTCGTGACCCGAGGACTGATGATCTGGAACTGACTCTGGACCTGTCTGTATGATATATGGATGGTGGGAGTTATGAGTGGCAGATTTGGAATAAGTCAGATCTGGGCAAGACTGGCTCCATAATTTGAAAACCCAGGGCTCCTGGTTCCAAAATTATTAAGAATTTCAAGACAACAGCAGCAGAGCATTAAAACAAGTGCAGGCCCCCAACCATGGAGCCGGCCCTGCACCTGGAGTCAAACACCTGTCCAGCTGGGGACACTGGACACATTTTTCCACCTGCCTGAGCCTCAGAACAGGAGATGCTCAGGCCCAGCTGAGGGCTGGTTGTGGTTAGTGAGAGGAAGCGTGTAAAGTGCTTAGCAGGGAGGATGCACTCACCAATCTTACCCGTGTTCTCAGCCGGCCGTGACTGCTGCATTGCCTCCTATAAGAATAGTGCACATTTGTTATTCTTAGATAAGAGCTGAGACTTATATAGCACATGGTCGATGCCAGGCACTGTCCTTAGTTCTTTAGGGACGCCGGCTTATTTCATCCTCGCTGCAGTCCTATCACGTAGAGATTTTTATTCTAGCACCTAGACAGGGAAACTGAAAAGTAGGAACTTGCCCAAGGTCACCTGAGGTCACACACCAGTCAGTAGAAGAATCCAGATTCAAACAGGGGACATCTGGCCCCCAGGTCTGTGTCCTTAATCTAGCTGTGTGTCCCGGGCGTGGACACATTACTGACATGCACATGTGCATACACAGGCACATATGCACGCCCTTCCCTGACATGCTAACGCCAAGTGTACAGTGTGGAATTTCCCCCATCACATGGGATTTTCTTTCTTTGCTTCCTCTTTCATCTGTCTCCCCCGACTCAACTGGGAGCCACGAGGGCAGGGCTGTTTGCTCACTGCTGTACCTCCGGCACCTGTCACAGTGCTTTTGCACACATGGGTCCTCAACAGACATGCGCCCAGTGAAAGGAGGCAAGAAGCAGGTGTCCGGTCAGAGCACTCTGCCCCAGAATCAGCAGAAACCATCTCCCCCCTCTCCTGGCTTTCCTCACCGGAGGTCCTCCCATGTCGTAGGCTGGAGGCATTTAAGGGGTGCCTCGGGGACCCAGCCCACATCTGGCATGCTGCTGGGCAGGGTGGGTGTGGGTTGTGCTCTGGCGGCTGGGCTGGCAGCCACTTGCTGACCTCTAGGTGTCCGCCCCAGCTGGCCAGCTGGGCCCCAATGCCACCCTCTCCTGTGACACTGCAGAAAGTAAAACAGTAGTCTGCCCCTGCCCCGTGCTTGCTGTTCCTGCTCAAAGCCACCAACCATCCCAGGAGGTGGGTGGGGAGCTGGTGCCCCAGCCACGCACAGGGTGGCCCGTTGGAGGGGAGTCCCTCCAGGCCAAGGGCACTGCTGTGTCCCCCGCCCTCCCCCCCAGGGCTGCTGGTGCCCTATTTGGGAACAGTCAGAGCTGCCGAACCGAGCCCCTGCTCTGAGGCAGAGGGTTTACTATTCTCCCCATTTCACTGAGAAAACTGAGGCCCAAGAGATGCCCTGGCCGGGAAGGAGGTTGCTGGGGCATCGTGGGCCTAACATTAAGAGGCAAATAAGAGCTATGGGTGGGTGTAGGGCAGAGGTCCAAGGGGCTCTGTCTCATTGGTGTTGGCAAGCAAGGATGGGAAGACATGTGACAGCCAGATTGTCATGGACGGAGCCCTCCACAGATTTGAACTGGCAGCCCACCCTTCTGTCCCACCCCTCCCCACCCCAGCTGCATGGAGTCATCTTGAAAATCCCTAAACAAACAAGAACACTGGGTAATTTTACACACTTCCAACCTGATTTCTGCTCTATCCTCAAACCACCTGTACTCTTTAATATTTTTCTTTCAAGCAATTCACCCTTTTTTACTTACATAAATTGATGTAAAAACAAATAAGCAAAAAAAAAAAAAAAAAGTGGGGTCCTCTAGTTCTACCCAAAATTGAAATCTAACTGCTTGCCTCGAGTAGAAATCAGTTGTACAAAAAATACTTATTAGAATAATTTAGCCAGGTACCACTTAAAATCACTGAGTAGATGGATGGGCACATCAGAGCTGGGAAACTTCCATTCCTGAATGGGGGGGGGGGGGAATGGAGGCCCAGAGAGGTTGAGTCACTTGCCTGGGGTGACAGAGAAGAGTTGGCAGAGCTCTGGGTGGCTGATTCCAGGAACCAGAGCTTACTGTGGGGCCACAGTCTCCCCTCCTGTCGAGTTGTCTCAGGGTATCAGGCAGGTATTAATAAAGATCAGCACTAACTAACACTTGCCACGTTGAACGCTTTCACTGCCCCATTTTCAAAGAACCTTCGAAGCTGGTGTATCACTTGAATTCATTACAACATTGGAACAACCAAGAACCCTTTGAGACCAGAGCACAGGGTGTTGCCCCTCCCTTGGAAGATAGGGAAACTGAGGCAGACAGTGGGGAGGTGGTTTGTCTCAGGTTGTGAGTAAGCAAGCCAGTTCTGTCCAGGGGCCCGTGCCAAGGTGAGGCTCCCAGAGGCACTGCTGGAAAGGACCAGGCTGAATGTGAAATTCGCCTCGTCAAACAGGCAGCACTTGTTTCTTTCTCACTTTCCCCACCTCCCCCCAGGAACCCCCATTGCAAATGCGGACGGTAGCCACAGCCCCCCATTTCCCAGGCCTGACCTCCAAGATCCTGCCCCTGCAGGGCAAAGAGCATGCTTAGCCACCTGTGTTTGCGGATGACATCTTTTTCTTTTTTGTGATGGTAACCAGTTCTGAGCGCTGTTGAGGGGAGACCTATCAGGGACCAGAAGAGAGAACTGGAGGGTAGGGGGAGGAACATCTTTCTCTTTTTCTTTAGTTGCTGGAGGAGCTCAGACCTGCCATCTTCCCAGCTGTGCAGGGCCAGCCCAGTGACCCCCGAGGAATACTGCAAGAGCAATAAGGATTTTTAGGGGCATTATGATAGTGGAATGGAAACACATCTGCCCCCAAAAGTCCCTCATTTTCCCTGCGGTAATGAACCAGCTGGGCAGGAAGTGGTGGCTCTCTGAGAACCAAGAGCCAAAACTAAAAAGGAAAAAATGTACAAAGTTAGAGCAAACTTTCAACAAGCCAAGGCTTTCCTGGTGTACGGTGGCTCCACCCAGGCTCCCAAAGGCTGGTAATGATTGGCTGGTACTCATTGGGCTAAATGCCTTTCCACACAGTGGCTTCAGTACAGATGCGCCTCCTCTATGCTCAGAAGAACCAGGATCTGGAACCCCAGAGCAGGTTACAGATCATTCCCTAATGCCAGGCCACTTGCCAGAGACTGTGACATTCCCCAAGACCCCAAATGGTTATTTCAAACTCTCAATAATGTCCTGAGAGAACCACGAGTCCATCAGTACCTCCTCCCCTGCAATGTGGGAAAGTCAGTCAACTGGGAAACCCAGATGAAAATGTCTGGAAAGCAAGCAGCTGTTTCCACAGCTGTCCAGCCAACCAAAAGGTGAAGGGTTGGGTAGGGGAGAGTAGTGGTTATCGTTGATAGGGGGAAACAGGCGAAAATCACAGCTAATGGCCATGTGCCATCTTTGAGGTCCCACTACTAACAACTAGGGATTAAGGAGTCCAGGATAGTGGCTCCCCTGGGCATGTGGCCTCTGAAGTCTCAATCGGCAGGAGCCCCTTGTACCCACCAGCACCCCAGGCTGTGAAAGGGTTAACCTCTCCACCAGCCACTGACACCAGAGGAGGAGGCTGCTCACTCAGCAAGCTGGCATATCATACTGGGCCATCGCAGAAGAGAGGAACTGAAAACAGCCTCTGTGAGTTCTGTGAATGGAGGCATCCTTATCACTAACAGGACGAAAACGGGGCAAAATGCCTTCCCGACACAGAAGCAGCTACCCGGGCGCTTGCTGGATCACTGACACCTGTCGTGTGGCCTTGGCGCTCTGGCGGGGACTCTGGCACAGATACGGGCGAGCACCCAGCCACTGTCTGGGCCAGGCCTGCGAGGGAGCGATTCTACACTCGCCATGTGACAGCCGGCAACCAGATCTGTTCTTTCAAGCAGCACCTAAAATGTTCTTTGGGTGAACCTAAGGCTAAATATGGCAAGGCCTGCGAGTGCCCAGGCTGGACCTTTTAATACCATTCTGAGATGCAATCAGGAACCCACGAGGCCTTTTGGTGGCCTGGCGTCTAGTTACTGGGGCCAAATGGGAGTCCCGTGGGAGTGGCTGACTCAGGGCCGGGTGCACCTGCCCCAAGCGGGTTCTTTCTGCTGCCAAGGCAGGGCAGGCGGATTTCCTGCATTTTTTACTCCAGACTGCTCATCCAGTTCTCTTTCTCTCTCTCTCTCAATCTCACTCTCACTCTCTCTCGGCATAGTCCCAGGGGCCTCAGATGGAAGTCCCTTCATCGGCCCAGCTGGCCCAGTGATGGTCCCTTAAAGCCCCCTCCTTTCCATTCCAAAGCTACAACCCTGTACTCTCAGCCCGGGGTTTCCTGCGTGACAAGGGGGCTCCCTCCGCTCCCTGGTGGAGGGAGGCCTGCTGGCAGGAGCACACGGACGGACGGACGGATGGACAGACAGACGCTCAGGCAGCTTGCAGAAAGCTCGGCCGTGGGCCTGCTTTGTCGCTGCCTCTGCACCTCACCCTCGGCCCAGCCCAAGCAGATGGCTCGCTGGGAAGCCCCATCTCTGGCGAGCAGGGTCTCAGCCTGGGCTGCAAAAGCACAGCTCTGCTCCCAAACTTTCTAGACTCGAGTCTGCTCCTGCACAGGCAGATTTGCTCGGAGCCTGCCTCATCTGTTTCCCTTTAGCAAAGCGGGTTCTGCCCTCACCCGAGCCCACGTGGTCACCGCACAGTAAACCCTGCAGAGTCGCAGACAAGGCCGCCCTGGGGAGCCGAGCGCCCCTCATTTAGGCCAAGAAACGCTGCAGGCTGGGCCCCAGGGGCAAAGACCCCTGAGCACCGGTCTGGGGCTTGTCTGGGCTCTGGTGTTGGCTCTAAGGCCACGTTCAGGCCTGCCCTGGCAGCAGTCCAGGCCGTCTTGGACAGAGATGCCAACAGGCCTGGGCACTGATCTCACCCACGAGTCCAACAAGACAGCCTGGCTTTCGGCACACCTCGGAGGAAACTTTCACACCAGGCCGCACAGCTCACCGCCGCTCGGCCAGCCACTCACTCCTTCCCTGCCGGCGCCAAGTCCTCGGCCAGAGGCTGCAGCTGCCCCCGGCTGCCCAATGCATTTTTTAAATGGCTTTCTGGTGACACGAACACGAGTTCTCATTTTCTAGGTGTGTCTCCCTTTCACCTACTGGTGCGGCCATTCAAGGACACTGAGAAACAATTTGGCTTTGTGGGTCCTTAAACTCAAATGCTTTATATAAGGAAGATGATGTCAAATCAGAAACTTTTAGGCTCTGCAGAGATTTGCTTATGCCCCCTACAGCTGAGGACGTCAAGAAAACAGCCTGTGATGACAAGAGACCATGAGGAGGGCTGGGGGCTCGGGGTAATGAAAGGACCCCCGCCCCCAATTCCACTCGTTCCAAACTCTACTTAACACCCACCGTTTGGCCTGAAAAGCCTGCACGGCTACTTAGGCCTGAGAAGTCCACGGTTGTTTATATCATGTTCTTGTGGGTGTCTTTATTCAGGGTTCATTTTCACCTCATTCCAAAAATAAGAAGCAAAAAAGACTTCACCTTTTCCTGAGTTTGGGATGCTGGGCAAGAAAGGAAAGTTCCCACTTCAGTAACTCTAATCAAGTGTTTTCTTTTGTTAGCATGGGCCCTTGTTTCTCTGACCAGTGATTGATTTTTAAGTACGGAGTTGGCCCTAACTTTTCCATCAGACTAATTTTCTAGTCTCATGCCTAAAGTAGCTGGATTTACTCTACAAACCCAATTAAAAGAGGGGGAGCCAATCTATAAGGAAGCTGTAAGTTTATTAGCTGGCAATCTTCTTTCTGTTCTTAATATAAGGTGGGAGGGGGCCTAGGAAACAAGAAACAGGGAGTGTTCCCTCCCTCGTGGGGACTTTTCCAGCTTTCATTTGTTTGAGTCAGACATGCAGGTTTTATTTTTAAGGAAGTATTGGTTTCACGGCAGCAGCACCTTTAAAAATTTTACCCCCAGCTAGACCATATTCTTTTCTATTGAAAAAAAAAAGTTTTTTCGCAATGAGATTTGCTATGTGTATGGCTAAGAACGAAATTCAGAGTTGCTATTTTTCCCCCTAAATCCACAAGTCTTGGGGGAGGAAGGGGATAGCAACTGCTTAATGAATTTTACGCAGAAAATGAAAAAAAAGGAGAAAAGGCAAAATGTAATAGGTGTGTGCATCAGTTCCATGTTGAGTTTTTTTTTTTCCTTATTAGGTCGGGGGAGGGGTGGTGGTAAGAATGTGAAAAGAAGCTGTGATTCTTCGCCCGAGTTAATGACGACTTCTCACTTGCAAAGTACTGATTTATAATCTCTTCATCATACTGCTTTGCTTGTTTCCAGGCTGAGAGGGGTGAACGTTTGCTAAATGTATATTCATAATTACATGCCCAGTTTCAGAGAGCTGAATTTAAGCAGTGACTATAGTGAGCAAACACTCACATGTGACACTAAGCACTAAAGCCTGCCTGATTTTCCACACTTAACAATTCAGTCATTTCAACGTATGGCTTCATCGCCTCAATTTCAGCTCAGGGTCCTGGCGCAACATTCAGTGTTCCAGCCTGGGTAATTCACGGAAATCGCCCCTATTTGTAGAAGTATCATTAAAGGCTAATTTGGTGAGATATCCTTATTTAGCAGAGCAAATAGGATCTGACAGCCCGCCGGTGCTCTGACGGCGGTGACAATTCAGCAAAGCACAAACACAATTTCTTTTACAACGTGACAATTTCCCATCGCCCAGCTTCACTGGAACTGTGGGCTCTTGAAAATTGTGCTGTTTCATCGTGTCCCATAACAAAGAGAAAGGACTGTGGCAGTAAAACACTGCTTTTGCCAGGGCCGGGGGAGTGCGACTGTCATCGTGTGTCTTGTGTGCCCTGTCTACTAAGCACTGACCCTTCCATCAAGGACTTTGTTGTGTTCAAAAACTTTTCAGGTCCAGTTTACTTTTCTATTCCCTGTTGTGAACACTTGATTGAAATCCAGGTTTGCAAATAAACTTCAGGTACGTGGATGTCCGTAGGTTACAAATGGAGAGCAGGGGTGTGTGTGTGTGTGTGTGTGTGTGTGTGTAAATCAATACAACGTAATAAGGTTCATGTTCTGGGAGGGATATTCGTCCCCTACTATTCACCTTTGCCTTAGAAAATACCCTGTGAACATATCATGCAGAGTTTCTTATAAAATGACTTAGAGTGAGGCAGCAAAGAATTGCAAAGAAATAGTGTGATTCCACACGGAAGCAAGCGGAGCGTTGCTCCTCTGACAAATCTAAAGGCAAATCTAATTATGATTCATGGTTTCAGTGGTGTTTGATTTTGGGGGTGTCAAATGCTTTGATGTGACCCATGTGCCATTCATTTCCTTCAAATCCTGTCCACGAAAACATCTCATCAAACCACTGGGTAAAAAAAAAAAAAAAAAAAAAATTGTACTTCTGCCTTCTCAAATCTCTTTTTGGCCTTCTAAGCAAAGAGGCCCTTGAATACAGCAGGTTCAACAAACTGAGGAAATATCCACATCCACACACACAAAAGAACATTCCCCAAAACAGCCTTTCACTTTTACCAAAAGTAGTAAAACTCCCCCCTTTCCTCTGACTTTTAGAGGCACAGCCTAGGGGTGTCAGCTCTCTCCCTCCCTCCCTCCCTCCCTTTGCAGGGGCTGCTGGGACCTGAATCCCTCGCTGTTGAGAATGACCCCAAAAGCGGGACTTTGTGGGCCAGTTGGATAAAACATAAACTCATCTCGCCCTCAAAACCCCGATTCTGGGACCACAGCCTTCAACATCTCCTTTCTGGAGAAGTGACCCCTCCCCAGCTCACAGCACCGGGGGCAGGCTGTGCCGGAGCCAGGATTTTGAAGAATCCTGTATAACTGAAGGAATCATTACAGGTTCATGTCACAGAAAAGCTGGGGTCCTGGTAGGGAGGGGGCATATCTGCCTACCCCACTGGGGCATCTTTTGCCTTTCTTGCCCCCAGACCCACAGTTGGGCCTGAAATGTTCCCAGGTAAGACGCTGGGCGCCCAAAATGTCCCTTAGCAAAGCGCGAAAGGCACGCCTGTGGTGCCTGGTACACTTCCACCCCCATCCCCACCCCACCCGACTGAAGCTTAGTTATTTGTGCCCTTAATTGTCTCTCATTAAAGTCAAATTTGCTGCTAGCCCAGAGTGGGGGAAATTATTTCCATCTTAATAGCTCAATTAGCCTCTGGGTTCTGATAGGCCACCCCCTCACATACACCTTTTCTCCCTACCTTAAACCCCCTCCTTTTTTCACAACTTCTCCTAAAAATAAATTATAAATATGGATGTGTCCTCAAAGGATCTGAGCGGCACATTCCAGCGCTCCTCGCGACGGGATTGGAAGCAGGAGAAACCAGAAACGCCACTTCCCCCACTCCCAAATCAAAATGCCTTCTGCTCCCCCCCCCCCAACTTATGCCAGAGCAACTTTGTTAGTCTGCGACCCTGACACCCCGATCCCCACCCGGAACCCAGTTTTTCGGACTTCTGCCCAGCAAAAGCTAAAGCCAACGTGCTATGGCCGCCTGCTCCAGGAAGGAAGGGAAGGAGGGAGGGGGCAGCCAACTTTACTTTGGGGAGGTGGTAACTCCCTGGGGACTATCCTCCCGGCTCTTCCGGACGTCCGCAGTAGGGTGGCGCTGGCCCCCGTCCGTGCCGGAGCTGCCCCGGGCGCACGTGGAGAGGTGGGCGCGGAGGGCGCCGACCCGCAAGCAGGCGGCCTGCTCTCCGCATGGCATTGATATCGGGGTCACGCAGCGAGTCAGTTTCCCGAACGGGCTTTCCGGGGTGGGGGCGGGGTGGCTGCCTTTCAAACTGCCTCGTTAATTTCCCAGCCCGAGCATCGGGGAGGTGGGGGGCTGCCTCGTCCCCATCCCACCTCCTCCCCTAACACGCCCCTCTCCGGAGACAGGGAGCGGGCCGGGGGTAGCTCACCCCACCGCGCTTCCCAGACTAGCGTCTCACACGGGGTCCCGGGAGAACCGCGCGCTGCCCTTCCCTGGCCGCCACCTCCCCGCTCCCGTTCCCACCCGCCCCCCGGGCGGGCGCCCCGCACCCCTCTCAGCCCCGGGGGCCTGGGCACCCACCTGCCGCGGCCCCTGCCCTAGCCCGGGGGAGGGGTGCCATGAAGGAAAAAGGGGAGACTCACCGCCGCTGCCTCCTCCCGGAGTGCAGGAGGTCCCCCGGGGCTGCGCCTTCCAGGGCTCCCGGGAGGCGTGCGCGGGGCAAGGGGTGGGGGGGTGTCCCGCGGGCCCTGCAGCCTCCGCCTTGATTGGAGCCCAGGCTCCAATCCTTCTCCGTGGGGTGGGGTGGGGGGCAGACTTCAGAAAAAAATCCCACCTTCCCCAGACGAGATCCAAGTGATGGGGTGGGGGCGCAGAATATCCTCTGCAGAGAGAGCACAGAGCCCACCGGGCTGCGCCCGGCCTCCCCGGTCCGCTGCTGCCACAAAGCCGCGCCCCCGCCCCCTCCCGGCCCGGGCCCCCCTCCCCCGCTCCCCCCACGCCCTGTGGCCGGCCCGGGGCGGGGGCTGGGCCAGCCCGGGGTTGGCCGTGCTGGGGAGGCGGCGGTGGTGGATCAGGCGGCGGGGCGGCGGGGCGGCTCCTCCCCGGCCAGCCCGGGAGAGAGGGCAGGAGCCTGGAGCCGCGCGCGCTCGCTCGCCTGCCTAGGGTGGGGGCTGTGGCCGGGCCGGGGGTGCCTTCCTAGAAACCCTCGCCTAATCTAGTCAGCAGATAGGGGCATTCCTAGAAATGCGGCGGCGACGTCAGCTTCGACCTGTGGGGGCAGAGCCTGGGGTTCTCCAAACTGGGGGGTGGGGCAGGGATGAGCGAGTGGGGACCTTCCCCGCTTCCCATACCCGCTTGGCCGGGAGGAGGAGGGAGTCAGTCCATCCTGGTGGGCGGGAGGATGCCTCCACATGCGCTCTAGGGAGTCCTCAGAGGGTGCAGGGGTGCCCGAGTGGGGACACATCCATTTAAGATTCAGACCCACCCCAGTGACAGGGCCAGCAGGCGCTTTTAGCCCTTCCTCCAATTTTCAACACCCGCCCTACCCCCATGAACAAACTATAAGTTGAGCAGCGCCCAGACTGTTCCCACACCTGCCACCCACCCTTTGGTGGCCCCTTAACCTCCTTTGGGATGACTGTAGTTCCCTGGAAGACTGGGGTTTGAAACTGGACAGACAGCCTCTGTTCCCAAGAACTCCCCAAAATACCGACCCACTTTCAGGCCAAAGATAAAGTTGTGATTCCCCTTCCCCATTCTAACGTGCTTTATTGCTGCTTTCACAGCCCCAGGCTGTGGGAGATAATTGGGAAATTGGGGGTAGAGCATGAGGGTGTCCTCACCAGTTGGCAAAGGTCTGGCCTCTGGCACTGACCCCCCCAAACTGCTTCCCCTCTATAAAGTACATCAGGTTCCAACAGTAAAGTGACCCTCCCCCACACTCAGCCACTTCCTGAAGTCAGCCCCACCTGTACTCCTTGCCCAGGGACCCCCAGGTCACGGCAGAAGTGTGCCCTCTTGCCTAAAGAGGATCCAAATAACTGAGACATGACTTGTCTCCTTGACTGCCCAGCCTCTTTTCAAGTGAACGTGACTGGACTGAGCTTCCCAAGATCATAAAAAATGTATGTGCTGTCCTCTGTTGGCCGACGCGTGTCACACTCAGAAAACATATCACCCAACACAGTGGGCACTCTCGGTGCCATCAGCAAGGTCTGAGGGACCCCAACCTGAGGGAGTGGGCCAGTCAGCCCCCACCTCTCCTTCTGTGCCAGTTACACTCCCACCCTTCCCTCCATGGGGTGGGGAGGAGGTGGTCCTGGTTTGCGTCACAAAAACTGTTGCTCATGACCTTTCTCTCTTGTTGAGCCCTAATCCTAGAAGCCTGGAGGGCCATGCTCAAGCAGAGGGAAGAATGGCTGCGGTGGGGTCTCTGGGTTCACCCTGGGCTGGGGAACCCTTAGGAGATGGTTTCCTTCATAGCAACTTGGAGGGGAAATGTGGCAACATGGTAATAGGTCAGAAACCTCTTAAGGCAAAGGACCAATCACTGAATTATCAGTCTCCATTTTTTTTCCTGAGGACCTACTGTGTGTCAAGCACAAGAAGTGTACTATCTTATCAAACTCATCCCATTGTCCAGATGAGAAGACTGAGGATAAGAGGTTAGCTGTTTGCTGAACAAATGCTTGCTTGCCCTCCATGTGCCAGGCACAGAGCTGATACTGGGGCCACAGTGGCAAATAGGATAGGTCCCTACCCTCAAGGGATTCACGGTCTCAGGGAGAGACCCAAGTCAGCAGATGATTACTGTGCAGCCGTTGTGGTCTGGATGCGGATGCCCTGGCTCAGGGCATCATGAGGACCAAGGCTGGGCTGGGATGTCCTGCCTGGGCCCTCCCTGGCGGTCCCACTTGGCTGCTGTCCCCCTGCAGGTCCCATCAAGGCTGCATTGTCCTTGCTGTCCCCTTGTCTGCTTCTCGCCAGCTGGGAGGTCTGGGGTGCTGCTTAGCCTCTCTGGGCCTCGGTTTCCTCATCTGTAAATTAGGAATTATAATACCTGCCTCATAGAGCTTTCAGGGGGAGTAAATGAGACAGAGTTCTGGTAGCGGGATTTGGCTTTTTTTTTTTTCATTTCCTCTTATACATATTTTCTTTTTATTCTGTGTTTAGAAGTTGCACTTTCAAGTATTATTAAACAGAAAACATATAACAAAAGCTTCCTAATAAGTAAAAAAAAAATTATTTTAAATGCTGGAAAAATTGGCCTCATTAACATTGTACTTAGACTTGTACTTAATGCATAGTCCATTGGAAATTTAATTATATGACATTTATACAAGTATTAGCATTTCTAAGTGACTCATAGTAGTGAGACCTTCAGTTCTTTACCAGCAAAACCTGTTGTAGGAAGTCACTCAGTTTCTGAAGGTAATCCAGACAAGCATCATCGATGTCACCTGAGATACTGTTGACATACTGTTCTGTTCTTTCCCCTAAAGATGTTTCTGTTCACGGTCCTCACACTTCCTTTTGCTTCTTGTTCTGGTCTTCCTACAGCTTCAGAATTGTTTTGGATTTCTTCTCTTTTTGTTCTCATTCTTGGGGAGGGAAACCAGTCTGCCAAATGCAGACTAGGTAGCTCAGAACTGAGAATTGAATTTTTCTTAGAATTTTAACAACATTTGACCAGGAAGAGCCTCTGAGTGAGTCCATGAGATGGTCGGTTGTTCTTGGTATTATCACCTGGAGGAGGGATAGGGGGAGGTCTGAGCTGACACTGGAAAGAGGAAAATACTGGCCTCACGGGAGGGGAGGAGTCCAGGTGACAGGTATAGCAGGTGTGAAGGCTGGGCCCCTCTGGCAGCTGAAATAGCTCCTCCTGTCTAAGCAGCCCTGGCTCAGGGTCTTGTAGGAGCTGACCCCCACCCACATCAGTGCACTGAGCCACCGGATTCTGGAAGCTCACCTCGTCACTCCCAGCTCGGGCTGCATGCAGAAGGAGAAGCTCTGGTGGGACTAGCAGGGCCTCTGGGCCAGGCCCCACTGAAAGCAGCCAGGGCCCTGCCTTTATCTCCCACTTTAAGAGCCCCCAGAAGATGCCCCCCTGGTCCCTCCAAGGCCTGTCCTTGCCCATTCTGGCTTGGCTTCTTATGACTCAAGCGAGTGGCGGGCCTGAAATCCAGCTAAGCACCGGAAGCGGTGCCAGACTCCGGAAAACAACCCCGTGTTCCAGCCGGAAGCCCCAGAGGCCCCTCTGGCCTTCTCCCAGGAAGGAGCCCCACCCGCACCCAGGTTTCTGGCCCTAAGGATGATGCCAAGACCTGGGCCAGAAGCGCAGAGAGGCCACAGCAGGCAGGAGCAGGCTCCCGGAAAGGCCCGGACTCCTGGCTCCCAGGCAGAGAGAGAGAGAGAGAGAGAGAGAGAGAGAGAGAGAGAGATGTAAGCCTCTCAAGTGTGAATCAGTCACTGCCATCTCCTGAGACTCCCAGAATGTCAAAAATGAAACACTCCTAAAGCAGGCATACACAAATTATTGTGCCATAGGTTTTAAACATTTGCATTAAACAAATGATGTGTTTAAAAAACAGACACACACAAACAGTAACACAGGAATAGCAATGTAGTTCTGCTAGACATGGGATTTACAGAAAGTTGTTTCTTAGGTGTTTCCAGTCAGGTTTATGGGACACAAATCGTAAGTGGTCATGTTCCTGCCCCAACCCTATCAGAAGGAGGCTGTGACCGCTATTGTGGTATCTTCTAGAGATAATGTTAAGAATCTAAACTAAAAAAAAAAAAAAAAATCTTTCTGAATATGCGGACTTAGGCCAACTGGTCCTTACAAGTTAGGCGCCCTGAAAACCAGAGGTCACCCTACCCTAGCCTCTGGCCCTTGACAGAATGCTGAGTGGCGGGAACAACTCCAGGCCTTTCATTTTGCTGTGTCCACTTGCCACAGTGCTGCCTGTCCCCTGTAAAGGACAGCAGAAATTAAGGTCAGGGACAGAGCAGGGAAGCCGCAGTGTCTGGGACCCCAGCCCTCCGGCTCTGTGACGTCAGGTGGAGAGGGCTCCTGGGCTGCCCAGGTTTTCACAAGGCCATCCAGAGCCACCGGTCCCTGTGGCATTTATTTATAAAATGAAAAACATGGACAACCTACATCCCATCTGTGAGAATGTCAAGGTCCCTAGGAGGCAGAGAACTCCAGGCCTTAGTGGACAGAAAGACAAACTGCCATGTGGTAAGACCAAGGGGTCTGTGCTTCCTGGTGGGCTGGGAACAAGATTCTTACCTGCTGAGCAGATCATGACACAGGAACTCAAAGACTAGTTAAGAAAGCTGCAGTGGATAAAGTGTTGCCCTGGAATACTGAGGTCGCCGGTTCAAACCCCAGGCTTGCCCGGTCAAGGCACATACGACAGACGACTATTATGAGTTGATGCTTCCTGCTCTCCCCCCCCTTCTCTCTCTCTCTCTCTCTCCCTCTCTCTCTCCTCTCTAAAAAATCAATCAATTGAAAAAGAAAAGAAAAGAAAGAAAGAAAAGCTTTCGATGAAAAGAAGCCAGAAATGAGGCTGTGATCTGGAGCAGATTCTTAACCCTCCTGAGTTTAGCTTCTTCATTGGCAACAATGAAGCTGTTAAAAGGATTAAACTGCATGATTTGTACAAAGAGCTTGTTGGGATCTGGCACATACTAAATGCTCAATAAATCATAGCAGTTATCATTAGCTATTGAATAGGGGTGGTGCACAGGCCATGCATGTGGGTGCTGTGAATAGATTTCTAAGGACGCGGGGTTCTCCCTTCTCTCCTCTGATGTGGTTGGTGTCCTGGCCTCAGCAATGCCCTTGCTCCTCACCCCAGAGGAACCGAAGTGGAAGAGGCACTGCGGTCTGAGCGGGTGGGCCGGCCTGGCCCAGCTGGACCTGGTCACCTAGAAATGCAGAGCTGGCTTCTTGGAGTTTTAGCAGGGCAACCAAATTATGGCAAGAAACTAGAAGAATGCTTCGCACATCCAGCCCAGAAGGAAATGAGAGAGTTCATCACACGTCCATCGGCGTAGAACTTTTCTCAGGAACCCACATGACTATGGACAGAGCACCACCTCTCAGTCCAATACCAACTTAAAAATAAATGCTGCTGGCTTTTTTGACCAAAGGTTGCAAACTGGCAGCCCACAGGCCAACTGGAACCCACAGATGTGTTGTCTTTGGCCTGCGGAACATTTAAAATTGTAATAATAAATTTTATTTGGTTGCCAACACTTTTAAATCAGGGCATTTCATTTTGAAAAAATCCAGAATTTTGGCTTCTCTTAAAAAAATCAGATGATCAAACGATTTGGCAGCACTGGGCCTGCATTCCCACAGGGCAACAGCGGGTCGGAGCAGAAGAGTGGATAAGAGAATATTCATCAGCGAAGGCCAGCTGCTGTGATGAACAACCGCAAGCTTTCAATGGCTTACCACAATAAAACTTTATTTCTTCCTCATATCCCAGTTCAGGAAAGGAGGGCAGGGTGGGGTGGGGGAGCAGGGGTGTCACAAGTTATTTAGGAACTCAGGTGCCTTCCATTTATATGGCTCTGACATCTATAACTTAATTTTTTTTGGCATTGAGTTGGAGGATGGCTAAGGAGGTTATGGGGAAAGCAGATCAGCTTTAAACTGCGTCCCCTAGGAAATATCCCACATTGGTGAGAACCAGTCGTGAGGCCCAGCAGGGACCCAAGGGGCCAGAGGCTTACAAGCACCAGCATCTCTGCTTCAAGTGGCTGCCCTACGTGCTTTCTCTACTTGGTCGCGGAAGTTCTATTCTTCCCCTTCCCCTTGTCCTTCTTCTCCCCTGTTCAGCACAGCCATTTGGCTCAAGGCAAACCACCAGTTATTGACTGAAGAATGGTCCTATTACACAACCCCAACCAATGAGAGAAGATAAACTTCACGTGACGTCTGGAACCACGGCAGCCATTCTGGGACAAGCCAACACGATGATGGCAGAGAAGAGAGATGGAAAGATCCTGTATCTCTGGTGGCCTGGTGGAGTTGTTCAAGCAACCAATCCAGAAACTCACCCAACCTCTGTATTTCCTGATACATAAATGCATAATAAAATTCCTTACTGGTTAAGCCAGTTTGAGCCAGGGGAGCTCCTGTTCCATGAGGAATAAAGTATCCACACTGATAGGAGAGCAGTCTTTGCCTCGCTAGAGTCACAGAGGTCACCTGCCTGGCCATGTAGGTACTTGAGTTTTGACCCTTGGACTGAAAATTCTTTCTTCTTCCAATGCAGAGCTGAGGTCAAATAGGCCAGCCCTGACCTCCGTGGCCTAGAATAGAAATGATCCAGTGTTGACCACCTGGGGGTGCAATGTGCGACTATCTGTGCTCCTAAGACAATGTGGTCCCGGCCAGGGTCTGGATCTCACTTGCATCGTGGGGGCGCAGCAATCCATTGTGTGACGCCGACCACAAGATGAACAGGTGTTGGATTTGAGCCTGGGCTCCACCGCTCCTTAGCTGTGTGAGCTTAGGCAAGCCAGTTAACCTCTCTGAGCTTCAGTGTACTCTTCTGAGCACAAAGCTAACACTTCAATTGCTGTGATGGCTGCCAGATGGTTCAATGACTCGACCCATGAAGGCGCCTTCCCAAGGCTAAGCACACAGAGTTCACAGTAGGTGTTGGCTGGAGGTGTGGTCACTGTCCAGAAGCTGAGTGATCAGACGGTAGAAGGTTTGCTGCCAACTACTAGGTAATTAGGGGAGACCTGGCCCTAAAACATGAGGCCCCTATGGTGGAATAATTGACTTTAGAGCCTGAACACAGGAGGCATTAGATGGCTCTGAATAACCTCGTAGAAATGTATTCCCTTCTCCCTTTTCTCATACCCTCCTGATCCTGTGAAGGACAGTCTCAGCTGGTGCTGTTTCGCGTTTCATACCTTCCCAACACTTCCTACAGCCCCTGTTCAGAAAGGGAGCCCAGGCTCTAGCTCAGAACACACCATCGGGGGGCAATAGCAAGATGGAACAGATGAACACTGTTTTGTTTTTGCTGCATTTTTAAGTAATTAACATCTATTTATGGCAGATGGTGCTCTTTTTCTGTTTGTGGCCGTGAGATAAAATTTCCTTTTGAAATAAAATTGTCCGGGTTCTAAAGGCGAGTTAAGTTAAATAAAAGCACGAGTGGAATTTAGTGCAGGAGGTGCATGGTGTGGCGGGAGGCAGACATCTAGAGGGGCGGGGGGGGGGGGGAGACTCAGGTTTGGGTGCTTGTTAGAGAAAACCACTGGGTCTGGGAGTCCAGTGTGGGCAGGGGCTTCCTGGGTAGTCAGAGGCCGGTGGTCATTCCTAACAGGAGTGATGAGAGTTGTGACGGCCTGACCCCAATCCTCTGAAAAGAGCCCCTGGATGGCATTCAAACTGGCTTCCTGTGGAAGGACACAAAGAGAGGACAACCCATCCTCTGGGTCACTGGAAGCTGAGGCGTTTCCAGGGTTATTGGACTTTCAGGCAGTCTCAGGTACAGCAGGACGTGGGTCATCCTACCAGTCCTGAACAGGGGATATGGGAGGAGCAGAGAGAGTCGCTGGTTTGGGTCTGTGAGAGTGGCCGGCATTGCGAAAAGAAAATACTGTCTTTTGAACACCCACAGCCTCTGCCCGAAGACCCAGAAGAATTCTCTCTAGCATTGAGAACAAGGTCTTGATGTGCCCATGAGGGTAATGGGTGAGGGGACCGGCCAAAAGGAATGTAGAAGGTTTGGAGATACGTTGGGATTGGACTTGTAGTCTGAGAAAGAAAATAGACTGTGTCTGTGACAAGTGTGAAGCTGGTCAGACAGAGGCCAGGCGGCCGGCTGGATTGGGACAGAGTCTGGGGAGAGGCAGGGGTGGCTCCCTGCTGAGACGGGTAGCTGTGGAGAAAAAGGAGTGGGGGTAATTTTAAAGCCATTGAGTGGTGTTATTATTGGAGCCCCTCCCCACCAACACCGCCTCTGTTGTCTTCCATAGTGGAGATTTAAATGGCTAGTCAGTTCCTTTCCGATGTTGGACCGCTGTGGCCTCAGAAGGCCACATTCTGCAAAGGTCCGCATCAATCTGATCCAGGGGGGACTCGTTTGGGGCAGGGCCAGGATTGGGCCCGCTCTGCATTTGCCCATGCTTCTGCAGTCCTGCACTCAACACCAGCAAATCCTCTGGAACCTGGGAAAAGCACCTCCTCTCTCTTTCTTTCAATTACTCCATTTGAGAAACAGAAGTAGTATTGTCCCTGTCACGCATGTGCCAGGCTCTGTGTGGTTCAGGTCTGTGAGATTGGTAAGATGTGAGTAAGACAGCAGTAGACCCATTTTTAAAAAAACTTCTAATTATGAGATATTTCAGGCCACCCGACAAATAATTGAACAAACACCCATGAGCCTACCCACCAGCTTTATTAATGCATAAATCACATCCAGATTCAGCTGAGACCCCTCGGGTGCCCTTTCCCCACCTCAGCCCATCATCTGACATCATCCTGAATTTAGACTTTAGCTCTGTCAGTCGGGTTTTGAAACATTTATAACCTGGGGAGCCAGAAACAACAAATAGAGCATTGTGTGTATGTTGACTCTGTATAAATGGTATCGTGGTGTATCATCTTTCTATGCCTGACATTTTTTTGTTCCACATTTTGTGAGTCTGTCCATGTTGAGCGATATAGTTTATTTATCTAAACTGCCGAACTTGGCCCTGGCTGGTTGGCTCAGTGGTAGAGCGTCAGCCTGGCGTGCAGGAGTCCCAGGTTCAATTCCCAGCCAGGGCACACAGGAGAAGCGCCGATCTGCTTCTCCACCCCTGCCCCTCTCCTTCCTTTCCGTCTCTCTCTTCCCCTCCTGCAGCCAGGGCTCCATTGGAGCAAAGTTGGCCCAGGCGCTGAGTATGGCTCTGTGGCCTCTGCCTCAGGCGCTGGAATGGCTCTGATTGCCGCAGAGCGATGTCCCAGATGGGCAGAGCATCGCACCCTGGTGGGCGTGCCAGGTGGATCCCAGTCAGGCGCATGTGGTAGTCTGTCTGACTGCCTCCCAGTTTCCAACTTCAGAAAAATACAAAAATAAATAAATAAATAAACAAATAAATAAATAAATAAATAAACTGCCGAACTTAATTGAACTCTGTGAGCACACCCCAGTCTGTTCTCCCCAGTGTTGCTGCTCTGAACAGCCTCGTGGACACACAGGTTTACATCTCAGAGGAGGGCTCCTGGGTCTCGTCCACGTGGGGTTTTCAGAGACGTGCTGGCCTGTAGCCTGGCATATTCTCTGAGTTTTCCTCAGTCTCCAATCAGTCCCCATTTTCTTATACCCAAGTGACTTCGTATGTTCACATGATCTACGAACATTAGAGCTTTCAACCTCTGGTCTCTTGGGAGATAATGTGAGCATGTAAGCTTGCAAGTGTAATAGCTTGTGATAGGTGCTATAAAAGTGATAAACCCAAGGTGCTGGAAGTGCATAGAGGAGGTGGCAATTAACTCCGACGGAGAGGTTGAGGAATGACTCAAAATGAGTAAGTAGTTCATCTGGTAAGAGTAAGGTAAGGTTTTGTGGCATGAGTGGGAGTTTTCCAGGGTGGAGAAGGGACATGATAGGCAGAGGGAACAGCCTATGCACAGGCACAGAGGACTAAGGAACAAACTGAAGAGAGGGAATAACAAAGGCTGGTGTGCCGAGAGCACAAGGGAGCACAGCCAGAGGCACTTGGGTCTGGAATGCCAGGCAGAAGAGCTGGGGTTTGTCCTGGTGGCGGTCGGCCTCTTAGGAAGGACCGAAGGATGAGAGTGACATGTTCACTGCTGTGTTTGAGGGAGGTCAGGTGACAGAGGAAGGGGGACAGAAGAGAGAGGGTGAAAAGCAAGGGATACAAGTTAAGTCCCCCGCAGTGGTCTGGACACCAGACACCGAAGAAGAAATGGCACGGGATGTCTTGAAGCAACCCGGATGTGACTGTTCAGAGAGAGCTTTGGGTGGAGAGCAACCGGGTGAGCAGGCGAGGATGGAGGGCGAGTCGAGGGCTGGGGCAGGCGAGAGAGTGCCCTCCCGCATATGTCCACACTGGAATTCCTGGGAACCTATGAATATGTTATGTTCCATGGCAAAAGCGACTTTGCAGATGTAATTGAAGTGACAGACTTTTAAAAACATTTTTTAATTTATTGACTTTTTAGAGAGTGAGGAAGGGAGAGAGACAGAGAGAGAAATAATCATGCTGTCATTGGCTGATTCTTCTATGTGCCCCGACTGGGGTTCAAACCCACAACCTCAGCGTGTCACAATGATGCTCTAACTGAGCTATTCAGCCAGGGCCAAAGTGATAGACTTTAAAACAGGGAGATGAGTCTGGATGATCTAGGTCAGGGGTCCCCAAACTATGGCCTGCGGGCCGCATGTGGCCCCCCTGAGGCCATTTATCCGGCTCCCGCCGCACTTCTGGAAGGGGCATCTCTTTCATTGGTGGTCAGTGAGAGTAGCATAGTTCCCATTGAAATACTGGTCAGTTTGTTGATTTAAATTTGCTTGTTCTTTATTTTAAATATTGTATTTGTTCCCGTTTTGTTTTGTTTTTTACTTTAAAATAAGATATGTGCAGTGTGCATAGGGATTTGTTCATAGTTTTTTTTTTATAGTCCGGCCCTCCAATGGTCTGAGGGACAGTGAACTGGCCCCCTGTGTAAAAAGTTTGGGGACCCCTGATCTAGGTAGACCCAATCTAAATACATGATTCCTTAAAAATGGAGAGCTTTCTTCAGCTTGCATGAGAAAGGTGCAGTAGAAGGGGAAGCCAAAGAGATTTGAAACACGAGCCACAAATGTAGGGGCACGATGTGCAAGGACCGGAGACAGGACTCTAGCAGCGAAGAAAACAGAGAACTCAGTCCTACAAGTGCATGGAACTGAATCTGACCAACCGCCAGAGTAAACGTGGAGCCTCCTGATAATAGCCCAGCTGGTCAACACCTTGACTTTGAACTTGTGAAACTTAGAGCAGAGGGACCAGCCAAGCCAACCGGGCTTCTGACATACGACTACTGTGCTGCTAAGGCTGTGGTAAGCTGGTCCAGCAGCGGGAGCACATGAACACAAGGATGGAACCTCAGTTTCTAGCTGGGCTACGGGCAGACGTCGTCATGAACCACGGAGGGACCTGGATGGAAGATCAGTTGGTGTTCCAACTCTGGGTTAGCTATCTATTGCAGGATAACAATATCTCCACAAACTCGGCAGCTTACATTATAAATAAGTGACGCACATTTATTATTTCCTAGTGCTTTTGGACCAGGAGTCCAGGCACAAGTTAGCTGGATCCTCTGCAAGGCCGCAGGTAAGGTGCTGGCTGACTTTACCTCTAATACTCAGCTGGTGTCTTTGTCGGTCTGGGCTGCTATAAAAAAAAAGTACCACAGATTCGCTGTCTTAAACAACAAACATTTGTCTCTCACACAGTTCTGGAGGCTGAGAAGTCGAGGATCGAGGTACTGGCAGATTCACTGTCTGGTGAGGCTTCCATGGCTTGCAGATGTCTGCCTTCTCAGTGTCCTCATACGGTGTGGGGGAGCGCTCTGTCTTGTCCTTTTTATAAGGTGTTTAATTCTACCATATGTCCCCGAATCACCTCCCAAAGGCCTCACCTCCAAATACATTGGGGATTAGGGCTGCAACATATGAATTTTGGGGAGACACCAGCATTCAGTCCATAACAACCAAGGAAGGCCTTGCTTCCAAACTCACATACCGTTGACAGTTCCTTGTGGCCTGTTGGGCTTCGGGCTTCGGTGTTGTCCTGATCATTGGCCAGAAGATGCCTTGTTTCTTGCCAGCATGGGCCGCCCCACCATGGCCACTTGTCTCACTAAATTAGTGAAAGAGTCTGCTAGCAAGACGGGTGTCTCCATCTTATGTAACAGACAAGTGACATCATGTCACCTTTGCTGTACTTTCTTGGTTGGAAGCAGGTCACAGTCCCACTCACACTTGAGAGGAAAGAATTACCCAACAGCATGACTACCTGAAGGCAAGGATAACTGGGGATGTGAGAGTCTATCCGCCAACACTTCTCAAAGGAAGAGGCAGTTTCTTACCTGGATGTGTTTCAGGAATTGTTAACAGATTTTTCACCCAGCAGGGCATCAGGTGTAGAGGTTGTTTTTTTGCCCCCAGTCAGTAAAAGTCAGTTCCACTCACCTGAGTTTGAAGGGCAGGGAGGGAGCTGAAGGGAACACAGTCTCGGGAAAGGTTCGTCATGTGCCAGCCTGGTGATTTGCTAAGCAAAACTCAAGTTGATGTGACATAAACAACGTCTGCTGCTTCCAGAGGCCTGCCACAATATTTGCTTTTAAGTGCTACTCATGCCTGAAATACACTTCTGGTTTTGAAATGTGGTTCTTAGTTCACGCACAACAACAAACCACTCACTCCCTGATGAAGAGTCTCATTTTTAATTCTTTAATGTAGGTTTTCTAAGCGCGTGGTGTCAGCCCAGAAGGGAGGCATGCCAGGGCAGTGGCCGGGAGGCCTCTCCTTGGAGAGGGTCAGCGGGATGACAGAAGCCAGCTTGCCCACTGCAGACTTGGCATCGTCCCGAGGCCGTGCGGCTCTGTGTCAACGCCCGTGCTTTCCAGAGCCCCACATCTGCTTACTCCTTACGTTTTCTCTCTTTTGTGTTGTGAACTATTTTTTTTTTCTTGCTGCAAAAAATAGTGAATCCAAAAGTAACATCGATTCTTTTCCCAATGCCACGATATTAGGGGGAAAAAATTAGTGATTTTCTGTGCAATTGCTTTTCCCCTCTCACGCCACCTGAAAGTATTCGTGGTCAACAGCATGCCCCCGCGGACTTTCTTTACATTCCAAGGAAACACTGTGTACATCCATATGTGTCTTGATAAATATGCATACTTTTACGAAAATGGGGCATCAACTTAAGTTACTGTGGTAGAGGACGAGTAAGCTCTAGAGATCTGCTGGAAAATATAGTGCCTAGACTTAACAATACTGAACCTTGTGCATACAGATTTATTAAGAGGGTAGATGTCACATTAAGTGTTCTGATCACATATGCAAAAAAAAAACCCCACAGGAAACTTGGAGGTGATGGATATGCAGATTACCTTGAATTTTGTCATGGTATCACAAGTGTATGCATATAGCCAAACTCACTAAATCATATACATTAAATATGTAGTTTTTTGTTTAGCAATTAAACCTCAATAAAGTGGTAAAAAAAAAGAAAAAACACCTAAAACATGACCTCAACTTTTCTTATTAAATTGTATCTCATCACCTCTTCTGATCAATAAATCAATCATTCTTTGTAATAGTTGCCCATGATGCCAGGAGGTTGATGGATCAGCATTTACATCCTGGTGGAGGGTGGGGGGGGGTGGGAGGGGGGTGTTTACAATGTTGTGGTCAGGGGTGTGTGGGGGGTGTTTGCAATGTTGTGGTCAGAAAAACTCCATGAGAGGGGAAGTGAGTGAATGTGTGTCATTCAATTGAAGTGAGTGAATGTGTGTCATTCAATTTTAGTATGGGAGAAACTGAGGCACAGAGAAGTTCACTGGTGGGCCCATGGCTCCCCACCAGTCCCTGATCGATGTGGGGCAGAATCAATCTAGCATTGCTCCTGCCTTGTGCTGCCACAGGTGACACTGTTGAAACTTGCTCCAGTGCAGCCTCTCTTAACCAACACCCCCTTCCTTGCTAACAGTAGGACTCTTCAGTTTCAAGAGTTCAGTTAAATCTTATTCTGCCACTGACCATCATGATCTATCCTCATAGGTCTCCCTAACTTTGAATAACTGGGAGATGAGTTGGAAGAATTTAATTTCTTCTTCCCCAGAAATCCCTGAGCTCCTTATGCAAATCTACTTTCTCCGCAATGGTCAAGTTTGCACAATGAGGTCTCAGAAGGTCCTTCTAGGCTCAGTTATATCTATCTGCCTCTCCTCCCTACGCCAGCACCAGAGGCCTTCTTGTCTTCCCTTTACATATCTAAGGGGGACCAGAGATGGACTCTTCACAGAACAGACTGCTGACTTCAAGGTGCCTTTCAGATGAAATTCATACAAAAGTTCTAGAAATCCAAACACAGCTTTATATATTCATGAACGCTTAAATCAACATAAAATATCTTCCTTATTCAGACACATAATCGACTTTACCCATTTAAGTGTCTATAGGGCCCTAATTCAGGATTTTGTTTACCAGTTTTTGATTCTGCAGCCTATGCCAAATTGGTTTTACAGCTCTGTGGCACCCTCAGCTTTCAGTCAGAGGTGACAGTTTTGAGATTCATGGGTAATCTTTCAGGCTTAAAAACAAAACAAATAAAACAGCAAGCAGGTCTCCATACATGCATAGCCCTTAGATATTTTGTGCAATATTTTTTTTGGGGGGGGGTAGAAATGTTACCTACAGTGCATTATGTAAACTGCTTTTTTTCTGGAGTCTATTCTTCACCTGGGGTAGAGAACGTGGTGCCCTGTGTAGGGTGGGGTCGGGTGGGGGCAATAATAGGCCCGGATGACAATGGGCTATTTCCTAGGATGATGTCACTGGAGTGCTGCTTCACTCTGGGGAGGACAGGAAAATGTGTGGACATGCTACCTGTGGGGGGCAGTGTGGTCCTTTCTATTTTCATTTTTACTGGGGAAGAACATCAGTTTTCTTTTGTGGCACTTCTTTAAAAAGAAATGAATGGATGCCCCAGGGGAGAGAAGAGAATACTCAATCATTTATCTGTCTTAATTCTGGATGATTCTAATTTGCCTGTTTTCTAGGAAGTTATCTTTGCATTTGTGGGCTTTGGAAGTTATTCTGGAAAAAAAAGTTACACATATACTAGAGTCATCTTGCAGAAAATCCAAACAATGTGAAAGTTCACAGGGTAAGAAGTGAAGGAGTTTTTTTCAACAGCTTCCCCACACTCCTTCCTTCCGTGGAGGCAACAGCTGTTACTCCGGTGTGGCTCCTGCTCTGATCTGGCTACTTGGTGAAGATGGGGACCAGGACACCAGCGTCGCCCAGAGGAAAGGTAGAAATGCAGTCTTCGTTCCATCCCAGATCACCAGTCAGAACTTCATTTTAACCCGATCCCCAGGTTGACGTGTGAGGACTGGCGTTCACTGTTTTTTATCTGTCACCTTACATATTTGTATACGTGCAAACATACCTGCTCCTGGGGTCAGAATGTGGATTTAGATTTTGTCTCTTTTTGGAAGAGTGGTCACAGTGTGGTTGGGACACCAGCGGCGGCAGCACCACCTGGGAAGTAGGTGGGCGTGCAAATGATCAGGCCCCAGATCACAATTACTGAATGCAGACCCAGTGGAGGTGGGCCCAGCAATCAGTGTTTTAACAAGTCTTCCATGGGTGCTGATGGACTTCACGTGCGGAACTGCTGCTGAGAGTTGGGACTCTTACCCGCAGGCCGCTCCTGCCTGGCTCCCATCCCACCCCATCCCACCCCATCTATCCCTCCCCTCTCTATCAAGAGAGGGCCCCTGGCCGGTTTGCTCAGTGGTAGAGCATCCGCCTGGCGCAAAGTTGGCCCAGGTGCTGAGGATGGCTCTGTGGCCTCTGCCTCAGGCGCTAGAATGGCTCTGATTGCAACAGAGCAACGCCCCAGATGGGCAGAGCATCGCCCCCTGGTGGGCATGCCAGGTGGATCCCAGTCGGGCGCATGAGGGAGTCTGTCTGACTGCCTCCCCGTTTCCAACTTCAGAAAAATACAAAAAAAAAAAAAAAAAAAAAGAAGAAGAAGAAGAAGAAGAAGAGAGAGCCCGCCCTGATCTGGCTGGTTGACCGAAGTACCCCCAGATCCAGTTCAATCAGGAGCTCCATGAATGCTTCCTTCAGGTAGGTATCTCCGGCTGAGGCAGGTTTCCCGAGTTTCAGGCTGTTTTTCAGATTATACAGCATGCCCGTTCCTGGAGGTTGACTGAGGTTGTGGCACACTCTCTGTAAACTCACTCGAGCAGGCCTGTGGCCACCCTTTCGTGGTGCGAAGGACACAGGTGCCACATGACCGTAGCCCCTTTTACTTAGGCCCGTGTCTTTGGCAGGTGCTTCACCAGCCAGAAACCCATTTGACAGAGGGGCAAACCGAGGCCCAGAGAGAGGGTTCAGTTTTCATGTCAGAACTGCTCCCCGGCGGGGCAGGATTTCCTCTCTCTAATGCGGAGCCTACAGTGGATTTCCTTTTAAAAATAGCAAGCCAGCCGCCAGCTGACTCTGGGTGTGGGCTCGGTGTCAAGCACGGCAGTCCTCTCCCGAGAGGATACAACTGGACTTCGATGTGCAGAAAAGTGCTTAGTGGCTCCTGAGCCAAGTGTCATACGCCTACAGTGTCTTGCCCGAAAGGTGTTGGGACTTGGCGGGGGTCACGATTTCCAGGGGACCCCTAAGGGCACTGGAGTTTGCGACCCCCGCCTAGCGAGGCCCTCACCCTTCCCCAGAGAACGAGGCGCGCGGGGGCCAAGGGGCCGCAGGCGCCCTAACGCCCCGCGGGCGGAGTTTGCGCTGCCGCGGCGGGAGGGCCACCCAGACTGCGAGGTCGGGAGAGGGCGAGGTCGGGAGAGGAGTTGGATTGCAAACTGAGAGAAAACAGTTGGCCGGGTCGGGACCTAGGGGCGAGGGTCTGAACGCGGATGTACACTTCTGATGAGCATCGCGAAAAGAAATCACGCCCCTAAAAAGGTTTTCCAGGGAGAAGAAGCAAGACGGAAAGTCAGGCACGGACGGGGTTCGAACCCGTGATCTTCGGTTTACGAGACCGACGCCTTACCACTTGGCCACCGCGCCTGCGTTGGAGCGGTGGCTCGGCGAGCCTCTAATCTGGCTTCACTCCCGTGAGCTCGGCCCGCGGGCACGAGCACGAACGCGAGCACGCCCGCCCGGCTCTCGGAGCCGCGGCCCCGCCCCCTCGCAGCGGCCGGCGGGATAAGGCGGGACTCCGGCGGCTGCACGCCGGCCGTTCTTGGCGGACTCGGAGCCGCCCAACCCGCCCGGGGGTCCCTTGGTCCCGCAGGCCCAAGGGTGGCGTCTCCGGGGTCCCCGCGGCCTCATCTGCAGGCGTGTCTGGAACTCGGGAGCGGGCGGCACGCTTGTCGGCGTCTTAGAGTCTGGGGTTCGAAACCCAACTCCACCAGAGTCGCTCCGCAACCTCGAACGACGGGCCTCGGAGCCTCAGTTTCCCCACTGGGGCGAGGCGGAGGTATGGTGGCAGTTCTGCTTACTAGGACCTCCGGGCGGCCCACGGCTGCCCTGCACAAAGCGGGCGCTCTGCCCTGGTTGTTGAATAAAATTAAAGTTTTCTGAAATCAAGACCCAAACTTCTCTCCCCTTATTGCCGGTGTAGCCCAGGATATGTGCGGCCCGGGACCAGCAGCCTCCCCGGGGGGCTTGTTAGAAACCCGGCTTCTCCCGCTCGTCCAGACCCGCTACCTGGACCTGCAGGTGGAGCCCATTAGTCTGGGGTTTAACGAGTCCTCCCCGCGGCTGCTGCTGGGAGGGAAAGGCTGAGTCCGCAGGGCAGGATGATTGATACTAAGATGACCAACGTTTTTATTAATACAATGAAAAAGAGTACAAAAATAAATGGAAGAAAAACAATATCAGTAAATGAAAGAAACATTCACTGCAACAATAATACACTATGATATGATAAATGCATAATAAAAACATTTGTAATGTTTTATATTGTAATACTTATATGCCTATTACTTTTTAATAATAATTGTGAGAAAAAAGTACTCATTTAGATACAAATAAGTCACATCACACAGAATGGATTGACTGCGTCGATCGAATACGGACATTTACAGATTAGTCTTCCAATATCAAAAAGGAGGACACTTTCCGAGGGAGGACGAGATTTACAAAAGAAGAACTATTCTCTCTAAAGGAGGACGACTAGTCACCTTATTGATACGCATATTTCTTTTTATATATTCAAATGTGCCCTTTTAGTTTTAGCCAAACGGGATGACTTTACAGTTCTCTACACTTTGATTTTTCATGAATTAATGTATGATGTGTTAATACAATGGCTTGTAGCACAGAATACAATATATTCACAATAAATTATAACGTGTATTATTTAATATAATTAACATTTTAGTATTCGTTAATATGAACAATACATTATTGTGTAGTAAATTATATTAGTATGTACTATAACATGATATTATGCATGAATGCGTTACCTTGATCTCTTTAGTAGCTGCATAGTTTTCTATTGAACGGCTGTATCACAATGGATTTAATCAGTTTCTGGGCTTTAGGCCTTGGGTTGTCTGCAGCTTTGCACAGAACATTTTGCTACATATGTCCTTACTACCTGGCACCAGCGAAGCTTGTAGGGTATATGGAGGTATATTAAGAGTGTCCTCAAAAAAAAAAAAAAAATTCCAAAAAAAAAAAAGAGTGTCCTCAGCCCACCAGGCAGGTGTGTAGGCAAATAGGAAACTTGGAAATACCAGGAAGTTCTATTCACCAAGTTGCTATACTTAATCTTACCCAAAAGGTGGAGAAGCAATTCAACAAGTTGCTTTAAATGGTTTGGGCAGGTGAGTGGAAAAGGCCCGGCCAGTTACCCTCAGACGCTACCCAGGAGCCCTGAGACACTGCGCCCCGAGTGCTTGAGGTCTGCGTGCAACCCTCACTGCAGCTTAAAAAAAAAATTAAATTAAATTAAAAAATTAATTAAAAAAATTTTTCAGAGTTAAAATATGCATTCCTGAGCATTGCTTCGACTAGTTGATAAAATTGGTTCCATTGTCCCCCTCCTTTTTAGAGTGTTCATTAAGTCGTTGAAATTATTGTGCAGAAATGACAGGGGTTTGTAAAAAGTGAAAAGAAATTAGCAAACGAGAGAACATCACAGAGGAGCGGAGTCTAGAATTAACTGGCAGGTGGAATGAGAATCACAGTCTGATAGGTGCTTTTTTCAGCTTTGTTTTCTGAGGGAACGGAAGGAGTTGAATGATAGAACTGCATTTGCACCCTGATGGGCAGGTGGGATGCCGAAGGTATCCAGGGTCTGGGAGGCCCCTGAAGAGGCTGATCATCCAGCCTGCTGTGAGCCCTAAAGTAGAGAGGACAAGCACTGGGGGCTCTGACCCTATTTATCTTCCACCCAGACCTTGGACACCTGGACGGAGGATCCGCTTGTCCTGGCTCCCGCGCCTGACAGTGCTGTTCGCACAAGGTAAGTCCTTCAAAGGTATTGAGAAAGAATTAACATGCAGGATCCCTTGCAACCTGCTTCTCCGTGTGGTTCTGGGGAACCTCCTTGGCCGGTGTCCTCCAACCACTGTGCCATGACAGTTTGGCATTGAACTTCCTATAGACTCTTCTCTGATCAAGCAGAAACTTCTAACTTCTCGGTGATAAGATGTCCGTGGTTCGCTCTTATGGAAAGAAGCGTTTCCTGCACCTTCACAGAGTCCCTGGGGGAGGTGGGTCCCCATGGCCCACAAGTACCGTAGTTGTGACCCCATCCCAGGCATCCCAAATGCTAGGGTGAGAAACCAGGGTTGGGTGAAGCAGATGGTGCTGTGAGAAATCTGGGAAGGTGACATTTTAACTGAGAAAATGTCAAAACTAATTGGTGACAAAGCCAGGTGACACCATAGAATATACTTTTTTTTTTCTTCTGTTTCATCTGTATAATTAAGTTGCCTAGATCTGAATAATTTATAAGCATCAGCATTTCTTTTCTGTTGAAACTTTGTCACTTTTTTTTTTTCCATTTTAGAAAAAGAACATTTGAAATTGTTTTTTTCCCCTTCACCTCTTTGTTTCTTTGGGCCTGTCCCGAAAGCAGGAATTCCAGGAAATCGGTGAATTCTCCAAGAGTATGTAAAGTAGTGTGTGTTTCTGGGAAAGAGATGACACAGTTTTGATCAGGTTTTCAGAAAGGCCTCCTGAAGGGCTTAGAAGGTTTCAAGCGTTTTCACTTCCTTGGTCCTCTTTCTGCGGTTTGTGATCCCCCCAATCTCCACTGAGATGCAGTATCTTAGTTGTTCAGCTGCAGCTGAAGTTGCTTGGAGAAAATGAAGATGTCTCCAAGACGCTCTCCCCTGCCAAAGCCAGTGGCTCCATCCTGGTAGCCCTGTCTCCCCTACCCCCTCCACAGAGCAAGGATAGCGTTCATTTTAACAGCAGCGCCCGGTCTGATAGGGGCTCTCACCTGTGTCAGCCCCACGGAGCCTCAGCTGTGGAGCAGCGCCCGGTCTGATAGGGGCTCTCACCTGTGTCAGCCCCACGGAGCCTCAGCTGTGGAGCAGCGCCCGGTCTGATAGGGGCTCTCACCTGTGTCAGCCCCACGGAGCCTCAGCTGTGGAGCAGCGCCCGGTCTGATAGGGGCTCTCACCTGTGTCAGCCCCACGGCGCCTCAGCTGTGGTCTTGCAGTGCTTCTCAGACCCGCACGTCTCATGAAGATACAGGCTGATCAGGAAGGTCTGGGCTGGGCCCGGGGTTCTGCACGTCTGACCTCCCAAATCGTGCTGATGCCTCTGTTCCCTGCCTTTACTTTGAGAACCACTGCTCTGAAGTATTCTTGGAGAAATTCATTTGCATGAGGAAGGAGGGGGAGCCCTCAGGCTTGGGTGTTTAAAGCACCTGAGGTAATGACGGCAGACTTTTTACTAATTACCTAAATCAAGACTGACCTCAGGAAAGCTCACTTAGCTACTCAGGATCCTAGAGAGTTAGGAATGGTTGGTTTAGAATCCAGTACGAGCGCCAGAGAACACAGCTAGCTCCCTTTCATTGCTTGACCTGAACAAGTCAGTGGTTTAGAGCAGGCTGGGCACTTCAAATGCTGGTGGGGCCAGGCAGGTTGTATGGAACTGTCAACTGAGCCCGTGCAGGACCCACGGGGTAAAGGGCCCAGGGCCCAGGGCCAGCTGAGGTGGTGATTTTGTATATATATATTCCACCAGAAATACATGAGTTCTAGTGACTTCATGTCTGTCTCATTCTATCTTTTTAATTTTAGCTCTTCTAGCGAGTATGTGGTGGTATCTCTGATTTGCATTTCCCTGACAGCTTATGATATTAAGCACTTTGGTAGCCATTTGTTACATCTTTTGTGAAGTGCTGCTCAAATCTTCTGGGTATTTTTATACACTGCTCACAAAAATTAGGGGATCAGGGAACACACAGATACTCCAGTACTTTCAGCCTTTTGTATGGTACATTTTCACCAATGAAATAAAAATTGGTTTTGCATCTCATTTGCATAATCAAACAACTTTCCTTGACTTGTCATTTGCTTTTCAGATGTTCTTGTTTTATAAAAAAAAAAAAATCAAATGCTTCTTTTTATTGCTTCATATTCATTTTGAAATATCCCCTAATTTTTGTGAGCAGAATAGCTTGCTTGTCTTCCTGTTGTTGATCATTAGAGTTGGGTGCATATTCTGGGTACAAGTCTTCTGTCAGATGTGTTGTCAGTATTTTCTCCTCTGTGGCTTGCTTGTTCCTGTCCTAAAATAGTGTCTTTCAAAGTGCTAAAGTTTTAAATTTTGATGAAGTCCCTATTTATCAGTGTTTTTCTTTTATGCTTCATGCTTTTTTGTCTATTCTAAGAAATCTCTGTCTACCTAGGTCATGAATGTTTTCACCTACAATTTTTATTGTTTTTAGCTTTTATGTTTAGATCTGTGATCCATTTTGAGTTAATTTTTGTGTGTGGTGTGAGGTAGGGCTGCTATTCACTTTTTCCCCTATGGACATCCAGCACCATTTGCTGAAATGATTATCCTCTCCTCCTGGGATTGCTGTGGAACCTTTGTTAAAATTCAGTTGATTGTGTGTGTGTGGTCTAGTCCGGGAGTTTCTGTTGGTTTCCAAAGATGTGTGTGTCTGTCTTCATGCCAGTTACCGCACAGTCTTGATTATTGTATTTTATGGGGAGTAGTGAAGTCAAGTATTGTAAATCCTCCAACTTTGTCCTTTTACAAAATTGTTCTGCCTGTTCTAGTCCTTTGCATTTCTGTGTAATTCTTAGAATCAGCTCATCAATTTCTATAAAATGCTGGTTGGGATTTTGATTATAAAATGCATTAAATCTATAGGTGAATTTTGGGCAAGTTGCTGTCTTAACTGTACTGTGTCCTGTTTATGAATACTTAAGATGTTTGTTGCTGGTGCCAATGAATTTTGAATTATAAATTTATTTCTTTGGTCTTTCATTGTGTGTTTCCCGTGTTTTCAATGGGAGAGTAGCTAGAATGTTCATGGTAAACATTCACCTCCTTTGGCACTCATCCAAGCACAGATCCCTGCCACGTGGAGGAATTGTGTGGGGTCCCCCGCAGATGCCCCAAGATGAGGAGTGAAGCAAGATGTGTAGCCTCTGGAACCGCTGTGACAAAAGTCAGAAGAAGCAAAGGTGTCCCAGCTTAGAAAGAGAGGCAGTGATAGTTTCAACATTAACAGATCATGCCAACCATACACAAAATGTAAAGATGAGAAGTAACTTTTTCTGCAGAAAAATGACAGTTGTACAAATTGCCCTGATATTACCTTGACAACTCAACTTTAGAACCTTTAACCTTGGAAAGTATGTTTTTTTTTGTTTTGTTTTGTTTTTTTTACAGAGCCAGAGAGAGAGCCAGAGAGAGGGATAGACAGGGACAGACAGACAGGAACAGAGAGATGAGAAGCATCAATCATTAGTTTTTCGTTGCGCGTTGCGACACCTTAGTTGTTCTTTGATTGCTTTCTCATATGTGCCTTGACCGTGGGCCTTTAGCAGACTGAGCAACCCTTTGCTCAAGCCAGCGACCTTGGGTCCAAGCTGGTGAGCTTTTGCTCAAACCAGATGAGCCTGCGCTCAAGCTGGCAACCCTGGGGTCTCAAACCTGGGTCCTCTGCATCCCAGTCCGATCCCAGTCCACTGCGCCACCGCCTGGTCAGGCAGAAAGAATGTTTTAATTGGTTCCTTTTGGAACCAGAAGAAGATCAAGCTATGAACAATACAAAGTTTTGTCCTTTCTTTTTTCCCTTTTTCTTTAAAATAAACTCCAGAAAAGACCATCCAGATTATCTGTGATACAAATTGGCACACAGAGTTGACAGTGGTTTTCTGTTTATAAAAAGCAGTAGGCAGTGACAGAGATTAAAACGGCTGTTTCTCTTATTGTTCGTTCTGCATTTAGCAGAAGATTCTGAATTGCCCAACTCTCACTGCCCTCCACCCCCTCCCTCCTTTTCAAAGTGACCACTAGTATGAGTTGATTTTGGATTTTTCCATATCTTTTTCTTTGCTTTTGTGTTGATATATGTTTATGCAAAGGAAATGTAGTGTTTTGGGTGAGATTTTTCTCCCCAGAAATTGTATCATATTATACATATTATTTGAGATGTCTTTTGTTTTGTTTTGTTTTTACTTTACTAAGCATCAGAGGTCCAGCCTGTCATTCCCTATACCTTTTTACTGCTGTGTTCTAGTCCACTGGGTGACTGTAGCAGAGTTTTTAACGAATCCCTATTGCTGGCTACCTAGGTTATTTCTGATTTTTCCTTGTGATAAACAAGCTGCTTTTACGTCTTTGCATGGGCCTCCCTGTTCACACACATGAGGGTCCGTTAGCATGGATGCCAGGGTCATTGCTTTCCTATGATGGCTTTTCTGTTGTATTTTAGTAGTGCAAACAGTTTTTGCAAATACCTGCTTGCCAGTAATTGAACCAGCCATCAGTGCCACGGGCCTCCAGGAGTGATACTTGCTCTGGCTTGAGTCTCTCTCTCTCTCTCTCTTTTTTTTTTTTTGTGACAGAGATAGAGAAAGACAGAGAGGGACAGACAGGAAGGAGAGAGATGAGAAACATCAATTCTTTGTTGCGGCTCCTTAGTTGTTCATTGATTGCTTTCTCATATGTTCCTTGAACTGGGGACTACAGCAGACTGAGTAACCCCTAGCTCAAGCCAGCGACCTTGGGCTCAAGCTGGTGAGCTTTGCTCAAATCAGATGAGCCTGTGCTCAAGCCGGCATCCTTGGGGTTTCGAACCGTGGTCCTCTTCGTCCCAGTCTGACTCTCTATCCACTGCACCACCGCCTGGTCAGGCAGAGTCTCTCCTTTTTAACTGTGTGCGGAGTTGGTTGATGAAGAGGCAGCAAGGATCAGCCAGCCACTTTGTGTGACAACGTGGCTGAGGTCTCCCAAACTGGTGGAGACGTGTCGTGGGTGTGAGTGTGTTGGTATTAAACTGAACACATTCCTTGGGTTCTTGTTAGTACTGTGAGCTTGTAAGAAACAATATGTGAGTGTCCCAAATTGGTTCCTTCACATATGTTGCCACTTCCTATAAAGTAGTACAGGCAGCTCACACACGAGTGACACGTGGTGTGTGTTTCTCAGGGCAGCAAGGAATCGTTTCTTTTCCTGCTGATTTATTAGTATTATATGATGTTTCAGCAACTCAAATCTTTACTTATATTAACCAGGAAGTCATTTTTTTTTTTAATTTTTATTTTATTCATTTTTTTTTTTTTTTAGAGAGGAGAGAGAGAGAGGGAGAGAGAGAGGAGAGAGAGACAGGGGGGAGGAGCTAGAAGCATCAACTCCCATATGTACCTTGACCAGGCAAGCCCAGGGTTTCGAACCGGCGACCTCAGCATTTCCAGGTCGATGCTTTATCCACTGTGCCACCACAGGTCAGGCCCAGGAAGTCATTTTGATAGACTGATAGATAATGACCTCTTGCTAGGCCTTCTATTTCAAGATCACAGTTACATAAATGACACCTGTGTAAAGTTCTGTGAATTAATGCTTGCCATGGGGCCGTGTTCCACATGCACTCCCCCCTTTTAAAATCTAGGAGTTGAAGCAGCAGGTACGCGGTTAAAGAAATACATATCATTAAGTTGAAAGTGACTACTTAAAAAATGTCATTTCCCACCACCCGATACCAATTACCATCTCCCCAGCGTTCGCGTGGGTGGTGATTATTCCCAGGTCTGTTCTTGGCAACGTGGAAAGATAAACGAGTGGAAGGAAGTGAGAGCACATGTGACGATCAACCGTCCTACAGAGGAGAACGACCCTTTCCCGTTGCCCTCACGGCTCTGCACTAGTGTTATTAAATCTTCAATGCGTGTGTAAAACTCAGATGTAAAAGTGTTTAACACGCAATGCGACTTTTTCCTTTCTCTTCATTCTGTCACGGACACCTTAGGATTTCTTTTATGGAAACATGAGTAAGATTTTATCAGAAACCTTTCATTGCTGTTCTGTCTCATTTCACGGTTCTTAAAAAGCTGTCACCGTGTTTCCTGCGACGCTTTCTGCCCCTGTCGCTGCTTGTTGGATGTCTGCAAGATGCCCTGGAAGTGTGAATAGTTTCTCTGTGTTTACCTCTGTCTGTTTGCTGGTTGTCACCATATATTAGTGAGCACATTTTAATCTGACGTTATCTTAAAAAATAACACAAGGGACCCTGGCCGGTTGGCTCAGTGGTAGAGCATCGGCCTGGCGTGCTGGAGTCCTGGGTTCGATTCCCGGCCAGGGCACACAGGAGAGGCGCCCATCTGCTTCTCCACCCTTCCCCCTCTTCTTCCTCTCCGTCTCTCTCTTCCCCTCCCGCAGCCAAGGCTCCATTGGAGCAAAGTTGGCCCGGGCGCTGAGGATGGCTCCATGGCCTCTGTCTCAGGCACTAGAATGGCTCTGGTTGCAACAGAGCGACGCCCCAGATGGGCAGAGCATCACCCCCTGGTGGGCATGCCGGGTGGATCCCGGTTGGGCGCATGCGGGAGTCTGCCTGACTGCCTCCCCGTTTCCAACTTCAGAAAAATACAAAGAAAAAAAATAACACAAGAGAAAATATTTAGAGAAAGCATAAACACCGTACCCAGACCTCAAGCTTATTGCAGATGAAAGCCACGTCAGAAAAGACACCTGGAGAAATTAAGGTGGCTTCTTTCTTTTGAATGGGTTGATTTCTTTGATTAATTTTTTCACGCCCTTTTTGTAGTCTTTTTCTACCACCCGCACAAAGCCACCATTCTGCTCTCTGTCACTATGTTAGTTTGCCTGTCTTAGAGTTTTGTATAAATGGAATCAAACAGTATGGGGTTTTTTTTGGCTTCTTCCACTCAGCATGATTATTTTGAGACTCATCCATATTGTACATTATTGTGTAGCAAGAATTCATTTCTTGTAATCACTGAGTGGTATGGACATTTGAGTTGTTTCCTATTTTAGGTGATTACAAATAAACTATTATGAACATTCATATGCAAACCTTTGAAAGGACACTTAAAAGTCTTTTATTCCTCATGGGTAAATACATAGGAGTGAAATGACTGGATTGGATGTTTATCTTTGTGTGTGTGTGTGTGTGTGTGTGTGTGTGTGTGTGCGCGCGCGTGCGTGCACATGGGCGTGTGAGTCGGTCAGGAAGGGAGAGATGAGAAACATCAATTCGTAGTTGCAACACTTGAGTTGTTCGTTGTTCATTTATTGCTTTCTCCTTATGTGCCTTGATGGGGGCTAAGGGGCCTCCAGCTGAGCCAATGACCTTGAGCTCAAGCCAGGCACCTTTGGGCTTCAAGCCAGCAACTGTGGGGTCATTTCAATGATCTTACTCTCAAGCCTGCAACCCTGTACTCAAGCTGCCTGCGCTCAAGCTAGATGAGTGTGTGCTCAAGCCTGCAACCTTGCTGTTTCCAACACTGAGGTCCCAGATCAATGCTCTATCCACTGCACCACCACTGGTTAGACTTATATGTTTATCTTTTAAAGAAATTGACGAACTGTTTCCCAAAGTAGTTGTGCCATTTTGTTTTCCCACCAACACAATAAGAGAATTCTAGTTTCTTCATATCCTTGTCAACACTTCGTTATGGTCATTTTATTTAGTCACTCTAACAGTTTATAGTGTTATCTCATTGTGGTATTATTAATATGCATTTTGGGTTTTTTTTTATTTAAATTTTTAATTTTTCTGAAGTGAGAAGCAGGGAGGCAGAGAGACTCCCACATGAGCCCGACTGGGATCCACCCGGCATGCCCACTAGGGGGCAATGCCCATCTAGGGCGTTGCTCCGTTGTAACTGGAGCCATTTTACGCCTGAGGTGGAAGCCATAGAGATCTTCGGCCATAGAGCTTCCTCAGCGCCTGGGCAACTTTGCTCCAGTGCAGCCTTGGCTGTGGGAGGGGAAGAGGGAGAGAGAGAGAAAGGAGAGGGGGAAGGGTAGAGAAGTAGATGGGTACTTCTCCTGTGTGCCCTGGCTGGGAGTCAAACTCGAGACTTCCACACACCGGGCCGATGCTCTACCACTGAGCCAACCAACCAGGACTTTAATATGGATCATTTTTAAAATAAATAATAATGTTGACTATTTATTCATGTGTTTAATTACTTATCTGTGTTCTTTGGAGAAGTGTCTGTTTAAATACCTTATGCATTTTTATTGGGTTGTTTTCTTATTATTGAATTTTCTTTTTTTTTTTGTATTTTTCTGAAGCTGGAAACGGGGAGAGACAGTCAGACAGACTCCCGCATGCGCCCGACCAGGATCCACCCAGCATGCCCACCAGGGGCGACGCTCTGCCCACCAGGGGGCGATGCTCTGCCTCTCCGGGGCGTCACTCTGCAGCGACCAGAGCCACTCTAGCGCCTGGGGCAGAGGCCAAGGAGCCATCCCCAGCGCCCGGGCCATCTTTGCTCCAATGGAGCCTTGGCTGCGGGAGGGGAACAGAGAGACAGAGAGGAAGGGGGGGGGTGGAGAAGCAAATGGGTGCTTCTCCTATGTGCCCTGGCCGGGAATCGAACCTGGGTCCCCCGCACGCCAGGCCAACGCTCTACCACTGAGCCAACCGGCCAGGGCCTATTATTGAATTTTCAAAGTTCTCGATGTATTCTGGATACAAATGCTTTACCAGATATGTGATTTCCAAATATTTTCTCCTGGTCTGTGACTCTTAACGGTGTTTTTTCTTTTGGTCAGGATGTATTATTATTTTTATATATTGTTGGACCCAATTTTCTAAAAGTTTGTTTAGAAATTTTGCATGTTCATGAAGGATATTGGTCAGTAATTTCCTTTTCTAGTAATGTCTTTGTCTGACTTTGGTAACAGGATAATATTGGCATCATAGAATAAGTTGGGAAGTATTCCCTCCTTTTCAGTGTTCAATTTCTGTAATAAATAAAGGACTAATCAAATCATCAGTTCCTACTTAAGTGAACTACTATACTTTGTATTTTTTTCCTTTTTTTCTTAACTGAGAAGTGGGGAGGCAGAGACAGACTCCCGCATGTGCCAGACCAGGATCCACTCGGTGTGCCCACCAGGGAGCGATGCTCTGCCCATCTGGGCCATTGCTCCATTGCTACTGGAGCCATTCTAGTGCCTGAGGCGGAGGCCATGGAGCCATCCTGAGTGCCCAGGGCCAACTTGCTCCAATGGAGCCTTGGCTGCAGGAAGGGAAGAGAGAGAGAGAGATAGAGAGAGTGAAGGAAGAGGGGGAAGGGTGGAGAAGCAGATGATTGCTTCTTTTATGTACCCTGACCAAGAATCGAACCTGGGACATCCACATGCTAGGTCGATGCTCTACCACTAAACCAACCAGCCAGGGCCTATAGTTTGTGTTTTTCAAGGAAATTATTTCATCTAAATTGTTGAATTTATTGATTTTAAAATTTTCATTCTATTGCCTTATTATCCATTTTGTATTTATAGAAATCGGTAGTGACATCACCTCCCTCATTCCTCATATTGATAATTTGTGTCTTCTTTTCATTTCCCTGATTTGTCTGATAGAGGTTTATCAGTTTCACAGATCTTCCCCAGGGACCACCTTCTAGTTCAATGGATTTTTTTCCTGTTTCTTTTTTGTTTTCTATTTCATTGATATAAGCTCTGACATTTATCTTTTACTTTCTTCTACTTTAGCTTTAATTTGCTTTTATAGTTCTAGTTTTTTTTGGGTTTTTACGTGGACACTGAGGTTATTGATTTGAGATAATTCTTTTCTAACCAAGGCAGTTAGTGCTATACAGTTCCCTTTATATATTACTTTAAGAGCATAGCAGACCTTTTGATAGATTTTTATCTTCATTCAGTTCAAAATACTTACTTTTTCTTTTGACTTATTTTTTTGATTCACAGGTTACTCAGAAGAGTGTTTTTTAGTGTCCTGATATTTGGGGATTTTCTAAAGGACCTTTCTTTTATTGCTTCCTAATTAAATTCCATTGTGCTGGGGGCACATACATGTGCCTTTGAAAAGAATGTATATTTTGCTGTTGTTGAGTAAAGTGTTCTATATATGTTAATAAGGTCACATTGGTTGCTAGTCTTATTTAAATCTTTTTAAAAAATCCTCACTGATTTTCTGTTGACTTGTTCTATTAGAGAGAGAATATTGAAATCTTCAGCTACAATTGTAGATTTGTTGCTCTCTCTTTGAGTCTTGTAATGTTTTGTTTCACCCAGTTTTAATCTGTTACTAGGTTAAACATTTAAACTTATTTTGACCTCAGTCCTAGCCAAGTAGCTCACTTGGTTAGAGTGTCATCCTGACATGCCAAGGTTGTGGTTTCGGCCCCCAGTCGAGGTACATACAACAATCGACCAGTAAATGAATAAATAAGTGGAACAACAAATTGATGTTTCTATCTCTCTCCTTTTCTCTCTCTAAAAAACAAATCAAACAAGAAATTACAAAATAAAATGATTTGGACTTCTTGTGATGAGTTTATCAATAAGAAATGGCTTTCTTTATCCTGATAATATTATTTTCTCTGAAGCTCTGAAATTTTGTCTGATATAGATATAGCTACTCCAATAATTGATTGGTATTAGTGTGGCATATATATCATATTTTTATATACATTTATATTTACTTTTAACCTATATTTGTGTCTTTGTATTTGAAATATATATTTTTAAGGCAGCATAGAGTTAGGTTTTGCTTTTATAGCCATCCTGAAAATCTCTTCCTTTTAATTGGATTATTTAAATTATTTACATTTAATGAGACTACTGATATGGTTAGGTTTAAATTTATCATCCCATTTTTCTGTTTGTCCTCTCTGCTTTTGTTCCCCCTTTTCCCTTTTTGTTCATCTTTGAACTTCTTGAGATTTTATGGTTTCATTTATTCCCTTGCTTGGCTTATTAGCTATATCTCTTTGTTTTGTTAGTTTGGTATTTGCTATAGGATTCATCATATACATTTTAAACATATCATGGTCCACCATTAAGTGATATTATACCACTTCACTTCTAATATAAACATTTCACAGTAGTATACTTCCATTTTCTCCACCTGAGTTTTATGCTGTTGTTGTCATATATTTTATTTTCACATATGTTATAAACCCCACACAACTTGTTATTTTTAAATAGCTAGTTATCCTTTAGGAGACAACGTACTAAGTAAAACTGTCACATACTTATTTATATAGTTACTGTTTCCGATGCTTTTCATTTCTTTGTCTAGATCCAGACTTCCATCTGGTATCATTTTCTTTCTGTCTGAAGGACTTCCTTTAACGTTTGTAAGAATCTGAAGATGATGAATTGTTTCAGCTTTTATGTCTGATACTCCTTTTTTTTTTTTTTATTGAGAGAGAGAGAGACAGAGACAGGAAGGGAGAGAGAGGAGAAGCATCAACTCATAGTTGTGTCACTTTAGTTGTTCATTGATTACTTTCTCATATGTGCCTTGACCAGGGGACTCAGGCGCCAAGCCAGTGAACCCTTGGTCAAGCCAGTGACCTTGGGCTTCAAGCCAGTGACTTTTGGGCTCAATCCAGTGACCACAGGACCATTTCAGTGATTCCACACTCAAGTCGGCAACCCACGCTCAAGCTGGTGAGCCTGTACTCAAGCCACGTGAGACTGCACTCAAGCCGGCGACCTCAGGGTTTCGAACCTGGGACCTCAGTGTCTCAGGTTGATGTTCTGTCCACTGCACCACCACAAGTCAGGCTGTCTGATAATGTTTTGCCTTCATTTTCATTTTTTTTGAAAAATATTTTCACAGGTTATAGAACTCTAGGTTAACAGTTTTTTTTTCTCTTTTCTTTTCTTGGTAATTTTAAAAAAAATAATTAAAAATATTTTTTAATTGAGAGAAAGAGAGGGGAAGGGAGAGAAAAGCATCAACTCATTGTTCCACTTAGCTGTGCACTCACTGATTGCTTCTCCAGCTTGCTCTGACTGGGGATTGAACCCACACCTTGGGGTGGCCAGGATGATGGTTTATCCACTGAACCACCTTTCCAGGGCTGTTTTTTGATATTTGAAAGATGGAACAACAGTACCTCCTAGCTTGCATTGTTTCCAATAAGGAATTTGCCATCATACTTAACCTTTTCTCTGTTATACATGTCTTTTTTTCCTCTGTGTTTAAAAATTTTTTTAAATGGCAAAATACCATCTTAACCATTTTTTTTTAATTCAGTGAGAAGAGGGGAGGCAGAGACAGACTCCCATATGCACTGTGACTGGGATCCACATGGCAAGCCCACTAGGGGGCAATGTTCTGCCTATCTGGGGCTTTGTTTTGTTGCTCAGCAACTGAGCTCTTCTTAGCACCTGAGGCAGAGGCCGTAGAACCAAACTCAGGGCCTGGGGCTAACTTGCTCCAATGGAGCCATGGCTGCAGGAGGGGAAGACAGAGAAAGAGAGAGAAGCAGATGGGTGCTTCTCCTTTGTGCCCTGACTAGGAATCGAACCTGGGACATCCAAACACCAGGTCGATCTACCACTGAGCCAACCAGCCAGGCCCCCATCTTAATCATTTTTAAGTGTACAATTCAGTGGCATTAAATACATTTACATTGTGCAACCATCATCATCTAGCTCCAGAAGTTTTTTGTCTTACAAAACTAAAACTTTGTGCCCCTTAAGCAGTAACACCTGATTATCTCCTGTGAGAACCTCTGACAACCACCGTTTTACAGACTGCCTATGATTATGACTATTGCAGGTATCTCATATGAGTGGAATTATACAGTATTTGTCTTTTTGTGAGTGCTTTATTTCATTTAGAATACTTTCTTCAAGGTTCATCCACACTGTAGAACGTGTCAGAATTCCCTTTTTAAAGCTGAATGATATTCCTTTGTACATTTATACTACATTTTATTTACCCATTCATTCACTGATGTTGCTACCATCTTTAGGCTATTGTGAATAATTCTGCTATGAACAGGAGTGTACAAGGATTTCTTCAAGACCCTGCTTTTAATTCTTTTGTGTGTATACCTGGAGTAGAATTGCTTCTCTATTTTGAGTATATACCCAGAGTAGATCATATGGTAATCTATGATATTTTTTTTAAAGATTTTTTATTTATCTTTTTAAAAAGTTTATTTTAGAGAGGGGAGGGAAAGAGAGAGAGAGAGAGAGAGAGAGAGAGAAAGGAGGAGCAGGAAGCACCAATCCCCCTATGTGCCTTGACCAGGCAAGCCCAGGGTTTCAAACCAGCAACCTCAGTGTTCCAGGTTGACACTTTATCCACTGCGCCACCACAGGTCAGGCTGTGTTAGTTTATTTTTGATATAATCTCTTATCAGATATACGGTGTACAAATATGTTCTCTCATTCTATAGGTTACCTTTTCGTTTTGTTGATGGTTTCCTTTGCTGTGCAGAAGCTTTCTAGTTTGATGTAGTCCTATTTGTTTATTTTGGCTTTTGTTGCCTGTGCTTTTGATGTTATAGCCAAAAAAATCATTGCCAACACCAATGGCAGGGAGCCTTTTTCTTATGTTTTTCTCAGAGAAGTTTTATTGTTTCAGGTCTTACGTTTAAGGCTTTAATCCACTTTGAATTAATTTTTGTGCTTGGTGTCAGATAAGGGTCCAATTTTATTGCTTTGCATGTGGATGTTCCATTTTCCTGACATCATTTATTGGAGGGACAATCTTTTCCTCATTGTTTATTTTCAAAGATTAGTTAACTACACACACACACACACACACACACACACACACACGGTTAACTACGTATATGTATATATACATACAAGTTTACTATACATAGTTGTGTGTGTGTATATATGTATATATATATATATGAGTTTATTTCTGGGATCTCTATTCTGTTCCATTGGTCAGTGTGTCTGCTTTGATGCCAGTACCACATTATAGTTTTGTAATACACTTTGTTCAGGAAGTGTCATATCTCCAGTTTTGTTTTTCTTTCTCAAGATTGCTTTGACTATTAGTGGTCTGTTGTGGTTCCATATGACTTTTAGGATTGTTTGTTCTTTTTTTTTTTTTTTGTATTTTTCTGAAGCTGGAAACGGGGAGAGACAGTCAGACAAACTCCCGCATTCGCCCGACCAGGATCCACTCGGCACGCCCACCAGGGGCGACGCTCTGCCCACCAGGGGGCGATGCTCTGCCCCTCCGGGGCGTCGCTCTGCCGCGACCAGAGCCACTTTAGCGCCTGGGGCAGAGGCCAAGGAGCCATCCCCAGCGCCCGGGCCATCTTTGCTCCAATGGAGCCTTGGCTGCGGGAGGGGAAGAGAGAGACAGAGAGGAAGGAGAGGGGGAGGGGTGGAGAAGCAGATGAGTGCTTCTCCTGTGTGCCCTGGCCGGGAATCGAACCCGGGACTTCTGCACGCCAGGCCGACACTCTACCACTGAGCCAACCTGCCAGGGCAGGATTGTTTGTTCTATTGTGAAAAATACCATTGAAATTTTGATAGGGATGGCATTGACTCTGTAGATCACTCTGGGTATCTGAAAAATATTAAATCATTCTAATCCCTGGACATGGAATATCACCACACCATTTATTAGTGTTTTTACAAATCTTCAGTATCTTTCGTCACTGTCTTATTGTTTTCAGTGTAGATTGTCCATCTCTTTGGTTAAATATATTCCTAAGTACTTTATTCTTTTGACGCTATTGTAAACGGGATGGTTTTCTTAATTTGTTCCTGGATAGTTCATTGCTAGTGTATTGAAATAATACTGATTTTACTAGGGTTATTTTGCATTCTGCAACATTACTGAATTCATTTGTTCTAACAGTTTTTGGGTGGGACCTTTAGGGTTTTCTATGTGCGGTATGTCATCCGCAACACAGAGATGATTTAACTTTTTCCTTTCTGTTTTGGATGGCTTTTTCCCCCTTGCCTAATGGTTCTGGCAAGGACAGATGTTGAATAGGAGTGATGAGAGTGTGCTCCCTTATCTTGTTGCTGATCTCATAGGAAAAGCTTTGAGCTTTGCACTGTTGAGTATGATGTTGGTCGTGGGCTTGTCACATATGGCCTTTATTATTATGTTCAGGTACGTTCCCTGTATTATCAGTTTGTCGAGAGTTTTTATTCTGAAAGGTGTTGAATTTTGTCAGATGCTTTTTCTGCACCTATCAAGGTGATCATACAATTTTTACCCTTCCCTCTGTTAGTGTGTTGCAGCACATTTATTGATTTGCATCTGCTGAACCAGCCTTGCATCCCAGTGATAAATCCTACTTTTAAGGTGCTGTTGAATTTGGTTTGCTGGGATTTTGTTGAGGATTTTTGCATCTATGTTCATCAGGGATACTGGCCTATAATTTTCTTTTTGTAAATGGCTTTATCTTGCTTGGGTATGAGGGTAATGCTGGCCATGTAGACTGAGTTTGGGGGTGTTCCTTCAGGTTCAGTTTTTTGGAAGAGTTTGAGAAGGATTAGTATTCTTTTTAAAAATGTTTGGTAGAAGTCGCCTGTGAAGCCACTTAGCTTGGGATTTTTCTTTGTTGGGAGGTTTTTGATTACTGCTTCAGTTGCTTTACTTGTTTCTTGGTCTGTTCAGATTTTTCTGCTTCTTCATTATTCAGTCTTGGTAGGCTGTATGTTTCTAGGAGTTTATCTGGTATTTGTATGTTATCTAAATTGTTGGTATATAATTATTGATAGTAGTCTGTTATGAACTTTTGTATTTCTGTGATATCAGTTGTAATATCTTCTCTTTTGTTTATAATTTTATTTGAGCTCTCTCCATTTTTTTCTTGGTTAGTGTAGCTAAATGTCAAATTTAGTTTTCTTTTCAAAAACCAACTCTTAGTTTTATTGATCTTTTCTATTGTCTTTCTAGTTTCCATTTTATTTATTTCTGCTTAACCTTTTTATGTCATTCCTTCTGTTGATTTTGGGCTTTGTTTTTTTCTCTTTTCTTGAGATGTAAAGTTATGTTGTTTATTTGAGATCTTTCATTTTTCTTAATGTAAGCATTTATCATTATAAACTTCTTAGAACTGCTTTTGCTGCATGCCATAAGTTTTGGGATGCTGCGATCCCATTTTTGTCTGTCTCAGGATACTTTTTTTTTTTCTGCATTTTTCTGAAGTTGGAAACGGGGAGGCAGTCAGACAGACTCCTGCATGCGCCCGACCGGGATCCACCCACATGCCCACCAGAGGGCGATGCTCTGCCCATCTGGGGTGTTGCTCTGTTGCGACCAGAGCCATTCTAGCGCCTGAGGCAGAGGCCACAGAGCCATCCTCAGCGCCCGGACCAACTTTGCTCCAATGGAGCCTTGGCTGCGGGAGGGGAAGAGAGAGACAGAGAGGAAGGAGAGGGGGAGGGGTAGAGAAGCAGATGGGCACTTCTCCTGTGTGCCCTGGCTGGGAATCGAACCCAGACTCCCGCACGCCAGGCCGATGCTCTACCACTGAACCAACCGGCCAGGGCCTCAGGATACTTTTTGATTTCTTCTTTGACCCATTAGTTGTTCAAGAGTGTTGTTGAATTTCCAAATATTTGAGAATTTTCTAATTTTCTTCCTGTTATTGATTTCCAGTTTCATGCCACTGTGGTTGGAAAACATATCAATGCAATCTACTTAAATTTAATACTTATTTTGTGGCCCAATATATGATCTAACTGGGAGAATGTTCCATGTCCTCTTGAGAAGAATTTATCTACTGCTATAGGGTGGGGTGATCTTTGTATGTCTGCTAGGTCCATTTGGTCTATAATGTTATTTAAGTCCACTGTTTCCTTATTGATTTTCTCTCTAGATGATTTATCCATTGCTGAAAGTGGGGCATTGAAGTCCCTACTATTATTGTATTGCTTTTTATTTCTCTCCAATTCTGTTAATATCTATTTGGGTGCTCCAGTGTTCGATACATATATATTTACAGTTGTCACATCCTGTTGATGAACTGACCCCTCTGTCATTATCTAGTGCCCTTCCCTATCTCTCCTGGTAGATTTTGACTGAAAGTCTAATTTGCCTGATCTAAATATAGTTACGTCTGCTCTCTCTCTCTCTCTCTTTTTTTTTTTTGTATTTTTCTGAAGTTGGAAACGGGGAGGCAGTCAGACTCCTGCATGTGCCTGACCGGGATCCACCCGGCATGCCCACCAAGGGGCGATGCTCTGCTCATCTGGGGTGTTGCTCTGTTGCAACCAGAGCCATTCTAGCGCCTGAGGCATAGAGCCATCCTCAGCGCCCGGGCCAACTTTGCTCCAATGGAGCCTTGGCTGCGGGAGGGGAAGAGAGAGACAGAGAGGAAGGAGAGAGGGAGGGGTAGAGAAGCAGATGGGTGCTTCTCCTGTGTGCCCTGGCCAGGAATCGAACTCGGGACTCCTGCACGCCAGGCCGACATTCTACCACTGAGCCAACCGGCCAGGGCTTACGTCTGCTCTCTTTTGGTTGTCATTTGCATGGAACATCTTTTTCCATCCTGTCACTTTCAGACTTTGTGTGTATCCTGAAAGCTAAGGTGAATCTCTTGTAGGCAGAATATTGTTGGTCTTGTTTATTTTCCTAAAAAATTTTTAAATAACTTCTTTTTATTTTTCAAATACAGTCGACATACAATTTTAGTTTCAGGTGTATAACCCAGTGATTATACATTTATATAACTTATAGAATGGGTCATCCTGATAAGTCTAGTACCCTCCTGACACCACACATAGTTATTACAGTCTCATTGACTGTGTTCCCTATGCTGTACTTGACATCTCCTTGACTATTCTGTAACTGCCAATCTGTACTTCTTAACCCCTTCACCTTGTTCACCCGTCCCCCCATCTCCCTTCCCATCTGGTGACCATCAAATGTTCTCTGAATCTGAGGCTGTTTCCGTTCTGCTTGTTTGTTTAGACTTCACACATAAGTGAAGTCATCTGGTGTTTGTGTTTCTCTGTCTGACTTATTTCACTCAGCGCAGTACCGTTGTTGCAGATGATTTCGTGCTTTTCTTATGGCTGAGTCGTATTCCATTGTATATGTGCACCACGGCTTCTTTATCCATTCATCTGTCGATGGGCACTTGCATTGCTTCCTTGTCTTGGCTATTGTAAATATCGTTGCAATAAACATATGGATGTATATGTTTTTTGGATTTGGTGTTTTGGGTTTCTTTGGATAAATAACCAGAAGTGGACTTGCTGGGTCCTTCTTTGTCCTTTGTTATATAGTTTTCATTTTAAAGTCTATTTTGTCCAGTATAAGTATTGCTACCCCAGCTTTTCTTTTCTTTCATTTCTATTTTCATGAAATAACTTTTTTTATCCCTTTACTTTTAGTCTGTAGGTATCTTTTGAGCTGAAGTGCATCTCCTGTAAATAGCATGGTAAGGGTCTTGTTTAGTCATCCATTCAGCTACCCATGTCTTTTGATTGGAGCATTTATTCTATTTGCATTTAAAATAATCATTGATCAATATGTATTTATTGCCATTTTATTATTTATATTTTTTTATCTCATTTTCCTTCTCAAAGAAAGCCCTTTAACATTTCATGTAATACTAGTTCAGTGGTAATGAACTCCTTTAGCTTTTTTTTATCTGGGAAGCTCTTTATATGTCCTTTAATTCCAAATGACAGCTTTGCTGAGTAGAGTAATCTAGGCCAGGGGTCCCCAAACTAAGGCCTGCGGGCCGCATGCAGCCCCCTGAGGCCATTTATTCGGCCCCCACCGCACTTCTGGAAGGGGCATCTCTTTCATTGGTGGTCAGTGAGAGGAGCACATTGAAATACTGGTCAGTTTGTTGGTTTAAATTTACTTGTTCTTTATTTTAAATATTGTATTTGTTCTCGTTTTGGTTCTTTACTTTAAAATAAGATCTGTGCAGTGTGCATAGGGATTTGTTCATAGTTTTTTTTTATAGTCTGGCCTTCCAATGGTCTGAGGGACAGTGAACTGGCCCCCTGTGTAAAAAGTTTGGGGATCCCTGATCTAGGCTATAGGTAGGCCCTGGCTTTTCATCACTTTATTTCTTGTCAGTCCCTCTGGCCTGTAGTTTCTGTTGAGAAATCAGGTGACAATCTTATGGGTGCTCCCTTGTAGGTAAGTTTTTCTCTTGCTGCTTTTAAGATTCTCTCTTTGTCTTTAAACTTTGGCATTTTAATTATGATGTGTCTTAGCGTGGGCCTCTTTGGGTTCATCTTGTGTGGGACTCTCTGTGCTTCCTGGACTTGTGTGTCTATTTCCTTCATTTTTTTTTTTCTTCAGTTCCTTGCTCTCTCCCCCCTTCTGGTACCCTATGATGTGAATGTTGGTAGACTTAGTCCCGGAGGTTCCTTAAACTAGCCTCACACTTCTGGATTCATTCTCTTTTTTGCTGTTCTGATTGGGTGTTTTCTGCTTCCTCATCTTCTGAATCGCTGATTTGATCCTCTGCTTCGTCTACTCTACTGTTGATTCTCTGTAATGTATTTTTCATTTCAGTTAGTATAACCTTTATTTTTGACTGGTTCTGTTTTGTTTTGTTTTCTATTTCCATTTTTATGTTCCTTTTCTCTTTGTTGAAGTCCTCACTAAGTGCATCTACTGTTCCCCTAAGTTCACTGAGCATCCTTACAGCCAGTGTTTGAACTCTGACGCTGGTAGACTGCTGAGCTCCATCGCTGGTTTGAACTCTGACGCTGGTAGACTGCTGAGCTCCATCGCTGGTTTGAACTCTGACGCTGGTAGACTGCTGAGCTCCATCGCTGGTTTGAACTCTGACGCTGGTAGACTGCTGAGCTCCATCGCTGGTTTGAACTCTGACTCGGGTAGACTGCTGAGCTCCATCGCTGGTTTGAACTCTGACTCTGGTAGACTGCTGAGCTCCATTGCTGGTTTAGTTCTTTTTCTGGAGTTTTGTTCTGTTCTTTCATTTGGGACATGTTTCTTTGTCTCTTAATTTTTGACTATTTCCCGGTGTTTGTTTCTGTGGGTGAGGTTAAGCTGTTATGTTTCCCAGTGTTGGCAGAGTGGCTTTGTGCAGTGGGTGTCCTGTGGAGACCAGTGGCACAGCCTCTCTGGTCCCTGAGCAGGGCGCTCCAGGTGTGTCCCATGTGAGCTGTGCAGCCTGCTGTGGTAGTTGAGCCTTGATTGCTGTTGGCACGTCAGTGGGAGGGACTTAGCTCCAGGCCAATTGGCTGTGAGGACTGGCCCCTGGGGAGGAGCTGCTGCACAGGGGCTGCCCACACGGAGCCGCTATTTACATCAGACTCGGGTGCCTGCAGAGTCTGCCCCTGACTGTGCGTGTCACTTGTGGAGGAGGTTGAGTGGTGCTACTACGTGGTCTGAAGCTGTCTGCCTGGTGTGCTGGCTCTGGGGCCTCCTGGGAGGTGCAGGCCAAGGTCTGCCTGTGCCCTGCCCTGGGGCACCCAGAGTGAGGTACTGAGTGATCTGCAGATGGCTGTTACTTGTGCTGGGCTTGGAGGTGCCCAGGAGAGGCCAAGCTGCAAACCAGGGTTGGTTCCTGCTAGTGCCAGGCCTGGGGCTACTTAGCAAAAGGTACGGGGCACACCAGTGCCAGATGCTGTTTGTTTGAGAGATTTTAGGCTCAGTCTATAGCATGAGCCAACACAGGAGGTTTGTATGGGAAGGCTGCTGGAAACAGCCTCAGTGGACCAGAAAAGTTAGGTGGGCAGGGTCTCAGGGAATCACCAGGGTGGGATGAATAATGGGAGCCAGCTTGATGGAGCCTCAGACATGTCTCCTGCCTGCCCCTGCGGGGGCAGGGCTCAGCGGAGGAACAAAGGCCTCTGCCAGCATGTCTCTCTGGAATAAAGCTGCCCCGCCAGCCCTTGCCTCAAAGCCAGACAATTCGGTGTGGCCCTGGTGCCCTTTGAGCTGCTGCTCGGCACCGGGACTCAGAGTGAGTGAGTGAGCAAGTGAATGAAGTACGTCTGTGTGTGGGCCCTTTAAGAGGAGCTGCCTGGGACTCCAGCAGCCCTCCTCTCCCTCAGCCTCCATCCCTGCTGGTTTTCTGCCAGAAGTTATGGGGACTTCTCTTCCCAGCACTGGAACTGTTGTTAACTAATTTATTGGCATGTAGCTGTTAATGGATTTCCCTTGTAATTCTTTTTACTTTTTTTTTTTTTGTATTTTCTGAAGCTGGAAACAGGGAGGCAGTCCGACAGACTCCCGCATGCGCCCGACCAAGATCCACCCGGCATGCCCACCAGGGGGCGATGCTCTGCTCATCTTGGGGTGTTGCTCTGCCACAATCAGAGCCATTGTAGCGCCTGAGGCAGAGGCCACAGAGCCATCCTCAGCGCCCGGGCAAACTTTGCTCCAGTGGAGCCTCGGCTGCGGGAGGCGAAGAGAGAGACAGAGAGGAAGGAGAGGGGGAGGGGTGGAGAAGCAGATGGGAGCTTCTCCTGTGTGCCCTGGCTGAGAATCGAACCTGGGACTCCCGCCCGCCAGGCCCACGCTCTACCACTGAGCCAACCGGCCAGGGCCTGGATCTTGTTTTTTAATCCATTCAGCTACTGCGTGTGTCTTTTGACTTGGAGAATTTAATTGATTTAAACTTAAAGGAATTATTGATAAGTAAGGATATATTGTTGCTGTTTCGTTCATTGTTTTCTGAAAGTTTTGTAGTTCTTTTGTTCCTATCTTCCTCTATGGTTTGATGATTTTTTTATTGGTGTTACAGTATACTTGGACTCCTTTATCTTTTGTCTATTTGTAGCTTTTGTACCTTATTCTGTTAATATAGTGTATTACATTAATTGATTTTCAGATGTTAGATCAACTTTGCTTGGGATAAACTCCACTCCGTCATGTTGTGTAATACTTTCTATATGTTGCTGGACTTAGTTTGATAGAATTTTGTTTAGGGTGTTTGTATGTATATTCATTAGGAATATGAGTATTTTTTCCCTTGTGATGTCTTTGTGTGGTGTTATATCAGGATAATACTGGTCTAGTTGAGTGAGTTGGGAAGTATTCTTTCCTTTTGTATTTTTTCAGAGTTTGTAAAAAAAATATATATATTTTTTAAATGTTTGGTAGAATTTACCAGTGAAGCTAATTGGGACTGGGCTCTCCTTTCTTGGTAGTTTTTGAAATTACTAATTCAATTTCTTTACTTGTTATAAATCTAGTCAAAATTCTATTTCTTCTTGAGTCAACTTTTGGTAGTTTGTGTCTTTCTAGGAATTCTCCTGTTTTATCTTTGTTAACTAGTTTATTGGCATGTAGTTGTTAATAGATTCCCTTGTAATTCTTTTTACTTAAAAAAAAAACCGTTTTTATTGAGTTTATAGAGAAGAAGGGATGGAGAAGAAAGAGAGAGAGAGAAACATCAATTTGTTGTTCCACTTATTTATGCATTCCTTGATTAACTCTTGTATGTGCCCTGAGGATTAAACCCGAAACCTTGACATGTTGAGACAATGCTCTAATCAGCTAAGCTACCCAGACAGGGCTGTTTTTACATTTCTTTCCTTCTTTTTTTCTTTTTTCTTTTTTTTAAATTAAGTGAGAAGTGGAGAGGCAGAGAGACAGACTCCTGCATGCACCCTGACCAGGATCCACCTGGCAAGCCCTCTATGGGGTGATGCTCTGCCCATCTGGAGCCACTGTTCTGTTGCTCAGCAACCAAGCTATTTTAGTACTTGAGTTGAGGCCATGGAGCCATCCTCAGCGCCTGGGGCCCCTTGCTCAAACCATTCAAGCCATGGCTATGGGAAGAGGAGGAGGAGGAGTAGGAAGAGACACACACACAGAGAGAGAGAGAGAGAGAGAGAGAGAGAGAGAGAGAGAGAAACGGGAGGGAAAGGGGTGGAGAAGCAGATGGTCACTTCTCCTGTGTGCTCTGACTGGGAATTGAACCTGGGACTTCCACATGCTGGGCCAATGTTCTACTGCTGAGCCAACCGGCCAGGGACCTTTTTACTTTAAAATTAATTTTTCTTGCCCTGGCCAGTTGGCTTAGTGGTAGAGCGTCGGCCTGGCATGCAGGAGTCCCGGGTTCAATTCCTGGCCAGGGCACACAGGAGAAGCGCCCATCTGCTTCTCCACCCCCCCTCCTTCCTCTCTGTCTCTCTCTTCCCCTCCCGCAGCTGAGGCTCCATTGGAGCAAAAAGATGGCCTGGGTGCTGGGGATGGCTCCTTGGCTTCTGCCTCAGGTGCTAGAGTGGCTCTGGTCGCAACAGAGCAACTCCCCGGATGGGCAGAGCATTGCCCCCTGGTGGGCATGCCGGGTGGATCCTGGTTGGGCGCATGCGGGAGTCTGTCTGGCTGTCTCCCCGTTTCCAGCTTCAGAAAATTAAAAAAAAAAAATTTTAATTTTTCTTTTTACATGAAATATTCCAAACTCACAGAAAAGAATGGGCAAGAATAAAGAACTTAACTGTCCATAAATAAATGTTAATATTTTTTCTAGTTGGCTAGACTTCTAGATTCAGTGTTAATTGAAGCGTACTTTACACCTTCCACAATCTAATTTCTTTCCAGAAGCATTGTGAATCTTGATATTGACATGAATTGTTACTACCCGTATTATTATACTTTATAATCTTTGTGTATAGAAAAATACGCAGCATTAATGTTTTATTGTTGCGACACCTTAGTTGTTCATTGATTGCTTTCTCATATGTGCCTTTATGGTGGGCCATCAGCAGAGTGAGTAACCCCTTGCTTGAGCCAGTGACCTTGGGTCCAATCTGGTGAGCCTTGCTCAAACCAGATGAGCCCTTGCTCAAGCTGGCGACTTCGAGGTCTTGAACCTGGGCCCTCCGCGTCCCAGTCCAACGCTCTATCCACTGTGCCACCGCCTGGTCAGGCCACAGCATTAATGTTTTAAAATGTTACTTGAATTATGTAGGCTTTATGCTATACTTTTCTTCCCCTCAGCATTTTATTGCAAGTTTCTTTTACACTGTCTTATTAGATTTAATTCATTTATGTCACTTGCTGTTTAAACCTTCAAATGAAAGACAAATAAAAGGCAGATGGGTAGTGTCCAGTGTCTGCTTTATCAGTGCTTCAGTGCTAATTCTTGCAAGTGACTGGCTGTGTGTATGTGTGTCTGTCTCAAGGATATATATATATACCAAAAATGTTGAACTGCTACAGAATTTGTATCTTCAATTTTGCTAGACATTTTAAAATTGTTCTATGACTGTGACTCTTGGGGTTTGGGGTGTGCTCAGGTGGCTACAGAAGTCCCAGCCTAGACAGGCAATGTTCCATAATGAGTCATTGTGTATGGCCGGTCACTGGGGTTCATTTAAGGTGCCCTAGACTTGTTACCCAGGTTCTGGTTGGAGTTAAGCTTGTACAAGCTGTGATATGGACGCTCTCTTTTGGGGGAGGGAGGGGGGAGAGACAGGAAGGGTGAGACAGGAGAAGAGAGATTAGAAGCATAACCTGTAGTTCCTTTACTTTAGTTGTTCACTGAGTGCATCTCATATGTGCCTTGATGGGGGGGGAGTGGAGGGGCTCAAGCTGAGCCAGTGACCCCATGCTCAAGCTAGTCAGTGACCTTGGGCTTCAAGCCAGCGACCTTTGGTCTCAAACCAGCAACCCTGGGGTTATGTCAGTGATCCCATGCTCAAGCCAACAAACCCATACTCAAGCCGGTGACCTTGGGGTTTTGAACCAGGGACCTCAGCATTCCAGGTTGACGCTCTATCCACTGCACCACCACCAGTCATGCAGTAATGTGGATGCTCTTAATCATCTGTGTAGTTACTTTTTAAAACATGTGAGATTGAAGAGACTGGAGAGGCATCGAGTTGGGATGAACTTCATGACTGACATGAATTAAGCCAGCCAATTTGTTGAATTTGTAATGTATTTGAACAAAGAGGAAAACTTGTATGTACTGAGTGTACTGAAATGGTCAGGGTTCTGAGCTTGGTCTCAAATTCACGTTCTTCCTCCTTTGTAATTGTCAAGCAAGTCATTTCCCCTTCTGTCTTTAGTTGCCACGTCTGTGAAACGGGGTATTAATAAGACTTCCTAGTTCATAGCCTTACAGCTAAGTGAGGTTATGCATATAAAGTGTTTGGCATGGGGCCTGTCATCTAGCAGCACTTAGTAAATCCGCTGCTTCTGTATCCTTCTGTCTCAATGCCATTCCATTTCCTTGCTACTGTGTGCCAGGAACATGGGGAGAAGACCTTTATTTGGTCTTCCTAGTGTAGCTTCTGTAGCTCTAGTGAATGGGACATCCTGGTCAACGTTCCAGGTTAATAAACAATTTAAAGAAAATAAGGGTACTTATTTAATTAGCTTTACAGACCTTTCTTAGTGCTTCAAGAAGTCTTGTACTGACACCACTGTAGCTCACTCTGTCTAGCGAATTCCTGTGCAGACAGCTTCGTCAGCCCTCTGCCTGATCAGACCTGGACTCCACCTGGCTGTGGTGAGGAAACCCAACAAGCGCTCAGAGGCTTATATTTGAGTCTCTGATGGGAAACACTTTAAATTCTTAGGTATCAATCTGGATAAATAAAAAACCCCTCCTTACCATCAATCAAAAACTTCAGCTTTGGACAGGACAGTGCCAACATCTGGAGGCGTGAGTTTCCTGTCTGCGGAGCACAGCAGGAGTACACAGGAGTCACCATCCCCGGGGCCGTGCATGGTTCCCTCCGGGATGACGTCACGCAGTTGTGGCCAAGGGAGGAGGAATTCAAAAAGTTGATGAATGTCCTTGTTTTATGTCTAATGATACAATGTGGCTTTAGTTTTAATAACTTGTCATGAAGTCAGCAGAAGAGAGCCAGGATATCGGGATGAAGTTTCTGCCTGAGAGTTAATATCCATCAGAAATGGAAGATAAGCTGTGTGTGTGTGTGTGTGTGTGTGTGTGTGTGTGTGAAGGAACGGTCACTAGGTGACTTAGGAAATCTTCAGGATATGTGACATAAGAAACTTGGTGACATTTAGTTCACATGTACCCTAAAGTTGGTCTTGCCTTTTAGTGTAAGTGGCCCAGCTGTCATTCATGTCAGTTATCACTAAGTGTGTGGATGTCCTGCATTTACAATGGCTTCGGTATTTACCTCAGTTCTAGAGCACACTGCTGTAGAGGGTTATTCAGATGCTAACGGATGACTGTGTTCAAGATCTGAAAAGCTTTCGAAGGCCCTGCATTAATGGAAACAATTATCTACAGACGCTCCCAAGTCTTCCAAGGACTGGGACCCTTAAACGCCCGCTTCTCTTACCCAGACTGTCTCAGCACTTCTTGCCTGGATTGTCCTGCCGAAGCTGCGTGCCAGCATCTGGCCCCCGGCCTGGAACAGGGGGCCTCACCTGCACCTAAGTGTCCTTAACTTTGACCTCACCCAGGCCGCTTTCTCTGCTTGGAAGTTCCCTCCACGTCCTAGTGCCGTCTCTTCCAGCTCAGTCCCTTCCCGAGCTCCCTCTGACATCCTTTTCTCCCCTAGGGGTAATGTCCACATTTTCTATCCCCAAGGGCAGGATCTTGGCTGGTGACAGAGGATGTTACAAATGGTTTAGCTCCTTGAAGCATCATTTCCCTACTGGTCTGTTGAGGCTGTTCTCTTGGCCTCTAAATGTCACGGATAATGAACATTTTGTTGTATTTAGGTAATCAGTGATCTTTCCTTTCTCTCTTCCTATGGTCGATACAACACCCATTTTCCTAATCAGATATTGATATGAAAGTTATGTTATTTCATCAAAGCATGGAGGAAAATATATATAATAGTATTCTCAAAACGATTTCACTTATGGGCTTTTGAGTTGAAAATTAAATGCCATCTTACCAAAATAATACTCTGTAAAAACACCTCACAGGTGCTTTTGAAACTCGGCTAAATTGAAGGATTATGGTGGTTTTTCAGGAATTTTATTGGAGTTGCACTTATTACAATCAAAGGGTGAGTCAGTCCTCTCCGAGCATGTATTTGTCAACCCTGAGGGGGAACTATGGATTAACCACGTCTTCCGCTTGGTCTTTCCTTATCATCGGAAGAAGGAACATTATTTCGGTGTAAATTTTGTCATGTTCAAGTTCAGTAAGTACCTGTTTCTGTTCTATGTCCCCGGTCCTGGAGGAGGGGGCTCACTTGATGTGTGATCTACAAAACCCACCTTGAGTCCACCTGTTTAGTGTGGTGACTAGCTGTGACATGTGTTCTAAAGGCAGGGACTCCTCCCAAAACCCCCACCCTGCAGGTCTGCAGTGGCTCTTCCGGTCCACAGGGCGATCTTGTCTCTGCAGAGCAACAATCAGTACATCAAAACGTTTTTTATTTGAGACACAAAAATGCAAAATTGCTGAGATATCAAACATTTTCCGATCCGCTACAATACTGCCACTATGTACAAAAGATCTGATGATAAATGCGTACACATATAAAAATACAGTATGCATTACCTATGTACAGTACATGTGCAAAACGCATGGCATTCAAACTTGATGTGGAATTGACTGCAGGGGTGCAAACAGCAAATACAAAGGCATCATGGTTTCTCTTTTAAAAAACAACATAAAGGCAATACATGAATGGACCCCCGATTGCCATAATTTTTTGTTTCTTAAATGAGTGCTTTGATAAGCAGGGCTCTGTAGATTGGTATCTTTCTCCTTTTTTTTTTTTCATAAAATGAGATGCTAAGACGTATTGTGACAATGAAAATAAGAGAAACATCTATCATGTTGCATTTCTATTGCAAGCAAGGAAAGAAAACTAGTTTGTACGTAAAAAGGAAAAAACTTTGTATTACTACTAAATACGTACTATTCCTAAGCCAACAAAAACAAATCTATACTATTTTACATGAAAACAAGAGAAATATCTACACCTTTGTGAAAATGATAACCTTAAATGGATAATACCTTTTTGGGACTGATTTTTGAGATCTCACTAGTCTCACACTTTAAATAAAAAGTGCCTCCTTTTGGCAAATACTTGGCAATGCCTTTGGTTCCTTTAGAGCAAGTTTGCATTACTATTGGTTACTTGAGGTGAAGTCCTTTTGGTAGATACTAAACCCTTTCCTAAACGCTTCTTCCTACCAATCAGCGAGATTTCTTACAGCATAATGTAGAGAGGTAATTGTTACAAGTCTCGGTGATTCTATGAATTTGGTTAAAGCTTTGTCTTAGTAGTTGGCACAAAGCTCTGTTAAACACGACAGCTGTGTTGATATCGCCAATGATACATTTTCTCTGATTCCAGACAGCACCTTGTAGATCTGAGATTGCCATCCTGTTGTCAAAAACCGGTAACGTTTTTCCGTAATGATTCACAGAGCAATGTGTTTGTGTGGAGGGTTGGAGCGCTTTTGTAAACATGTGCAGCTTTTGAATTACAGGCCTCATGTCAAAGATTTCTGGAAGAAACCCTTTGCAATGATGCATTTCCTCAAACACTGAAAGGGGGGAAACGGGAAAACCTAGTGCCATGCGGACAGGGTCACTTCCCACAGAGAAGTGTAGCTGGGAAGATCGTTGAGCAAGATACCTAAAATTTGAAAAAGAATTATTACATCTGAATTATTTTCCAGTTTTGACTGAAGCCACTTAAACGATTAGCTGAAATGCAGGTAGGATGCTCTCCAAATACACACCTGCGCTCCCGGAAGCCGTGTTCCTCGGTAAACCTCACCTTCCAGTTAGTGTTTTTTGATAATCTGTGCTAATTCTGTGGCCTCCAGGGCAGTGGGCAGTGTTTGGTATTCTGCTGTCACCTGTGGCACGTTGGTCGTGCCGGACGGCAGAACAGAGGGTTGGTTGTGGTCGTGGTTCAGGGACCTGTGCTGCTCTGGAGCTGCCCCCCCCACCCCCCCACCGGCTGATAGCGGCTTGGGTGAGGCTTGGCCAGGTGGCCCTGGGAACGCTGCCGGCGTGCTTGACCGCTTCCCTAGGGCCTCCTGTGTGGGTGGTCAGCAGAGGGCCTGTCCTGTCACTGGTGGGGACAGCTGTTTTGTCAGCTGTTGAGGCTGGCTTCAGCCTGGGAATTTGGAAAGGGTCGAGGAAAGCTGTGTGGCCTGGAATGGTCTGGGACTGAGGGGAGAGAAAGCCGGAGTCGGCTCTGGTGACCAAGTGGACAGAGCACGCTGCCGACACCGCCCAGTGTCTGCCGACGGCACAGTTCGGTGGCGCTGTTGCTGTGACGGCCCACCACAGGCGGCAGTGTGGAGGAGACACCAGACTGCTTTTGCCATGGTTCTTAAGCTGCACTTCTGAAAGTGTCAGTGGCATGGGCCACAGAACTGTGCAGTTTTTAAAAAGGAAATTTAAATAAGATCTCTTTAGTGTTATAAAAATATTCATATAAAACAAACACAAATAGTATCTGAACGAGAAATTCCACGAATTCAGAATACATCTATGTACAAATACGTGGCAAATACTATACAGTAGATTGCACATTTCAGGAAAAACACTAGACTGTGAACCACTAGCACTGTCCCTAAGGTTTCCTGGTACATGCTTTGCTGAAATGTACAAGATGACCACATACCCCCGCACTTCCAAAGGCTGTGGAAGCTTTGGTATAACTTTCTGTGCATCCACCCCAAAGACACGGCCTGATACCTATTTACACTAGAAAGGTAAGCTTGATTCTACTGTTTCTGGAATATTTAGGGATATAAGACTAGATGTGAGATAACGTTTCCAGGAGTTGTTTTCTTGGCAATAGAACGTTCTACAAGACAACGTGCAGCAGTGCCCCCTCCAGACTCCACACGTGCATCCTGAAAACCCGAGCGGCTGTTCTGACTTTAATGGCCGTGAACTCACCTCCAACAATAACAATACTCCTCTTCAGTAAACACACACCTTTCCTGTTGTATTTCTCTCTAAACACACTTAGAGGAGCCTTGATTACAGACTCATCTTTGGTCACGTGCCCCGCGGCACACAGTCTGTCCCCACTCTGACCCGGAACACACAGCTGGGACCCTGGGGAGCAGCACAGGTGCCCGCCTGCTGCTCAGACGGGGGGAATGGCCCCGCGGAAAGGGGCGAGGGGGTGGCTGGTAGACTTAGTAACCAGAGACTCCTGCCATTTAAAGGAAATGCTGGTACGTAAAGGTCCGAACACGTGTGTAAAGCGGGCACGAGCAGCGTAGTCAGAAGAGAGCAGGCTAACGAGATGGCGTTCTTTGCACCACAGTGTGTGTTTCTGGAGAGCAGCCTTCCTGTCACGTGTTTCAAACCCTATTTTCAAAAAGCAATAAGGGACCTGAGGGCTGGGAGACCATTGTGTACACAGCTTGGAAAGATGGAATAAAAGGGACTCAATAGGAGTCAACAACACTACCTGTTCAGCTGCCTCCCACAGTCCCACTGCTGTTTGGAGCTAATAGCCATTTAACTCTGATAAATATGATGCTTAAATCCAAGTATGGACCAGATAAGCTCCAGACAAACCCATCGCTAAGACCTGCCCTAAGAAAGTGCCTTTCTAAGCTCACAGCCCTGCCCCCAGAGACAGCCCTTCTGAAAGGCAATGTCCCCAAGATGCACATCACGCCCAAGACGGTAGCATTCCCCTGCTGGGCGTGGTCAGCTGGCCGCGTTCTGGATTCCCTGCGTTGGGTCACCGTTTTCTAAACAATGAAACTACTCATCACAGACCCCACTGAGCCTTGAACCATTCAGAAGCACTTTCAGGGCGGGAAGTGCCAGTTAACAGAGGGCTCCAGTGTTCTGGGCGACTGAATTCTGGAAAAATGGATTTTTCTTACATGTAGTAAAATTTACAAACTGAAATAAAAATGTAAAATAAGATCAGCTCTTTGGGAAAACACAAACCCAGAAGTGATTCACAAATTCTTTCCAAATAATGGATCAGGTTGCCTCTACATTGTCACTGTGGGAACAATCACCGCAGAATGACCCAGAGGAAGCTACCTGACCCTGGGCTTACACAGGTGAGGTGGAGAGCACGAATAATAGATAATGTTATTTAATAAAAACCTCCACACTTTTTGGTAGATTTCATTATTTTTTCAGTTATATACATTATGTCATATATTTAAATGACTAGTTTGAAATCATTTTGGAAATCTTGTGATAGTTGGCATTTTAGAAACTTCTTAAGAAACTACTCAAAAATGTGATAACTTTTTGTCTCTATAAAAAAGCTAATGAAATCTCCAGTTTTTCAATCTTCAGCTTGATATACAGTGAGAGCTCAGGCGCGCCATCTAGTGCCACGCCCGCAAGCGATGACCCGGGTAAGCGACAGAGAAGGGGCGGCCAGAGCCGGGCACGCTGGCGGCAGTCTAGCCTGGACCCGTGCTGGGAATGTCCTGCGAACAGTCTCCCTTGCCTTCGCTTTGCAACTCACTGGCTCAGAAAGGCATTTCACACTAAAGCCTTTTCTTGGTTCTTTGAGATGGGTCTGGTTACCTGAAAGTTCTTAAAACACGGAAATACACGTGGCTCAGGTATCTAGAAATATTCGAGTGATTAACAGTAGGGCCAATTCCTTACCCCAATGCAGGCTGTACAAATCCCAACATAGAGTGCACATATGAGTGTCTAATGTATACATTAAATCTCATCAACCCAGAGGGTTGCTACCAGAATTTTCAGTGTTATCAATAGACCTGGACTTTTTACAGGGGGGTGGCTGATGAAAAAGTATTTTGTAGACATCGTCTTGTCTAGTAAAAGAACTTTCACTTAAATGTAAATTTGGAAATCTAAAATAAGATCCCAAAAATCACAAAAGGAACTACAACACACAGAAAATTACATTGGTTTCTGAATGGAAGCAGAAGAGTCCAGCCGGGAGCTGCCGCGGGCCTGGCTGGTGCGCTGGCTGCCTGGCCCCGCTGGCCTCCTGCCCTCAGGCCGGGCGCAGGCCGCTTAGAAATGCACGTGCGGTGGCCTCTCACCTCCCTTCCGGCAGTCTTTTAGTTTAGGGCCTGAAAGTGACCTCAGAGGTGTAAATGTCGTGGACCACCAGAGAATCCTCACGTCATTATCCTGCGTCATTATGTTTTCATCTGAAGGTACTTTTCATTCTTTACTGAAGTCTGGAGGAATAGATGAGTCTTCTTTGACTAGTGATTTTTCATAAGGCCCTGTGCTATATTCAACTGCAGACATTCACTGCTGGATGCAATGAAATGTTCTCAAACTTGGGTTTCCAGGCTGTAACCACCTATCCATTCTTTCCGTGACCACGTATTTTCATTGCAACAATGCAACTATGATCTGTCTCTAAAAACTGACCTTTTAGAATCATCTTCATGGTCTTAAACCTCATGAACTGAGAGGAGAAACCTGTGACATTAGTCCCAGGGCAACGGCAGGTCTTGTGGATCTAGAAAGTCAGCAGAGAACATACTCGGAGCAGTGGCGCTGAGCGGAGTGAGCCCCGATGACGTGTTGGGCATGGTGATGTCTAACCACTCCATGTTGTCCAAGTTTGAGTCAGAGAGGTCAAGTGACAGACAGGGAGTACTGGCAGCAAACTGGGCCTCGGACGTTTCCATGGGTGAGTGAGAATGGTCCAGCACGCCTGAGTGGCTCAGCAGATCATTCTGGAGATCTTCGATCAGAGAGAAGGGCTCTCTGTCCTCACTGCTGCTTTGGAGTGGAGTAATTTCATTGGCTGAAGGTAAAGTTCCATCCAAGAAAGCTTCTAGTTGGTTCTCTAAGCTGGCAGATAAACTGCTCATAGGTTCTAAGGATATGGGTGGTGCCATTTGCACTTGGGGTGGTGGCCGGGACACCACTGTGTTGACCGGCATTGTAGTGATGCTAGCTGTCACTGGTCTCATTTTGGAAATAGGAGAAGGTTCTTCCTTTATAGGAAGGGAAATCTCTGTGCAAAAGAACATAATTAGTAAGTAAAGATTTACTATTTAAAGCTTTTATTAATTAGAAAGACACTTATTTTGCTATTTTGAGATGACTTAATACAGTCTTAGAGATAAGAGAATGCTATTGGTTTTTGATAACTCTTAGAATGATGGATCATTTAAATAAACATGTATAACAGTTTAAAAGATTTTCAATTCATTTTAGTAAGAGTAAGCATTACTAGCAATTCTGTCCCAGCAGGTAGGAATGGATGGTTCTAGCTTCGCTGATCGCTGGGTCCTGTTCTCAGTCACTCTGGACTTGAGCCGGGGCCCTCCTTACTCTGTGCCACGCATCTGCTCCCAGCAGCACCCCTCCCTGAAGCGAATGTGGGCATGGACATCCTCAATATCATCGAAGAGCTAATTATATATATATTTTTTTATCATTGTAGTTGAACTCTGTGCCCAGTTTAGCCATATACATTCTATATAAAGTTCTGAAAAGATATAATGCCGTCTTATGTCATTTTGGAATTAAAGCAAACACATGACTCTTTTAACCTTATTTAACATCATGTGGATCATCCTATTTTTCTCACTTTTTTATCTTGTTTTTTGAGTTTATATAAAATCTTGAGAATTTGGTAATGTCCTAAGAAGCACTATTTATGTATTATTCCTCACTACATCAAACAACAGATTAATGGACCATCTGCTATAGATACCAGTGTTCACTTAGCTACATATATTTTAAGAAGTATCTTTTTCACTGTTATGAGTATCTGATTTGGTTTTATGTATCTGCAGATACACTAAACAAATGACTTATAACAGCTCTTACAACTCAGTGACTGCAACGCCAACAGGATAGACAGGTGCGAGAACACTGAAGATTTGATTCCTCTAGGTCAACTGTCAATTGTGTGAACTGTGGGTGTTTTAAGGACAGTTTGTTACTTTTCATCAACTGGAAGTCATCTCTAGAAATTTTATTTTTATTTTTAAAATTTTATTTTTTTTAGAGAGACAGAGAGACAGAAGGGAGAGAGGGGAGAATCATCAACTTGTTGTGGCACCTTAGTTCACTGATTGCTTCTCATATGTGCCTTGACGGGAGTGGGGAGATCAAGCTGAGCTAGTGACCCTTTGCTTAAGCCAGTGACCTTTGGGCTCAAGCCAACGACCATGGGGTCATGTCTATGATCCCATGTTCAAGCCAGCGACCCCGAGCTTAAGCTGGTGAGCCCGTGCTCAAGCTGGCAACCTCAGGGTTTCAAACCTGGGTCTTCTGTGTCCCAGGCCAATGCTCTATCCACTGCGCCACCGCCTGGTCAGGCTTTCTCTAGCTTTCTTTTTTTCTTTTTTTTGTATTTTTCTGAAGTTGGAAACAGGGAGGCAGTCAGACAGACTCCCGCATGCGCCCGACCGGGATCCACCCAGCATGCCCACCAGGGGGTGATGCTCTGCCCCTCTGGGGCGTCGCTCTAGCGCCTGAGGCAGAGGCCACGGAGCTGTGCCCAGCGCCTGGGCCAACTTTGCTCTAATGGAGCCTTGGCTGCAGGAGGGGAAGAGAAAGAGAGAAAGGAGAGGGGGAGGGGTGAAGAAGCAAATGGTTGCTTCTCCTGGGTGCCCTAGTCGGGAATCGAACCTGGGACTTTCACACACTGGGCTGATGCTCTACCACTGAGCCAACCAGCCAGGGCCTATACTTATTTTTAAGGCTACATAAGCTGAGACTGAGATTGCCTTGATTTTGTGTGTGTGGTTTATGTTCCTTTTCTCTTTTTAAGATGAGCCATTGTAAAACTTAAGATTTTTCAACTGTATGTAGAAAGTATTTTAGAATTGCTTTTGAATATTAATAAAGTTACTAGACCCCAAGAGAGGTGACTTGGTGGTTACAAAATTAACTCAGGAATGGGGATATTTTTATCCCGTTGCAATAACACACAACAGATGGAACCAGTTTTGAAGTTTTCAATGTGGAATTTAAATCTGGTTTTACTTTGCTATTTTGAGACGGTTTGTCTTTTTCTAATATTTTAACCTGAACAATGGCTTTTCCTCCATTTATAAGTTGTTTTAATGACCTAAATATAACAGATTTTAAAACAGCAACCAGTTAGAATGAGAAGAGTGTGAGCTTTAGTGGAAAACTTCCATAAACCTGTGATAAGGGCTTAGGGGTCTGGTGTGACGTTTGACCTACCTCCACTCTTAATGAGGATATCAAAGAGGTCGTCCATCTGCTGACTGTGTGCACTGGAGACCTACAACCGAGGAGAATATAAATTATTTTCTTTCATACAAAGCTGGAACTGGGAGCACCAAGGGACCTTACAGAACATGTAGTTTTAATCAGTCATTTGATAATTTTGAAAGCACTGAGGTCTCCTGAGGAGTGAAATCATTTATCCAAAGTGTTAGAGCTGGTTAGCTGACAGAGCAAGAATGGGCTCATCCCCAGCTCTGCTGACTTGTGCACTGACTGCATTTTGAGAGGCTTCTCATACTTTCTTTTAAAAATGTCTTAATTCACTTGCACTTTGGTAAAAGTATAAGGTATGTATAAAAGTGACCATGCTATATTTTTTCAGCTTTATGACAGTAACCTGACATACAGTAAATTGCAGTTATTTATCTGAAGTATACAATTTGGTAAGATTTGACATGTATACACCCACAGAATAATCGGCAAAATCAAGCTAATGAATGTTCCACTGCTGCCGGTTTCCTCACACGCCTGTGCGACAGTATCATTCCCAGGCAACACCGATTCATTTCATGAAAGATTAGTTTACATTTTCTAGAGTCTTACATAAGTGGACTCATAAAATATGTACTTTTTCTGATGGTGGGGAGGTGGCTTCTTTCCACTCCGCATGATTTTGAGGTTTATCCATGTTGTAGATTACACCTTAGGAATGACTAGTTCATTCCTTTTTATTGCTGAGAAGTTTCTTTGTAAGAATCAGAAGTTTGTGTGGTTTTTTTCCAGATTTTGGCTATTACATATAAAGCTGCTTGAACATTTGTGTACAAGTTTTTGTATAGACTTATGCTTTCTTTTCTCTTGGATAAACACCAAGGAGTGGAATGACTGGCAGGGTAGTAGGTATGTTTAATTTTTAAAGAAATGGCTGTTTTCCAAAGCAATTGCACCAGTTTACACTTCTACCAGCAACATATGAGGCTTCCAGTGGCCCCACACTCTCTTCAACATTTGGTACAGTCATTTTAATTTTAGACATCTAACACTTTGAGTAGTATGAACGTTCATGTACATCTTCGAGTCTCCTGACCATCCAGAGTACGATCATACCTGTACGATGGCAACATTAAAAAAAGGCAAATGTGGCTCTGGCTGGTTGGCTCAGCAGTAGAGCGCTGGCCAGGCATGTGGATATCCCAGGTTCGATTCCCGGCCGGGGCACACAGGAGAAGCGCCCATCTGCTTCTCCACCCCTCCCCCTCTCCTTCCTCTCTGTCTCTCTCTTCCCCTCCCGCAGCCAAGGCTCCATTGGAGCAAAGTTGGCCCGAGCACTGAGGATGGCTCCATGGCCTCTGCCTCCCGGTGCTAGAATGGCTCTGGCCACAAGGGAGCAACACCCCAGATGGGCAGAGCATCATCTCCTGGTGGGCATGCCAGAGTCTGTCTGACTGCCTCCCCGCTTCTATCTTCAGAAAAAAAAAAGTGAAAATCTTCTCTTTATTCTTTCTTTTATTATAGTTGTCTGAAGTTTTAAGTATAAATAAATGAAAACTCAAATCAGAAAAAAAGGCAAATGTATGTTCTTCTTGTTTCCATAAATTGGTTATCAAACAAACACGATTTTAAGTTAATAAAACTGTAACTAGAACTAATTTCATTTTTTGGGAAAAAAACAACTCACTCCTGGGGGTCAGCGAGCATGAAAAATACTCACTACTCAAAGGGCTAAAGCTGTGGAGTTCACGTGCCTCTGCTTAATGACTCGATGCTGGGCATCTTTTCATGTGCTTGTTTGCCATACATACAATCTTTGGTGATGTCTGTTCAAACCCTTTGCCTACTCCAGACTTCTTATGCTTACTATTTTTATGGTATATCTTTTTCCAACCATTTACTCTCAACCTGTGTCTTTGGATTTAAAGTATGCTTTTTGTGGATGCACACCTTAGTTATCTATTGCTCTATTACAAATTTTCCAAAACACTTAGTGGCTTAAGACACTGAATAGTTATGATCTCAGTGTCTGTGAGTTAGGAATTTAGGAAGAGTTAGGATGGGTAGTTCTGGTTTGGGGTCTTTCATGAGGTTGTAGGCAAGATGCTGGCCAGGTTCCAGCCCCCTCCAGGCTGGCTGGGTCTGTCCTTATAAAGTGGCTCACTACATGACTGGTAAGCTGGTGCTGCTTGTCGGGGGATGGGGGCGCATCAATTCCTGTCCACATGGCCTCCGCAACAGCTGCTGCGCTGTCCATGTGGTATGACAGCTGGCTCTCCTCACAGCCAGCAGTCCGAGAGAGCAAGGCAGGAGGGGCGTGCCTTTACCACTGTGTCAGAAGTCGCACACCATCACTCTGGCCAGTTCTGGTCATTAGAAGCCAGTCACTAAGTTCAACCTCGGAAGAAATATAAAAAAATTGGCAGTTATATCTTAAAACTACCAACAGCATATACTTGGCTGTTTTTATTTTATCTCATTCTGATAATCTCTACAATTATATTGTTTACTGGTCTGTCTTGTGTAATCATTGATATGGTTAAGTTTACACTCGCCATTGTATTTTTTCTAATTATCCTATTTTCTGTTTTTCCTCTCCTATCCTTTAAAAATTTTTGATTTTCCCATCTAAAAACCATTAATTTGTTCCGAGTTTATTTTGTTTAGATTCTACATAAAAGTAAAATCACACAATATGTGTCCTTCTCTCTCTGGCTTACTTCACTTAGCATAATACATCCATGCTGTCACAAAAGGTAAGATTTCATTCTTTCTTATGGCTGAGTAATACTCCATTATGTCTATGTACCACATTATCTTTATCCATTGATGACTTGGGTTGCTTCTGTATCTTGGTTGCTGTAAATAATGCACCAGTGAACATAGGGTTGCATATGTCTTTTCAAATTAGTGTTTGGATTTCTTTGGGTAAATACCCGGAAGTGGAATTGCTGGGTCCTAGTTCTCTTTTTAATTTTTTGAGGAACTTCCATACTGTTTTCCATGGTGGCTGCACCAATCCCACCCACAGTGCACGAGGGTTCCCTTTTCTCCACCTCCTCACCAGCACTTGTTTGTTGATATATTGATAACCATTCTGACAGGTGTGAGGTGATATCACCTTGTGGTTTTCATTTGTATTTCCCCAGTGATTAGTTATTTGGAGCATCTTTTCATGTTAGCCATTTGTATGTCCTCTGTCCATTTTTTAATCAGACATTTTTTGTGTGCGTGAGAAGTTGTATGAGGTCCTTATATACAGGGTAGGGCAAAAGTAGATTTCCAGTTGTTCATATGGAAAATAATACAATAATAATAATAAAAGAATAAATTGTTTTGTGTACTCACAACTGGAAACCTACTTTTGCCCCACCCTGGATTTAGGACATCAGTCCCTATCGGATGTATCACTGGCAAATACAGTGTGTCTGTAAAGTCATGGTACACTTTTGACCGGTCACAGGAAAGCAACAAAAGACAATAGAAATGTGAAATCTGCACCAAATAAAAGGAAAACTCTCCCAGTTTCATACCTATTCAGTGCAGTTTGATGTGGGCTCACGCACAGATTTTTTAGGGCTCCTTAGGTAGCTATCCCGTATAGCCTCTACAGACTCGTCACTGACTAATGGCCTACCAGAACGGGGTTTCTCCACCAAACTGCCGGTTTCCTTCAACTGCTTATCCCACCGAGTAATGTTATTTCTATGTGGTGGCGCTTTGTTATAAACACGCCGATATTCACGTTGCACTTTGGTCACGGATTCGAATTTAGTTAGCCACAGAACACACTGAACTTTCCTCTGTACCGTCCACATCTCGACTGGCATGGCCATGGGCTGCTCTGCTATACACACGGTGTTACATCATCATCTGCACATGCTGCCACATCATCCTACAGAAACTGGGAGGGTTTTCCTTTTATTTGGTGCAGATTTCACATTTCTATTGTCTTTTGTTGCTTTCCTGTGACAGGTCAGAAGTGCACCATGACTTTACGGACACACTGTATGTTCTCCCTTTCAGTAGGCTGTTTTTTCATTTTGTAGATGGTTTCCTTTGCTGTGCAAACTTTGGTTTGATGTAGTCCCATTTTTTTTTCCTTGCCCGAGGAGACATAGCCAAGGCAATATTACTAAGAGTGCTATCAAAAAGTTTACTGCCTAGGTTTTCTTCTAAGACTTTTATGGCTTCAGGTCTTACATTTAAGTCTTTAGCCCATTTTTAGTTTATTTTTCCCAACATCATTTATTGAAGAGGCTGTCTTTACTCCATTGTATGCTCTTGCCTCCGTTATCCCAGATTGACCGTATAGGCATGGGATTATTTCTGGGCTGTCTACTGTTCCACTGACCACGTGTCTGTTTTTATGACAGTCCCATGCTTCCAACCCCGGAGAGACCTACTCCTCCCACTCTCGCCCCGAGTCAGTCAGTTTAGTCCTCCCTGGTGCTTTCAGAGCTGCTGCCCCAGCAGAGGGGCTTCAAGTGAGTGAGTTTGTGGGCAAGTGAGTCAAAGGCATAATTACCTGCGACAAAAAGATTTCATAATGTATCAAATTGCTGTCACACTTCTTATCCCTTTTACATTTGATGGTAGAAAGAGTTGGGCATTTGAAATGACTTATTCTTGCTCCCACCCCTCCAAGAAAGCAGTTGCTAGGGTGTCAAAATGCAAATGAAAATCCAGATGTTTTCTGTCTCCCGATCCTGCCCATTTTCCATTACAGTGGCACAGATACTGAAAAGAGACAGCTACTGTTAGCACCCAGATGACAGGGCAGGCCTGGTCAACGCAGAGACTGGAAGGAACCACACAGGACGGGAGGACCATACATTCCTAACTGTAGTCCCAGTCACGTCCCAGGCTACAGCCGAGCTCAGTGTTTACCTTAAGTGAGCCCTATCCATTGTCTTTCTGCTCCGGGAAACAGACAACTTTCTTTTCTTCCTCAAAGCACCATCACTACCAACAGCGCCCAGCCCAGGAGCGCTCAGTGGTCTCTCATTCCTGCAGACTGTCACTATGCGCTGGCCCTGTGAAGTAGCTCTCCTGTACCCACCACTGTGAACAAGGTATGTGTTTCTCCATAGGATTTTTTCCGCCTCTCCTTAATCTACCAACAGTCGAGTTCAGGTAACCCTCCTTAATTCTGATCCTTTGAGTCTAATGTATAAAATAAGCTGCAAAACTGCCATTTTCCTGGTGATCAGTTTGTAAGTTATGAAAATGTGTAATCAGAATGTTCCATACCAAAAATATAATAATGCATGTAAATGTGCATAAAAAAATAACATAGAAGCTGCCATTCCCAAGCCATAGACATCGTCATGCCCGGCCTCCTGTATCCTTAGTGCAGGCACGTCCTTTCCTCCTCTCCCTCCCTCCCATCTTCCAGAATCACTACCTGGGATCCCATTTATATGTAAACTCTAAAGAAACAAAAATGATGAAAAATACCCCAGAAACAGACCCATACACACAGAGAACAAGCTGATGGTTGCCAAAGGGGAGGGTTTGGAGGGATAGAAATAAAAACGTTACAACAAAATGTGGACTGTATACAGCCCACCCATTCAATAGACATTTAAAAGACTGAATTATGAAGTAGTATAGTACGATCCCAACTATATTTTAAAAAACAGGCTCTGGACGTAGAATGGCTTATATACAGCAGAATGTTAATGAAAGGACTCTGGGTGGTAGGACGACTGGGGATTCTTTTCTATCTTATACTTTTCTGGGATGTCCACATTTTCTGAATGAACACACAGTTGTGCAGTTAGGAAACAAGTCATGCAAAGACTGTCAAGAGACTAGATGTGAGCAAAACATAGACGTTAAGTGAAATGGTTGTAACAAGCTCGTCGGAGCCCAGGAAAAAAACGGATGTCAGATTGTTTCAAAATCTCACACATCAACATGTCTCTAAATGTGTGAGAACTGAAGAGGAGTGCTCAGAGCTGACTTAGATTTTTCTTCACTCTCCATAACTAGCAACTTGCCAATTTCCCTTAGAAGAAAGGTCTTATATAGGAAAAAAAAGAAAAAAGAAAACAGAGACCTATATCAGTCACGTGTATGCTAACATGATCCATCCCTGGGCCCCAGAGGAAAAGTTACAAAAAGTTACAAGATAAATCCTGAATTTCCCAGTACTTGCAGGTTACAGGGCTGCTGAAAGCTAGTTGGGAGTTGGAGTCTTCATAGTAAAGGATATTTTAATTCTAAGTAGCATTTAAAATGCGAACAGGGCTTCTAGCCTTGAACTCTGTATTTCTATTGCGGTGAGTCCATCACAGAAAAGGGGTTCGATTTGGGACAGATGAAACAAGCCACTGGCCTCACTCACCTCTGGAAGACAGGACGGCGTGCTGCGCGTCTGCTTGATGGCCTCCTCGTAGCGGGGAGGGTCCTTTGTCTTGGGGACGGGGCTCCCAAACAGGGAGTGCTGGACGACAAACTGCTGGGGAGGTGGGGGCGAGCTCGGCTGCGCAGAGCAGACGGGGCGGGGGCACGTGTCAGCTCTGGGCAGTGAGCCTCCTCACGCCCGCCCCGCCCTGGGCTGCGCTCAGTGCCGCAGCTCCTCCCACGGCCCTCCCAAGCCTGTGGGGCTGACGGCATGGGTGGGCCGCCTTCACCGTGGTAACAGCTAAGCTGCCCCTGAACAACGTCACCATGGTATTCCCAGCTATGACCCCCACGAACACTGACCATCAATCACCCCAAGCCGAATGCTCTGGCATGCTCTGTACCCAGTATTCGTGTCACTGCTGCAGTCCTCCAGGCTTACCTTGCTGGGAGGGTTCGGTCCATTTTGCAGGGACGGGAGGGGCGCACTTCTGGACTGGAGGGCGCTGCCGGACGTCTTGTTCGTAAAGGGCTGCTGGGCGGCGGGCGCGGGTGGTCTCGGATAGGACAGGACTGTACTGGATGCTGAGCTTGTGAAAACCTGTAATGAATATTTTCCCCATCAGTTTGTCCTTTTGCTGTTCCTACTAAAGAAAACCATGTTTTCAAATGGGTCGGCAAACTTTTCTGCCAAAGGCCACAGAGTGCACAGTTCTGGGTCTGCAGCCATGCGGTCCCTGCTGACTGCCCACTCGGCCGGCGTGCACAGAAGCAGCCTGTGTAACCGGGCGCGGGGTAGGGTTCCAAACCCACTTTACAAAACCAGGTGGGGGGGGGGGTCTGAGCCACAGGCATTGTTTGCCACCCTGATTTCGAGTGTCAAGAGGTCTCTTTACTCAGTGGCCTGTCTTCAATGGCAGTGTGGACAGTGCTTTGTGGGAAACCAGCATTCGCTGAGTCTAATTTCCCTTGTGAACGACAAGCTGAATTTCTTATATTCTTCAGTAGGATGATCGCATCTACTCTTTGGGCTTTAATGTTCCTGATGAACCTAATGCTCCCAGGCCCACCTCTCTCTCCCAGTGCCAAGGCCACATACATATATAAATTTGGGACATCTCCAATTTCATATATTCCAAACTGAACCTCCCCCTTTCTTCTACCCCCAGCATCTGAGGGAAATTAATTCCCAATTTTGCCTTCATATGTACTTCTTAAACTTGAATAAACAGAGCCATCAGCCACCCTGCCTCGTCCCTTCTGAGCTCACACTTCTCAGCAATGACTCTCGGCTCAGACCTCTGTTTTCCGCCGTTCTGACCCAGGTCATTATTTGTCGCTGAAAGCCTGCCCTAAGCCCTCACTGTGCCTCCCTACCTGTCAGCCCTCCACCTCCGGGATCATCTTAACTCGCACACCTGACGGGCCTGCCACACGCAGGGGCTCCTCTGCCTTTAGGGCGAAAGCCTCATCACTGCCTGGCCCCTTCCATCCTACCGGAGAGGCTACACGTGCTCAATTTGCCAGTTGCTTGAAAAGTTCTTCAAAGCCTCACATGCCCCACTTAAACCCCACCTGCTGAGAAGCTGTCTCCTGCTCTGTCAGGCAGAGGTGAGAGACTTTATTCCGGTGGAACTACAAAGTGATCTGTTTAGCTCCCATGAAGAGCTGAAGGGTTACATTTAAAGCTTGTTACAAATGTATATAGCCAGACTACTGATATTGTAACTGTATTTCACAGAACTTGTTTGCTCATAAAAATATTTAATATACTTTATGCTATTGATATCTTGAAAGAGAAAAACTTATACCCTGTATTTTTATTATAAATAAACATAAGTATTTCTTAAACACGAAAGTATGTGTGTAAATGTGTGTGTATTTATATCCCTCTAAACAGTATTAATTCTCTGGGTGGTGAGTTCTATAAATATACTTCTCTTATAAAAATTTAAATTTCCTAGTATTTGGTAAAAAAATTTTTTCCTTTAATTTGGAAGTAATGATTCCTAATTTTAGTACTGAGACTCAGTGAATAAGCCATTACTTATCCTGTCTAGATACTATTTTTCTCTCCCTAAAACAAAACCGTCTCAACATGTGAACATTCACTGGGCTTGTCAGTACACTAAAATGTTACTTTGAGTCCCAATAAGTAACATGCAGCTAGAACCCCTGCATGTTTCAGAGGAGAGTCCAAAAGAGAGACCCCATGTTGATGTGGTTGTTCTGATCCAAGAAGTCTTTTCTGTCTGTCCCTAAAGCTGTCTCAGCCCAGACAGCTCACACCACCTAGAGCTTATCTACAGGTCCATCTAATTATCTAGGTTCCCTAATATAGAAGATGAAAACGCTGGGACCAATACTGGTTCTCAAGGTTTATAATAAAACGTAAGACCTATTTTTTTTTTTTTTTTTTGCATTTTTCTGAAGCTGGAAACTGAGAGAGACAGTCAGACAGACTCCTGCATGTGCCCGACAGGGAGCCACCCGGCACGCCCACCAGGGGGCGATGCTCTGCCCACCAGGGGTCGAAGCTCTGCCCCTCCGGGGCGTCGCTCTGTTGCGACCAGAGCCACTCCAGCGCCTGGGGCAGAGGCCAAGGAGCCATCCCCAGTGCCCGGGCCATCCTTGCTCCAATGGAGCCTCGCTGCGGGAGGGGAAGAGACAGACAGAGAGGAAGGAGAGGGGGAGGAGAGGGGGAGGGGTGAAGCAGATGGGCGCTTCTCCTGTGTGCCCTGGCCGGGAATCGAACCCGGGACCCCTGCACGCCAGGCCGATGCTCTACCACTGAGCCAACCAGCCAGGGCCGTAAGACCTATTTTTGAAGTCTTAAGATCTTTCTGGCAAGGAGATGGGCACACAGCTCCACCTACTGGGTAAGTGGGAATTTTGGTTACTTTTGGGGCTATTTAACATCAGAACTTTTGAGTAGGAACTTGTGTAGAGGACACTGAGCCCTAGATAAACACCATAATTTTAAAGATGAGGACGTGGACCCTCAGGGAGAAAGTGAACTGTGTCTAAGGCCCAACGTATAGTGAACCAGAATGATAACCAGACACCCGGGCCGCCGGTTCTTAATCTGTGCGGCAGCAAACTCAAAATATGTAAGGATCTTCTTTAAGAGACACTTTTCAGAAAGTATCTCTGTCATCTTCAAATATCTTTTCCCTGGGTACAGCACTTTCCCCCTTCACAAAGATGGGTAATTTAATAAAAATTTATTTAAAACCTAGAAAATTCTATCTATGAAGAGTAAAAGAAGACCTTTGAAACTTTTACTTTGAGAAGTTGAACTGTGAAGACAATCTGTCTCACTAATGGAGGCTTTCTCTTTCCAAAGTAGGTGGATACCCGGCAGCCTGATGGCGTCCGGCCGGAGGTTCCCCCGATCACAGAGAACACGGGGCTCCCAGGAGGGGCTGCGGGGGCGACGCCCTGGGGTCGGCAACGCACCGGTTCTGTCCACCCACCTTCCTGACTTGCTGCGGCTGACTGAGCACGCGGGGCGGGAACGCATCTGCTTTCTGAGGTCCAGTCGGGGCCACACCTGCGGACAGGGTGGGGGCTGCTATCTGAGGCTGAGTCTGGACTCCTGCTTGTGCTGGCGTCTAAGGAAAAAAAAAATCAACCATCAGAATCGAGTGTGGATGTGGAATGACTGGTCTTTTGGGGATATCTAAAACGAAATAAAATGTTTATAGATACACACTTCAACTCACTCATGCCTAAATTTGAGCCTTAATAATTCTAAACCATAGAGTTTAACACTGGACCAGTTATTTTCATCAAATGTGCTCTTATTATTACTTAAGTGGCTATGATGTTCATTTGAAAATTTTGTGAAAACAGAAAACTGAAATAAAAAGGAACTGTAGCAACTATACACCTAGTAAGTCAGGCACGATAATGATTTTAAGAGCGGCAGGGAAGCGTGAGACCCAAGAGTCCAAATTCCTGCGTGTAAGCTGCAACACGCACTCTGGGGACAGTCACCTGTGTCAGTACACACAGGGCGAGTGAAACGCCCTCCTCTCCCAGAACGTCAACCCTAACAGGAAACGCTAGAAAACCTGTATTAAGAGCAGACTAACAGGGCGACTGCCAATGCCAAGGGTCTGGGGCTCATGCCTCCAAACCCCAGGGAACACTGTGCTAGGAGTACCTGGGTAGTCAAGGTTGAGGACCACTGCTTGTGGTCCACGTTAACCCCAGGGAAATCACATAAAACACAACATACATAAAGAGTAAGGTTATATGGGCCTAAAAGGAAGTTCCGCCAATAACAACTCTCAGCAGCCTCAATAACATGCTCATTCCTGCCTTGTGGTCACCTTTGCCTTCATGTGGCATCCTCACATTAATGGTGCCTTTTGAGGACTACATTTGGGGGGCAGAACAGAAGAAGGACACAAAGGATTGAAAACTCTGGAGGCAGAAGGCCGCGGTTTAAACATGATTCTGTCCTCCTGCAACTTGCCAAACCTTCAAGGGCCTCGGTTTCCTACCCGGAAACGGCTTTTATCACTTGGATAAGGCCTTCTGGGAAGGGAGAATTAACTGAAGTAAGCCAGTCAAAGTACTCAGTGACAGTAGCTATTATTATGATAATGTCCTAGGCTTTTAAAAACTATGGGTACAGTAACTTCATTAAAGGTAAAGGGTAAAAACACCCGTTTTTTGTGGGGTTTTTTTTTGTATTTTTCTGAAGTGAGAAGCGGGGAGGCAGACAGACAGACTCCGGCATGTGCCCAACCAGAATCCACCCGGCATGCCCACCAGGGGGTGATGCTCTGCCCATTGGGGGCATTGCTCTGTGCGGCCTAAGCCATTCTAGTGCCTGAGGCAGAGGCCATGGAGCCATCCTCAGCGCCCGGACCAACTTTGCTCCAATGGAACCTTGGCTGTGAGAGGGGAAGAGAGAGACAGAGAGGAAGGAGAGGGGGAGGGGTGGAGAAGCAGATGGGAGCGTCTCCTGTGTGCCCTGGCCGGGAATCAAATGCGGGACTTCAACATGCAGGGCTGACGCTCGACCACTGAGCCAACCAGCCAGGGCAACACACTATTTTTTACTCTATAAAACCAGCGCTGATGATTCAAATTTATAAACCTCCCCACCCCCAAACAGTTTTCTGTAACTGTGGAGCCTGATTTGGATGCATTTATGCAACAGCTCAGGTGTCTGTCACTAGTGGAGTTTTGTCCCGTGCAGGCTGTGAGGCAAAGTCGTTAGAAGACAGACTTCACACCTGCAGTTTGAGGCTGCTGACAGGGAGCTGCACCGAGGCGACGCTGGGGCCATGCAGGGACACCGGCAGCAGCAGCTGGGCAGTCTGTGCCGTCAGCAGAGCCTGTGGCTGGGCCACGACGGGCGGCGGCTGTCCCCGGGAGCTCACGTAAAACTGGGGGACGATGCTCTGCTGCTCCGCCTGGGCCACGGGCACCTCTTGTTTGATCACTACAGCCTTTTTGGCAACAAGGGTTGGGCCACCTGTAGAGACAGGCTGGCCAACAGAATGGCTGGCTCCAGGCACAGGCTGCCTGGGGCTGGCGCAGTCCGCGAGCAAGGCCTCGTCTTTGACGGAGGGGCCGACGCCACCATGCTTCTGCTCTAACTGGGTGCCGGGGTTAGCGGGGGCGCCGGGCAGGGGGTCCAGCGGCCGCCGCTGCTGCCCTCGTTTCTCAACCTCGAGCTGCATCTTCAGAACCTCCACGAGCTTCTGCTCTTGTTCCAGTTTCCGCTTCAGCTCTTCGATCTGCTTCTCCTTCTCCTGCAGCTTGCGGTCCTTCTCGGCGGCATCCAGCTCCAGACTGGACAGGGTGCTGCTGGTGGGGCTCAGGCTGTCTTCATTGCTTGCCACTCTCAGGGGAGAGGAGCACAGGAACTGGGAAGGGGACATCATGGTCATAATCTCAGTGAAAGTGTCTGCCATGTTAGTGTCCTCGGTGCTGAGGCTGGACTGTTCGGAGGGAGCCGGCGAGATGGGCAGTGGCGAGGTCACGCTGTCCGCATGGGCTGCGTTGCTGGGCCCAGCGGGTGGCAACTCGGCCTTGCACGTGGTGCCTGAGCTGGTCACGCTGCTCTGTAGTGTGGTAACTGGCAAGGCCATGGTGACATCCGGGTTACTGGTGACAACGGCAGATGTTGACACTGCCACAATGCCATCAGCAGCAACACCGTTGCTGTTCATTTCCTGGTAGGGTTTCAGGCGTTCAATCAGGTTCGGTTTGGTGCCTGACACCGGAAGACCCCTTAACTTCAGTTCTGTCTTCAGCTCCGACACCTGGAAGTACAAACAAATTAGCTTTCCTGGTACTACAGCTTTCTGACAAAACTACAGGACACACCTGTGACCAGCAGAGGTGCCACGTCTGTCAGATGACCCCAGAGTATTGCATATCTGAGAGTGGGACAGCTTTCTTCTCACACACAGGAACACCCACAACCTCAGACCAGTGATAATAAAGCAAGGGCTTTCAGTGGGTAATTCCTGTTATGTCACAGAAAAGATTTACTACCGGAAACGATGGTAACAGCTAGATTTATGGAGTGTTTACTATGCGCCAGACACTATTGGAAGTGCTTTATTCTTTCAATTATCTACATATTAGGTGTAGTTATTATTGTTCTCATTTTAAAAATGAGGAGATCGAGGCAGAGAGAAGTTGAATCACTAGTCCAAGTTAACACAGATAACAGGCTGAGCTAGAGATCACATTCTTAACTGTTACATTTCCTTGCTTCTCCCAAACTTGGCAGTGAGCAGGGAAGAAAAACAATGTGCCTCTGGAATCAGAACAGGTATATATGCTGGCACATGGTATATGCTCAATAAGTGAGTTATTACTGGTAATTGCAGTAACATTGTAAAATAAACTTAATGGATATAAATGGAAAGTATCTCTATAAGAGTTATATTGTTGGTAAAGTAGAATGCCTACTGAAAACTATCTACATCTGCTAGACAAATCTGGCAAACAGTTACATTACATTTTTGGGTGCTTTCGGGTAAATAAACTCTATGTAGATGATCACCTTTAAGTCATCCAAGCTAGAAGGCAGGGGCCCTGGCTTCCTCACAGGAGCAGACGGATTCTGTCTTGGCGTGTTCGATGTGCTATTGTTCAAAGCTGAATTCCCACTGTTGTTATTTTTGTCATTGACTGGCCTTCAAAAAAAAAAAAAGAGAAATTAGTAATTGTAATAAAATAATTTCTGGATTTGACACTGCTTCTGCTAAAAAATTTTTAACTTAGGAGGAGAAAAATATCATGGTCATCAATTAGAAGATTCAATATGGTAAAGATATCAATCAAATTAGTTGCCAATAAAAATCAAGCAGGATTTATCTGCTTGTTTTGTAGAAATTGAGAAAGTGATCCTGAGCTTTCTATGGAGATGCAAAGGCCCACAGACGGTCACGGCATCCTTGAAGAAGGAAAGCAAAGCTGGATGAACCGTCCGCCAGACACACTGACATTTATGACAAAGCCAGTCACTCAGATGGTGCCGGTGCCGGTGCCGGTGCCAGTGCGGGGACAGAACAACAGACGGGAGAGACCAGAGAATGCAGAGACAGACTCCCTCCTACATCAGCCCCTGACTTATCACAGAGGTGACACGGCACTGCAGTACAATTAAAAGGTATTGGGCCAAACTGGGTATTCATACTGGAAAAACCAGTGCTCTTGACTGACCCCTGCCTTGCCTTATCCCCCAATCTGAAAACAATAAAGCCTGCAGAAGAGGGCTAGGATAATATCCTTGTGGCCTCTGGATAGGCAAAAATTCTTAAACTGGACACAAAAAGTACTAACTAAAAGGAACTGTAAGAGGGTCAAGAGTCAAGTCATAGGAGAAATACTTGTAATACATTTTTTTTTCTGACAAAGGCCTCATATCTACAATATACAAAGAAGTCTTACAAGTCAGTAAGAAAAAGACCCAATGGGAAAATCCTGAATAAGGATACCACCAGAAAGTATCCAAATGGTCAATAAATATGTTAACAAGGCCTTAACTTCAACAGGTATGAGGAAAACGCACATGAAAAGCACAACAAAACAGTCCGGCACATCCAGAGCATCGTGGCTCTACTGAGTGAGCTTACTGGGTGAGACTGCCCACATCGACTACTGGGAACAGCCAGAGCTCACTCTCACACAGCCGGCAGAGCGGGGAAAACCCACACCTGTCCTCTGACTCAACAACTTCCTAGACAGACACCCGACAAAGATATACACTTGTCAACCAAAAAACACAAGCTATTTATTATGGCATTTTCCCTAACAGCCCCAATAGGAAGCAATCCAATTGTCCATCAAGAGTATGATGAGTGGATACATTACAGAAGACTAGACGGCAATAAAAATGAACTGCTATTTGCACCAATAAAGATGCATCTCATAAACATAATGTTGAGTAAAAAAACCCCACACACATGTAGTATAGGGTTGCATTTATACAACGTTCAAAGCAGGCAAGACTGATCCACGGGATAGAAGTCAGGCAGTCACCAGAGACCCACTGCTAATGTTCCATGTTTTGATTTAAGTGGTTACAGGGGGATGCTTGCTTTGGCATCAGTTTTTACTTACGATTTATAGACTTCTCTATGTAAGTTATACTGAATCTTTAAAAGTTTATTACAAACTGCTGTTTAATCAGTTTCCAAATTTCCAAGTTAGGTGTTCCTGTACTACCTTCCCTAGGTGCCTGTCCATACCAAACCGAGATCCCGCTAACTTTCTTCGTGACATTCCTGGCAACAATGGCATTTCCTGGACTCCTATGAAAGGCAGGGGACATGATGGCTGACACTACAATCAATTCCATGGCAGCCCGAGGCTTTACCATCATATAAGCCTTGGTACCGAAGCCGGAGACTCTGGGTTCACGTTCTGAAGCAGGGGTCTGAAGTGACCGCTGATGGGTGGTCCGTGACCGGTGAGCGTTCTCCCCTGAGGGTCAGCCCGGAACCTGCGGTTCAAGCCAGCTCTGGCCTTGTCAACAGCCAACTCTGTACGTTCACTTGAATCTTTTAAATCTGCTTTACATTCTGTTGAAGTTAAATACCTGAAGTACTTGAAGTTTCTTGAATATTGGATGAAATGACAAATATTTTCTGTTATTCTCCTTTCTAAAAATTCACCTTTTAAATCTTATTTCCGAATTATGAAAACATTTTATTTAAATCAGTTTATTAACTTTATTCAATACGGTCCCTGCAAGGAGGCTTTTTAGACGCTTTTTTCCTAATCACTCTCCCTATGAAGTTTGAACCCATAGGTATACTCTGTGTGCGTCTGTGCTTATTAAATAGAAGTGCAGGATTCCCCTCAACCAATATCTGCTCCCTTGCGAATGAGACCATCTCCTTGAGAATGCGTGATTTAGATTCTACAATACTCTTGGTTACTATGATTAACAGTTCAGTGTTTAATTTAACCTTTAAAATTATAGAAATGAGTTGCTTTAGTCTTTTCCTCAAATCAAGAGTAAAAGGCCAGGAGCGGGGTGACGAATGTGATCACAGTGTAGATGAGAAAGCTGAAGTGGAGAGAGCCGGTGTGACCTCCCGGGACCCTTCGGCCAGGGTGTGGCCACGCTGGGGTGACAGCATTGTCCTCAGGCTCGTGCTCCAGCCCATGGCACCGCAGGGCTGCACTAAGCACATTCCACTCCTGCGGGTCCTGCAGGACGTCTGCATTTAGTTTCTTGTATGGAGTTTTGGTAAAAATAAAGTGTGCGACAACATGGATGGACCTGGAAACTATTCTGTTAAGTGAAATAAGCCAGGCAGAGAAAGAAAAACATCATATGCCCTCACTCATTTGAGGAATCCAATGAACAACTGAACTGAGGAATAGAATAGAGACAGATGTGGGATCAAAGAGTCCAGAGGGAAAGTGGACAGAGGGAAAGGGGATGAGAGGATGGGATCAGAGAAGGGAAAGAGATTGGTGAAATTATATACACATAACACAGCTTTATACAGAGCAGAAAACCAAATCCTAGAGGGAAGGGGGAAAGGTATGAGGGGAGGGGGCCAAGGGGATGTTGAGGGGAACATGGGGAGGAGGGGATACATTCAGAGGGACACTAGAATCTATGTAAACACAATAAAGTAAAATCAATAAAAAAAAATGAAGTGTGTTAGAAAACATCTGCCCTTGAGGACCGACGGTAAGACTTTGTGCGGTGAAATCATTCTCAAAACTCAGTGACCTTCCCTCCTGCTCCTGGGTCCTTTTGCGTGATGTTTGCTTTGGACGGCTTGGCTGGGTCACTTGAGCAGTAGGATGTTTGAGGACTGGGGAACTTAGCCTGGATGGAAAGACAGCTGTCAGAGTTCAGAAACCCTGCACCTCATACATATCTTCCCATCTACAGAGCCAGCCCCGTGCAGCCAATTTTTCATTAGAGAAAAGACTATTTCATACACAGCACAAAACATCCTTTTATGGGGTATCAGTTGAACAGCTTCCTCATCTGGGAATGGTCAAACACAGCAGTCCTCCTAGAGGAGCTGTGGAAGATGATGCCGATGCGGTGAGAGCCCACTGCTTGGAGCACAAACACAGCCATCGCCGCTGCCATCCCCGCGGTGCCCACGGAGGGCGGGGCAGCGGGGGCCTCCCTAGACCTGGCCAGAGCTGCAGAGTGGTGAACGCCTGTCTCTCGTGCTCTCCCAGCTCTCCTGGCCTTCCTGGTCCCCTGCCAATACCAACAGCTCTCTCAGGCCTGTTTGCTCTTAAAATAATAACCTGCTACAAGATTCTTCCCTCCTCCATCTCTGCCTTGATGTTGTAGATTTAAGCACTTCACAGTAAGGTCTGAATGACTGATTGGTCTAACCTTCCTTGACATATTTGGTTCTTGAAAGAAAACAGTGAACTGATAATCATTAGCATGTGAGGAGCTGTTTCTTTTTTTTTTTGTATTTTTCCGAAGCTGGAAACGGGGAGGTAGCCAGATAGACTCCTGCATGCGCCCGACCAGGGTCCACCTGGCACGCCCACCAGGGGGCGATGCTCTGCCCATCTGGGGCGTTGCTCTGTTACAACCAGAGCCACTCTAGCGCCTGAGGCAGAGGCCACAGAGCCATCCTCAGCGCCCGGGCCAACTTTGCTCCAATGGAGCCTTGGCTGTAGGAGGGGAAGAGAGAGACAGAGAGGAAGGAGAGGGGGAGGGGTGGAGAAGCAGATGGGTGCTTCTCCTGTGTGCCCTGGCCGGGAATCGAACCCGGGACTCCTGCACGCCAGGCCAATGCTCTACCACTGAGCCAACCAGCCAGGGTGAGGAGCTGTTTCTTACAGAGACACTTTTTAGTGGGTCTTGTTTTATACTAGAAAACAAGGGGCTCCCATGGAGGAAGGCTTAGCCTGCCTGTAGAAACAAAGTGTATACAGATCGTGTGGTTATAAGTCAAGGGGCTTGATAAAAAAGAACCATTTTCCTTTGTATGAAATTTAATCATTTTCTAGAGTTTCTTTTTTCAAGTTGAATGTAAATAGCCCTTTCTCCTAAAAAGTAAACATAATGAAGGACGGGGGTTCTGCAATTTTATGTCTCCCAGAAAAAGCACACTGAAGATATATAACTAGAAGTGTCCTTTATTACCTAATTAAAACAAGCTATGGATGTCTTGCTGTGGATTCAATCTCAGAAACTGTCAGTTGGGCTCAAACGTTGGAAACATGTTCTTCTCCACAGTTACTGGTTGCAAAGACCTTTTATTTACTGTCTTGGAATGCCCTTCTCTCCTCTGTTCCTTCCTCTCCATTATCACTGCCCTTTTATCTCCTCACATCAACTTTGCTGCAAAGTTTCTCACTGGGGCTTCCTACTGCCAGACTCCCCTTCAAACTATCCTGTCCTGCAAGTTATTTACCATGTTCCTATGGCCCTCTGAAGTATCTACCACATCAAGATTAGAGTCGGCCCAACTTCGGGTTTCTCTAGACACTGGCTCTACTCAATTCTGTTCTCCAATTTTCTTAAAAATTAACCATGTTCATTATTTAACAGCCATTTTCCTCACCATCCAATAAACAGGCATCGCTCTCTGTGCTTCCACACATACCATCCCCTTTGCTTGGAGGGGCCTTTCTGAGTTTCAGACTCTTTCCCACATAAATATCCTCTCTTTTCATTACACTTTCCTTGACCACTCCAGTTTTTTGTTTTAAATTTTCCATTGATTTGAGAGAGGGGGAAGGGGTAGAGAGGGAGATGGGGGGTTGAAAGAGGGAAAGGGGGAGAAAGAGGGAGGGGGAGAAAGAGGGAGGGGGAGAAAGAGGGAGGGGGAGAAAGAGGGGGGAGAAAGAGGGAGGGGGAGAGAAAGGAGAGAGAAGCATCAACTCGTTCCACTGAGTTCTGTTTTTCAGTTGTGCACTGAGACCACCCCAGTTTTTACAGTCATGCTTTTTAAACTGTGTACTCCAGTCTTATACGCTTATGTTTTTCTCATATTCTCATAGTGTTTACTACTAGGCAAATCTTTCTTTGGTGAGTATCTGAAAAGTCACTTCTAACTGGAAAAATGCAGAACCTATTTTGGAGGACAAAACCTGGACTGTCATGCAGGCTATTCTCACGAGGACTTCAGACACCTTATGAGAAGCTTTGATGACAAGAAAATGAAAATGGTCATTAAGTACAAATAAATCACAACATCCAACCTTCAGTAAGTAACGGGCCCTCACCAACCCCCCAGAACAGTGCACGCTAGCAGCCAGGCCCGCCCCGGCCCCGTACTTGAGCGGCGCGGGCAGGATGGTCTGGTAGTTGTAGTGTTGCTGCTGTTGGCTCAGGATCTGTAGCTGCAGGAACAGCTGCTGCTGCTGCAGCAGGCGGGCGTAGTTGGAGTCCAGCTGGGGCTCGCTCTTCTCACCCTTCTGGTCTGGTGGAATGTACTGGTGGTACTTCAGCTTCTTTACCCGTGGTTTGGGATCTTTGCTTTTTTTGCTGCGGTGCTTGTCATTTGGATTCTTGGGATGGCTTTGCTGTTTGTGAGAAACAGGGAGTAAGAACATTTTACGGGATGCCACCACTTGCAATCTATTTCACTGTGCCTCAGTGATTTGAAATGAAAAAGCAGCTTCAGAACTGGTAGGGCCGCTTGGGAAAGCAATATACCACATACACAGAGAGCCAGGAAAACATTTGCATATTCTGCTGACCAAGAAATCTTGCTCCTAAGAACTTGTTTCTCCTGCTGCCTTGTTCCCTTAGATCAGTGGTCCCCAACCTTTTTTGGGCCACGGACCGGTTTAATGTCAGAAGATATTTTCATGGACCGGCCTTTAGGGTGGGACGGATAAATGTATCACGTGACCGAGACAAGCATCAAGAGTGAGTCTTAGACGGATGTAACAGAGGGAATCTGGTCATTTTTAAAAAATAAAACTTTGTTCAGACTTAAATATAAATAAATGGAAATAATGTAAGTTATTTATTCTTTCTCTGCGGACCGGTACCAAATGGCCCACGGACCAGTACTGGTCCACGGCCCGGGGGTTGGGGGTTGGGGACCCACTGCCTTAGATTACGGGCAAGGTGCTCAGCTTAGCATTATCCATTCAAATTCAACAAACATTCACCGAATTTTCTGTGTAGACACACTGCTAAGTGTTTACATTTATTACCTCCTTTAAACATACAACAAAAATATTAAGTATATTTTATTATAATATTTTATAGCTATTAAAATTAATAGAGAATATGCAAAAACAGAAAAGTACTTCAATGAGAATAAAGCAGAATAAAAAGCTAGCATTTCTATGGGAAATATCACACAAAAATTTTGAGTAATGTGATTATCAGCTTAATCTTTCAAAAATAGTTTTTATTTTACTTATTTTTAAATTATTATTATTATAAGTGAGAGGAGGGGAGATAGTGAGACAGACTCCCACACATGCCCTGACCAGGATCCACCTAGCAACCCCATCTGGGGCCGATGCTCAAATCACCCAAGCTATTCTTAGTAACTGAGGCCAATACTCGGACCAACCAAGCCACTGGCAGCAGGAGGGAAAGTGGAAGAGAAGGGGGAGAGGAAGGGAAAGAGAAGCAGATGGTCACTTCTCTTGTATGCCTTGACCAGAAATCGAACCCAGGACATCAGTACGCCAGGTTGACACTCTATCCACTGAGCCAACTGGCCAGGGCCTTATTTTATTTTTTTAAAGCCCTGGCTTTTTTTTTTAAGGTTTTATTTATTGATCTTAGAGAGGGAGTGGGAGGGAGAGAGGGGGGGGGGAGAGAGAGAGAGAGGGAGAGAGAGAGAGAGAGAGAGAGAGAGAGAGAAAGGCGGGGTGGGAGAAAGGAAGCAGCGGGAAGCACGCTGCTCTTAGGTGCCTTGACCGGGCAAAGCCCATGGTTTGGAACTGGTGACCTCAGTATTTCAGGTGGACGCTTTATGGACTGTGCTACCACAGGTCAGTCTACTCTGTTCTTATTTTCACAAGGGGGAGTGAAACCTTATTTTATGACTAAGAATCAGATGACTTTTCCTGAGTTCTCTTTCTTCTCATTTATAGTTACCAGATAACTTTCTCCTTTTTAGTATTCATATTATAACTTCATCTAAAAAAAAGTCCATCAACAAAACAAGTTATAAGAAATTATTCCTAAGCCTCCTTAGGTAAAATACTCAATAAGAAGACTTTGAGAAGCACTACATTAAATATGGTTACTGGTGTGACCATGTTATATAGTTCATATTGGAAGAATTAGGAAATTAAAAAAACTCACAAAAATAAAAAAAAATAACAACCACCATATTCTACAGACCAGAAAGCATCACTATTAATATTCACTTTTCACCCACAGATATCCTCATGGCAACTCCCTCCCCTCCTGTAGGTCTCTGCCCAGATGCTGTCGGCGCCCCCTGCACAGCACCCGTCTCCCCTCGGCGCCCCCGCAGCCCCGAGCCTCACTTTACCCTTCCGCGGCCCACTCTGCTGCGTCTGTTCACCTCCCTTCCTAACCAACGCGGGGTGCTCTGTGGTGTTTCCTCACTGCTTCACTGACTCCTCGTACCCAGAACCGCTCCCTGGCTCATAGAAGGCGCGAGATAAGCATCTGCTGAGTGAATTACTGATGAATGTGTATGTAATTATGAATCACTTTAATTATCAGGCACTTAAAAACCATTACAATGTCAGAAAATATCACTGCTTATTAAAAATTCTCCGGTAATCTCACAATATTAATTCACTGTCATCTGCTTATGTTGTTATCAATAATATATTCTATTTCTAGTCTTTTCAAACTGAGCACAACAATGAACGGAGTCTGGGTTACGGAGGGTTGACTGTAACTATTATGTACTGGTAAACACAGGACCCAGACGCAATCAGGAAGAGACCTGTTGACAAGGGAGGGGACACGAACACAAGAACCAGTGTTCCTCAGACCAAATCCACTATGGCCTACTAGCTGACACACCAAATTCTCTCAGAAGTGAGGGTGGGAAATAGTTCTCCCATAGACAAATGCAAAGAGTTATGATCTGGGCCTGACTTGTGGTGGTGCAGTGGGTAAAGCAGTGACCTCGAATGCTGAGTTTGCTGGTTCGAAACCCCGGGCTTGCCTGGTCAAGGCACATATGGGAGTTGATGTGCCTGCTCCTTCCCCTGTCTCTCTATCTCTTTCCTTTCTCTCTCTCCTCTCTCTCTAATAAAAATGAATAAAGATAAATAGTCAATAAATACATAAATATATAAAAGAATTATGATCTGTTTCCTAACATGTGCCCATCTTTCCTCAACCGGCATAGTCCTAGGATTCCCTCCTTAACCTCTGAATCCCGAAATCTTAAACAAGGCCTCCTGCCCTGGAACCGAGGCCCTCCTTAAACACATCCACTAGTGGAGAGCAGAATTTTGAAAATCAGGAGAGGCAGAGAACAAATTCTGAGTATCTGCAGGGAAAGGTGAGTTAGCATTCTTAGCAGTACATGCCTGCGGATGTAAGAAGATGAGATAAGAGCTGATTTTACTGAACCAGTTGCCACCTGCCACCCTCTGGAATGTCTGGCCCCAGTACTAAGGGATGGAAGATGGTGAAATAGGCTGGCCACACACTCGTCACACTGACAAAGAGAGCCAGGAGTAGAAAGGGAACCTCCCCTCCAGGGAGGTCAGGACGGGGCAGGCTCGGGGGACAGAGGGAGACGAGGAGCATGCACCAGGCTGACCCCTGGCGAGCCCTGCAGCGGGTTGACAGGAGGCGACAGGAGCCTGGCCTGGCCTTCAGGAGACCGCGGTCCTGCCCGGCCTCTCCGCTTCCTTACTTCTGTGGGCCTGTCGCCTCGTCGGAAAGGTGGGGAGAGGGTTAGCTAGCTCTCTATCGTCCTTTTTAGTTTGGAAAGTTTGAGCTCTGTGTTCTGCTAGTTTTGGCAAAAGCCACATCTGAAATGATTAAAATATTCCACAGGTTATCCACCACCCCCACTTTATTTAGTAGTTCTAAGTACACTTCAACAAACTTTAAAAATGTACTATATGTTAAAACTTTTAATCTTCCTTGGGACTTATTCTAACTGAATTATTTTGACCAAATAAAATGCAGGAACAGTGCCACAAATCTGCAGCTTATCTGAAGAACAAACCAACCTTCATCGGGCCAAATCTGCTAAATCAAAAAAAAATTTGCTTCTATAAAACCTTTAACCTATCATGTAATATATCTGGAATATCACTGAGTTTAACCTTGTGTAGGAAGTGCAAAATCACATCATCATTAAAGACATCTGTTTGTGAGATGCATTCAGGACCCTCACGTGCGGTGTGAGAGCCCCTCCATCTGACCCCAGGGCCCCTGTTCCGTCTTCAAGGCCTGGACAGGAGGAGAACTGGGCACTGCTGACAGAATGCCCCCTACAGTCTTCCTCACTGCTCCAGTAGTGTATACAGACCACACTGTGCGCTGTTCTGTGACTACAATGCATCACGTGTGGAAGGTGGCAAGTGTCAAATATTAAGGCCTGGTCTAGCAAGTCTGCCCACGGTTTGTTTTCAATTGCTTCAGGCCAGGCAACGTGGACACGTGCTGGACTACGGACAAGAGTCACAAGGAAAGGGACTCCAACCAGTGCGTATGCGGTACCCACCTTCACCAGAGCTGGCCCGGGCTTTGCTGAGGACACAGTGTTTGTGGGGAGCACAGGAGCTGTGGACCTTGAGGGGGGCTGATCCGTCACAGGAGGAGTTTTCAAGAATTCAGGAACGGCTGGGGACACTGAAGTAAACTGGTGGAAAAGGCAGAAAGGGAACACGTCTGTGAAATCAGTGACAGTAAAAACAGAAAAACCAGAATTATAATAAAGTGACCTCATTTTTAAAAAAAGTCTACTAGAAAAGAAACAATAGTATACTACTATGTCCGAGACCCTGATGAAGGAGTAACACACCTTATCTCTGTGAAGCCAACACTTTGCCCAAGAGTACTGCAAAGCTAAAGCTAAAGCTAAATATGGTTAGGTTGACTAAACTATCGTGTTTTCTCAGAAATATGGGTAGTACCACCCTTTTTTGGCAGGAAAAGGTACAAGACTCTTATAAAAATGATGGAAACAATACACAGTATTCATAAGGTTTTCTTGCCATCCAGGCCACGCTAAGCCAGGCCGATTGAGACGTCATCCTTCGTCTCTGTTGTGTCTGTCGCAGGGCCTGACGAATCCCCTCTACCACCCCCAGAGCCACCGTCAGGCGGCGGCGGTGAGAAAGCTCCCACTCCCTGGAGGCCCCTCCATGAACGTGTCCTTAAATGTCCCTTACAACTTATGTTCCTGCCTCCAGACCTGACTAGTACTTATTAATCCTTTCCATTTCTTGCAAAGAAGAAAACTTGAAGAATATATTCTGGTAAGATTGACCTGTTTCACTGACATTTGAAGAAAGACGCTAATTTGTTACCTGGGCAATTATGCAATCTCAATTTGGAGTCATATATTAGCAAAGGAAACTACAGAAGGTTTTGTTAGGTTTTTATCCACCACTCATCAACCTATTCCCTCTAGCAATCTACTTTAAGTATTCATTTAGTAGAAAGAGATATTACTATTACAGTAAATAAGTTAAATGTTGATTGACTATTGATTACTACTTGAACTTTCTAGTACCAGCCTTATCTTAAGAAAAAATGTCCTTGTCACTTACACGTCTCTGAACAACTCTCAAATTCAGTACAACAATCAAAATCAGTTCTCTTGTTGAAGTATTTGGGTTTAAAAATAGCAAACTGTGTTTTCCCTCCTTAAAATAAATGACCTGAAAAGTCAGAGGGCCATTAACTACAAGAAATATGAAGCTTGGCACATACTAGTTACTCAATAAATATTTGTTTAATGGGTGAATGGAAATTCCTTGTGGCTTTACTCATGCTAGGTCACACTCTGCCTGCTGAGACTGTGTGTGAGTGTGCAATTAATTGTGCCCATGTCAGCTCTCTCCTTAAAGTGTTTTATTTTGCCAGACTTCAGCTTTAATTAATTATCAGTAACCGTTACATGTTGACAGTATGAAAGATGTGCCTTTTTAAAGATGGCTAAACTCAATTTCATTTTCAAACAAATGAAAGGAAAGAACGTATCGACAAGTTTTGACACCTAAGTTCCAGGCTGACTTCTGCCCCCAAATGGCCCTGCGATAGCCAGCTGGTCAGCGAACCTCTGACCTGAAGTGTGAGATGTCAGAAAGCTGATCTATGCTGTCAGGGACAGGGTTTACATTATTTGTTTTCCTTTCACTTTGCACATTTTTGAGGATACTTATCTCGGTTAATTTTCACACAGGGGAGAAAACATTCCTTGGCTATTAAGTAATTGACATATGAAACAGAATCAGATATTTGAATTTTAAAATATATATTTCCTTGAGGATGAATTCTACACATCTGCCAAGCTATTTTACCAGTCAAGCCCTCACTGGCTGATTTGATAGCAATGATACATTCGAGAGCAGTCAAGTGTTAATAATCTGAAAAATAACCCAGGAACACGAATATGGTGTTAACTGTAATATTTATGATGTTTTGTGTATATTTCTAGACCCTGCCAATTGACTTCAGCCTTGATTACTGACTCGCCCATCTTAGTAGCTCTTCTGGTATTTCAGGGTGACTTTGCTATTCAGAAAACCACAGATTCCAGCACACCACAAGAATAACTCAACTAAGATACAGCGATTAACTTTACCTAATCTGAATATAAATTCTGCTTAAAAAGGGAGAAATATCTTATATTTTGCCAGTCTTTTTTATGGATAGCTTTAGGAAGGATCCTTCAAAAAACCTTGGGTCATATCTAGATGTTAGTACCCTACTGGCTCGAGTTAAAAAAAAAAAAAAAAAAAAAAAGAAACCCCCCTGGGTATTAATACTTCTGAAATGACAGTGTTCTTAAAAGGGTGAAGAAAATATTCAAGCAATAAAAAATATACTTACTTTGTTTCACAACAGATTGAGTAATATGTTAAAATCTTAAAAGAATGCTTTAAATATGTTTAAATTGCCACTGAGACTTAAGTTTACCTTATATATTATCAAAATTTAATCTCAAAACAACTCAGAATCTTTTTTCCAAAGAAACAAAAACGCAAACTGTGCTTTGTTTTACTGGATCCGATCACGATTTTCATCACGAGTTATAGGTCTTATGACTACCAGTTCTTTAACTGTCAGCATAACATCATGAAAAGAAATGTCAGTGGCCCTGGCCAGTTGGCTCAGTGGTAGCCTGGTGTGGGGACATCCTGGGTTCGATTCCCGGTCAGGGCACACAGGAGTGGCAACCATCTGCTTCACTCCCCCTTTCCCTTCCCCTACTCTCTCTTTCTTCCCCTCCCGTAGCTATAGCTCAATTGGTTTGAACGCATCGCCAAGTGCTGAGAACGGCTCCATGGAGCCTCCACCTCAGGTGCTAAAACAGCTTGGTTGTCAGTGGCCCCAGATGGACAGAGCATCAGCCCCAGACGGGTTGCTGGGTGGATCCCAGTCAGGGTGCATGCGGGAGTCTGACTATCTCCCTTCCTCTCACTTGGAAAAAGAAGAAGAAAAATGTCAGAAAACACTGTTGAACAATGGATATTTATATGTTAAATAAAACTTAAAAGATAGCAGTTACAGTTTTAAAGACTAACTCTTCTTTTATTAGAAATTGTTCTGGGAAAGTACTGATACGAAGAAAAAAAAGAAGTCAGAGGAAAATGTTTAAACTGACTAAAGTTTAATACCATTTCAGGTATCTGCACTGGATCCTTCTGAAGAAATGATAACACTTGCCAAGGACCAATCACTGTTCTCTGGTGAGTTCCTTTTTCATTATAATTTCTTTATGCAATTTAAAGGGATAGAAACCGGATAAATTAAAAACAAAGGTATTTTTTTATTTTTGTATTGTTGATTTAAGATCTGTATAAATTTGCTTTTAATTTAGAATGCAGCATAGATTTTAATTTCAATGTTAATATGCAAATAAATTCAAAATGCAATTATTTTAAGAATACTGTTTCTATATTCAATCCCCAGACAAGTAAAATGAACACTAGTCAATGAATGAGTTAAATATAAATAAAAAACATGTGCTTTGTGTATTTAATAGATGGATGGATATTTTATGTAAAATTCTAGCTTTGTTAAAACATATCACCTAGAACTGACCATTTGTTTCTATAATACAAAATTATGAATTTAAACATTTCATTTTTATTTTATTTTTTTTTTAAGTGAGAGGAAGGGAGATAGAGAGACAAACTCCTGCATGCACACTAGAGAAATGACCATCTGCTCCACCCCTCCTCCCTTCTGTCTCTCTCTCTCTTCCCCTCCCACAGCCATGGCTTGATTGGTATATGCGAGCTGGCCCTGGGCACTAAGGATGGCTCCATGGAGGCTCCACCTCAGCTGCTAAAAACAGTTCAGTTGCTGAGCAACATCCCCAGATGTCTATTACAACCTTAGTGTGACCCTGTTGGTGATTCATGAGTTAGTCAAAGTGACCATCAGGGGCCAGATACAAAAGCATAATAAATATTAGAATTATTATTATCATTTTTTGGTAACTAAATTATACTACTTGAGTAGACTACATAATTGAGGAAACAATGATATGCATGCATTTCTTGAGGAATAGAAGTAACAACTGTCACTGAGTCATAGTAGGATAATGTAGGGTGATATATTGGAAAATGGTCTAAAGCAGTGGTCCCCAACCTTTTTTGGGCCACGGACCGGTTTAATGTCAGAAAATATTTTCACGGACCGGCCTTTAGGGTGAGACAGATAAGTGCACAAAATAAAATTAAGCAATCAGCGTAAAAACTGTGGTATTTTAAAATATAATTGTCAAACCTATGAGACAAGTGTCAAGAGAGAGTCTTTGACGGATGTAACAGAGGGAATCTGGTCATTTTAAAAAAATAAAACATCGTTCGGACTTAAATATAAATAAAATGGAAATAATGTAAGTTATTTATTCTTTCTCTGTGGACCAGTACCAAATAGCCCATGGACTGGTACCAGTCCGTGGCCCGGGGCTTGGGGACCACTGGTCTAAAGAAAAATCTCAAACTGTGGCCTAATAAGAACAAGGTCCAAAGTTCAAACTCTGACAGATGCTCGGTTTTCATGACATTGCCCCAGGCAACATATTTAGAACAAGCAGCTCTGTGTCTGGTTGAGGTAAGTGCTTGGCACATGGTGGACCTTTAAAAAATTTTTATTATCTCAATTATAGTCAATAAACATTTATTTATTTATAAATAAATTGAAGAGGTCTATTCTGCAAATACACCATAATAGGCATTTTCCTATTGACCACAGGAGAGTTAAGAATAGCAAATGGAATACAACTTTGCTGTTAATGCTAGAACTAACTCAACATCTAATAAGCATTAAGAGCAGTAGAGTTCTCATGATGTATAAGTCATAAAAAGCATTATTCAAGGAGTAACAACAGAAATCACAGTCAATATCTTTGATACCCTATTTAGGCCTTTATCAATGAGTATTTGCAATAAAAGTTAGTGTAATGCTGATTATTTAATGTATGTGTACATGGCTTACCTACTTGACCTTGCACATTCTGTTAGCTTGAACCTAAGCTTTCTATACTACTTGGCAAAAGGTTATCTACCTGAAAGTCACGGATACAATGGGAAAAAAACTGACCAGCAAAGCTCCTTCAGCACTACTTTGAATTAAGCGCAGGTTTTGGCCTTATAGCACAAAATGTAGGCTTGAAAATTACACAGGTCTCGTCAGACCACACAGTTAAACTTCTGTGTGTTTATAACAAATAATTAAATGGCTTAAGAAACTGCTGAGAGAAACAAGCCTTCAGCTTTAAAGAACCAGTGTAACAGCTCCTGGTACCCACATGTGGCTGGCTGTCCTTAATTTTCTACAGCTTTTCATTGTTCAAGAATTGCTCAAGCATCAAGTATACTGAGCTTCAATATATGATGTGTGTTCCATTAATATTTTGCTAAATTCCTTTCCAGCTATACTTTTAATAAGAATTGAAAAGACAAGAGAAAAGTGCAAGGAAAGTCAGTTTTAGCCTCTTACAGACCACACAGAATGACATATTAAAGAATTGTTTTCACCATTAAAGTTTACATTTGAAAGGAAAACCATGGTGGTGTATTGTACTGTCCACAGTGCAAGGTCATTAGCATTTTAGCACTGGGATTTCAAGAGAAGTGCCTGGAAAATCTGTTTTTTACTTAAATATTATGTATTACATGTTTTTGTTTTATAGGGAATGTTTCTTTTATTTGAATACTTTCCTGTAGGATTTAATCTTCTGGTATCTGGGTGTTCTGAAAAGAATTAAGGAGACTATATGTCATAAGACATTCTGGAATAAAGCAAGGCATTAAGAACTTAGAGCTTTTAATTTTCTCTCAACTATCTGTAAACAACTTTTAAAAAATCTAAAAGAAATTCTCTACACTGACCTTGAACTTTAGGCCAACTACTTAAGAAAAATGAACAAGAAAACTAGGAAAACCTGACCAGGCGTTGGTGCAGTGGATAGAGCACCGGACTGGGATGCGGAGGACCCAGGTTCGAGACCCCGAGGTCGCCAGCTTGAGTGCAGGCTCATCTGCGCTCATCTGGTTTGAGCAAAGCTCACCAGCTTGGACCCAAGGTCGCTGGCTTGAGCAAGGGGTTACTCGGTCTGCTGAAGGCCCACGGTCAAGGCACATATGAGAAAGCAATCAATGAACAACTAAGGTGTCGCAACGAAAACTGATGATTGATACTTCTCATCTCTCTCTATTCCTGTCTGTCTATCCCTCTCTGACTCTCTCTCTGTCTCTGAAAAAAAGAAAAATAAAAAAAGAAAAAGAAACATTAAAAAAAAAAAAAGAAAACTAGGAAAATATATTTAAGTCATAGGATTAAATGTGCAGTACAAAATGATGATTAGTCAACATATGAGAACAAACTGGTCCAGGTAAACAAGAAGCAAAGCGAATCCTACGGCAGTGCTACTCAAAGTATGGTCTGTGGACCTTTGTATCTGCCTGCATCAAGTACAGGGAGACTTATGGAAATCTAATGTCACTCCACTACTTTTATTGTATTTTATGAGAAAATTAGCTTGCAATGTATTGGGAATTAAACTACACTGCTCACAACAATTAGGGGATATTTCAAAATGAATGTGAAGCTATCAAATATTCCCTAATTTTTATGAGCAGTATATATAAAAAACAAACACACTAATCCTCTCCTATAGGCAACTGGAGGACCACTGGTCTACAGTAACTAAATTCACCATCAAGCTCTTCCAGAGTTTCCATTGTAAAGATTAAAAACTAAGAATTGCCCTGGCTAGTTCATTTGATTAGAGCATTGTCCCAATACACAGAGGTTGTGGGTTTGATCCCTGGTCAGGGCACATACAGAAATGCATTTCCCTCTCTCTCTCTCTCCCCCCCCTTCCTCTCTCTCTAAAATCAATTAAAAAAATTTAAAAAATTGAAATCCCTGGATGGGTAGCTCGGTTGGTTAGAGCTTTATCCCGAAGCGCAGAGGTTGCTGTTCGATCCCCAGTCAGGGCACTACAGGAACAGATTGATGTGCCTGTCTTTCTCTCTCCCTTCCACTCTCTCTAAAAAATAAATAAATTAAAAAATAATAAAAAACTAACAATCTGAAAAAAGACCCAAAATATAAGACATTTATGTTCCTCTTATCTTTGCTTTGTAAAGGACTATTTTAATAATAGTAATAAGACTGACTGTGGTGGAGGGTACAATGACAATTCAGAATCAGGAAAAATATATTATAGAGATCATCTAGAATTTTTCATTTATTAAGGCAATAAGCACTTGCTATGTGTTGGACCCTATGCGTTTAATATGAAATTATGAAGATATAATGATGGGACAACCCTGTTCATTGGAACTTTGAAGTCTAATGAAAAACAGTTTTCAGGTACTTTGTCCTTGAACTACAAGTGTGAAAGTAATTATATTTTGGGAGATAAATATATTTTTTATATATCAAGTGAGATGCTTGGATAAATTGTGTAAATACTGGATAACAGCAAAAATAAAATACAAATTTGCCAAAACTATATAGCACAGTTAACAGAGAGATGTTTCTTTAATTGCAGGAACAAAAGTATAAATAATAAAAGTCTTTGTCAGGTTCCTACTTATAAATACTATAACACAACACAAGGGAATTTTATGAAGGACACACAACTTAAGGCCTCCAAGTATATGATACAGAAATTATGTAACAGGTAAAGTTGCAGAAGCCAGCTCTGATTCTAGGTTCTTTTACTTGACTGTGTAAGTAGGGAGTGTACCATTCTCTAAAGTGGGTCTTTTCCCACAGGCCCAGTTGACAGGTAAAGGACAGACTGTTAATGGTCTGCATGTAGCAGGCAGCAATACTGAAGAGTCTTATAAAAACTGTTCTGAGCTCAGGAATGACCCAAGGCCTACTGTGTGTTGCACTGGCAATAAATAGAGCATATTTATTCTTCAAGAAACACTGCTATTGCTTTTTTCCTTCAAGGAGTTCTGAAATGTCAGCCACTGGGCGGGACCACCTCTGGTTAAATAAAGTTCCTGGCTTACAAACTTAGCTGGAGACCAAGTTTCAGAGAAAAATAAAAATTAAAACAAACAAATAAAAAACCCTAATAGTACAAGCCATGCTGAGAAAAGGAGAATGACTATCTCCTACATAGGTGGAACTGTCGTGAAGCCATTACCAGGTAGGGTGGCTGAGGTGACAAAAGTTCTGTTACTAGAAGATAAGGCTATGCTACTAGCTGTTTGATATTTTGACCTACTCAGACAGAAGCAGAGAACAACCCAAATGAGTAAGTAGTACTGTTTTTTAATGTTATTCACTTGCATATTTGACATTCTTTTTGGCCCTATTTTTTAAAGCAAACCAGGGCGCAGCAAATATGTGAGAATACAGTAGGGGCTGGTTTCCCTTGCTCTCCCTCTCTGCCTTCATAGACCTCAGACCATGGGCTAGCCATGTACCCTTCTTCCAAGCTAGGTTCCAGCAAAGCCGAGGGGCCAGTCACTCTTGCCCGGTAAACTCTGACAGGAGAATATGAATTGTAGCTTTACCCACACTGCCTTTGATGAATCCAAGTTGGAGAGGATCTATTCTCAAAGGAAGAACACAAACACTTCTACATGGATGGATATCAGTTAGCTGTTGTGGTACTGAATTCAAGTCAATGTTTACTGAGCACTTTTTCTGAACCAGGCCCTGTGCTAGATATTGAACACACACACACACACACACACAACCTCTTGTCATCTAAGAGACAAAGTCCTCCTTATAGGTTCACATTTTCACATTTAATTTAGAGGCACAGATACAATAAATAAATAAATTAATGTATTTCAGGTTGTGGTAGAATGTATAAGGAATAATGCTGAAAGACATAGTCCCTACCTAACAAATAGATATTCAGGATTGTGAAGAAATGCTGTAAGAAATTATGCAAATATTTTCAATCCCCAAACTTCCATACCTCTCTAAACCCAGGCCTCCCGTGGTGTAAGAGTTAAGGCAGATAATTGCTCAATTCCTTTCCAACTTAAAAATTCTGTTAGGCTTTAACAAGAACATTTTCTACTGAACTTGAGCAATTCCATTAAGTAGCTCAATAGTTTTGATTTTACAATAACAAAATACTATTAAAATTTCAATAAACACCATGTGAACCCTAAGAAAGAAGATGCCTACTAAGAAAGAAAGGCTCCTAGTGGCTAACTGGGCTCAAGTTATAAAACAAAACAAAACAAAACAGCCCACGGCCCCTGCATGCAAACTGAACTTCAGGGAGAAGCCTGCATTGAACTACCCACTGTACTGTACTCTTGCCTTCTGAGTCAGCCCTTATAAAAGAGTTTTTAGAATCCTATTTCAACCAATAGAACTGAGGCTTTCACCATCTAATCAGAGCTGCAGAGATCCAACCAAAGCTGCATAGCTCCAACCAACCATAGTGGTTCTAGTCTGACCAATTAGGACAGTGCCTTTTGGACCAATCACACTGCGAGGATTTGGAGTCCTCATTTGCATGAGAACAGACCAATTGGATCACGGTGGGGACTTCTGTCCATAAAAGCCAGGTCCTCTCTGGTTCTGAGAGCATACTTTCGCATTCCACTGAAGAGTGAAGTTTGTCTCTCCCTGGCTGAGCTAAAATACCAAAGATGTCTTGCCAGAGAAGAACAGAGCAGGGCAGACCAGCACAGCATAAAGCAGACCAGTGAGGAACAGAGCAGAGTTGTCCAGCTGGAGAGGAGCCTAGTCCCAAGGCTGCCCACAGTTGTGTTATTTTCACAGCACTGCTGTGCAACATTTGAGCTGTTTTGCATGGAGTAGTTTCCTTCTTTAGCACACCTCAAATTGGGGATTCCTATTGGCAATGAATTGGTGCCAATGACCATCAGTTGACAACCATAAGGAGAGCACAACAAATTATGTGCATGCAACATAGGAATTCTTATAAAACCAAAAAAACCCATGAAAATCCATTGAGACATAAGAAAGATGAACTTCCAATGCAAATATCAAAAAAATTTATAAAACATAGTCCCTACCTTTGCATGTACTAGATTCTTAGTTTCCAATACAATCTGATACATAATAGGTGCTCAATAAATATTTGTTGAATAGCCCTGGCCGGTTGGCTCAGCGGTAGAGTGTCGGCCTAGCGTGCGGAGGACCCGGGTTCGATTCCCGGCCAGGGCACACAGGAGAAGCGCCCATTTGCTTCTCCACCCCTCCGCCTCGCTTTCCTCTCTGTCTCTCTCTTCCCCTCCCGCAGCCAAGGCTCCATTGGAGCAAAGATGGCCCGGGCGCTGGGCATGGCTCTGTGGCCTCTGCCTCAGGCGCTAGAGTGGCTCTGGTCGCAACATGGCGACGCCCAGGATGGGCAGAGCATCGCCCCCTGGTGGGCAGAGCGTCGCCCCTGGTGGGCGTGCCGGGTGGATCCCGGTCGGGCGCATGAGGGAGTCTGTCTGACTGTCTCTCCCTGTTTCCAGCTTCAGAAAAATGAAGAAAAAAAAAAAAATATTTGTTGAATAAATTCAACCTAACCAAAATCAAGGAATCAATTAAATTTTTTTAGTCAAATATCCAAATAGTGTGCAAGATTTAAGGTAACGCCACTACCTACTTGTGGAACACATAGGCACTGGAAATCTGTATTACCTTCCTGGAAGGCAGTTAAAGTGTATCTTTTGTCCAACAAAAGATTCAAGTCCATTTCAACATCTAGTAATTATCCAAAGAAAAAAATAAGTGCCAACAATGTATGTATAAAAAAACCAAGGTATAGCAATATGTAAGAACACAACAGGGGCTCTTGTGTGTATGAGTGAAAACCAGGAAAAAAACTTCCAAGTAACCAATAATAGGAAATTGGTTAAAAGAGATATTGAATACTATGTAGCAATTAAGATGATATATATTTACTGACAAGGGACTATATCAAACTTAGTCCCTTGTTTGTTTGAAAAACTTCTGTGCATTAAAGGACACTATCAAAAGAGAGAACAAGTGGCACATGGGAGAAAATATTTGCAAATCACATATCTGATAAGAGCTTAATATTCAGAGCACCAATATCCAGAATATATAAAGAATTCCTACAACTCAACAATAGGAAACCTGATTTAAAAATGGACAAAAGACTTGAACAGACATTTCTCCAAAGATAATATACAAATGGCCAACAAGCATATGAAAAGATGTTCAACATCACTAATCATTAGGGAAATGCAAATCAAAAACATAGCTTCACACCTCTGGAATCACTAGTAGTAAAAGGACATAAATTAACAAATATCATCAAGGATGTGGAGAAATAGTATGGCCACCCATGGAGATCAGTATAGAGGTTCCTTAACAAATTATAGAATGACCATATGACCCAGCAATCCCACTTCTGGGTATATGCCCAAAAGAACTGAAAACCGGGTCTCAAAGACAGACTTCTACACCCACGTACATAGTACCATCATTCACAATAGTCAAGAGGTGGAAGTAACATTTGTTGGTAATGTTCACCAACAAATGGATAAACAAAATGTTGCAAATCCATACAACGCAGTATTATTCAGCCTTAAAAATAAAGGAGATTCTGATAGTACTACAACATGGACGAATCTTGAGAACATTAAAATAAGACAGTCACAAAAAGAGATACTGTATGATTCTCTTATATGAGAGAGCTAAAGCGGTCAAATTCATAAAGACAGAAACGAATGGTTGTTTCCAGGGCCTGGGGGAAGGGGTAACTGGGAGTTGTTTAATGGGTATAGTTTCAGTGTTGCAAGATGAAAATGTTTTGGCAATCTGTTGCACAATAATGTGAGTATACTTTACACTACTGAGCGATGTACACTTTAAAACGGTGAAGAAGGTAAAAAAAAAGGTGAACTTTATGCTATATGTATAAGTTATATCTCAAAGAAGTTATGTGAAAAAATTTTAAGTTACAAAACTGTAAAATAATGTGTATATAGAACAGAAATAAAATGTAAATTATTAAAAAATGTTAACAGTGGTTTGATTATAGGTGAAAAATTGTTTTCCCATATTTTTAGACTTTTCTTTGGGTGAGAATGTATTGATATGTAAAATACAAGATATTACACTTGATGTACAAAATAATCAAGGCACATTATTTATTAAGGGGTAAAAATGAGAAGGATGATACCTGGGCTGGAGTGTTTGTAGTCACAGGAGATGGCGATTCACTAACTTTTGGCTCACTGGGGGACGCAGCCGACCCCTGTGACTCCTGGCTGGCGGGCTGGTCCGGAGACAAAGCATCACTGCTGTCTTCGTCAAATGAGAAATCACCCTGAGTTTGGGGATAGTCCTCCTTCCCAACGCCTGAAGAAAGAAATGATTTGTAACTTATCTTGGCCTGGAATACCAAGCTTAAAATAAAAGGAGAAACTTTATTTATTTTTTTAATTTAAGAAGCCGGTACAAAAACAAACAAACAAAGAACAAAAAAAGTCATGTTGTTCCCAGTGGAAGAACCCACCACTACCTACCATAAATACAGGGGGAAAAAAATCAAAGCTAAATCAGATCAGGCCTTTGGCTCCGACTGCCAGTTACAGGAAGTATAGGAGACAAAAAAAGGAGACAAGAAAGTTTTTAATGACACCTGGGGATGCAAATACATCCAGAAAAATCCAGAATGTGGAAACGCTACAGATAAAACAAGCACGTTCATCAACAAATACTAAGAAAAGAAAGGAGGAGGGAGACCTACCTACAAGATTAAGACTTAAGAGGTAGAAAAGCAACATGTGGACCTTGTTTAGATGCTTATTTGGAATCCTACTGTTACAAAACATTATCAGGCAATGGGGAAGTGAGGCGATGACTGGGTGGGTATCTTGGTAAGCCCCACTTCCGGGAGCAGCCCAGCTATACGGACACCTTACTTTTGGAAGCCCATATCCTTGAGACTGAAAGGAATCATAGTTGATTGTACACAGTTATGAAAAAAAATGGCCTAAGCTTGAAACTCATTCTAATGCAAAATAGAAAGTCCCCATGAGTAATGAAAACTATCATAATTTTTCAAGTACGATATTAACGTTTAAAAATTGCTTGCTGAATAAGTGGCATTATTTTGGAGTTTTTTTTTTCTTCTAAAGCTTATGCCAGAAAAAAATGGAATCAGTAACTAAGTATGATAAGAGCAATATAAAATGGACATATACTACCATTTATAATGAATACATCTATACTCATAGGCTGTTTACCTTGCTGAGCTAACACTGAGCTGTTTATCTTTTCTGGAAGTAAATATAATAAAAATTTTGTAAAAATTTTAAACAACAGAAACTAAACACTATAATACTGTATTAAGTTTAACTTAGAAAATGTGATAATGAAATCAGAACTTAAAAGACTTAAACCTCAGATGTAAGGAGATTCTCTGGTTAATCGGTAAGATGCTACTCTTACAATATTTAATATACAGTTGGCTCTCTGTGTCTGGATTCTGCATCCTTAGATTCAAACAACTCCTGATCAAATATATCCCCCCACAGTTACATTGTTGCTGATATGTGCTATGTAATTAGGCCTACTAATGACTGCATCTGTAGTGAACATGTACAGTCTTTTTTTTTTATCATTATTCCCTAAACAATACAGTCTAACAACTATTAGCATTTACACTGTATTAGGTATTATAAATAATCTAGAGATGGTTTAAAGTATATGGGAGGATGGTGGGTAGGTCAAATACAAATACTATGCCATTATGTAGGACTTGAACATCCAAGCGTTTTGGTGTCCGAAGTGGGTCCTGGAACCAATCTACCCTGGACACTGAGGATGACGGCAATAATAACAATAATAATGGAATCAGTGCACGTGTTAATTTCTAATTCAACCAGAGAACAATACTTATAATTGGTGCTGACCTTTTAAATTTACCCCAATAAATTCAATTAAAAAATATAAAAAAAATTTGTTATATCTAAAACAGTCAAGATTTTTTCTCCCCGAATAAATGTTCAGAGTCTTGCCTATAATTGCTTCCTTAACACTGGAGTCTACAGGCAGGATGTTCTTCTCTACCAGCTCCATAGGGCCAGGTCTCTGAGCAATCTTTTCATTCAGATCATCAGCGAGGCGAGCTCTTTTCAACTTCATCTGAGTGGCCTGCAGGGATGGCTCTGCAAATGTTTCTAAGAGAAGAAATAGTTGTAACCATTATTTGAATTACTATTTCTGTTCCATAATGCTCTTTCAGGCCAACTAATTTAAGTTAAACTGGTTTAAACATACTGATGTATTCTTAACATATTTATTGAAAAAGAAAATCACTCTTAAGAAAGTTCCAGTTTACATTTTATATTTTTAGTCCTGGATAGCTTTACACTGCCTATATAATACAGATGCCCACAGACTCAAATGAACATGAACACAAGCCAAAAATGGGGTACTGCTATTGTTCATTTATGGTAGGAGGGTCGTATTCACATTTACTTGATATCGGGTAAATGTGCAGAGGGTAAACAAGACAGATGGGGTCCGTGGCTCTAGAAGTTCGCTATTTTAGATTTGGCTTTATTGGAAAGTCAATTTCTAGAAGGAGACATATTGGAAAGTCAATTTCTAGAAGGAAAGACATTGTATCCTAGGATATAAACTTCTCTGCATGAGTCAGTGAGAAAAGATTCAAGTCATATTCTTGTATTGATCCCTGTGTGTCTCAGAGCCAATCATCATAATTAAGAATTTGGGTTTATTTCTGCATACAGAACATTTAATACCAGACACAGTAATTAACAGTCATATGGAAGCATCAACTCATCTACTTACAAATACATAAAGTTGTATAACAGATGTGAAACTACTATCAATTTATATAACTTGTTCATTTGTGCATTTTTGTCAATTACTTGTTTCTCATAACTCTAACATTTTATTATATTGTTCTAAATAATGTTTATAATTGATTAAAAATAATGATGAGGTATTAACCCAATATTCTTTTTTTTTTTTTTTTTTTTTTTTTCTGAAGCTGGAAACGGGGAGAGACAGTCAGACAGACTCCCGCATGCTCCGACCGGGATCCACCCAGCACGCCCACCAGGGGCGACGCTCTGCCCTCCAGGGGGCGATGCTCTGCCCCTCCGGGGCATCGCTCTGCCGCGACCAGAGCCACTCTAGCGCCTGGGGCAGAGGCCAAGGAGCCATCCCCAGCACCCGGGCCATCTTTGCTCCAATGGAGCCTTGGCTGCGGGAGGGGAAGAGAGAGACAGAGAGGAAGGAGGGGGGGGTGGAGAAGCAAATGGGCGCTTCTCCTATGTGCCCTGGCTGGAAATCGAACCCGGGTCCCCCGCACGCCAGGCCGACGCTCTACCGCTGAGCCAACCGGCCAGGGATAACCCAATATTCTGAGCTTAGAGTTGCTTGCCTCTTAAATTATACAATAGGGGCTGGCTTTAGCTCAGTGGTTCCTTTAAGTCAAGTTCGCTTATTAAATTATACAGGAGAAGGTCTTTTAATAAAATTCCTCATAAGTATTCTCAGGATTAACTGATGTTCTTTCTATTTTTTTCCCTTTCTTTTTAAGTGAGAAGAGGGGAGAGAAAGAGACTCCCACATTCTCCATGACTGGGATCCACCCAGCAACCTGCGTCTGGGGTGACTGCCAATAAGCAGAGCTAACCTCAGCACCTGAGGCCAACACTCAGAGCAACCAAGCTATCCTCAGCGCCCAGGGCCATGCTTGAACCAACTGAGCCACTGGCTGCAAGAGGGGAAGAGAGGGGGAAGAGAAGGAGGAGGAGAGAAGCAGATGGTTGCTTCTCTTGTGTGCCCTGATGGAGAATCAAACCTGGTATATCCATACGCAGGGCTGGCACTCTATCCACTGAACCAACTGGCCAGGGCCTGATGTTCTTTATTTTGTAGGTAAATATCTTTGTTGAAGCCCAGAGCTCACTGCAAGATCATGGCTGATAAACTACACATTTCCTGCACATCTGAGTACAGCTGACTGTGTATAGCATGCTAACTCTCCTACACAGTCAAAAATTCACAAATAACTTGATTGCCTCCAAACTTAACTAAGTCTACTGTTGACCAGAAGCATCACTGATAACATAAATAGCCGATGAAAACATATTTTGTATATGGTATATGCATTGTATACTGTATTTTTCTAATAAAGTAAGCTACTAGAGAAAATATTATAAAGAAAATCATAAGGAAGAGAAAATACATTTATACTGTTTATTGGAAAAAATCGTGTATAAGTGGACCTGTACAGTTCAAACCCGTGTTGTTCAAGGGCCACTGTATTTTAGATTGTACAGTTGATTTATATGCTCACCAGAGGGCAACCTTGATTGTTCACAAAATTAGGGGATATTTTATCACTTCATATTCATTTTGAACTATCTCCTAATTTTTGTGAGCAGTTATAGCTCACATCTGTTGGAATTGCTACTGTCAATACATAATATAAATGTCATAGGAAAAGGATAAATTTCCAAAATGAAATGATTATTTCTTGGAAACCTATGTTAAATGCTTCAGAACTTGATAAAGGCAAGTCATTAAAAAACTCACTGTCAAATTAGGGCAATTAACAACTGTAACAACTGTAAAAGATTTGGGGAAAATTGTAAAACTTAGGGTTTTTAAACTAAAGATTGCTTTTCAAGTCCCTTTAAGTTTTTGTTTCACCATAAATGAAAATTGTAGACAGCGCACAATGGTTGAGAGCTCTACGCAAGAAAGGTAAAGTGAACTCCACTCGGTAAAGCCTCCCCAAAGAGAAGGTCCTAACCCTTAAGCAGAATCTTGGCAAATAAACGCACACTTTATAAATTAAAGTAACATGTGTGGTCATCTCATTTTTATAATTTTGCTATATAACTGGGGCCCCAATCTGTTGGATAAAACACTTTTAACAATACAGGAAAATGATAGGTGGGAGACTTAGATCCTGCAAACCACTCTTAGGTTGATATTTTAAGTGCTTCTGTTAAGATCTAGGTAGGATAGTCTTCTGCCTTTCTCTTCTCCCATAAACTCTTATCTAAGTGGTATCAGAAACATGTTTGAGAAGAAAATATTCTAAAAATAAATAACCAGAGGTTGGCATTTTGGTATGTTTCTGTTTCTAGTCTTATTACCACCTCACTTTCATTAGGCTAAGCATGAATTTTAGCTGCTAAATGCTAAATTTCAGAAAATAATTTAGACTTTTGCCTGCCAAACATCCAATCCAATCAAAACTTGTATAATATTAAAATAAGTTGGAGTGGTCTTTAAGGCATTTTAAAAATTATAGATGACATATTTTTCTAATTTCAGAAATCCCAACTTGAGAATAGATGTTCTAAAAACATTGCTTATAGTTCATTCATGTTCATGATTAGGTTTTTAAATGTTGGGTAGTCTTATAAAAAGAATGATTTCTTTAGATAATTAAATGTTTTTGCCTTGGTTTTAATTATATTAATAAAGCCTGTTATATAGTTAGGAGCTAAGCTGAAACAGGGAGCATTATTCCCACAAAAATGTCCCTTATAGGTCAAGGTATCTGCAGGCAGAAAGAGGCTAGTTACTTACAGGTAAACTTGCTTCTCTGAAGATGCACTCATCCCTGATAGCTGGTAGCTGCTCCTACTGTACTACTAGAGTTCCGGAAAAGCTTTTTTAGTCCAATGGACTTCTGAGCACACAACCCACAGTAGAGTTTATCGGTCTGGGGCTTCCACTTCTGCCCCAGATATGAAGATGGTCACATAACTGAAGGTGCATTGGATTAGAAGAGACCTCACTTGGGGTTATGGAGGCCAACCTCATTCTTGGGGCTTCTTTACAACATTCTTAATGTGGTGTCAGCCTGTGCTTGCTCCCTATCACAGCAGCCTGTTTATGCCCTACAGAGTACTTCTCTGACTCTGTAATTCAGGATGTTTTCCCTGTTTGTGCCATTAGAATGCAAACTCCATGAAGACAGGCTCATGTGTTGGGTCTCTGGTGTCTGCCTCACTGGCCAATGAGTCAACACCTCTGATAAAAGCAACCTTATGGTTTCCTGAAGATTTTTTTATTTGGACACGTCTGACCTTTATAAAGGATATTATTCCTTATGTTGATCTACAATCTGATACTTTATAATGTCAACCTAATTCTAATACTAAGTCTGTCATCAGGCTAGAGAGGACAAATCTAATCTTCCATCTATCTGATAGTTGTGTCTAAATATTTGAGTTTTCAGATTCTTTATCTTCCCAAGGCTGAACACACTCAAGACTATCACAGGGTCCAACTCTTAGTCTTGCTCAATAAGTTAAAGAAGCAAAATAAGGGAAGAAAATGTAACTTGAGGAATCTATGGTGGAGACAGATACCAGCCTTCAAGAATGCTCTGTCTTCCGGAGAGGAAAATCTCCTGCCCTTAGCTACGCATCTCGCCAAGGATGGAAGAGAACTGTCCCTACCAGCTTTGTGAGTGATGAGGCTAAATCACTGAGAAAACCTGGTGGGCAGAGTGGAGGGTGTTTAACATAATGGTCAGATCAAGCTGGACTGCTGTGGGTAAGAGGCAACAAAGAGAAAATGTTAGGTGTAGACATCATGCCAGGTGGACATAACAGGGTCCAAGTAGCTGAAAATCGTGGTTAGACTTGTGGCTATTGCACCCTTTATGAATTAATGAGTGGGCACATGTCCCTTGCTGATAAAGAAGTCCTCTGGACAGAAAACATTGTTCCAGAACAGTATGGTAGGGATACCTATGGCACCAGCTGGTAGGGAAGAGGCAGCTCATCAGTTGGTTATTTGGAGAATGCAACCTTCCCCATGTATCTAACATATCATTTAACTCTGGGTCTTCATGTTGCTATCCAATTTGGATGATGTCAGCCTGTGGGGTAAAAGTTATTAAAATGGGGATAAACAGAAATGGCAGTATTCTCACTTATTTTCTTGGGAAAAGGAAGCAAAATAAGCAGAAATAAAGCTTTTACCTTCTAAAATGTGCATCCTGACAAGTTCAGAACGATCTGGTCGGCTTCGAATCTTGTGCTTCAAAAAGTTTTCAGTCTTAAAAAGGAAGATAGAGAAAGTCTTACCATAAATTGTTTATGACTTATTGTTGTTTTAAATCTTTTTCTTTCAAGGTACTCCATTTAAATTAATTGATACCCTTCTGGTCATGATTTTAAGAGGAGGAAAAGAGTAGAAATTACTTGAAAAATTACTTTCCAATATATAATTTAAATTGTAGCCTTCAGCATTCAGTACAAGGACTTGAAGTGTATGTTGGAATAAAGTAATCAATTTATAGTTTTATTTTAAAACTTGGGAAAGGCAAAAGCTCATAATTTTAAGTTGATTTTTTAACAGACATAGAATTTTGATCATTTAAATATCTAAGATCAATAAAATCTAAACTTCAGGTCAAGTAAAAAATCCACCTAAATTTCCTAAAAATTTCTCATGTATTTTCTTTGATGAGTTCATATCCTTGATTATATTTTCTTATTCAGAAATGTATTCAACTCCAAATAATAGGGTTTTATACTTTACAAAATGCTACGGTATCATTATTTCATCCTGAGAAACTTATAAAGGAATTTTGAAACAGGCTTTTCATAAAATGATAGAAATTTTTCCTAAAACAAAAAGAAAAATTGTGCATAATGAAAATTAGACCCTGGCCAGCTGGCTCAGTGGTAGGTAGAGCCTTGGCCTCACGTGTGGAAGTCCCGGGTTTAATTTCTGGTCAGGGCACACAGGAGAAGTATCCATCTGCTTTTCTACCCCTTCCCCTCTTGCTTCTCTCTCTCTCTGTGTTTTCTCCTCCTGCAGCCATGGCTCAATTGGAGCGAGCTGGCCCTGGGCACTGAGGATGGCTCTATAGCAGGGGTTCCCAAACTTTTTACACAGGGGGCCAGTTCACTGTCCCTCAGACCGTTGGAGGGCCGGACTATAAAAAAAGCTATGAACAAATCCCTATGCACACTGCACATATCTTATTTTAAAGTAAAAAACCAAAACGGGAACAAATACAATATTTAAAATAAAGAACAAGTAAATTTAAATCAACAAACTGACCAGTATTTCAATGGGAACTATGCTCCTCTCACTGACCACCAAGGAAAGAGGTGCCACTTCCAGAAGTGCGGCGGGGGCAGAAAAATGGCCTCAGGGGGCCGCAGCTTGGGGATCCCTGCTCTATAGCCTCTCCTAGGAAGAGCTCGGTTCCTAAGCAACGGAGCAACGCCCCAGATGGGCAGAGCATTGCCCTCTAGTGGGCTTGCCGGGTGGATCCTGGTTGAGGTGCATGCAGAGTCTGTCTCTCTGCCTCCTCTCCTCTGAATAAGATAATAATAATAATATATATAAATTTGGTGTGCAACTGTGATGGAGTCAACTCAAAGAATACAGCAGTGTGGAATTCAGCCTTAGTCTCCTTTGGCCAGACTCTCCTACCCTTGGTCAAAGTACAGGTAACACAGCAGGTATGTGTTCACTTGCTGGGTAACAAATGGCAGAATTACTCCATTATTATTCTAAAAACTGAGGTCATGTCCTGAAAGCAAGAAAAGAAGGATGATTTGTCCTTTATATACTAAATTAGTCATTAGTTTTAAAAGAACAAAATTTGAGGATCATGCATTTTTAACCAACCTCCAAGATAAAACTACCCACCCCAGATTATATGTATTACTCAGTATGCCGTGCCTCCTGGAAATACACTGCATTTTCTCTTTGAACGTATTTGGGAGTAAGACTGCTACTTGTCCACAGGTACTTTGAAATAAAAGAGAGAAGCAGAGAAGTAGAACATTTTAAATTGAGATTTCTTACTCTGGCTCGTTCCAAGCTTTTTATCTGCTCATGGAATGCCGCTGGGCTCTTCAAAGCTGAGAGAAGAAAAGAAATCAGTTCCGTGGTATAAATAAAAAAGTTAGTACTTCAGTCAAACATTGCGGTCTGTCTTGTTGATGTTTAGTCTTAAGGTTATTAGTTTGCATCTACAGTTCCATTTATTTACTAATTCCTGGAGATATGAAAAATTTGGAACTTCAATGTTTCAGAATTAAAATTTTGTAATTTCACAGGAACATCTCAGATCTTGCTCCCCGGCATATTTTGTCAGTTTGGCTCAATTTTTATAAACTCTTATAAAAAAGTTTTTTAAATTATGTGTTTGATAAATAAAACATGTGAACATTTAAAATGGAGCTGTATACATAATGGCAATGAAAATACCAGGTCAGACTAATTCCAAAATTACCATCACCAAGGGAATTTTTTGATAGTTTCTTGATAGGCCAGCCTTTGCTTTTAATGGCCATATAACTACTGGAAAAAGCCCACGTGTCCTCAGGACATTTAACCTTGACTGATCCAACCTTGAATATTAGGACACTCCCTACTCCATGTCTCACAGGTCTGATTCACCATTTACTGAGAAGCCAAACAGGCTTAGCCCAGTGCCCTGTGGTCAGTCACAATCACACTGCTGTTGGTCATCACAACAGCCTGGCAAGGTGCAAGCAGGCATTAGCCCCAGTACAGAGGAAAGGCTCAAAAAAGTATAGGAGAAGGAATTTTTGAAGTCATATAGCTAGCTAGATGGTGGTCAAAGTGAGATTTAAATCTAGACTTTTGAATTGGAAAGGTTCATGCTGTTTCTACCACACCACAATGCAAATCACTTTAAAGATACAGTGATTCTATAATGTTAATGCTAGTTCATTAAATATTCCAGAATCCCAGAATGAGGGTTAACAGTGTTTATTTACTAAGCTATTGCCGAGAGCAATATTTCTATCAACAATCTGTGCAAAATCTTTTGTGTGTATGTCCACCACCGTCTGATAACACCCTGCACTTATAACTCCGGGCAGTTAGATGGTGTGGGTGAAACGAGGCTCGGCCTACTTGGGCTGTCATCTCCCAAACCTGGCCAGTCAGCTCTTGGTAGCATTACAGTTGTCAGCTTTGCTACTGGAAGCACTGCAAAGACTCCCAGCAGCCCTGTCCCAACAGGTTTGGCTAGGGACCAGCTTCCAAAACCAGATTACAGCTGGCTTAGTAGCAGTGTCTTAAACATCATAAGTTGATCCTATCTGATTGATCCTGTACTTAGTCAGGAATGTAGTGGTAGAGGAATCTGGCAGATAATTCAACCATTTCTGACTCTGTCACAATGCAAGCTTTAAAATATTCAGATACTCATTTAATGTCCAGAAAAAAAGATTTCAATGGGAAAAATCTACTGCAGAGAAAAAACTGTTTCTTATAAACCAAAAAAGGATTCAGAAGATGGGGAAACATAAATGCATCTTGTAATTTCTTCCTGTTTTTTTTTGTTTGTTTTAAGCCAAATAACTTACTTCCTGGAGAAATCATTTTTTAGACAGAATCCATATAAAAAATCCTAATAGCCTATACAAAACAATGATTCTTTCCCTCGGAAATATAACATCATCCTCAAACTTGGTGATTAAAGGTAAAGAAGACAACCAGGACAGAGTCTAAAATTAATCAAGTCTCAAAAAATGAAGGACTGAAGCTCCAAGATAGCTGGAAAGTACTGTACTTGGACAAAAAAGATTTATGAACTATAATAGAATGTTTATTAGTTCTGTAACTGAGACACACTTAATATTATAGCCCACACTAAAGCATCGAAGACAACTGATTTAAAGAATTTCAAGAAGAATAAGGTTTTGATTTAATTTTATCATGCTACTTTTGCAAGATTAAGTAACTCTGGATCTGTTATGTAAAGTGATTACTTCCATTATTTAAAACTCAAAACGTTACAGTTTGAAGAACTGATGTTAGCCCCGTTACAGCTTTAAAGGTGTTTTTTTGTATAATATAAAATCCCGTCCATCTTTTAAGTGGCATCAGGTTTTCAAAATGTGTTTTAAATTATTCTCTTCAGTTGGTAATGCTGAAGCCTGGTTTTTCCTTATAAACTCCTTTGGTAATTAATTATATATCGATTACAAGGATACAACTGGAAGTACAGTGTGATACAGACTCTTCTTGGACAGCGTGTTTTGCTACATCCACTAGAGATGACAAGAACATTTAAATCTTACGTGGCATGATGCCCTGGTCCACTAGCTGTTCTCTCGTCCTCCTTTGTTGCAGCCTCAGCTGGAGCACTGTGAAAAGGAGATAATTACTGTTAGAGTTTGGAGGCAAGTGCAGGACTCAACACTTTATTAAGCATGTAATTCATAACTGAATACTACCTGGCAGCATCCAACCTGTAAAAGAAATCAGTTCATGATTTCTGCCTGTGGGTGAACCTGGAAGTTCCCTCAGAATACTTCATGTTTAGGTAGTTAATAATCTTAACTTGATGAATAAAATGGAGTATCTGTGGTTTAAATACAATCACATAGTACTTGGCAAATGAGCAAAAATAACTGGCTCACACATTGTGTTATTTGTAGGAACAGAAATGTGAGATTCCTTGATGAATATTAACTAAGAGATAGTTTTTTTGTTAAAAACAAGTTTTAGCTCTGGCCAGACAGCTCCATTGGTTAGAGCACTGTCCTAAAGTGCAGAGGTTGCTGGTTGGAGCCCCGGTCAAGGCACACAGAGGAACAGATCAATGTTCCTGTTCCTGTCTCTCTCCCCCTTCCTCTCATGCTGGAATCAATAAAAAAATAATAATTAAAAAACGAAAAACCAAGTTATAGCAAAAATGTAAGGAAAGGTTGAATTATTTGGAGGAATTTATTCTATCTGGAACAAATTTTAAATTGCTTTAATGAAGGTCAACTGCATAGTAAAAATTAGACCTATGAAGACAGTATTAATGACCCAAGGGAAAATTTCTAAATTAAGAATTCAAAGTTTAATAATCTTTTCAGAAACAAAATACTATCTCTCATTCTACAAGTTCTAAATTGATCGACACATTATTTTAATAAAGAGGAAATAAACCATTAGAACTTGTAGAAAACAATGTATACATTAAAAATATGAAAATCTAATTTGCCAATTTAATCAAAATAATTTCCCCCCCTCAATTTCTCAAGTGGATTTCTTTTATAGCATTTCTATAGTTTTAGCTGGGAAATAAGTCAATTTCAAAAGAGGAATATAGAAAGTAACTTTGAAAAATACTTTCCTTGGTTTACCTTATATTAAAATTTAACCCGAGGTCGCCAGCTTGAGCGAGGGCTCATCTGGTTTGAGCAAAGCTCACCAGCTTGAGCCCAATGTCACTGGCTTGAGCAAGGGGTTATTCAGTCTGCTGAAGGCCCGTGTTCAAGGCACTTAAAAAAAAAATTTAAGTTCCCATTTTTCTTTTCTTTTTCTTTTTTTTTCTTCAGTAAGAGGAGGGGAGACAGAGAGACAGACTCCCACATGAACTCCCACTGGGATCTACCCAGCAAGCCCATTAGGGGGAGATGCTCTGCCCATCTGGGGCATTGCTCCGTTGCTTAGCAACCAAGCTATTCTTAGCACCTGAGGTGGAGGCCATGGAGCCATCCTCAGTGCCTGGGGCCAACTCGCTCCAATAGAGTCAGGCTGCAGAAGGAGAAAAGAAAGAGAGAGAGAGAGAGAGAGAGAGACAACAATGAGAGAGGGAGAGGTAGAGAAGCAGATGGACACTTCTCCTGTATGCCCTGACTGGGAATCAAACCTGGGACATCCACACACCAGGCCGATGCTCTACCACTGAGCCAACCAGCCAGAAATTTTTGTTTCAAACCCTGGATGAAAACCAAGTTTAGAATTATTAAATATCTGCTTAAGGGATGTCAATATGCCAAAAAAATAAAAATAAAAAATTCCTATGTGTATTTCTTAAATGTAGGGAAGGAAGATAGAAGTGTCTAGCACGGGGTGATGGCTGGAACAGGAGCTGCCTTAGACTGCTCTCTAATGAGACCAGGTGCAAATGCAGCGCATGTGGTGGCTCCCACTTGCAACAAACTCAAGGTCTGAAGATGCAGGGCCTGTGGTACTCATACTTTGCCTTTTGCTTGCCCTTGTACTGACTGTAGAGCAAAGCACAATCTTAGACATACTTTAAAAATAGACTAGACTCTCAACTTTTAAACGTATTTTTAAATTCATTGCTAGATATGAATGTCATCCTTTATCAAGTACTGAAAAAGAATGTTTTTGCCTCTTCAGGGCCACAGGATCACAAAGCTTCACGACATCCTATTCAGAAGAGAAGCAACTGATGTAAGTCTCTACTACACAGGCAAAAGAAAAACTTAATGGGTAAAAAATATTATATGCATGTTTCTCATATTAAAATGCTTTGTGATACTTTGGATCCATTATGCTCTAACACAAAGATCTTCTCCCTGATAACTTACAGTTTATTGAGCATAGTACGTTCCCACTGTACTTTACTAGGAACAAAAGTAACCAAGGAGTTGATCTGTGAATCAGATAGCACCCAAATGGCTGCATATTCTAACATCTTGTATGAATGCTAAAGTTAATGCTTGTCTGAAAGGAAGACGGTCCTATGCAAGAGGCAGAATCCCAAGAAAAGGAATACTGAGAGGAGAAAGGGTCAGAACACTCTCCAGTTCAAAGGCTGACGCTTCTGGAACATGGCAGTCCTCATCTGTTGGAGAATCTCTAGCAGTATCTTTCCATTCTCCTGAGGGAGTCCTCAAGAAAGGAGTAAAATAGAAAAGGTAAAGAAAACATCAACAGCCCCCTTCTTTGGTTTAAAACAAACAAATAAGCAAACAAACAAAGCACCATACTTGTGAGACAAATGTATCAAACACAATATGTTTCTGGGTCATGGTGTCTTGGAATAATGGATACATTTGCAACAGATTGAGTAGCAAACCAACACTAAGGACAACAGCTTGTTAGTCTTGAAGCATCTCCTGAGAGTACACTGGTCAGCTGCCCTCATGCACTTTGATAGCAACCTTATCAGCATCTTTGATTAGAAATTACACTTTCATGCTGACGTGTAAAGGTATCTGCTAACACAAGGGTAACACAAAATTAATGCATGTCACCAATCACCAATTGTTAAAATAAGACAAAAACCAAACGCAAATCCCTTCTATCCAGTTTGATGGCAAAACAGTCGATCTGTCTTGTCATACCACTTGAAGACAGGATAGCAATCTTCTCAATCAGTGCTCTCCTCGTTGCCTGTATAATCTTTCAAAGAAGCACTATCATTACACTAGACTATTACTTAAAAAAGTATGGCAGGCAGCCTTCCCAGGCATGCTTATTTATATATTTATTTTAAATTTTATGTATTGATTTTTAGATAGAGGGGGGAGAGGGAGGGATAGAGAGAGATAGAGAGGAGAAGCGGCAAGCATCAGCTTGTAGTAGTTGCTTCCCATATGTGACTTGACCAGGCAAGCCCAAGGTTTCAAATTGGTGACCTCAGCATTCCAGGTTGATGCTTTATCTACTGCACCACCACAGATGAAGCAGCATGATCATTAAGATATTAGGAAGAACATGAATGAAAGAGGAGGCCTATCATTAGTCATGTTGCTAACACTGTTGATGAGCCTGCTTGATTTAGTTTTACTCTACACTGAAAGATGGGCAGTACTGGGCACATATTGAGTATGAGGCACAATGGCCCACTAGAGACTTGGGTACATTGCCACTTTGGGTCAATGTTAAAACACAATTATAATATTCATTCATATTAAGTATAATCAGTCACTCACAACTTGAAGGAGGCTCTCCTAAGAACAACTAATGGTTATAAAGAATACCAATCTAGGCCCTGGCCAGTTGGCTCAGCGGTAGAGCGTCGGCCTGGCGTGCGGAGATCCCGGGTTCGATTCCCGGCCAGGGCACACAGGAGAGGTGCCCATCTGCTTCTCCACCCCTCCCCCTCTCCTTCCTGTCTCTCTCTTCCCCTCCCGCAGCCGAGGCTCCATTGGAGCAAAAGATGGCCCGGGCGCTGGGGATGGCTCCTTCGCCTCTGCCCCAGGTGCTAGAGTGGCTCTGGTCACGACCGAGCGACGCCCCAGATGGGCAGAGCATCGCCCCCTGGTGGGCGTGCCGGGTGGATCCCGGTCGGGCACATGCGGGAGTCTGTCTGACTGCCTCCCTGTTTCCAGCTTCAGAAAAATACAAAAAAAAAAAAAAAAAAGAATACCAATCAAATAGGTACAGACTCATAATTCTAGGAAATATCAAACTTCCTTTTAGTATTAAACACTCATCACATTTGTAAAGAAAAAAAATTACTATATAATAAATGACAACTGATATTTGCATCTTTCAGAATGTCAAAGGCCAGGAAGAACAAGGCTCGAATTATGTAAACAGTTTAAATGTCCCACAACACCGGAAAACTAGAGTTGGGCAGATTTCGGTAGTGCTTATCCAGGACTGTGAAGGGAGAGGACCAGACTCTCTTAATGATCAGAGGCTGTCATGGTTGTGGGATCAAGATGCTTTATCAAGTTTCCCTGGGACCCTTACGAATTAAGCCTGGAGACCATCTTCCCCTCTTTGTAGCCTCCACATTCACGTAGCCTCTCTGTGTAGCCTCTGCATGGAAGGAGAGAAGGCTCCGATCACTGAATGCTACTTAGCCTGTTGCACACAGTTATAGTTTATTTTTTTAAATAAAATTTATTGGGGTGACTGGGTAATAGAAATATATAGGTTTCAAGTGTACAACTGCATAATACACTATCTGTATATTGTTTGTGTGTTCACCACCCAAGTCAAGTCTCCTTCCATTCCCACTGATCCCCACTTTACTCTCTCCTGCCTCCCCCCAGCCCCTTTCGTTCTGGTAATAACCCTCCTGTTGGAGGTGTCTATGAGTTTTTTCTTGGTTTCATCCCTTTACCCTTTTCACCCAACCCCCAGCCCCTCCCCTCTGAAAGCTGTTGGTCTGTTCTCCATTCCTGAGTCTGTTTCTATTTTGTCAGTTTACTTTGTTGACTCGATTAAGAACAATGAATGAACTGGTACGGGGCTGATCTCTGGAAAACCCGACACTGAATATGTTGACAAGGCTGCAGCTCTGAAAACTGAAGACTAAGTACCGGTCCAGCACGGCGTTTCTGTGGCGGCAAATGGGTAGAAGTGGTGTACAGCTGCCTACGCAGACAATTTCCGGGGCAGCAGCCTCGGGTCTGAAAACTGAACCCAAGAGTGTTCTCCCGTGGCGCCTAGTTGAGTTGATAAACTGTGCTACTGGGTTGACACAGTGTCCATCCCAATTAGTTAGTTGCCAATAATTACACATAAGAAAAGAAAATATGTAAGTCTACTGAATTCTCAGGGAGAAAAAGTTCAACACACTGAGTGAGCGGCTACATCTTTCAGAAAACAAAGGACATAGTAATAGAGTTGAGATAGAATTCGTGTTATAACTGCTCACATTTGAACATATTCAGAAAATGTATTTATCTTTGAAAAATGTTAAACAAAAATAATCCAACTTATGGTCCTAAGTTCTTAAGTTTAACAAGTTTGGGTTTAAACTTGTTTAATTTTCTCCCCAAAAGCAGGGCACATAAAGTGTATATATCGCATTATACAGCTAGTGGTACCTTGAGATACGAGTTTAATTAGTTCTGTAACCGAGCTCGTAAGTTAGTCAACTCGTATATCAAACAAATTTCTACCATTTTAAATAACTGAAAGAGATTTAATCCATTCCAGCCCGGTGAAACATCCCCAAACCATTCTAAATTATGTAAAAAGACATGTTTTTAATTAAGAAACACATATGTATACTTTATCAATGCATAACAAAATATACAAAATAAAAGAAAAAAGTGTTATTTAGTACTGTATTCTTACCTTGGAGACAGACAAGTGCGGCTAACGGAGGTGAATGGCGGAGGAGGAGGGAGGGAGGAAGGGATGCAGGCACTGTAGACACGTAAACTAAAACTGCACTTTCTTAACCTAAATGCAAACTAAAACTGCATTTTCTTTAAACAAAACTATAACTGCACTTTCTTTACTTAAATTGAAACCACAAAAACTTAATTGTAAAAAAATGCACTTTCTTAACTTTAAACTGAACCTAAGATTAACATTACATATTTTCATTTAATCATCACCTGTTTTTGCCTTTTTGGCTACACTTTCGCCACTTTCACTTGCAGGACTTTTGAATAAAAATCTATCCAAAGAGATTTACTTTTGCTTGCCTTTAAAAATGTTACGGATATGTGACAAACAAGTGTGATTAAAAAGTGCTGAAGCACGACCTGTTGAAACTTTTTCTGGGTGTTTCTTTTCAATGAAACTTGAAAGCTTCTCCCACATTGCCAGCATGTCTTTAATTTCACTTGTAGAAATTACTTCCTCCGACTCTACCTCCTCCTCATTACTAATCTCTTGCAGAAGCTCCATATGTTGCATCATCTGTAGTTACTTCAACTCCTCAGTTGAGAGTTCCTCCTCATGTTCCTCAACGAGCCTGTTTACATCACCCTCATCTACCTCCAGACCTATCAACTTTCCGAGGGACACAATCTCCTTCAACACTTCTACCTCGGTTTCGGTCTCCAGTTCGAATCCTTCCAAGTCCCTGTCTGCAACAACATCAGGCCATAACTTTTTCCATGCCGAGTTCATGGTTCTTGTAACCTCTTGCCATGCCAAGTCAATAATGTGTAAACATATCACGATGTTGTAGTGATCTTTCCAAAACTCTTGAAGGGTTAGATTTGTATTCTCAGTCACCTCAGAGCAGTGGTGGAACAAGTGCTTTGTGTAAAGCTTTTTAAAGCTGGAAATGGCCTGCTGATCCATAGGTTGCAAGACTAAAGTCATGTTGGGTAGGAGGTAGAGGACTTTCAAGAATTTGAACTCATCGAGAATGTCATCTTCAAGACCAGGTGGGTGGGCTGGAGCATTATCAAGGATTAGTAATGCTTTCATCGGGAGTTTATTTTCTTGAAGATATTTCTTAACTGCAGGACCAAAGATAAGATTTACTCATTCAATAAAAACCTGCCGCATAATCCATGCCCTAGCATTGGTGTGCCACATAACCTGAGGTTTTTCTTTAAGAATCTTGAGTCTTAAAGGCTTGAGGATTTTCATAATGATACACTAGCAGTGACTTTACTTTACAGTCACACAATGCAAGGGTCAGATGGTCCTTCGTGGGTTTATGGCCTGGCAGTTTCTTCTCCTCTGCGGTGATGAAAGTCCTCCAGGGCATTTTTTCCCCCCCAAACAATCCTGTTGTCAGAGTTGAACACTTGTTGGGGGATGTAGCCTTTGTGATAAGCACAGCAAAACGTGCGATGTACTCCTCAGCTGCCTTAACGTCAGCACTCACAGCTTCACCATGCCTCACAACCGGGTGGATGCCAGATCTCTTCTTGAAATTTTCAAACCAGCCTTGACTTGCCTTAAATGTATCTTCTGCTGCTTCTTTTGAGGTTGATGGTTCTTCTTCAAGCCGCCGTAAATAATACATGTCTTTTCACATATTACAGTCTCCGTCACTGTATCTCCTGCCAGCTCTTTCTCTTTCACCCACACCAGCAGAAGCTTCTCCATTTCCTCATGGATATTTGTCCTTAATTGGGACAGAATTGTAGTTCCTTTCATTGGATTTGTGCTTTTGATGGCATCCTTTTGTTTAAGGATGGTACAAATTGTATATGTATTGCGGTTGTACAGCCTCGCCAGTTCAATCACTCGTACATCACGCTCATGTTTTTCTATTATTTCTTGCTTTACTTCTATTGACATCATTCTCTTCTTCTCACCATTATCCTTTACACTCACTTTCTTCGGCCCCATGATAGCACACAAAAAAAGTTAGTAAAAAATACAAAAATGATGCAAGAACAAGTACAGCACACAAGATTCAACTTGATTTTGTGGGTAACACGTGAGAAAGAATGAGATGCTGGTGTTGTGCTGCCGATACTGGACCATGCGCCAATGCGCCAACTAGTGGCAGCTTCCCGAATCACGACCTGTATCTCAAAATTTCGCTCGGAACTCAAATGAAATTACGAACTGAGTTGCAGCTTGTATCTTAAAAAAGGTATGTTGGTCTGCTCATATCTCAAGGTACCACTGTACTGTCTTCTCCATGCAAAGACAGTTTCCACAAGTTAAGAATTCTACAATAACTCTGTATTCCTGATGCTAAAACTCACCCCTGACCAGGCAGTGGCACAGTAGATAGAGCGTCGGACTGGGATGCGGAGGGCCCAGGTTCGAGACCCCGTGGTCACCAGCTTGAGTGCGGCTCATCTGGCTTGAGCAAAAAGCTCACCAGCTTGGACTCAAGATCGCTGGCTCCAGCAGGGGGTTACTTGGTCTGCTGAAGGCCCACGGTCAAGGCACATATGAGAAAACAATCAATGAACAACTAAGGTGTCACAACATAAAACTGAAGATTGATCTTCTCATCTCTCTCCGTTCCTGTCTGTCTGTCCCTGTCTATCCCTCTCTCTGACTCTCTCTGTCCCTGTAAAAAACAAAAAACAAAAAAAACTCACAAGAGGCATGCAAAGGGCCCTCATCCTTAGGAGGAGATGAGGTTCTAGAGCAGCGGTTCTCAACCTGTGTGTCGCGACCCCGGCGGGGGTCGAACGACCAAAACACAGGGGTCGCCTAAAGCCATCGGTAAATATTTAGGCGACCCTGTGTTTTGGTCGTTCGACCCCCGCCGGGGTCGTGACCCACAGGTTGAGAACCGCTGTTCTAGAGCCACTTGCTTATCATATATAAATATATGTATCACATCTTTAGCCTTAAGTCCAAGGCTTTTGTTTCTTATTAAAAAAAACCTCCGCACCTATTATAAAAGTGATGGATGTTTCCTATTCCTACGTGGTCCATAGAAAGTAAGAAAATTCATTTCTTTGTGTGGAAACAATCATACATACTACTTTATATCCGCTGCATTTATAGAAAAAAATTTTAATTGTTAAAATTTTCCTAGGTGATTACATTCCAACAAAGAGAAATGCATAATTTTGAAAATTCTACTTAGTATTTTCCTTATTAGAACAGAAAAACAATATTGTGTCAACAAAAGTGTTTTGAACTTGCTCTTTTTATATACAGGAAAAGGAAAAATTTGATTTTAACTACCATTCCAAAAAAATGAAAGGTAGCTTATGTAATGGTAAAGATAAAATGTCTTTCTTATTCAGCATTATAAATAGTTCAGATATTTCAAACTATCTTTTCTTAGTTCCATTCTCCTGCTTCTTAAATGGTTTTAAGTGCCTTTAGAACAAAAATTTTAGGGTTAGTTTCCAATATGAAAAACCTTAAAATACCACACTGTCATTCACATAATACTTATATTCCACTTCAAAATTTCCAGCTGCTTTGTGGACCAACATGATATATCTATTCTTTTTTATTTCTGTAAGTAGAATGTTTGAAATGTTTCCTTAATATGACATAATTAAAGTGCTTTTTCATGCTAAAGAAAAAAACATTATGCAGCATTTTAATAATATATAGCAATTTAGCATGAATTGAGTAAGCCGAAACAAAGCTCAGTTTTGGTGCAGGGGGGTGCTAGGGGACATCTGAGGGCTGTATATTATAAAAACAAGGCAGAAAAGACACTTTCTGGGAAGCAGTATGGCAGGCAGCCAAGGTCTTGGAAATTCTTTATAAATAGCTAGTTATGGGATATGAAAATGGGTGGGTTGAAGGGGGAGGAGAGATAAGCAGCTGTCTGCAAGCTAGTGAGAGGATCCAATGTATATTACTTAATAATAAGACGCTGGACAGAAAAATTGCAGAATCATGAGGGTGTAAAAAACAAAGAAAACGAGCAGTCAGGTGATCGCCGGGTAAACCAGAGGTAAAAGCAAAGATGGAAAACTAAGAACACTCTTGGAACTGACTATGTATTGACTCTGAAGGCAATACTAGGCAAAAAGGCCCTGATTTCAGGGTTTGATAAAAAATATTTTCAGACAGATGTTTGAGTAGTTAAGAGAATAAAGTGATTGGCTGGCAAAAATTGATTATGCATTGTGTAAATAGTGTTAAACCAGGAGCTTGATCCCATAAAAACAAGACAATTTAGGAAAGCCCACATGCTCATGTTATCTTTTGAACTTAGATACAGGAGGGGTTAACCGTCCCCTTGGTAACTCAGGACAGTGAAGTCTGCGGCCCCACTCAATCCTGGTTTCAGTGTTTTCATCAAACAGCAGCTCAGCAGTAATGTTTACAGTTGCATCCGTTTGTTCAAGTAGGGCAGTATCTTAAAAATGTATATTGAAAGGGCGAATAATGAACTACTTTTCCTCTACCTTATAAATAAATGTTAAATTACTATTACTGTTACAATTACTACTATTATTTCAGATACTTGCTGAAAATAACCACTTTTTTCAAATATAAAACTAAGAATTTTAAAGACTTCTTTTTGCAAAAATTGTATAATTTATTATGAAAGCCTGATTTATCTCATGCTGACTCAAAGTTATAGATGCTTTTAATTATTTTAAAAAGGAAAAATTATTAATACTTACAATTAAATCAGTTGACAAAGCTTTTAGCGACTTTAGATTTAGTAGTCAAAATTTCAAACATAAGTATCCTTTTTCTTTTTTTTTAATTTGAAGAGGAAAACAACGCTTGAGAGGCTTAGTAACTTACCCAAGACAAGATATTTTTCTTTTCTTTTTTTAAAGACTATTTTTTAGAGCAGTTTTAGGTTTACAACTAAGTTGAGAAGATACAGAAATTTCCCATATATTTCTGCTTCTATACATATAGAGTCTCCCCCATTATCAACAGGATTCTTAAAAAAAACCCATAGTTCTACAAAAACTCACATGTTCATAGTCCTCTGCTATGTATGGCTTATTTTGCAGTTAAAAGGTAAGAAGTTACATCCTGAAGGGTTTACTTTTGGGCCTGGGACTCAGAAATACTCTACTAGATAGATGTACCACTAATGCCTTTATTTAAAAATCTATGTTTAGAAAAACTTTTTCTAATTATTTGTAAAATAACAGTGACACATGCAAATTAAAAAAAAGGCATTAAGCCCTGGCCGGTTGGCTCAGTCGTAGAGCGTCGGCCTGGCGTGCGGGGGACCCGGGTTCGATTCCCGGCCAGGGCACATAGGAGAAGCGCCCATTTGCTTCTCCACCCCTGCCCCCCTTCCTCTCTGTCTCTCTCTTCCCCTCCCGCAGCCAAGGCTCCATTGGAGCAAAGATGGCCTGGGCGCTGGGGATGGCTCCTTGGCCTCTGCCCCAGGCGCTGGAGTGGCTCTGGTCGCGGCAGAGCGATGCCCCGGAGGGGCAGAGCATCGCCCTCTGGTGGGCAGAGCGTCGCTCCTGGTGGGCGTGCCGGGTGAATCCCGGTCGGGCGCATGCGGGAGTCTGTCTGACTGTCTCTCCCCGTTTCCAGCTTCAAGAAAGATAAAAAAAAAGGCATTAAGAAGAAAAGTGAAAGTCAGTTCATGCCAGCCTAGACTTCCAGCCCTTCTCCACACAAGGTAACTGCTGTTAAATTCTAGGGCTCCAGAGAAGGTTTTGTGAATATGCTGACAATATTAAATATAAAATATGCAAAGGAAATACATGTGGTAGGATGACACTAGTCATGTAATTTGTAGTTTGCTTATAAAACAATAACATGAAATCTAGCTCATTCTTACTGGGTGTATTTAATGGCTGTATCCAAAACACGAATATAATGATAAAGTTTTGAGACTTTTTTGCTGTTATAAACAAGGCTGCAGTGATTCTCCTGGTTCATTTGTGGCATCCTTTCATTATATACACACATATATACACTGCACTTCTAATAATGGGACACTTACATTTTTTTTATTTTTCTGAAGTGAGAAGCAGGGAGGCAGAGACAGACTCCTGCACACGCCCGACTGGGATCCACCTGGCATGCCCCCTAGGGGGTGATGCTCTCCCCATCTGGGCTGTTGCTCCATTGTAACTGGAGTCCTTCTAGTGCCTGAGGCAAAGGCCATGGAGCCTTGGCTGCAGGACAGGAAGAGAGAGATAGAGAGAAAGGAGAGGGGGAAGGGTGGAGAAGCAGACGGGTGCTTCTCCTATGTGCCTTTACTGGGAACTGAACCCTGGACATCCACATGCCTGGCTGACGCTCTACCACTGAGCCTACTGGCCAGGGCTGACACTTAAAATTTTGATAGGAGCACTCTGCAAACCAAGTGGTTGTGCCAATCTATATTCCCGCTTACAAGGTAAGAGAGTACCCTTTTGTTCATCCCTTTCCCACAATGTGCATCATGTTATAAAGTAACTTTAAATTCATCTCACCTTACCTGAACCTGGCAATATAATCCCCCCAAAATAGTAAAATTTGGTATAATTAATAAACAGTAGGAGACCAAAAGATATCAAAGGGATTAGTAAGGGTGATGGGGCTGTTTTTGACTGGTTGTCAGAAACTCAGAGGAAGCTTTCTTTTGTAAATTACACATTTATAAATTTGGTAGAAGTTTTCCTGATATTCCAGGGTAGAAAACTTAAGAATAAGCCTTCTCATTGTTTCCCTTAGACTCCAACACAGCCAAGAGATATAATGGCTAGATTTGAGATTTCTTTCAAATAAAACCAACAGTATGTGGTAAGGGACTGGATGTTGTGTTTGGAAGAGAAAGAAATACAGGTGACTGCTGGGTTTCTGACTGAAGCGCCCAAGAAGACCATTTACTTCAATGAAGAGCACAAGTTGGCCACTAGAGAGTTCCGTCTTGGACATGTCTGAACTGGAAGTGAAGATGTGAAAGTGACAGCTGGCTCTAGGGGCCCAGATTTCAGAAGGTAAGTCTTAGCAGGAGATTGAAATTTGGAAGTTGTCACTTATGTAGTATGAAGTCAGAGGGGTTTGCCAAGGTAGAGAATATAAAAATGAAAGGCAAAAGCAGCCCGGAGTGTGTTCTTAGAAAAGTTAACAATTAAAAGCCCATTTTTAGGTCTGCCAGGGGATGAAGATCCGACAAAGAAGTCAGAGGAGGCAGCCTGGGAGGAGGAGCCTGCGGGGTCATGTAAAGTGTTTCTACAAGGGGGTTATGATCCACAGAGTCACTTTTTGGAGTGATGAATGGAAGTCACACTGGAGGAGATTAAGGAACAAAGGAGGAGCAAGAGTATGAATGACATTAATGGAAATACTTTCCAGATGTTGCCTATGAAGGGTAGGAAAGAGGGTGAAAAGCTTGAGAGGGTATGAAACTTCAGACTGGAACATACTTGAGCAAGTTTCTAACCAGTGAAGAGCAAGGGAGAGGGAAGGGGAAGGAAGAGAAAGGAAAGGGAAAGGAAGGGAAAGGAAGGGAAAGAAAGGGAAAGGAAGGGAAAGAACAGGCATGAATGAAAATGGATGAGAATGGACAAGAGACTAAGAGGCAGGCAGCAGGTCTCCTGAAGGGGCAGGGGCACAGAGCACATAAGGACAGCCTTTGCTAAGAGATACTTCCTCCATCACAATAGAAGGGCAGGCAGGATTGCATATAGCTGTAGACAGAGTTATAGATTTGATCTGGGATGTCCAGGGATTTCCTAAATAATGGCTTTTATTTTCTCAGACAAGGAGGAAGAAGGGTGATCTGTTGAAAGTGAAATGAAGGAAAAGTTAGTTTTGAGGCCAGTGAAGAAGGTTTGAAATATCACTGAGACTGCGAAAAGAAAGTTGAAAGGAAACATGGTTATTTATTACAGAAAAGCTCCAACTATTCCTGGCCGGGTAGCTCAATTGGTTAGTGTCGTCATAATACGCCAAGGTTGCAGGTTCCAACCCCAGTCAGGGCACATATAATAATCAACTAATGAATGCATAAATAAGTAGAACAATAAATCAATGTTTCTCTTTCCCTTCCTTTCTTAAAAATCAAATTAAAAAAAGAAAGAAAGGCTCCAACTAATAATGACGACAGTTTGGGGGAGAGAAGTCAGTTAGGAAACTAGCAAGTCACTCATTAGCTCTGAACTGTATCACTTTTAAAAGAGAAGACCACAATATACAAAATTAGAACATTTGGCAGTTCTTTCTAAAGCTCAATATGTAAAATTTTTAGTTAAGAGCAGTTGCAGCCCAGCAATTCCACTTCTAGGTGAATTGAAAACTGATGCCCAAACACCTACATGAACACACATGCTCAAAGCAGCACTATTCACAATAGCTAAAGGTGGGAACATTCCAAAAGGTGGGAACAGATCAACAGACGCATGGTTAAACAAATGTGGGCCATCCATGCAATTAAATGTTATTCAGCCATAAAAAGAAATAAAATACTGATACATGACAACACATGGATGAACCTGAAAAACATTATGCTAAGTGGAAAAAACCAGACACACAAAAAATCACATATTATATGATTCTAGATATGTAAAATATCCAGAATTGGTAAACTCACAGATGGCTCAGATTGTTGGTTGCCAGGAACTGGGGGGAAAGGGGCATCAGAATGAATGCTTAATGGCTACAGGGTTTTCTTTTAGGGTGATGAAAATGTTTTGGAACTAGACAGATGTGTGGTTGCATAACACTGTGAATATACTAGATGTCTCTGAGTTATTTGAAAATGGTTAATTTTATGTTATGTGAATTTTACTTCAATTAAAAGAAATCAATTACTAGAATAGACTTTAAGAAACTAATTACATAGTAATTAGATTTCCTTTTTCCCCACCCACCCTCCCTCCACCACCATAATTCCATTAACCACAAATGGTGGCTTCGTCTTTTAATGACTTGATAACTACAAAAACAACTATATTCCTGGTCATACTGAATTCTAGCTTTTGTTGGGGGCTTTTCTGGCTTGTTTCCCCTTCTAGACCTCATCATAACTTCTAACACTGTCTAAAATGCTCACCATATAGAAGTTTTAATAAACGTGTTTCACTCAATTTTGCATGGTATATTTAAAGTATATAACTGAGTTATTATTTTCTAAGGAAAGAGAATACTATGCCAAATTTAAGAATAAATCACCAAAAGGATTTTCCATGGGCAAGCAATGATCACAGGCTGGAATCAACGCTGCTTTGTTTTGTTGTATGAATCTGAGGCTCAGATTCTGGTAGACCAGAAGATAAAATCTATGTCGTTGTGAAGGGTAAACAAAGGAAAAACTGGTAGATACTAATTTCTTTCATCTCCACTTACAATTCATGTGAAATTCACTCTGCATTAAAGGGTAGAAAAAAACTTAAGCACTCTCATAGGTGATAAAAATTAGCAACCAAAGATTACAGACCTTTGGTTGTATTTTCAGGGGTCTAATCTGCTAATTAAAAAATAAGGTTCCTCAAGTAATTTTAAAAATGGAAAGCAAAGAGGCCAAAAATAAAATGGTGGTTTGTCCTGTTAAGAGCCTGGCTATCTGCACTGATTAAGCAAACTTCCATCCCCACTTCCTGTCTGAAGCACACGCCAGAGTTACACAGTGTGCACGTCAATCTAACCCCGACACGGCGGACAGCAAACAGCATTTTCATCTGAAATTTCAATACTACGATTATTTGTCATTTAAAAAAGAGAGAGAGAACATTAAGTTAAACAAAAAATTTACACAGATTAATGTTGGAAAAAGGCCTTAGACTACACAGAAAATACTGCCTTTCATCCTAATGTCAGGAAGTCTACCTCCTTATGAAGCCCACTGGGGTGGGAAGTGTGGAGGAGAGGAAGGTGGTACAAACTGTGGAATCCTAAACCACCCGCCTCCCTTGCTGTGAAGGAGGTCACAGTCTTGAGTGCAGGATTTACTCTCTATTAGGAATTAAAGAGCAAAAATGAAGTAAAAACTAAAATGCTAACACTCCGGGCTCACACACCGTAGGCTTTCTGCATTAATCTGCAGCATGAGGTCAGGAAGACAATGTTTTCAACATAGTGTCTTGGAAATTTACAGGCACTTTGATAACTCTGATTGGTTCCTGCTCTGTTACCATAGAAACAGACTGCTTAAAAATGGGGCATTTTTCTTTAAACTGATCATACCTTCACACAAATTCCCTTCTCCTTTTTGTCAAAAGTTGGATGAATTTAAAGAATGCTTCCCGTGGTATGACAACGTGATGTCAAGCCAGGGGCCTGGTGCAGAACAGGAGAGATAACATTACCCTGTGGCAGACACACAGAAAGACATTATACATGTATGAACTTTAAAAAATCTCATTTGGTTAAAAAGTAGTACACATAAAGTACACAGTGGAATAAATGAAAGTATAACACAAATAAAGAACACTTCAAAAGCAAAATCATCCACTTGCCTGATCCCCAGCAATGTAAGGAGCTGAAAACAATAATTTGTTTTTTTCATAGTTTTTAATCTGTAAGAACATGCTGGTTCTGCACCTGAACTTCTAGATTTTTTTTTTTTTTACTATATATGATTCTAAAAGAAGATAAGGTTTATTTTCCTTATTTTGGGGGGCAATCAGGAAGTCTACAGTATTAGAATTCCAGTGTGCCTCTATAGGGAGAGGAATTTACGGGTAAAGCTTTTTCCTAATTCCTCTGAAATGGGGAAATGTATGCAGTGCAAAAAGATTCTGAAATGGCTTAATGTAAATTCCTAAGGGAGGCTCCCTGAAGAAAAGAACAATTAACAATGAAAAAGGAAAATAATAGGATGTTTTATACCTCCAAATTTTCATTTCATCCTGGCTCAGTATTTTGGTCCTTCTTCCCATTTTGTGGATTCAGGAGTGGGACACACACACACACACACACACACATGCACGCTTGTGTACATGTAGACATATATACATTCATATACATACCTACACGTCAATGTGCCCACCAACCAAAATATATATAAAGAGATCCCTGAACTGTAATAACTTGTGTGCTATCCTAATACCATAGCAACAGTGCATGATGGTGCAGGGGGAAGGAGCTGTAGTTGTTCAGGCCAAGGGGTGGGGGTGGGGTGGGCGGGAAGAGGCATTCTGGGAGAGAACAGCAGTGGGGGGAGGAGAGAGAAGTACCACATGGTTCTGGGAGAGAGGCAGGGCCTCACTCAGTCAAGGGGACCAGGGTGGGTAGGTAGAGATCAGCTGCTGGCTGTCTCTACTTGAGTAAAGATTTCTACAGAGACTGTATGAGAATGGGTACCCATGGTGAAATTTATGAAACTACTTTTGAGGCAGAACTGACAGATTTGGTAATAGGTTTGGTGATAATGAGGAGGTCAAGAAACACTCTCATTTAGCTTCCTGGTGTAAGCCAATGGGTAGACAGAGGTGACATTAACTGAGACAGGAAACTGTGGAGGAGTATGTTTTATAGAAGTAGTAAGGGGCTCCTGGAGACATCAGGGTGTAGGTGACCATACAGGTCTGGAGCACAAGAGACAGGCCTGGCCCTCACAGCTTGTCATTCCCACGCTTTTGGACCAAAGTATACATGGTTTCTTCTGTTTCTCTTTTATATATGTGTGTGCATATTTTAACTGCATATTATCATTTAGTTTCATGATTTTTAGGTTGAGAGCTCCCTGAATGCTGTGGCTTACAGATTTACTTCTGCCATGCTGCTGTGTAAGAAGCACTCAAATTTCTGCCAAATGAACTTATTTCTAATAAAAAACTAAATTATATAATGTCATCTCAAAAGTAGCATGTGATCACGATGAATCACGTCTGGGAAGAGGAATCTTTTATCTTTTCCATCACACCTATATGATATTTAAACTTCTTACAAGGATCATACCTTATTTTTCAAATGTCTTTTTTAAAAACATTTAGTGATACCTCACTTGTACGTCATGTTCAGTTAGTAGAACACTGGCAAAAAACAAAGAAGGAATTCCAGAGCAATCAAAATACATGTTGCAAAGTTCATGTGTTTTACTTATAGAGGCTTTGTAGTAGCTTTACTTCAACTACTTGCCTGTTTCTCCCACTATAGCTCAATACATTGTAGTTGAATCAACAACAGAATCAGGATTCCACTATTTAATTTTGTTAACTTGTTGCTAACTTTAAAGAAGATGAGTAGCACCAAATCAAAAAGGAGCACAGCCCGAGGTGGAAGAAGACAAAAATCAAACAATAATAATCATTCTAGTAATCTAGTAATGATCTGGGGATTATTCTGAGCACGGATAAACTATTTTATACACCTCAACAGTTTAAGGCAATGTTACATTACACTTTGGGCCAGCCACTAATTTGTAATTGAATTATAAATTATATCTGAAGGTAAGAGTTCAAATTATATCCTGTGTAAGAAGGCAGGGTGGGGTATAATAATCTCTAGATACTTGTAATAATAATGTGTCTATGAGATGCAGGACACTGGGGGGTAAGGTATTAAAATGATTCAAACAATGATTCTATTTTCAAGAAATACTATGATCTATGTAATAATGAAGATAGTACAGCTATATATCAAAACGGCAAAAGGTGAAATGCCTTAAAGAGATGCAGATCAAGATATCAGGAATATACAGGACAGAGACATTATTTTTAGCTGATAGGATCAAGTGAACTTCTTTAGGATATGGCATGGGGATTAGATTGAAAGAGACCATGGACCTGAAAAGCTGGGGTGAAAGGAACAATGAGCAAAGGCATGGAGAAGGGAAGTGTGGAGCAGTGCTGTCCAACAGAACTTGCTGCAGAGATGGAAATGTTTTATAATCTACACCAGTGGTCCCCAACATTTTTGGGCCACAGACCGGTTTAATGTCAGAAAATATTTTCACGGACCGGCCTTTAGGGTGGGATGGATAAATGTATCACGTGACCGAGACAAGTGTCAAGAGTGAGTCTTAGACGGATGTAACAGAGGGAATTTGGTCATTTTTAAAAAATAAAAGATCGTTCAGACTTAAATATAAATAAAAACGGATAAGTTATTTATTCTTTCTCTGCGGATCAGTACTAAATGGCCCACGGACCAGTACCGGTCCGTGGCCCGGGGGTTGGGGATCACTGATCTACACTGTTCAATACAGTAGCCACTAACCACATATGGCTACTGAGTAGCTGAAATGTGGCTCGTGTAAGTTGAACATGGCTGAATTTCTGAAAACTATATTTCATTTTAAATATAAACAGCCAAATTATTTTAAATTTAAATTTAGCCATATGGGGCTCAAGAACAGCACAGGTAGAGTATGTATAACTTCCATCACTTAAAAAAGTTTTGGTACTTCAATATAGGAAGGTATTTAATTAATCTATTTCTCCAGGCTAGATTACTCAGAATATGACAGATGAAGATGTATCTTTTTCATAAATAGATCTACGATAGGCATGTCCCCAGTAAATCACATTAATCTACTACACTGTCTACTACGCAATGTACCATGGACTGTCACATTCTTTATCTCAACTGTTATTTACTAGCCTGTGCCAGACTGGCATATGGTTCCACAAATCTGTAACTTCTCCCTTCTCCCCCATGATTGAGCCACACAATGAAAGAGGCTCAGATTCCCAAGTCACTTCCTGGAGGCAACTGACTAAGATAGCTTATCCAGTCCATCTTGGACTACGTTTTCAGCAATCACTTTGATTGGTTTAAAAAACACTGCGTCTGGAGGTTGTTTGTTAGAGCAGTTAGTTTAGTTCAGGTAATTAATGCAAAACCCAGTTTTCTTTCTGTGGTATATCATTTTTACCATTAGGGAGCTCTGTACTACACTGAACATCAATTCTTCTTTACATTCATTTGCTACCATTTTGTCTTGATAAGTATGAGCTATAACTAACTGGTAGCACTGGCATTATGATTTACTACTTTAATAATGTCTCATATTAAATCATCTCAATTTATTTAATTAACCCTCAAAATTAATAACTTTTAATTCTTAAGTTGTCAATTTGGTGACCAATAATATCCTTATTCCTTATTGCTGCTCTGATAAAAGAATTCAGTCTAAGGTAAATTTCCTATTTTGAATTTGATCAGAATTTATGACATTTATCACTATTATCACCTAAAGTAAAAAATAATTAAATTCACCAACTACATACCAAACAGGTTGGTATTTATCAAAAAGTTTACACAACCATTAACAAAACTGTGAGGTGTCATGTTTTGTTATGCAAATAGTTCTCTGGTATGAGATGATAACTACTGATAGGCAGTGGACACAAACATTTCTATAGGTATTACTAAATTTTCTTGTTAAGGTGTCACATAAACTCTTAAAACCTATGACTGTTTGCTTACAAAGTCTGTCCCCCCCCTCAATAATAATTTCAGCTAACTGGTACTCTTAACAATAATAAAAATTCCAAAATACCCCAATGTAAGCAAGAACGAGGCCAACTATATGCAAAGCAGAGTGGACTTTCAACCCCTACAGTAGATACATGTCAGAACCACCAGTAAGACCAAGCTCTGTCTGATTAGAATTAAACGAACCCAAATTTATCCTTCCTTCATTACATAGAAACTTTTGAGCCAGACATTAAAAATAATCCAAGGTTGTTCTTTCAGAAAAACAAACAAAAACCAACTTTGCCAAAAATGAACGGAAAAGCAAACACTGTTGGTGTGAAATACAATAAATATTTTGTGTTCCTTAACAAGAGGCATAAACCATTAGACATTACTAACAATCACTTACATACTTGTCTCTTTTGACAAAACAGCATAAGTTAGTGTTTAAACAACTGCTGCCAACTTGTGTGGATTAATACCACTGACATCTGACCCCTATTTAAAAGCAGATGAAGTTCTGCAGTGGCTTGTCCCTTGTTTTTATCCTACAAGTCTGATAAGCTGACCACTAGTGTTCATCTGTGGGCAGTGATGGTGACACACTGAATTCCATGAATTCAATGTTGCATAGGAACCAAGGTATTTTCATACTACTTCAAGTAAGAAAGTAGCTTTGTACAAAATTTCCCTTATTTTGTCTGTTCTTATTAAACTGGGTCTAACCTTCTTTCCGTAACAGATCACCCTCAGATCCTCCACACTGTTTTGCCCTTAGTGCTAGCTGTATAGGAAAATGAGACTGTAGTCTGTTGAGATATAAAGCAAAACCCAATTCAGTGCAACTGTAGTGAGAGAGAGAAATTTTATCACCCTATAATTTCTGTGGAGTGTTTTAAAATATGAGAGTTCTCTCCCTTTATCTCTTTATATCCATAAATTTACATGACAGTAAAATATAGAATCCTTCTATATTTTCTAATGTATAGGATCCCCAAAATTTAATTTTAAATAAGAAAAAAATAACAAAGGGTTTAAAAAAACAAGAGGGATGATAAGCTAGCATTATACCAGGCATCTCACAAAAGCGCTATGAAGTACTTATGGTTTCTCCTCATAGTACAAAACTTGTCCAGGGTCACAAAGCTAGAAAATGGTATGCCTGCGATTTGACCCCAAGGATATATCTCACTTGAGAGTCCATGCTCTTGCTCTTTGACCTTATACTATCACACATGTATAAATGGAAAGCATGGTCCCACTTGTTAGGGAAACAATCTACACATTATGTAATCATCTCAACTCTACTTGGCTGTTCTGTAGATAATTCCTCCATACCTTGTTTTTATATTTTTAATCCTTGCTTTATATGCTCATCAGATTCTGCTGTTGTGATATCTTTATTTTCCTATTCCATTTTCCTCTACTTTCTCAGTTTTTAAAGTAGCACTAAAATTGTTTTAAATTTAAGGTAGTAATAGTAGCTTAACACTGGAACTTGAATTAAATGGTGCATGGATAATTGTTAACTTTTTTTTAAAGTGAATAATTGAGAAAATTTTTAGTTCCCCTTAGTGAGTCTCCAGAATGTGTCCTACAATCTCCACCAGTATAGATTCTATAACAACCTTCCATAAGGCTTGCTGTGCACATGCAGAGGCGGCCCATTGTTTGGTTCCTGGCAACAGCTATTTATACCTCATTGTGTGTCATTAGCTTCGATCTAGATATTTTTTCCTATCTATACCCAAAAGTAGTTCAACTTCAGCAAGTCCAACTATTGTTTCTTATTATCTTTTAAGTCTGTATTAATCGGTCATGCTCATATTCTAAATGAGAAAAAAAAAAGGAAGAATATCCTTTTGGAAAAAGCTCAAATTGCTACTTAGGTAAGTATACATTTCCTCTCTGGTTCTCTATAAGATGAGCAAGAGCGAACGGAGAGGTGAGGGGGTAGCTCATGAAAGGAACTGAAAGCAGATAAAATGAAAAAGGTTACTGTGGGGTTTTTCCTTCCAAAGAACACTAGCAAATCAAAAATCAAATTAAACAAGTATTGAGAGAGGTGATCTTCATATCTCAAATTTAGGAAAAACTTCTCTCTAGATTCTGAATCTCTTACACCACAGCCCTGATCTCCAGCGGCTCCAGCAAAGCACGCAGTGCACTAGACTTGTCACACTCAGTCTGCCAGGACACAGGACAGCACTGCCCTGCCTTTCTCCAGTCCCTAAACTAATCATGAGGTGCCTGCGCAGTGGCCACCACAACAATTACCAGTATCCTTAAACTTATTCTTTGTTTCATTACAAAACCACAAAACTATGCAATGTGCATTAAAACAAAACAATGCAGTATGCATTATAACCAATTAAACCAATGATTTAAAGATATAATTAAGAAAGAGCTAGCTACCTCCTTCGTTTTAAACAATAAAATCCATAAACTCGTTAATTGGAAGAAATGAATTTTCCTGGAATTATGTGTAAACCTAAAAGAAGCAGTTCCTGAAGAATATTGAAAAGGAAATGGCCTCTCTTAAGGGGGGAGGGGGACAAAACCCCCCCACAAAAAACAACCCACGAGAAAACATACAAAATGAACCTGGAAGGATTTTAGTGAAATTAGGACCGGCTTCTTAAGTCCTCTCACTGTATTCATTATTGCAGAATCCCTAGAGTTCCATCAGTTAATGAATGTTTAGAGAGCATTACCAAGAACAGCATTTAGCTTTCATTTCAAAGAACTTAGACCGCGTAAGGTACAGCAGGGAAGAGAGAGACACAGGGCATGGTAATCAGACAGACACGTTCAGCCTGGTTCACGGGAATGGGGATTTGGCAGTTTTGGCCCTGTCCATAGAAACACTGACCTTCCTTGAGACTTTTCTGGTTGCTTCCCTCAAGGCATTCCTTTTCTTTTAATGGCTCCAAATCCCCCGCAGTTAAAATCTCTGGGAATCCCTGTTGCTGCTTCTTGGAGCTATCGATCATGGTGAGAGGCTTCCGGAGACAGGCAGCATCAAGCAGAAGAGCTCAATTTGCCGAACAGGAGAGGCTGGCGCTCAAAAAACTCTGGTCCCTGGGTCCTGGGCGCGTCCTCACAATACTCCAACCACCAGTGGGCAATTATGTCTTTAAGCAGCTGAAGGCACCCATCAATCAGCCTTTAGATCCAGATCCCAGCCTGACCTGCACAGACACTCATGCTGCTGGAAGCCCTAAAACTCTCCCACATTGGGAGGCAGAGCTGCGGAGGCACGGTGATGCTGAAATCCCACCCCTTTTCCCAGCCAGCCCCCTTCCCTTGCCATTCCGGCTTCCCCCGCGCTGGGCACTTCAATCTGCAGTTTGATGGTCCGAATCATCTGACAAACACTGAGTCAAGCAGTTAAAAATAAATCCTCTAGTCGTTAAAAGAGAAGACTTTGCTGATACCTAAGACGACAAATTGCTGCCTGTGGTCTCTCTCCGGCTCCCTATAAACACAGCCGCAGTCTGTGAAAACACTTTCTATCAGCCAGACAAGCACATTCATTACTCATTAAGTTCTGCAGCTAAACAAACGGCAGCGCAGGGCATCTGAAGGAAGCGGGTCTTATCTCAGCAGAGGCACCACGCTGAATAAACATGCTACTAGCCTTTCTGGATACAAACAGAGGCACGGCACTACCAAAGTTCTTTTGTGCTGTGCTTTTTGCTGTGTCCGGTTCTCTCTGGCAAAGCAGTGCTCTTTGTAATAGGGGCATGTACTGTCATTGCAGCTTTCGGCCTCGCCAGTTCAGACCTGAGCAGCACTTTTCCTCCGTGCTGCTAGTCGGCCGTGAGAGTTAACATCGCCATGATTGTTCTAAGGAAAAATCTCTTCCTCTGTATTAAAAGCAGAGACACTGAGAGCTTCTATTTCGTAACATTCAAACAGCGACCAGCCCAAGCTTAATTTCACGTGAGCTATCAACAATGAGCTCCTCTTCTGCAGATCACAGACTGCTGTCCCTAGACCAGTGGCTTCAACCTTTTTATACTTGGGGACCAGTGAAAACAAAATTATTTTAGGGACTGCTAAGGCAGAAATCACCCTGAGCATAAGCAAATGTGACTAAGATCACTGGGTCTATAATCTTCATACAACATCAGGCTGGTTAACACTTGTGGACCGGTATAAAATTTCTGGCGAACCCGTCCTTGGACTGGGGGTTGAAAAACACGGCACAAGACTAAAGGGATGCAGCTTGACAGAAACCTCTAGGGATACAATTCCAGGCAAAGGTGGAGCCAAGCCTGTTTTCATACACCCCAAACATATATCTATCTGTAACTGTAGCTAAAAATATATAATTTTTAAAAATGACTCAGAGTATGTTCCTTTGCAAAGAGCTTCTATAAAGCCCATTAGAGGTTGTAAGGGCAGTACACTGAATTCTCTTCCTTTGGGGACCTGTTCTGTTCATGTTTTTATAACCAAGATCTAGCACAGTGAATACTTGTTGCATGGCTGAGTGAATGAATTAAAGCAGAAGAAAGTGCAACAGGAAAACTTTTAATAATACGCAAGACTTCTAAAGAAGTCCTACATTAATGACCAAGAGTCATTCATTAAATTTTTTTTTAATTGATTTTAGAGAGAGAGGAAGGGAGAGACAGAAAGCAAAAGAGAGAGAGAAAGAGAAAAAGATTGCTCTGTTGTCCCACTTATTTATGCATCCTTTGGTTGGCTTTGTATGTGCCCTGACTGGGGATTGAAACTGCAACCTTGGTATATTGGGACGATGATCCAACAAGTTGAGCTAGCTGGCCCAAAAGTCACTAATTTTAGATGAACAACTAAATGTTCTCTAAAAGAGGCATATTTTCTCTTTAAAAGAAAGCATTATGAATGCTTATTTGACATGATCCTTCTGTGGGACAGAGAAAGGCAATACATTTTTAGAGCCACAAAGTCAGTATTCTCTTCACCATAAACATACATGGGAACTAGGTGAAGTCTTTCCTTTGTCCCTGGTGCCAAGGCTGGTGTGCACTAAACCCGTGCTGTTCTAGAAAGATAGTTATCTGTCCTTCTCCAGCGTCTCTCGAGAATGGGATTACACAACACATGACATGCTTCTTGTCAACTGAAATTCCTTCTGAAGCAATTTAAGCCCATCACTGGTAGTCTAAACCTCTGCAGGAACAAAAAGCCACAGCAAGCTTATCACGCTTCTCAAAAATGCCCTCAGATGCTCTGCTACTATTTCTGATGCCAAGACCTTTATTCTAAATTAACTTTTCCTGCACCTACAAAGGAGTAAGAAATATAACCATCATTTTTAAAGAAATTCTTTTAAAAAAAATTATTAATTTTAAGAGACAGAGGAAAAAGTGGGTGGGGGAGGGAGGGAGAGGGAGAAACATCAATCTGTGCCTGTACGTGCCCTGACCAGGGATCAAACCGGCAGCCTCTGTGTATCGGGATGACGCTCTAACCAACGGAGCTATCTGGCCAGGGCTTGAAAGACATTCTGGTGGTAATTTTATAAGTTTTATGAAGTTTATCTCATTTAACCCCCAACAGCCCTTGTGATCTACAGACTAAGACCAATATTACAAAGCTGGGACGTGGCAGGTCTGGAACTTAACCAAACTCCACGTTCTCTAAAGCCCAAGTCTTTTCGCTGTCACTGCAATGCCTGCTGTGTTCTAGAAGATGCTCCATTTCAGGCTTTGGTTTGATCTGGGGACAGGTTTAACAGCAGAGGACAGAACTTTGATGGCCTCCTAGTAATTTTTTTCCTGCTGAGGGAGAAGGAAGTCAACATAATCATAAAAGAAGGCTTTTACGAAGCCTTTTAACTTCTCTTGCAATAATAAAGCAGTAGCCAGCTTTACTTAGTGCTAACAATGTGCCTCCCGCTAAGTGCTTTTCATGTCTTATCTCATGCTTTCTGTTAACTTGTGAGTTCAACATTATTATCCTGATCTACAGATGAGAAAACTGAGGTCTAGAAAAATCTAAGTTGTATCTTGTAAAAGGTGGCCAGAAGTTCACACAGGAAGCTTGGCTCTAGGGCCTGCATTCTTCATTACCTTGCAAAAAGAACACAAACAATAAACCTCAACATTCTCTTTTTAAGGATGTTGCTTTTTAAATCCTACCCAACTGATTTTAAGTCAGAAGTTTAGAAACCTGAGTATATATACAACTACACCTATCACTTTGAAATTTTTGACTGGCTTTGTGTTTTGTTGTGTGTGAATTGTGTGTGTGTTTAATGTGTTAAAAAACAAAGCTTCTTTTTTTAAGTTCCTTTCTAAGTTTATTATTTTTGTGTCTGATAAGTACCAAGAATTTCAACAAGGAAACACATTGTCCTGCTGTGAGTTTATATCAAAAGTCTTGTCTCTGTAGTTTCAAAAGGAAGTGATTTCTTTAGTGGTGAATATGTCTGAGAGAATATTTATTTTATTTTTAAAAATTAGAAATAATTTCAGGTTTACAAGACCATTTCTTTTCCTGAACCACCTATGAGTAGGCTCTGATGTGATACCTCTACCTCTCTACCTTCAGTGCTCTGGTTAGTTCCCACAAACAAGGAGATTATTTTATATAACTGTAATATAACCATCAATATCAGGAAATTAACATTGACATATCACCACCATCTAATCCACAGACTCCATTCAAGTTCCACAAACTGTCCCCAAAACAACATCCAAACCAGGATCATGTATGGCACTGACTTATCAAGTCTGTTTAGTTTTCTTCCCTTCCACCTTTCTTGACTTTTCTTTCCTTGACTTTTGAACATTACAGGCATGTTATTTTGTAGAATTACCCTCAATTTGAGTTTGTCTGATGTGTCTTCATGATTAGATTCAAGTTATGGCAGAAATAGTTTTGGCAGGAATACCATGAAGGTAAGGATGAGTTCTCCGTATCCTATCAAGTGGTGTACAATTTCATAACTGATAATGTTTATTTTTATTAAGGCAGTATTGGCCAGGTTTCTTCATTGTAAAGCTTTTCCTCTTTGTAACTATTTTGTGGGGATGAATTATTTATTACTATGATGATTGCCAGATGGTGATTTAAAAAATTCTATCATTCCTTCTGTAATTATCAGTGGCACACCTTACTATAATCAAAATAATCTTCTTTGTCCAGTCTATGGTATCTATTTATAACATGTACTTATGGATTTCTGTTGGTTATAACAGTTCCTATCATAATTTATTTTGATGCTAATTACTCCAGATTTGGCCAGTGGGTACAGCTGCAAGTTGGCTTCATTTTATTATTGTCATGACCCCATCATTCTCTGAGCACCTTCTTACTTTCTGGACAAGATGTTCCAGGCCCACCTTTTACGTTTCCTATTCTGTTGAGAAACCAAGATATGAAAGCTAAGTGTGAGCATGGCTATCAGGGGTCCCTGTTCCCTTCTTACCTTCTCTGTAGGTTTAGTTAGGGGTATGCGAGTCTATGTGCCTATACCTGTGCAAACACACATTTACATCTCTACATATTAATAGATATAAAATATAGATCTATATTTAAATATAATATGTACATCTACATTTATCTATATACACGAAAAACCATAAGTTCACCTTGATGCCTCCAATCCTAATGCAATGCCACAAGTTCACTCTAATTTTCTCTTTTCTGTATTTGTAATGCTCTTCTCCTGTAATGAGAACCTTGTCTTCCATGGTCTCTGCCACCCCACTCACGAATGCCCCATTCACACTGTGGGACTGCTGTAGCCAAGCCCTGTGTAGATGTCCCCCATCCCACACAGCCGCTGAAGCCTTACACTGGGCAATCCCACAGGGCAACTGCTTTGCCCGGCCCCACACGTCTTCAGGATTGAGTACGAAATGAAGGACGGAAGGAGACTTGCATTCTCTCTGGGCCAGAGAAGCCCAGAGTTGTCATATGAACTGCTCTCCTTTGGCCTGCCCTCGTCCCTGACTATATGTGCTACATCCTCTTCAGTGTCACTTGGCTCTATCGTCATGAGTGACAGACATTTAACTTCAAATGACAGGTGATTAAAGTCACTTTGGTTATGATAAATTTACTTTCACGGGTTTGTGGGTACACATACTCAAAAAAGCTGTTTCAGTATGAAAGAAGAATACCATAAATCAAGTCAATTTTCTCACTACAGATATTTTCAGTATTTTTCGCTCCATAAGACACACCTGGCCATAAAACACACTTAGGGTTTTAAGGAGGAAAATAAGAAAAAAAAAATTCTGATCCAAATGGTGTGTTAAAATATTTAATAAAATACCGTATTTTTGCTCCATAAGATGCACGGGCATTTTCCCCTCCACTTTTGGGGGGTAAAAGGTGTGTCTTATGGAGTGAAAAATACAGTAATAAGCGTGAGAAAAACTGTATGGCTTGGAGACTAGAAACAATGCAAGGAAGTCTTCAGGGAATCCGAAGATAAGCAAACCTGGCTCAAGGGACCCACTCTAAAAATTTGGCCGAGTTAATATATGCTTACAAAATTGTTGATAACAAAGGTTATCGCCATAATGATGCTGGACTTCAATAAAGAAAACCTTACTATCACCAAGTGGGCAATGTTCACCAAGGTAAAAACTTTCAAAGGTAATGAATAAAGTAATTAGTAGCAGAATGCAAAGAGACTGCTAAATAAATACGGTGTGGCATTTCTGACATCTCTCTCCAACCACTCTCCACACTGCCCTTCTCCATCTCCATGTCTTGATACTTTGTAACAGGGCCTCAAGCAGCCAATCATTGAGTGTGAGTCACAGGACTACAAAATTTGTGTAGCCGTACTCAATTAGACCGTATTCATTTAGGGAGAAAAATTGCAGTCTAGGTTACATCTAAATTTTTTTCTAAGGATACTGTATTTTTAGTAAAATATATATATTTGATCCTTATTTTCTCTTTTTAACATAATAAATACCACTATAAAATATTTTTATCTTTAGGTAATTATTAACTGGTAATGATAAATCCCAATAATTTAATAATTATTAAGCCCAATTTAATAATCTTGATAATTTAAAATTTTTGTAATAAAGGACAATTAAAAGATGCTGTATCTGAAATCAGACAGCGTATCTTATTGAGGCCTTCATTTTTTATAATTTTTTTAAATATGTGGATATCAAACATGTAGTACTTCAGGTATAAAGAGATTAATAAATTAGTTCTTATGAAAGCTATTGTTTGATGAGGAAGGATTCATTTTCCTGCCATTTCTAAGATAAGATTTTAAAGGAATATCAGTGATTTGAGCAATTAAAGACATCAGCATAACTAAACAACACTACAACGGAAAAACAGCCTAATAACTGGTTTATAATTTGTACTTATTACCGTCTATCAACCTGGAAAACAGACCATATTGGCAGAGACGGCACCATCCTCTTGCGTTTGCTTTATCTGCTCTGAGGCTGGGAACTGCAACTCTAGTAAGGGTTTTCAGGATTGGGATATTACCACTAATGGTCTGCTGATTAACTTCTGCTTAGACTGACAGAGAACTTCCTGTGGGTTGGGGCAAGTGGCAGGTGAGGAAGAGGAACTCGTTTTGTAGCTCATCTACACAGAAGCCAAACACTAAGTCTGGTATACATGAAGCACATGGTAGCCACAAACCAAAAATCTAAAACAGATATACAAGAAATAAAGAGAAAGAAATTCAAACACAACACTATAGAAAGCCACACGTATAAGAAAAGAGAGCAAGAGAGTAAGAAAGGGACAGAGAGCTACAAACAACACAATCAGAAAAAAATTAATAAAATGGCAATGATAACATACCTATGGATAATTACTTTAAATGTCAGTGGACTAAATACTCCAATCAAAAGATACAGGGTTTAAATGGATTAAAAAACAAGACTTACAAGAGACCCACTTTAGAGTGGAAGATGCACACAGACTGAAAGTAATGGAAAAAATAATTTCATGCAAAGGGAAAAACAAAAAACAAACTGGAGTACAAATACTTATGTCAGAGAAAATAAACTTGAAAACTAACGCTGTAACAAGAAACAGAGAATGGCATTTCATAATGATACAGAAATCAATTCAACAAGTGGTTGTAACTCTCAAAAACATCGACACCCCACATAGGAATACCTAAATAGATAAAGCAAATATTGATGACAAAAAGGGAGAGGTGGGCAGTAACACAGTAATAGCAGGGAAATTTAACCCCCCATGGACATCAATGAATAGATCATCCAGACAAAATCAACAAGGAAACAGAGGCCTTAAGGAAGAGATGGACTTAAAATCGAAAACATCAAGCGTCTACTCCGATAACGAAGGTATGAAACTAGAAATCAGTTACAAGAAGAAAACTGAAACAACACAAACGTGGAGGCTAAATAACACATGACTAACTAAACAATGAGTGGGTTAACAATAAGATCAAGGAAGAAATCAAAAGATACCTTCAGAAGTGAAAATGAAAACACAACCCAGAATCTATGGGACACAGGCAAAGAAATTCTAAGAGGAAAAATTGATAGCAGTAGAGGCTTCAATCAAAAAAAGAGAAAAATCTCAAATAAATAATCTGGCCTTACAATCAAAGAAACTAGAAAAAGAACAACAAAGCCCAAAGTGAGTAGAAGGAAGGAAACAATTAACATCAGAGAAGAATAAATGAACGAGTAAAAAAAAAAGTCTAACTACGATGATGTACACTTAAAACTAATATAAAATAATACTGAATAGCAACTGTAATTTGAAAAAATACTAAAAATATTAAGAGAAAATAGAAAAGATCAATGAAAGCAAGAGCTTATTCTTTGAAAAGATAAACAAAATTAAGCACCTTTAGCCAGAATCATCAAGAAAAAGAGAGCCCAAATAAATTCAGAAATGAAAAAGAAATGACAACTGATACCACAGAAGTACACAAGATTACAAGGAAATACTACAATCATATGCCAACAAATTGGACAACCTGGAAGAAATAAAGAAATTCCTAGAAACATACAGTGTTCCAAGACTGAAATCAAGAAACAGAAAATCTGAATAGACTGATAACAGCTAATGAAATAGAATTAATAAAAATAATAATAAAAATTCCCAACAAACAAAAGCCCTGGACCAGATGGCTTCACAGGTGAATATTATCACAATCAAAAAGAAATTAATACCTATCTGTTGGGCAGATAAAATATATTATGCTCACTTTGTTAAAGATGGCACTGCCCACATGGAAGCCCGTCACCCACGTGATTGCTTGGGATGGGCGTGATTATATTAATGTGTGTTGGGGGCAGGCTGTGGGCAGACAGGATCCTTGTATCTTGCGGCTTGGTTTTAGGACTAAGCCTTTCCCACCCTTTTTGATGTAGGGTGGTGCACTCCCATGAGGAATCCCATCATGCCTCAGATAAGTGACTTTGTATTAGAGACTTCCCTATTTGTATATTGGATTAAAGGTTTGGATTTCTACACTATAAAGTGGGGCAGACCGGGAGCTTGCTCTCTCTCAGTTCCTGGGATTAGCATTAGAGGGGAGAGCAGAGAAAGGCCACATGGAGGAGGCCAGGAGAAGCAGCCAAGATGGTGGAGTGCTGAGTGAGAAGACAGTCTGTGCAGAGTTTGTGCAGGGAGAAGGAAGAAGATGGGGAATAGAGGTGAATAAGTTTGGTGAGCTAGAAACCTTTGATTCTAGGAAACTCGGATAAGTCAGTAGCTTTGTGAGCACTGAATGAGTGGGTTTTGAAGCCCAGTGTGTGTTTTTACTTGCCCGCCAGGTGCAAGCTAGGATTAAAGATGATGGCCCACCAGTTTTTGGCTCCGTTGTTTCTCTACCAACTGTCTGAGTCCAATGCGAACCTGCATGGGCCAGGCGGCTGTGATGGTGGCCCTGGCTACCGGCTTTACACTATCCCTTCTCAAACTTTTGTAAGGTTCCAAAACTCATTTTACAAAGCCAACCCTGATATCAAAACCAGACAATTACCAATAATAATAATAATAATAATAATAAAAACAGGCCAACATCCCTGATGAACATAGATACAAAATACTCAACAAAATATTAGCCATTCAAATTCAGCAACACATTAAAAGAATCATTCGCCATTATTAAGTGAGATTTACTCCTGGGATGCAAAATTCAATATCTGTAAATCAATTAACATGATATATCACATAAAGAATAAGAATCACATGATCAGCTCAATAGATGAAGAAAAAAACATCTGACAAAAGCCAACAACCATTTATGTTAAAAAAAAAAGTGTCAGCAAAGTGGGGATAGAGGGAATATATCTCAATATAGTACAGGCCATATATGCAAACCCAGAGCTAACATGATACTCAGTGGTGAAGAGCTGAAAGCTTTTACTTTAAGATCAGGAAGAAAGACAAGGATGACCACTTTCACCACTTTTACTCAATATAGGGGAAGCCCTGCCTACAACAATCAGAGAAGAAAAAGAAATAAAATGCATCTGAATTGGAAAGGAAAAAGTAAAACTGTCATATTCATACATGACGTGATAATATATAGAGAGAACCCTAAGGATTCCACCCCAAAAAAATATTGGATCTAATAAATGAATTCAGTAAAGTAGCAGGATACAAAATTAATATTCAGAAATGGTGGCATTTTATACAACCATAACAAGGTTATTTGGAGAAACTAAAAAAACAATCCCACTTACAACTGCATCAAAAAGAATAAAATAACCAGAGATAAATTTAACTGTGGAGGTAAAATGCCTGTATTTAAATAACTATAAGACATTGAAAACAAGAAACTGAAGCCCTGGTTGAGTAACTTAATTAGAGTGTTGTCCCAGTATATCAAGGCTGTGTGTTTGATATAAAATAAATCAACAGCCTGACCTGTGGTGGCGCAGTGGGATAAAGCGTCAACCTGGAACACTGAGGTTGCCGGTTTGAAACCTTGGGCTTGCCAGGTCAAGGCACATATGGGAGTTGATGCTTCCTGCTCCTCCCCTTTCTCTCTCTCTCTCTCTCTCTCTCTCTCTCTTTCTCTCTCTCTTTCTCCCCTCTCTAAAAATCAATCAATAAAAATTTTTTTTTTAAAAAATCAACCAACAAACAAGTGGTGGCGAGGAGGTGGAGAAAAAGGAGCCCCCCTGGACTGTTGGTGGGATTGTATACTGGTGCAGCCACTGTGGAAAGCAATGTGGAGGGTCCTCAAAAATTAAAAAGAGAACTATCATGTGACCCAGCAATCCTGCTCCTGGGTATTTATCTGAAGAAATACAAAACACTACTTTGAAAGACATCTATCTATCTATCTATCTATGCACTTCTATGTTAATTATATAATTATTTATAATAGCCAAGATATGGAAGCAAGCTAGTGCTCATTAACAGACAACTGGATAAAGAGGAAGTGGTACAATGGAATGTCACTTGGCCATTAAAAAAAGAATAAAATCTTACCATTTATGCAACATGGATGGACCTGTAATGGGAATTTTCAACCTTTTTCATCTCACGGCATACATAAACTACTAAAATTCTGCAGCACACACAAAAATATATTTTTTGCCAATCTGACAAGAAAAAAAGGTATAATTTTGATCCACTTACACTTGTGATGGCTATTGTTTTTTATTTGACACTCTAAGGGAAAAGAGGTCAATGCTTGTAAGTAGTCAGGTACTGCATGTTTTAAACCTCTCATGGCACACCAGTTGAAAATCGCTCACCTACAGGGTATTTTGCTAAGGGAAATAAATCATACAGAGAAAGACAAATATATGTTTTAACTTATATGTATAATTTAAAATACAAAATAAACAAAACAGAAACAAACTCATACACACAGAGAACAAACTGATGGTTGTAAGAGGGGAGGGGTGGTTGTGGGGATAGGTGAAAGAGGGATGGAATTAAGGTATCAAATTGCCAGTTATAAAATCAGTGAAGGGCATGCAAAGTACAGCATAGGGAATAGAGGCAACAATATTACAATAACTGTAGTGTCAGGTGGGTACTAGATTATGGGGTGTTCCCTTTGTAAGATATAGATAATGTCTAATCATTATGTTGTACATTTAAAACTAATATGTGTCAACTGTAACTGAAAAAAAATTTTTTTGGAAGAAGAAACACTAGGTTATAATTGCAGGAATCCAAGAATGTGTTCTTTGGGTATTCTTGAGTAAATTCTTTATGAAAAGTTTAAAATTCTTTGTTTTTATTTTGTTAACCTTGATTAAAAATCAAGTGTTGCCATATAAAAATGAAAAGCAATGAGATGTGAACATTATGATGATATATTTAAGCCCAGGGAAGGCAAAATGGCATGCACTCTACAGTAGTTTCAATAGAAAAAAGGGATGGGAAGAATGAGTCATCAGACATATGGCAGTATAGGCTAGAGTATAGCATGTGCTAGAGCAGTGAGCACCATCCTAAGATGTCCAGCAGGAGTCTCATTTATGCAAAAATGCAACATGCAACAGTATATTAATGTTGGTTTGAATTTATTCTTTGTAGATTTCTATAAACAACATGCAGAAGTGTTTCTGTTTTATAGCTGTGTAGGTGTTACTAAGCACATGGAGTTTATACTTCATTTATGGTTGCACATAATTCAGCAACATTATACTAATATAAATGAAGTCAATTACTAACTGCTTTTAAAGGTCTATTATTTCTTAAGTTTGTGAAACATTACTTCACTGTGCAACTCAAACGGGGAGAGGGGACCCATTTACTCCACTGCTGGCTTCTGCAATGTTACCTTGGGGTGGGAATTAAACATTCACTTTTGTTTACCTAATATGACTGGGTATCCTCTTTTGCCATCTTGGAAGTCATGACAAAGGTGGAGATAACAGCAAGCATGGCTTCAGAATTTAAGGAGGCAAGATGACCATCATAATTCAATATAAAATCATGTCACGATCTGCACATGCTTCAAAATGTTTCCTTTGTCTCTCTTATTGACTACTTTGACTTAACTGTGCCCGTGTTCCAAAACATTTCCATTTCCCCCGAGATCACACCCCATTACCACCCTCATAACTCTCTCAGCGAGTAACCGGGGCTCCTATATTAACTCATATTGCGATCTTCATACATTAATAAGCTCCAATCCATCCTCTCACTCCCATTCTACCTCCTGTTTTTGAGGAAAAAAGTAATCTTGTCCCTTCTCAAGCGGAATCCAGAAATCTTGTTTAGGGGACAGTTCTCTCCCACCTACTTATAAAAATGTAAAAATGTAATCAATAAGTTACACTTCTCCATTAAAATCCTTTGTGACTACCAAGATATTGCAGTTCCCCCTGTACTCCTCTCTTTTCTGACCTGAGAGTCTGACTATTTTTAAATGCTCCCTTAGTAATTTCATCCTTTGCACTGATCAACCGTTAGTAGCCACCAATCCCCACACAAACACACAGACCCTGCCTCTGGATCGGGCACTTCTTGCTTTCTAAATGGCTTTCTAACTCCTCTGCAGTTAAGATACCCTTAATTTTAAGATTATATGCTATACACAAGACTAAATAATCTACGATTTTATAAGATAGACTTTGATTGACTTTCATGAAAAAAACAGAGGTTAAAAAAAGGTGACTGTCTAGCATCTAGCCTATACCTCAGGTTGGCCCAACTCAGACAATGCACTTAAAAACCAATCCATGCTGTTTTACTCATCTTTGTAGTCCCAATGCCTGAGACACTGGGACCACTCAATTAATGCTGCCTGCGAGAATAAACAGATATCACTCACGCAGCCCAAACTCACCCGGTCCTTCCCCTGCCTCCCTACTTCTGCCCACTTTTTTTAGCTTGGCCTAAGGGCCCTCACTGGCCTGTCTACCACTTTCTGGAGCAACATTATGAACCCTGGCATGTTCCCTACGCCTCAGCTAAATCAAACTGTGTAGTATCCCCAAATACGCTGTTTTCCTTATCTTTGCTTTTTAAAAAAAAACTATTAAATTTATCGGGGTAACACTGGTTAAATTATACTGTTTCGGGTGCGCAATTCTATAACACATCATCTGTGTACTGGTGTTTTCTTCTCCCTGAAATTCCCTACTTTGACCTCTGCCCGTGGAAACTGTGGTCAGCCAATCCTCAAGAACAAGTTCCAGACCAGTCTTCCTCAAGCTTTCCAGGGTGCCTGTCAATTCCCCCAAAGAATCAATTCATCTTTCTCTGCACACTCTGAACATTTATACCCTTCATGGAAAGATGCAGCATTCTGTGAATAATAACAAAGATGACGATGATTCTGGTAACATTTGTATGTCACTTGTGTACCGGAGCACTATATTTATGTGTGGTGTTAAGTGCTTCACATAAATTCACCCAGTTTCCTCTTCTCTCACTAACTCTATCTCCTACTATCTCCATTTGATAGTGAGGCTCCAACAGGTTCATTTGTCCAGATACACTGGTTTTAAGGAGACGAAGACAGATTTTTAACAAGCAACACAGGAGATTTCAGTCTTCTTGCTTTTCTCAGTGGGTTCTGTGAGAGAATTAAACTCTAATGCCAAAGTTGTCCACTATACAGGATGAATTAACTTCTTGCCTGTGCATCTATAATGGTATTAGCTATGTTATCGTTGGGATAATTGAGAGAACAGTCAATCCAATCACTTCTGTAGGAACTTTTTATTTTTTCAAAACCTTGGTTGAGAAAGACTGGGTGCTTTTAACAACTCCTCTAGGCTTTCTCTCAGCACTTGTCTGAATACGTTTCATATTCCCATTATCCCTTCTCCATCTTAGTAAATTTTACATCTTCAAAAGCTGAAACTGCAGCTCACTCATCTTTTTATTTCCTATGAGATCTATTCCAGTGTTTTAAACATGTGTGTATGGTCAAGTTTCTCTTTAAGTAACTTCTTACATTCAGTAGTCCTAACTAGGATGATAAGCATTGTCCTTGTAATAAACTAATAACAAAAACTATCTGTTACAATAATTTGATTGTATCTGACAGTTAAAAATAATATTACTGAAGTATAAAGAAAATAAAATACATCCATTTAAAGTATACAATTTGGTGAGCTGTGATGGAGGTATACACCTGTCAAACCATGGTCACACTTGAGATACAGAATGTTTGAATCGTTCCCAAAAGTTTTCTTGCCCCTTTGCATATATCTTTCTACTGCACCACCGCCCAAGCCATCATCGATCTGCTTTCTATCACTATAATTAGTTTGCCTTTTCTAGAATTTCATGTAAATGAAACCATCTAGTATGTAGTCTTTTGTTTGAATTCTTTCACTATGCCAGTGATTCTGAGATTCATCCATGCTGCTGCATATATTGGTAGTTAGTTCTTTTCTATTAGTGAGTTGTAACCCATTGCATGGATATACCATATTTTGTTTATCCATTTATCCGTTGATGAACATTTGAGTAGTTTCCAGTTTTGAGCCACTATGAATAAATCTGTCATGAACACTTATATAAATCTTTGCATAGCTATTTATACTCCTTTCTTTTATATAAAGACTTTGTCATACCATAGGTGTATGCTTAGCTTTTGAAAAAACTAAGGAAATTTATTTCCCTTTGAAGTGCTAAAGGTTCTTTATCATATGCGAATGTTGAATTTTATCAAATGTTTATGTAGATAAGATTTCCCTCTTATTTTTCTCTGCATAGCCCAAAACTGCAAATAACCATCTATACTCAGGTGAGTGAATAAATTTTGGTGTACCCATACAATGGAATACCATTCAGCAATAAAAAAGCGTAACATACAGTAATATGGGTAAATCTCAAAATAGTTATGCCAAATGAAAAGTCAGGCAAAAAAAGCATGTTTCCTTTTTTTTTTTTAAATCTAGAAAATGCAAACTAATGGGCCCTGGATGGTTGGCTCAGTGGTAGAGCGTTGGCCTGGCATGTGGAGGTCCTGGGTTCGATTCCCGGCCAGGGCACACAGGAGAAGCGCCCATCTGCTTTTCCACCCTCTCCCTCTCCTTCCTCTCTGTCTCTCTCTTCCCCTCCCACAGCCAAGGCTCCACTGGAGCAAAGTTGGCCCGGGCGCTGAGGATGGCTCCATGGCCTCAGCCTCAGGCGCTAGAATAGCTCTGGTTGCAGTGGAGCAATGCCCCAGATGGGTGGAGCATCACCCCCTGGTGGGCATGCCGGGTGGGTCCTGGTTGAGCGCATGTGGGAATGTCTGTCTGTCGCCCCCACTTCTCACTTCGGAAAAGTACAAAAAAGAAAAAGAAAATAAAACTAATGTGTAGTAACAGAAAGGAGATCAGTGGTTGCTTGGGATCTGAGGTGGAAAGAGGACTGGATGTCTAAGGGATGTGAGGAAATTTTTAAGGGTGATAAAAAATTGTAGTGATGAAAAAATTCCTCAAGTTGAATACTTGAAATATGTACATTTATTGTATGTCAATTATACTTCAATAAATTTGCTTTAAAAACACAATGGTACTTGTGGGAACAGACAGAAAAATTCCTTTATGTAATATGGTAACTCTGAAAGTCTCTCCTATTTATGAAACTTTAATGCAACAGAATTCTTTATCTGGGTGTCTAAAATCTGAAAGCAACTAAGCAGCAGAATTGCTCTATAAAATCTAAAAAGAAAATAAAAAAGATAAAAAGACCAAAACAACAAAGTCATTTATCCATATAAAATAAAATAACATAAACCCCCTGTGCAATCACAATGGTTCCTGAGTATATGCTGTGGGGGCTTCGTCGCTGGGACTGACTGACTGATGGGCCCCTGTGATTCTGGGGGCCTGATATGTGTCACAGATCAGGATGGTGAAGGAGTAGTGTTCCTGAGCACAGATAACACAGAATTTAAGTAAACATTGTATGTGACAAAGAAGGACATCTTTTAATGCTCAAAGCCATAACTGATAATGAGAATATACCACTTATGATTATGCCCCAAATAACATAACCATCATTCTAAAACAAAAATAACAGGAGATACAAAATGACATAGACAGAAACATGCAGATATTAGGAGACTTTAACCTAACACTCTCAGTACACACAGATGAAGTAGACAGAAAAGATATATACACAAGGCCAAAACAGTATAATCAATCCAGAAATCTTACTGATATACAGTCAACTTTACACCCTGTACATAAAGTACCTTCTCAAATATACATGGAATATTTAAATACCATCACATATTAGGTCACAAAGAAAACTCAAATGAGTTCCATAAAATAATATTATAAACAACACTCTGATGTTAATGTAATACTAGAAATTATTAAAAAAATTTAAAAGGTCTGTGTATATGAAAATTAATAGCATCTATTAACTCACAGAAAAGAGAATAACAAAAATAAATGAAATAAAAAAGATAGTTTTTTTTGTATAATCAAAATCTATGGCATGTATTTAAAGCAGTGATCAGAGAAAAATTCAAATCCCATAAACCATTATATTAATAAAAATGAAACTAAACTATGTGTCTAAGGGGGAAAAAAGACTAAAAAAACCTACAGCAGCCTGACCAGTGGTGGCACAATGAATAGAACATTAACTTGGGACGCTGAGGTCCCAGATTCAAAACCCCAAGGTTGTCGACTTGAGCATGGGCCTGTCCAGTTTGAGCATGGGATTACTGACATGACCCCAAGGTCTCTGGCTTGAGCAAGGGGTCACTGGCTCAGCTGGAGCTCCATAGTCAAGGCACGTATGAGAAAGCAATCAATGAACAACTACAGTGCTGCAACTATGAGTTGATGCTTCTCATCTCTCTGCCTTCCTTCCTGTCTGCCTCTCTTGTTCACATGTGCACCAACCCCCCCCCCAAAAAAAAAACCCCCAAACAACAACAAAGAACAGAGTCCCAGGGACTCATGGGATGATATTAGGTCTATCTAATGTGCAACTGGAGTTCCAGAAGGGCAGAGAGAAAACGAGGCAGAAAACATATTTGCAAAAATACTGCCTAAAAATTCCCTAAATTTGAATAAAATATATAAAATTAGAGTCAAGAAACCTGGCAAACTTCAAGTGGGATAAATTCGAACACAAATAGAAATCAATAGCCTTCAGATACACAAACTCAATAAGCAGTTAGAAAGTACAAGAGTAACAGCAACATGAGTAAGCTTAACTTGAAATGTGCAAAACTGACAAATGCAAGAGTGGGCTTGGACAAACAGAAAGATGGTCCTTGTTTTTGACTAATACAGCATAAAAATATTGGTTTCCTGTAATTTATAAATTTAATGCAATCTCAATAAAAATACCAACAAATTTTTTTCCATTGATTTTGAGAGAGAGGAAGGGAAACAGAGAAAGTGAAAAAGAGAGAAAGAAAGAGAAGCATCAACTCATTGCCCCACTTAGCTGTGTACCTGTTGATTGCTTCTCATATGTGCCTTGACCTGGGCTCAAGCTGGCAACCTTGAGGTCCAGCCGGTGTCCAAGGATGAAACTGGTGACCTCGGCACTCTGGGATGACGCTTTATCCACTGTGACACTGGCCAGGGCCCAATAAGTTTTTTAATGAAACTAGACAAGTTGATACTTAAGGTCACATGGAAAAAATAAAAACACGAAAGTCAAATCAGAAAACATAGAAGAAAAAAAGTGTCATGTAGGGGAGGAATAAAGATCCTTATTAGATAAAAATAAACTGCAACTGGATCAGGGATAAAAAATGTTAAAAAATATCAGACCATATAATACTCTAAGTAAATTTTCTTTCTTTTTTTTTTTTTTTGTATTTTTCTGAAGCTGGAAACGGGGAGAGACAGTCAGACAGACTCCCGCATGCGCCCAACCGGGATCCACCCGGCACGCCCACCAGGGGCGATGCTCTGCCCACCAGGGGGCGATGCTCTGCCCCTCCCAGGCGTCGCTCTGCCGCGACCAGAGCCACTCTAGCGCCTGGGGCAGAGGCCAAGGAGCCATCCCCAGCGCCCGGGCCATCTTTGCTCCAATGGAGCCTTGGCTGGGGAGGGGAAGAGAGAGACAGAGAGGAAAGGGGGGGGGGGGTGGAGAAGCAAATGGGCGCTTCTCCTATGTGCCCTGGCCGGGAATCAAACCCGGGTCCCCCGCACGCCAGGCCGATGCTCTACCGCTGAGCTAACCGGCCAGGGCCTCTAAGTAAATATTTTTTAATGTTTATTTTTATTGATTTTAGAGAGAAGAAGGGGGAGAAAGAGGGAGACAGAAACATCAATCTGCTCCTGTATGTGCCCTGACTGGGGATCAAAGTGGGAATCTCTAGCACTTCCAGTCTATGCTCTAACCACGCTACCCAGCCAGGGCATCTAAGTGAATATTGATGAGGTACTTCTACAACCTGAATACAGGAAAAAGTTTTCTAACTATGACTTCCAAAACAAAAGCAATAAAAGACTGGCAATTTTTGGCTACTAAAAAAAAGGCCCTGGCCGGTTGGCTCAGTAGTAGAGTGTCGGCCTGGCGTGCAGGAGTCCCGGGTTCGATTCCCAGCCAGGGCATACAGGAGAAGCGCCCATCTGCTTCTCCACCCCTCCCCTTCTCCTTCCTCTCTGTCTCTCTCTTTCCCTCCCGCAGCGGAGCCTCCATTGGAGCAAAGTTGGCCCGGGCGCTGAGGATGGCTCCGTGGCCTCTGCCTCAGGCGCTAGAATGGCTCTGGTTATGGCAGAGTGGTGCCCCAGATGGGCAGAGCATCGCCCCCTGGTGGGCATGCCAGGTGGATCCCGGTCGGGCACATGCGGGAGTCTGTCTGACTGCCTCCCCGTTTCCAGCTTCAGAAAAACACACACACACACACACACACACACACACAAAACACTGAAGAGGAAGGGCTAATCTTAAATTAAAGTTTAAAAATCTGATAGAAAAATGAATATATAATTTACACTCTGCTCCAGAAAAGATTTTGAAGTAGCCCTTACACATACAAAAAAATGTTCAACCTTACTCAAAGCTAGAGAAAGGCAATTAAATTACAACAAAATACCATATTGCAAAAAATACAACAGCACATTCTGATGGTGAGGCTCTGACGGAAATAAACATTCTCATACATTGCTGTTTGGAATGCAAACTGGCATAACCCTTCGGGAGAGGAATTTGGCAATATTTAAGAAGACTACAAATGAATTTACCTTTTGACCCTTCAATCTCATATTTAAAAATTTACCAGAGTACTATGCTAAATGAAATAAGTCAACCAAAGAAAGACAAATACCATGTGATTTCACTTAGATGTGAACTCTAATGAACAAAACAAGCTAAAAAACAAAACAGAAGCAGACTCATAGACAAAGAGAAGAGGATGACAGCTGTCAGAGGGAAGGGGGTTTTGGGGGCTGGGGGAAAAAGGTGAAGGGATTAAGCAAAGGAAAAAACCCACATAGGCACAGGCAACAGTGTGGTGATCACCAGAGGGAAAGGCGGTGGAGGAGGTAGAGGAGAGCAAAGGGGATAAATGGTGATCGAGGAGACTCGACTTGGAGAGGTGAGTACAGAATACAGTATACAGATGATGTATATAGAACTGTACACTTGAAACCTATATGATTTTATTTCTTTTTTTTTTTTTTTTGTATTTTTCTGAAGCTGGAAATGGGGAGGCAGTCAGACAGACTCCCGCATGCGCCCGACCAGGATCCACCCGGCACACCCACCAGGGGCTACGCTCTGCCCACCAGGGAGCGATGCTCTGCCCCTCCGGGGCGTCGCTCTGTTGCGACCAGAGCCACACTAGTGCCTGGGGCAGAGGCCAAGGAGCCATCCCCAGCGCCCGGGCCATCTTTGCTCCAATGGAGCTCGGCTGCGGGAGGGGAAGAGAGAGACAGAGAGGAAGGAGAGGGACAGGGGTGGAGAAGCAGATGGGTGCTTCTCCTGTGTGCCCTGGACGGGAATCAAACCTGGGACTTCTGCACGCCAGGCCGATGCTCTACCGCTGAGCCAACCGGCCAGGGCCCGAAACCTATATGATTTTATTAACCAATGTCACCCCAAATAATTTAATAAAAATTTAAAAATAAAAAAAGGGAAAAAAATTATCTCAAAGATACACCTCCAACATCATAAAATGGTACATGCCAAAAGTTATTTACTGCAGTATTGTTTGTAACTGAAAAATACTAGAAATAATTTAAATGCCCATACACAGGAGATTGGTTGAATAAACTCCAGTACATCTACACCATGAAATACCAGATAGATGTTAAAGGACTAGGGAAGATCCCTATGAACTGATATGAGAGTCTTCTGATTTTAAGTGAAATAATCAAAGAAAACCAGTATCAGTATTAGCTCTTGTGTAAGAAAGAAGGAAAAACAAGAAAATATACTTATAGCTGCTTGTTTGCGGGGTGTAAGGAAAGGAAGGATGAACTAGAGACTAATGAGTGTGGGGGAACGGGGTGGGAAGGACAAGGGAATGTGAAGGGGACAGGAGAGAGAGGTGGGCCATGACCTTCTCTGAGGACATCTTTTTTCATATAGCTTTGACTTTTTAGAACCTTGTTAATATATTATATACTCAAAAGCAAAGTAATGAAATCTGCAAGGATGGGGGAACACCCAAATTTGAATACAAACACAACAAATAAACCTAACTGTTTGCAAATAAATGACATGGAAACACTGAAGAGGGGACAGAACCAACCTTATCAACTTTCAAACACAATATTTCAACTATATAGCTTTGGGCTAAAGATAAAAAGAATGTAAAAAATTAATCAACTCCAGTTAGCAAATGGTTTTTAAACAGCTTTACTGAGATATACTATACAGACTATAAAGTTCACTGCTTAAAGTATAGCAGATTTGTTTATCGCAGTGATACGAGTTAGCAATTCTGAAACTAACTTCTGTGTATTCTAGAATTAAACACATGGGAAAATCTACTGCGGAAGATGGGAGCAGGGTTTCTCACTGTTAGAGAAGGGAATCACAAATAAGGAAAAAGAAAAGACTAGAATAAACCCTGTGATGCTGGGCTGAAATGGGAAGTATCAGCAAGGATGCATGACTTTTAATATATAAACAATATAGGTAGCCAGGAACAGATATAGAGGTATGTGCATATATGTGAATAAACACATGTATTTCCTATTTCTGTCTACTGAGAGGATCTAGAAGTAATGAACAGTGGCAATGAACACACCTAGTTCCCAAGATCTTGGTTTCTAAACATTCCACTAAAAAGAACCAGAGTTCCTAGAAGAAATGGCTGATTCCAGGGCTAGGGCAGAAAAAAATATAAGTTGAGCCTATAACATCTTGCTATGCTAGGAAACAAACAAGAACTCAAAGAATTATGGGAACTTGTCAAAAGCACATAGAAACCAACTTGAAGGAGCTGAATCTAAGACAATTTGAGCATCAAAATAAATAACCGTAACAGAATTACTAATAGTAAATAGTGTTATTTGCTAATAAATAGAATAAGACTCTATGATTCCACACTGATATAAATTAATAAAGGGGGCAGAAAGGAAAGCTTGTCTTTAAAGTAGAATGTCATCTCATAACTGTTATTTTCAAATGGCTATATTCTTAATGTTTAAACAAGAAATGTCAGACATAATGTATCTGCCAAATAACAGAGAATGACGATAATGTGTACTTTTATCAGTCATTTCCTAGAATAATTATCAGAATTATATGAGGTAAGGAAATATAACTACAGATAAGCAAATATATACCTCTGTTATAAAAATAAGCAAGACAGCTATTGAGAAAGCACTTAACAATTTTAAAGCTTTACCACAGATTTAAGATCAAGAAGTAGTGAGTAATTTATTTCATGAGAACTGTCAGCAAATCATTACATTCTGACTCTTTGAAAAATAGGTATTTCCTTACCTCATGTAATTCTGATATTGTTCTAGGAAATGACTCTGATGTAGTACACACTATCGTCATTCTCTGTGTTATTTGGCACATAAGTTATGCCTGACATTTCTTGTTTAAACATTAAGAATAAAGCCACTTAAAAATAATTAACAAGTCAAAAAACTTTTCTACATAACATGGATTCCAGCTAGTTTGGCTACTTAGGGACAGTCAGAGGATATAAGATACTACCAACTCCAAAGCTACATTTTTGTAAAGCAGTACAATAATACTAGGGAAATATATATTAATGACATTTATGCTGTACTTGAGTAACAAGCATTCCAGAACTTCTATCTACAAAATTAATTTACAATGAGAGAATTCTGCCATCTCACAAACTGAAACTCTCTCCTTTACTAAGTAAACATATTTCAATGATCTACTACTCCAATAGAGGAGATGGCATTTTAGGTATAATATGTAAAGGAAACTAAATTTCATTTTAATACCTTTATTTTTTTTTTTTCCTTCTTTTCCAAGGAAGTGGAGGGAACATAGGGAGACAGACTCCCTCATGTGCCCCGCCTGGGATCCACCTGGCAACTCTGTTTGGGACCGATGCTCTGCTCATTTGGGGCCATGTTCACAACTGAGCACTTTTTAGCACCTGACGTGGAGGCTCCACAGAGCCATCCTCAGTGCCCAGGGTCACTGCGCTAGAACCAATCAAGTAATGGCTGCAGGAAGGAAGGGGAAGAGAGAGAGAGAGAGAGAGAGAGAGAGGGAGGAGGGGGAAAGGGGTAGAGAAGCAGATGGCCACTTCTCCCATGTGCCCTGACCAGGAACTGAACTTGGATATCCACACACTGGGCCGACATTCTACTGCTCAGCCATCCATCCAGAGCCAACTCCTGTATTCTTATAAAATATTTATAGAAACAATCCGACAAGCATTACTACAGATTTTTATTTTGCTCTGTGTATAAGACACTATGCTAAGCGCTTTGTTTCATTTAATTTAATTACCTCAACAACCCTAACAGATTGGCATATTTATTATACTTCGTCTCCATTCACAGGCAAAGAAACAAAGAATGGAAAGGTAATGGCTGGGTTCTTAATCTAAATGGAACTAAAAATGTATTTGAACAGTTTCAAAAGTAATAGCAAAAAGATTTTAATCTGTGGCAAAACATAAAAAAGGTGTTCAACAGTAAGGATCTGGTTAACTGATGCACTCACTTGAGCTAGTATGCAATAATTAAACTGCTACTTATAAAACAACAAAAAATTATGACAAAAAATATGTACAATTGGAAAAAATCAGGAAATAAATGTACATTAGTGACATTTTAAAACCAAAATAGCATACAGAAAAAGATTAAGGTGATGCTACAAAATCATACAGTGATTATCTGAGTAGTAGGAATATGTACTAACCTTTCTGTCTCTCCTTTTCTTCTCATAAATTTGCCTAAAGTATATACTAGTACCATTTTAGAATGAATAATCAAATTGTTTTTAAAAAGCTAAGAGGTTAAGTATCTAAGCAACAGAAAAGACAAAAAGAAATGCAAAACCAAGAATGAGAAGTGCAAACAATGACTGACCATGAAAGCCCTTCTCATAAAAATTGACATCAACTATTTATTTCTGTATGATCACAATGGTTTTCCAGAGTTGTGTTTGTTGTGATTTCAATTTTTTCCCTAAATATTATTTTGGAAACATTAAGTTTAAAAAAATAAACTTTAAGAGGGCATTACTTACACGTTAATAAGAGGATATGGGTATTTCGAAGAGGAGGGTTAGAACTTCTAACAAGGAAGAGAGAAACAGAAAGAAAACAGAAGGGCAAATTTACCTAAAGCATTGTCAAGGAGAAACACTTTCTTAGTCACAATATTAGAGTCTACTCATATATATATACAGAGTATAAATATAAACAAAAAAAATTAAAAGAAAACAAGAAGTGGGATATGGGGTATTCAAACAATATTAAGATTTCTATATATACACATGTACATAGACAACATTTAATAAGGAAGAACAAAAAACCTTGAGAAATAACATGACAAAGTTCATCTCTATTGTTTTTACCAGGTTACATATAATTTCCAAATAAGCCGAGAAAAATAAAGGCTGGAAAACTAGAATATTCAAGAAATAGTCTTAAAAATAACAGGGCACTCTCACGAACATAGAGATCTATAAAGTGCTAAATTGTGTCAATAGCTAAATAAATACAGCTTAGAACAATATTAATGTCACCAATAGTCAATTCTTTTCAAAATGAGGCTCACTACCAGTTCCGAATATTCACCTGAGCATGGAACTTTATGAGCATCAAACAGCTGCTGAGATGGATATACTCTCTAGGGCCTACACAGTCTTTTTACTGTCAGAGTCTGGTGCTAGTACTATAAATCAGGGGGGAAAAGCTGATTTCCTAAAGTTTGTACCAGTCACAGTAATTTTCAGTCAAAAATAGCAAGGCTGCTGGGAGATGTTCACTGAATATATATAGGGTCATACCACAGAACTGAAACAAGTTAAAGAATATGCTGTTCAGTAATAATATAGGAGCCTTATTATTATCAGATAAGGAATAGTTCAAAAAACATAGATTTTATATTTGGTGGTTGTTTCTATGGAAAGTACACCACCAATGACCAGTATCAATGGCTGGGGGATGAACTATACTGTTGAACTGTTCGTGAAAGAAGAAATTGTAACTTTCCCCCCTTTTAGACCTAGCACTTTAGAGTCCAACACTTAAACAATATATGCTACATCAATAAACAAGAGTCACAAAACCAGTTAGGTCAAAATGCAGCCACCAACAATGATGGTAATGTAACTGTTATCTATTATTTTCTTTAAAATACATGTATCTACACTCATATTTACATATGACCTTGACATACAGGCACAAATAAACTCGCTCTGGGAGGTTTCTAGCAGTTTTGGTGGAAATACGTTCTTATCTAAATTGATGCAGAATGAAAGGTCTTTCAAAGGGGTGTTCAGAAAAGCATAAATTAATACGTGACTTCCTATATCAATGACAGTTAAGAAAGGTTATTAGAAGTCTACAAAACCATCAGCAAAGCAGAGCAGAAAGCAATGTTTAGGTCATAAAGTCAGAGTATCTAAAATGAAATTTAAAAACCAGTTTCATTGACAACATTATCAAAAACAGATTTACATAAAAGACCTCTATACTAAAAACTAGAAAACACTGCTGAGAGAGATTAAGGAAAGCCTATGTTGTCAGTTCACTCCAAATTAATCCCAATCATATTCCTGCTAGTTTTTAAAATCAAGCGGACTCTAAAACAGAAATGACAATGCAAAGGACCTAGACCATCCAGAACAATCTGTAAAAGGGGAACAAAGTTGGAGGGCTTACCCTTGCCTGATTTCAAGACAGATCATAAAGCTGCAGCAGCCAACACAGTGTAGGGCTGGCAGAAAGATGAAGAAACTGATCAATGGAACACAATGGAGAGTCCAGACACAGATTCACACTTAAATGATCATTGGATTTTAGACAAAGGTGCCCAAGCAAAGGGAGATTTCTTTTACAAAGAGTGTTGAAAAAAGCCAGACATCCACATGAGAAAAGAGGAGCCTCAACCCCTACCTTACAGACACAAAAGTTAATCTGACATTTAGCATAGACATAAATGGAAAATAACAACCTATAGTCTTTTTTTTGTCCTTTACATGTTATTTTATTACTATTATCCTTTACCGTTATTTTTGAATGATTTGACTGCATTGTCTAAGAAATGTTTCCACTGTATAATACATGTCATCAACCTATAAAGTCTTTAGAAAATATAAAGGAGAATATTTCCATGGCTTGGGGGTAAAATAATAAGAAGAAAATTCATAAAATAGGTTTCATCAAAAATTAAAATTTTTGCTCATCAGAAGACACTTTAAAAAAATAAATAAGGTTCCAGGCAAGATGGCAGTATAAGTAAACCCTCCCACAACCACATCAGAGTTACAACTAAACTACAGAACAACGCTCATTCAGAACTGCTTGAACTCTAGCTGAACAGAGGTCCTATAACTGTGGTTACAGAGAAGCAGTCACATGGAGACTGGTAGGAGGGGCAGAGATGTGGAACCCTCTGGTTCCACCTCCCAATAAACATTGGGAGTATCTGGGCTGTGGCGACACCCCCTGAGGAGCAAGGGGTCCCAACCCCACACCAGGTCCCCAGCTCAGAGTTCCAGTACCAGGAAGAGAAGTCTCCACAACTTCTGGCTGTAAGAACCAGCAGAGATTGAGGCTGAGGGAGATGGAGGGCTGCTTCAATGCCAAGGTTTCCTCTTAAAGAACCTGAGTAGGACTTGCTCTGAGCTCCAGCACTGGGGCAGCAGCTTGAAAGGCTCTAGGGACATATAAGGAAGAACTGAAAAGTGGCATCAAGGAAGGAGCCAGGGGACAGCTTTCTCCCAGAGGCCTTTGTTCCTATTCTTCCCCTCTAGAGCTAGCAGGTGGGAGCCATATTTGAGTCTCCATCAACCTGGCTAACAGTGTCTGCTCCACCCTGGTGATTCTTTGAGACCCTGCCTCACCTCATTGTAGGCACATCCAAGCTGTTTCCAGTGGATTTTCCATACTCACTACCTGTCTTGGCTCACGCTTCAGACTTTCCTAAAATCTCTCAAATAAGCATCATTTGGCCTCAGCATGCCCCATACATCTTGCTAAGTGGCCCAGGCTGGGCACTAGTGGCAGCTGGCCTTGGTTCACAGCTTGCCTTCTCCCAGGCACCTTCAGGCCAGCACAAGTAGCAGCCATCTGCAGATTGCTTTGTAGTTCATGTTAGGTGGCCCTCCCTGGGCAGAACTTGGGCAGAGGCTGATCACAGTCTGTACTTCCCGGGAGGCCTCAGAGCCAGGGCATATGGTAGACAATGTCAGATCCCATCGAAGCAGTACCCAACCACCTCTTTATTAACATACTCGAGGGATGGAGTCAGTGGGCACCAGAACCCCTGTAACAAGTCCTGCTTTATGGGGCGAGCAGCTGATTCTCCAAGGTGGTTGCAGCCAGTCCTTGCAGCCAATAGGCCTGGGGGTAAATTCCTTTCATTGATGTGCCACCAGCAATCAAGGTTCAACTAAAATAGGGGGGTGTACACAGCCCATGGGGGCAAGGGGAGCATACTTGGATTGCCCATCTTCGGTGAATAGGGAGGCTGTGCCACTGGACCCTTCAGGACACTTACTATGTAAGACATTCTACCAAGCCCAGCAGATGTAGCAGCTCTACCTAATACAGAGAAACAAACACAGGGAGGCTGCCAAAATGAGGAGACAAAGAAACATGTTCCAAATGAAAGAACAAAACAAAACTCCAGAAAAAAATAACAAAGTGGAGATAAGCAATCTACTAGATGCAGAATTCAAAACAATGGTTATAAGGATGCTCAATGAACTTAAGGAAAGTGTAGATAAACTTAGTGTGAACATCAACAAAGAGATAGGAAACATAAAAATGGACAACAAAAAAGAATCATCCAGAAATAAATAATTCATTAACTGGCATGAAGAATACATTACAGGAAGTCAACAGTAGAGTAGATAAAGCAGAGGATAAGAAAGCAGAAAATACCCAGTCAGAAGAGCAAAAAGAAAATATAAAATCCAAAAATTGAGGATACGTGGGGACCTCTGGGACATCATCAAGAGTATCACCATTCACATTATGGGGGTCCCAGAAGAAGAGAGCAAGGAATTGAAAAACCTATATGAAAAAATGACAGAAAACTTCTCTAGCCCAGTGACGGAAACAGACATACAAGCCCACGAGGCACAGAGAGTCTCAAATAAGATGACCCAAAAAGGCCCACACCAAGACACATCATAATTAAACTGCAAAATGTTAAGAGGCAAAGAAAATCTCAAAAGCAGCCAGGCAATCTCAATAGCAGTTAGTTACCTAGAAGGGATCTCCTATAAGATTATCTGTTAATTTCTCAATTGCAATTTTGCAAGCCAGAAGGGATTGGCATGAAATATTCAAAGTGATGAAAAGCAAGGACCGACAACCAAGATTACTCTACCCAGCAAAGCTATCATTGAGAATTGAAGGACAGATAAAGATCATCCCAGACAAGATAAAACTAAAGGAGTTCATAACCATCAAACTAGTATTACATGAAATGTTAAAGGGTTTTCTTTAAGAAGAAGAAGAAAAAATAAGAAAAAAATATGAACAAGAAAGTGGCAGTTAATACATATCTATCAACAATTGAATCTAAAAGTCAAAATAAACAAGCAGAACGGAAACATACTCAGAATACAGAGAACATTTTGATGGTTACCAGATGGGAGGGGGTTGAGGAATGGTGAAAAAAAGAAAAATGTGACGGGATTAAGAAGTACAAATTGATAGTTATAGAACAGTTGTGGGAATGTAAAGTATAAAATAGGCAATCTAGTCAATAGTATTGTAATAACTATGTATGGTGTCAATGGGTACGAGATTTATCAGGATGATCAATGAGTAGCAGAAGAATATTCATGACCCCAAAATGAAGAAGTTCAGGTGCCACTACAAGGAAAATGGATTGAACAAATTCTGATATACTCAGACAGTGGAATAACACTAAGTGATAAAAAAGAATAAAGTACTGATAACATACAATGAATTTCAAAAACATTATGCTGAGTTCAAGAATCCTTACTTTATATATAGTATGATTCTACTTACATAAAACTCTAAAAAGAGAAACCTAATCTGTGGTGAACAAACCTGGAACAGTGACATTGTCTCTGAGCAGCTGTGGTGAAGACTGGCTGGGAAGGGGCACAGAGAAACTTTCTGGGGTGACAGCATGCTCTAGACCAGGGGAGTCTACCTTTTTATACCTCCCGCCCACTTCTGTATCTCTGTTAGTAGTAACATTTTCTAACCACCCACTGGTTCCACAGTAATGGTGATTTATAAAGTAGGGAAGTAACTTTACTTTATAAAATTTATAAATCAGAGTTACAGCAAGTTAAAGCATATAATAATAATTACTTACCAAGTACTTTATGTCAGAATAAAGTACTTTTCACCAAGTTTGGCAGAATAAATCTTTATATAACAACTTACTATAGTTAAATCTATCTTTTCATTTATACTTTGGTTGCTCCACTACCACCCACCATGAAAGCTGGAACGCTCACTAGTGGGCGGTAGGGACCAGGTTGACTACCACTGCTCTAGATCTTGACTGATAAGGATATATGGCACATATGCATATGCAAAAACTCACTTAATGGTTTACTTTAAATTTGCGCATGTCATTATACATATGTATGCATTTTTTGCTTTAAAAATGTAAAACACTACTGAATTTTACATAATAGTACTCATTCTGAAGTATTTAGAGATGAAGTATCTACAACTTTTTGAAGTACACCAAAAATCTGATGGATTCATAAATGGGTAAAGATGTATACATAATAAATCAAGTATATAAAATATTAATTAGAGAATCTAGGTGTCTATTATGAGTATTTATGGTACAATGGAATTTTTCAGTATTTTGAAATTTTTCAAAATAAGATGGCCAAAAAAAAAAAATTTAAAAACCCAGGTTAGCCTGACCTGTAGTGGCGCAGTGGATAAAGCGTCGACCTGGAAATGCTGAGGTCGCCGGTTCGAAACCCTGGGCTTGCCTGGTCAAGGCACATATGGGAGTTGATGATTCCTGCTCCTCCCCCTTCTCTCTCTCTGTCTCTCTCTTCTCTCCCTCTCTCTCTAAAATGAATAAATAAAAAAATTAAAAACAAACAAACAAAAAAAACAAACCCCAGGTTAGAACTCCGGTTATCCTGTAACTTCTGTAATAAGTGAGTAACATGTTATCTAATTCTTGTTAATTTTTAAAGAAGATGGACAAGATGGGAAACAATTGCTCTGTTTTGCATAGAAAGCAAATATTACCACAATTTCTTCCTTCAAAGTTACAGTGCTCTACTTCTTCCTTTCAACTACAGGGAAGGGGAAATAGAAACACACGGCTTTCACTGCAGAAAAACTCTGCCTCTTGTCATTTCAAGTAAAACATTCAGAGAATGTTAAATTACAAAACAGAATCTGAAAAACAGGGAACACTAAATATTTTATATAACTAAGTGTACCAGAACTGAGAAGATACACAGAATGATAATAAGAAATTCAGGTTTAACACTCAAAGGCTGTTAACTATGATTTAGAATGCCACATTAGCAATGATAAACTCTGAATCAGCTAGGTGGATGAAGCCGTTTATGGCACAGCGCAAGAAGTAGGAGTGATGGAGATGGTGCCACACGAACAAGGCTATGGGGGTGAGAAGGGAGAAAGGGAAGGAGGACAGGGAGAACATGCACCAGAAGGCATTGAGAACAACATGTACAAAAATACAGAGTCCTAAGAATGAATAATGTATGAGAAGGAGCTAGGGTTCAGCAAGGCCGTATGGCACAAGAGAAGACTGGATAGCCCTGGCGGATAGCTCAGTTGTGGAGAGCATTGTTCTGAAGTACAGAGGTTGCTGGTTCGATTCCTGGTCAGGGCACGTACAGGAACAGGTCAATGTTCCTGTCTCTTTCCCTCTCCTTTCTTCTCTCTCTAAAATAAAATAAAAAAAAAAGGCTAGGCAAAGTTGGGGCATAAAAGGACTTATAAGCCCATAATATGCTTGATCTTTATTCTCAGGATAATGTGCAGTCACTTCTCAATGGGCAAGGGTGCCGTGCCTAAATATAAGCAGTAGAAAGATCAGCCAGTAGCTGTGTGAAGTGGAGGGTCAGGCTCAAGAGGAACAGGCCAGTTAGCAGTCCATTACAATGCTCATGGCAGCAAAGATGGAGGAGGAGGAGATTATACATCATTTTCCTGTGGTTTCTCAGATAATCCTGATATTAACCATATTATCCATCCTCAATCACAGTGCTAATTATACTTTAGAGCAACCTATCAGGCAATTAGATTATTTAAATTGACAACCTACTAATATTATGCCTCCCCATCTTAAAGGAAATTCAGTATTGGGATAAAACGTCAGTAATTGATCCTGAAAACTATGTTTCCAGGAGCCAAGAGAGCAGCAACTGTTTGACCTTCCTCTGCCTGGAAAGAAGGGCTAAAACCTCACACCTGAAACCTGAATAGAAAGGAAGACAGAATTTGAAATCACTATTTTTCTTTGTCTTCAGTTTTTTTCTTTTTTTCTTACCCATACAGAGTCAACTCTAAACCTCAATTAAAAACAGGAAAAAGGCTCATAATTGAGCATCTGCTTTGGAGTTATAAAAATCTGGATTCAGACAAATTCCAATCTGCCACTTGCAGCCATGTAACTTTGGGTAAGTTTCCAGATCTCTCTAACTTCACTTCTATTTGTTCCCTAGACAAAGACAGAGAGGACAGCTCTCACCCCTCTTGCAGAAGTGCTGGGAGGATTAAATGGGGCAATCCAAGTAGAGACCAAATACAGTGCCCACCTCAGAAGAAGCCATCAATAAACATGAGTATGTATTCCATTCTTCCTAACACCTCGGTTTTCTAGTAAAAGTAATGAAGAAAAAAGAGGATAAAGGTTTGTTTCCTCAAGTGCCAAATAAATATATGTGAACTATTTGGAAAAATGGCTTTCACAGGGCCTTTTATCACTGAAAAGTAAACAGCCTCCTTTAATAAAAATGTAGGTCAGGCATAGATCTAGAATAAATTGACATATAATGCTAAAATATTAAGAAATGTGTTGATGACAGAAGTGCAGGCTGTAATGACTATTGATTTCCCTGCAAATTAAAATATTTATCTTTTTGGGAAGTTGAGCCACCTCTTTAAAAAATCTTTAAATGGTCATAATTAACTTTCTTCCAACTGGGTCCCAAGAAAAACTATCCAAAAGAATTAAAGTATAAAAACTGTACAATGTGAAATGTCATTTCTTTCAACAACAACAAAAATGTGCCAGGAATAATAGTTTATTTACAAGGCAAAGGGATAAGTGTGGATGCAGGAGAAGAAGGGAATGACCCCTTTTGGGTTAGCCCTTTTGTATAGTTGACTTTTGGACCATAGTAATTTTTTACATATTTCAAAAAATAGAGTTAAAGCAATAAAGATGGGGAACAAATAAACAAATGAACCTAATTATATTGTATATATCAAACTGATAACACAATATTCCAAAAGAAAAAAAAGAATTTAAACTTTTAAACAGTCATGAGTGTACACCTTCAATGGGAGAGAGTCTAAGGACAAAACAAAGCGCAAAGAAATCTTAACTTAATAGGTTTGTTGTTAGTAGTCATATTGGATGCAATCCTGAATTTAGTTTGTATATTGTAGGACTGAGCAAATGAGTAAATATACTGATGTTTTGGAAACCAAGGTTTTCATTTTGAAGAAAAGATATACAAATAAGAAATGAGGAAAAGGAGAGAAAAAAACCTAAGGTGTTGGATTAAAACTAGACTTAGAATTTTATTTTTTAACTTTTAATTTTACTGTAGATACCTACAATAAGACCCAAACATGACTTGTACTCTAAGAGCTGTTGCTCTGTGCTTCCCTTCTGGTCACTTCCACCCTGACAAAGGCCTAACTACTATCCTGATTTCTAACACCAGAGTAGTGTTGTCTGTTTTGTACTTTATAAATATAAATGGAATCATATAGTATACTCTTTTGTGACTAGCTGCCTTTGCTCAATGTTACTGTTGTGAGATTTATGCATATTCTTACATGGAGCTATAATCTGTTCATTTCCATTGCTATATTCTGCTGGGTGATATATATCGCAATTTGTTTAACCATTCCAGTGTAGGTGGACGTTTGGGTAATTTCCAGCTTTCCCTTTAACAAACAGTGCTGCTATAAGCATTACAGTAGATGGAACCATAGGAAATTGTTGTCTTAAAAAAATGGCAATTGCATATAAATTAAATTAATGCATCATCTTCTGATGAACATGTATACATTTCTGTTGAGTAAAATCTAGGAGTGGGCCTGACCAGGAGGTGGTGCAGTGTATGGAGCATCAGACTAGGATGCAGAGGACCCAGGTTCAAAACCCCAAGATCACTGGCTTAAGCATGGGCTCATCCAGCTTGAGCGCGGAGTTGCTGGTTGAGCAAGGGGTCATAGACATGACCCCATGGTTGCTGGCTTGAGCCCAAAGGTTGTTGGCATGAAGCCCGAAGTCACTGGCTTGAGCTTAAAGTTGAGCAAGGGGTTACTCGCTCTGCTGTAGCCCCCCCCCCCCCATCAAGGTACACATATGAGAAAGGAATCAATGACCTAAGGTACCTCAACAAAGAATTGATGCTTCTCATCTCTCCCCCTTCCTGTCTGTCCCTCTCTCTGTCTCTGTCACACACACTAAAAAAATCTAGGAGTGGAACTGCTGATACTTAGAATTATGCAAAATAATTTTCTAAAATGATTACAGCAGTTACATACCCACTGATTGCTTGATACCCTTGATACCTGGTATTTTTCTTTTTAGCCATTCTGGAAGGTGTATAGTTTTCATTTGCACTGATCTGATGAGGAATTACTACATCTCATATATATGCCTACCATCTGGATTTCTTTTGTGGAGTTTGTGTCAAGGCATTTTTGTGCATTTATTTATATTGGCTTGCATCTGTCCTTTACATATCTGGAGAACAATCTTTTGTTCAATATATGCATTAAGAATGAGCTCTCCCCACACTGTGTACTGCCTTTTCTCTCAATGATGTCTTTTGTTGTACATGAGTTATTAATTTAAATATAGATTTACCTTTTATGGGTAGTGCTATTTGTGTCTTGTTTAAGAAAGCTTTGCTCACTCCAAATTTATGGAGATGTTTTATCCTAAAGTACTTTACCCTTCATTGGTATAAAGTATTATACATGCATATGAAAAACCCAAACTACAAGAATAAAAAGCAGGTGGAGGAGTGTATATATGTGTGTAAACTGCCAAAGATAATCTAATATAATTCGTTCCAGGGCATTTTCCCCCTTTGTATAGGCTTCCTGTGTTGGAAACAGGTAGAGAGTTTGATGGGAGGATATAAAGAGAATGATTATTTGTACTCATGATAAATCTACAATTTTACTCCTTGTATTTTCACTTAATATAACCTACATATTCTTGATGAGAAAATTTACATTAATACACATGTGAGAAGAAAAATATAACCTTTAGATATCTTTTCTTAAGGCTGACTCTTGCTGAGTTGAATCAAATTCAAATACTGAGGCAAATTTTTTTCTTAATTTCAATATTTCTATAAAGAGAAATTACTATCCGGTCAGTTCTTTATTAATAAAGAATGAGTCCTGCTAACCAGTGAAACCTTTCCTTCTTGGTGGTCTCCACCACCACCAAAATGACGATTCCTTGAACCAACTTGATAATATGCCACGGGCTCCAAGAGACCCTATGATTCCTTTATGAACATCTCACTGACCATACTGAGCCCACAGCCAAAGCTGAAAAGCTACTTTCCACGAGAACCAACCGTAACTATGGACCTCAGTCTTCAACCAATAATTTGGTTTCATCTGTTCACAGACCAAAAAGCTGGGAGCAACTTGGTGTGCTCAGTAAGGTCTGAGGGTTTGGGTGGATCCAAACCGTGGTCTAGTGAGAAAGCTCAGTGATGTGTACTCAGAGAGGAAACGTGCTTCCGTCAAAAAGCAGAGGCCTCGTGTCAAAACCCGATTCCAGGCTTCTGTTTTCGGCTACGATGGACTAACAAGACTGCACTTTATCTCTCACCATTAAAAGTTAGAAAACTGGACAAAATACATGAAACAACTGCTTTGGGAAACAGGCAATGCAGAACTGTGACCTCTACTAAAAGGAAGCAAATGAGATAAACCTTACAGCTGAGCTGCCCTAGCTTTCTGCCTGAAGGCAATTTCCAGACTGTGAGTCCAAGGGGTGATTCAGAGCTGGTCAGGCTAGCTGAGTTGAGGAGGCGGACATGAGAGCCAGGGAGGAGGGGAAGGCGGCTGGAAGCGTGGGGCAGATTTCTGCAGAGAGACCGATGATGGAAAAGAGCTCTAGAGTCCGCATAAGGGTGCCTTCAAGTCTGCGGAGTATTCAGTTATACGTGCATAGCGTGACATTTCACAAGGCTGGGCAAGAAATGGAACATAAGCTAAACAATACCCAAAGTACACACAAAGTTGGAGGACGCTCAAGCTCCCACTGGGCAAGTGAAAAGTTCTTCCTGGGGCATTCCGTGGACATTGAGCAGAGATTCCAAAGAAGGTCAAGCCCTAGTAGCTAAGGTATCATCCCTGGCATGAACATAACCCTAGATCTTTCCTAAGGAGCTTAAAAAAGGTCTTGATAGTGATCTAAAAGACCAAGATTCTCACCGAACCAAAGTCTGACACTCTTTAAAGGAAGACAACAAAAACAAAATCCACGCACTACAATGTAACATTCACAATATTATATAGCCAAAATATATATTTTTCTAGACTACTTGCCAAGAGGCAGAAAAATGTCTCTTTTCATAGGAGAAAAACTGTCAATAAAAACAAACCCAGAAATGACAGAAAAAAAATGGAACTATTAACAGCTATAATAGCTATTATAACCAAATATTTAAAGAAAAGATGTATCATATTTCCCCATGTTTAAGACGCACATTTTCAGAAAAATTTGGTGTCTAAAAACTGAGTGCGTCTTATACAGTAGTTGTAGATTTTTTTACTTGCATTTCCCACTTTTTTCATGCTAGTTTTTGTGCTCATTGTTGAAGATAGTGATTTGTCATCAGACACAGATGAGGACAAGCTAATGGATAGAAGTCTTGACAGTGATGAGGAAATGTATGAATTTTATGATGAATAAAACTTGAGTTCAATAACTTCATGTAATACATTTATTTTTCAAATTTCAGGTCCCAAAATTAAGGTACGTCTTATACATGGGGAAATAATGGTATATAATGACCAGAGAAATGGACAATGCAGAAAAGGACTAAATGGAACTTGTACAGATAAAAATATAGTATCTAAGATAAACATTTCATTAGACAGGACTAGCAGCTTATTCGACCTGCATTAGAAAAGATCTGTGAGCTCTTGAAATAAAAGTATAGTTAATAAGATGTAAAAATAGTGAAATACTAAAAAAAAGAAATTAAAAAGGCAAGAAAAGAGGACTAAAGAAACAGAGAAGAGACAGCAAAATGATGGATCTAAACTCAAGAATGGTAGATAGTGTTTAAGACAGCCCCCAGAGATCCCTGCCCTCTGGTATGAATGGCCTTATAGAATCCTCTCCTCTTGAGTAATTTGTTGCTAATCAATAAAATCAGGCAATGCTGAGGAAATGGTGCAAAGAACTGCTACGTTTCTTGCTAGCACACTTTCTCTCACTGGCCTTGCTAAGTAAAGTAAGCTGTCATGTTGGAGAGGGCCACATGGCAGGAACCGAGGGTCCAGCAGCCCATAAGGAAATGAATCTCACCAAGGACAACGTAAGTTTAGAAGTGGATCCTTCCTCAGTGGAACCTTCAGAGGAAACCCCAGCCTTGGCTGACACCTGAACCCAGGCTTATGAGAAATCCAGAGGCAGAGGTACCCATCTACACTGTGCCTGAGTTCCAGACCCACATAAACTGGGAGGTGATAAATGTGTTCATGAAGTAATTTATTACACAGAAATAGATAACCAGTACACCAGACATATCAGTAATTACCTTAAATGCAAATAATATAAAAATACTGCAATTGAATGACAGAGACTATTGGGCCAGATTTTAAAAGATCCAATTCTATGCTTTCTAAAAGAAATGTACTTTAAATACGTATAAAGGTACAGATGAGTTAAAGGTAAAAGCTGGGAAAAGATTTATCATGCAATGCGAAGCTTAAGAAACTTCAAGGGGCTATATTACTATCAAACAGAGAGAAGACTTTAGTGGAAGAATCAATACCAGGGATAGAGGGACATTTCATAATGTAAAGGGATAAATTCATCAAGAACACATAATAGAGCCTCCAAGTACAGGAAGAAAAAACAATACTGAAAGGAAAAACAAATCCACAATAGTAACTGGAGTTTTCAACATACCTCTCTCTAAGTCATCGATAGAACAAGTAAAAAGAAAGCCAGTAAAGACACATAACTTGAACAACCTAATAAACCAACTGGACCTAACTGACCTCATCCTCAAGGGTACAGGAAACATTCATGGTCATTTAAGAAATGTATACATTTCCACAAGAGAGTATACTTTAAAATAGTTTTTGTGTAATATTTAAAGAAAACAGAAACCGAAGTACAGTTGACCCTTGAACACATGGGGGTTAGAGATTCTGACTCCTGTGTAGTTGAAGATTCGCATATAACTTAATGTGGTCCTCTATCTGTGGATTCCCAATGGAGGATCAAAAGTTTTTGATCTACATTTGGTTGAATCCATGATGCAAAACCTGGGGACAGAGAGAGCCAACTATGTATTTACTGAAGAAAAAAAATCTACATATAGTGGACTCACACAATTCAAACCTGTGTTGTTCAAGGACCGATTGTACTGTCTAAAACCACTGGAAGCCAAAACTCATTCAGGACTAAGTTCTTGGGTTTCTTTACATTTCAGCTTGTTCAGTACTAACTTGATCTGATTGGTGTAAGTTTAAATTCCTTTATTTGGAAAATTCTCCAAATTATAATATTTAGGTGTCCAAATAAAGTCTTCAACATTTTGAAGGTGTGAGCATTTTGTTTCTGTTGAGTGTTCAGAACCATTCAGCAATCAATCAAGTCACTACTCTGCATCTATGCAAAAATAAACAAGAATGCAATTATGTAATCAGAGATTTTACTAGTTTATCAGCTAGTTGCTATTTAACCAAATTCCATTTATTTGAAAAATGAAGACACTAGATAACAGAAATAGACAGTGAGAAAGAAAAAAATCTATGTTAGAAAAATACAGTATTAGAAAAGTAATACTTTCTCATATTAAGAGCATTTCTAGTTAAATATCACTTTGTTATTCTTGGCCCGAGAAAACAGTAACATAAAAATACATATCTTTTTCATCATATATATGTTATATATCAATCAAGAGTCACACAAATTTTAGTACATCCAAAAACTATATGTGATTTATTAAGAAACAACTTATTATTTCATATTTGTTTCCATTTTATATTACTAAGAGACCTCCTGAGTTCCTGACAGGTTATTAGAATGTATATAATAAAATTAATGTTTTTTTTTTGCTACTCATTTTGAGAGACTTGGTTGGGATCATATATTAATTTACTTGCCTGTGTTCCATTTTTAAATTTGTTCAAAACATATTATAATCCTACAACAGAATGAGGTATCAAATCCTAAGAAATTTATCATTGTGTAAGGACTCTTTTATTTAATAGCTAAAATTTTGTACCCTCATCCAAAGGATTAACTCATTGGAAATGAACATGCAAAGAAGGAAATAGGCCATACAACCCCCCCAGTAAACCTGACCTTTTCAGATGAAGAATGCTCTTCACCTCTGGAACTTCATACATGTACTCACAGACTTCAGACTTGGACAACCACGAGGCTGAGGCATTTACAGCCAACTATAAATCAAGTAAGGCCTAATCACCCATTTCCTTAAGTTGTCCAGGCTCCAAATCTCTTGGGTTCTGCCCTTCTCATTTATTTTTAGGAGTGTATTCTTTTTGTAAAAAGGAAAGAAAGAAAGAAAGAAAGAAAGAAAGAAAGAAAGAAAGAAAGAAAGAAAGAAAGAAAGAAAGAAAGAAAGAGAAAGAAAGAAAGAAGAAAGAGAGAGAGAGAGAGAGAGAGAGAGGGAGGGAGGGAGAAAGAGAAAAGAAAAGAAAGGAAGAAATATATATATATATATACATATATATATATAGTAATAATAGACAGTAAAATATTTTGAGGATTCAGATTACTTGAAAAGCAACGTATAGATCTGCCCTCAGCCCCAGTTACTTTAAAGCCTCATCTACACAACTGCCATCACACCAAGATTTCATAGAATATTCTACAACAGTAGAACTGTTTCTGTTTTCACACATTCCAAAGAACACTATGAAACATGTAATCATACACACATTTTAACGTATGTTTGTTTTAATGATTGTTTCTAAATCTAGTCAATTTCTTTGTTAAAGAATTAGGTTAGTAATAAAAAAATTCTAATTTAGAGATATGGTTATGAAATAGATTTCCCGGAATCAAAAAGAAAAAGATAACTCAGAGCAAGAAATTTCTTTGCACACAACAAATAATTGTTTTACTATTTCAAAATACTAAAAGTCTTCTGTATAGTACTTATTATATACATTGAATGCCTTAAAAGAGTCTTAGCAACCATATCTATTATCTTCATCTCTTCAGAACAAGTATGTAAGAAATAGAAAATCTGTAAATCAGTCCTCGATGACAGAGGGTCTGTTTAGGAGTCTACCAAATGGAACGACCCTGCTGGAATTCCTTCCAGCAGCCTGTGAAAATGTCAGAATGGAGTCTGTTTTGGAGGTCACAGTCCCTAGAGAGCTCTGAGTTTTGGCCTGTTTGTCTTTTCACATGCTTTACTATTTGAAAATCATTCCTTGTAGACACTGACTGATGCCCAGGGAATGCTAGGATTGTGGGAACTGGCAGTACCAACAAGAGAGACAAATTTCATGGGAAATCAGTGCCTACTACATTTGCCCTCTCAGCTCTCATCAGATAAGCTGCTGCTCAAATGCTATGAAGGTACACAGTGAGACGTTAAGGAATTGCATGTCACTCTGACATTTTAAAAAAGAAATGCTTGTGGATAATGGGGACAAAAATTACTGGCACTGAGAAAAACACTAAGTTATAAAACACCATGATGAAACCCTGAAAAATGATATTCACCTAATATGAATTGAAACGCTGTATTATCAAAATACACATACTAATAAAAAAGTTATAGCGTGCCAATTATATGCCCACACTATTCAAGTACTTGACTTCTATGAACTAGTTTAATTTCATAGCAACCCTAAGAAGCAGGTACTACTAGTATGATCACCATTTTGTGGATGAGGAATTGAGGCAGAGGGAAGTTACCTAATTTGTCTAAATTCACATAACTAGTAATACTGTAGCCCTGTCTAGAGCTGATGCTCGAATCAACTGAGTTATTTTTAGCACCTGAGGCTGATGTGCTCTGACCAACTGAGCTATCCTCAGTGCCTGGGGCCACGCTCAAATCAAATGAGCCACTGGCTATGGGAGGGGGAGAGGGAGAGAAGGGAAAGAGGCAGGGGGGACAAACAGATGGTCACTTCTACTGTGTGCCCTGACTGGGAATGGAACCCAGGTGGTCCATACACCGGGCCAACGCTCTATCTATTGAGCCATTGGCCAAGGCCTTCTTTCCTTTTCAATAAGGGGGAAGATCTAATTGAATGAAATTGCATGTATGTTTAATAATATCTGTGAGGAATGTATTAAACAGCGACATTACTAATTTCTATCCATGAAAAATTCCATCAGTTAACTGAGATGAAAGTTATCTTCCATTCTTTGTTTCTGCTGCCAATGAACAGCCCAAAGCAAAGTGATAATGAGGTATAAGAACACATGATGTAATGAGGGAGGGCAGCCAGAGAGCCAGAGAAAGACACACGGGCTGAAAGCTACCACACGAATATTACAATAAGCATATCGTGACACAGAGAGCTTCTGAGACTTACCCATGCTCACAGACTGAGTCAGCAGAGGAGACTGGAGTCCTGACTCCCAAAAGACTATACCTCCTGTTAATAACAGTGAGGGAAGCAGGTGAGGGCAGCCAACAGAACAGATTAATTTAAAGGAGTTAGAAAAACATTGGGTATGATATTTACTCATTAGGCTGGGTGATTATTAACTACAAACCCAAGAGAAAATTCCAATACATTTGTTATTCCAACATATTTGTCTTGTTGCTGTCACAGTATTATTTTATTACTGATGTCTTAAAATAAAAGAAGAAAAATAATCATGGATCACATTTTTCCAGTACATTCCCTATATTTATTAGGTTTTTTAGAGTTATGGTAGAAAACAGGTATCCAGTGTCTATCCTTTTCCTTCCTTTTCAGCTAGAAGAGGTGACTGTGGTTGGGTTAGATGGCAGACATAAGTAAAAAGAGCCCTGACTTAACTGGAATGAAGTCTCTTGACCCAACACAGGATCTGATTCAATTATTCAACTAAGGAGGCTAGAGGGTTATAGCTGAGTACTATTTACTAACTAATCATTTATATTTTATATGTTACCTTTTAAAATTGCTTCCTGAGAAACAGGAAACTGCTAGATAATAATAAATTAGCTTAATAGATAATGATAAATTAGGTTCAGTTTATTCACTGGTCAATATCTAATATAAATCATATGGTGGACCCTAGTTTTAAGAAAACTATCTTAAAAATCTATATAAGAAATAATGTACTTCTATGACTCTAGTAACTCTAGAAAAGCCTTGTAACATTATTGGGCAAATAGTTTTTATAATTTAAGATAATGTGGTCTCATGCTGGATAAAAATGCTAATTATTACGTTCTAAATCCTACTTTTAATATAAGTATGTTAACTGCTGGTACTCTAAGGGTATTTCTGCAGGGGAACACAATTGAAAGATTGAATAAATAACTGAAAATGAGGCTTCAGAGTGTTACATAACTGGGGCCTACAGTCTTACTGATGCACTTTGGAAACTGTTAGCTTCATCTACCGCCTCAGCGATAACCAAAGTACGCCTATGTTAGTGTTCTGAACATGCCGGCTGCAAATGCAAAACTGTAAATTAATGCCCGCCTGCCCCCCAACACACACATACACTCTGCTTGGGTGTTTGTTCAGCAATGCACTGAAGCAAACTAAACCCTCAGTAAGAGGAAAATTACCTAAATAAGAAGCCCAGAGTAGAAAAAAGAAGGTGGGCAGGGTTACAGAAGCTTATTTACATTGTGAAACAAAACATGCCACTTAATAGGAAACTTGACAAAGTTCTTGTGAAAGATGGCTCCTCACCTTTAAGCTACTTATATGGCTTCTTTTTCATTTGGAAGGGTTCAAGAGGTTGTCACAAGTAAAACAGTATGAGAGTTGGCACAATTAATCAAGAATTTTATTTGCAGTTGTCAGGAGGTTCATGGTTGGCTTTCAAACTTTTCTATTTGTGGTGAGTATAAGTCCTAAAGCCTAATTTTCAAAAGGTATTCAAGAACTACGGAAAATTACATTTAAGGAGTATATATTTCTCTTCTAAGTCTAAATATTCTTAAGTAAGGCCTGAAAACAGAAAGGAAATTATCTAAATGTATCAGAATATTCATTAATCTTTGATAATTATTTTAAGTATTCAAGAACCTAAATATGTTAACAGTAAAGCCAATGACAAGACAATTTTACAAAACATTATTCATTTCTTTTACCTTCAGCTGTAGAAAGGAAAAGCAAGAATCCATAGTTCCCTGTCTTGGCTATTTGGCCTCTTAAGTCTCTCTCCCATTTATGACACAATGAATTCTATGCCTGGCTGTCTGCTTCAGAGAAAGAGCTTCATTCTCTCTTTCCCTCGCCAATCTCCGTTGGGCCATGCCAGCGCCGGTCCATTGTAAGGAAAAGGGTTGTGCTCAAGACAAATGCTCATCACCTTTGTACACTTCCAACACCTGGACTGCCCGTAAGCCTTACAGGTTAATGAGTAGGGAAATGTTTTCAAAGTAAAATCCAAAGAA